>NC_091745.1:34631223-35351223 GCF_043380555.1 Nothobranchius furzeri
CGAGATAAATATCAAAAATATATTAAAACTGGCCCACTGGCCGATTTTACTGCAAAGACTTCAACTCCCATGATGCTTTGCGGCGTCAGCGCGGAGCCGACGAAGCCCCCTCCTTTGTGTTTTTTCCAGCGTCTGCTGCCGGTGTCTGCAGCTCCGCTGTCTCGGACAAACTACACACTTTCACTCAGCGCCGAGTTTACTCAGCTATTTGCCATTGTTGAAGCCCAGAAACGTAGATTTTAACCGCTCAGTAATGTGTTCACGAGTGAAAGAGACAGTTTTCCCTCTAACGTCCAGACAGAGCTGATATAACTCCAGCGAGCAGCGACAACCTCAAACCAGCACGGCTCTGTGGCTACTGTCGTGTTTCCTCCCCGACACACAACAACGCTGTCAAGCTGCTCAGACATGTTCATCAGCACAAACCTATGTGAGCACCTGTTGTCATCTAATGTTGTCATTATTATGATGAAGATGAACAAAACAGCAGGAGTCTCCTCCTCAGCTCAGATCAACCCTATGATGCAGGTATCTGGCTGGAACAGGTGAGCATCACAGTAAACCAGTGGAACAAACTGAGCTTTAAATATGTTGGTTGTATGCTCTTTTTCTGCTCCAAAACATGAAAGTTAACAGGTGAGATGTTGCATTTTCATTTAAGATAAAATTATATCTTTATTTTGTTGTTGGCACGTGAGAAAAGATTTAACCTACAGTAAACAGGAAGTGGAAAGGCTGCAGATAGATGAATAGAATAGAAAATCCCTTTATTGTTCCTCAGTGGGGAAAGCTAGACGTCACAGCAGCGATGACACGTATTACAGGAGAAAAAAAGGAGAATAAAAAATAAGAAAAATGAATAAACAAGAAAACATAATAGATTTATAAAATGCTGATTATACCACAAGTAATGAATACCACTGATGCCTTTTATTTAAAACAGACTTGCTCGTGTGTAATTTGGTTATTCCACATTCAGTGTTAATGCGGAAATAAGTTTGTTTCCAAATTTAAAGGTTCAAAATTGCATATATGTTGATAAAGAAAATGTGCTAATTTGCCGTCACTTTTTCAAAAATATTAAGTTTGGCCATCGACTTCGTCCCAGACTTTCATTTCGGCCCCTTGTGAGTTTGAGTTTGACACCCCTGCTCTACGCACTCGCACTCCTGGTCGGGACTGCGCATTTGAAGGATGCAAGGGTGGAGGTGCAAGAATTGTGATTGGGCATGAAAGCTTTGGGCGATGTCACAACGTCCAGTATTTTAACTGTCATTAGTGCTACCAAGCTAACATTTTTTCTTTATTCATTTTTAAAATTTGCAATAATTTTAAACCAATGCAGTCACAACACAAGAACTAATATGAGACAATAGTTAGATGAGATTAGTGTGATGTAGATGCATTATTATTCATGCATTTTGGTTTTAAACTGCATTATGAGAATAAATTTCCCTCCACATAAATACAGGTGAACCTACAGGTGAGTTCTGCTGTGGAATACCACAGATGATAATAAATAAAGTTACATGGTTATGTTTATGTTTAATGTGAAACATAAAACAAAGATTAATAGAAAACAGGTCTGTTAGAAGTGAAAGGAATTATTCTGGGTGAGCACAAAGATCCTGGTGGATTCGGGAAGGGTGTCAGAACTGGTAACAGCTTGTCGTTATTGCAGCACTTCCTAGTTAATGGTGTATGACGAGCCTTTGATCACCTTTCAGAGCCTCCAGCCACCCTCAGTGCAACGCAGGAAGTAGAAAAAACATGTTGAGGCCAACAAATGACTTCCTAATGATCAAAAACGCTATTTTTCTGTATTGTGGTTATCTACAAAATGAGCTGAAATTAGCCATGGTGCTTCCAGCCACGTTTGCTGTGAATGATTTGAACTCTAACAACTAAAGCCATAAGGAAGTCTGAGTGTTTTTGATGGTTTTTATTCAAAAGTAGCAAAACCTAATTGTGCAGAGCTGAGTCACAATTTCATTTACTAATAAAACACAAGCAGCTGCCAATAAGCTGCTCAATTAATAAAAAATCCACACGACATGAAATGTTTTCATCAATAAGGAGATTTAAAATACTGGAATGCAAATAATGTCATAAGATATGCAAAAAATACGACTAACTTGGTTTATTGAACAACTTTTCTGAATAAGATTTAGTATCAGCGGATCTAAACAACCAGGGTTGCAAGTCTAAAGTTTTCCTGCTTCAGTTATTTTTCCATAACAGAACGGATGTCTTATCAAACTCCTTATCAGCCACTGTTGGCTCGTGTAGCTGGAACATTATAGTCACACCTAAATTCACCTCTGGCCAGGCACGAACACATTTGCTATTCAAGCTTAAACGTTTGGTACAGAATAAACGAGAGAATAAGGGACAGAAATCCAGCTCCTGGGTGTATTTTTATCAGTCAACACAACACATTTTGTCCAGGGTTGGTCTCTTTCACTTCATCCTGCTGCCAAACAATGAAAATGCAGGTTGAATTCATCCCAACCTGGAATCCATGTGCCATTTAACTGGACTCAACCTCCTGGCTCAGCACCAGGCGTCCATTATTATTTATTAATTCATTTTTAATTCGCCAAATGTTTAGCAGATGTTTCACATACCACACGTTTGAGAGAAGAGGTGAGGCAATGGTACCTAGCATGTGCTGGACCCCTCCCTCCCCCTTCCTTCCACCATCTCCCACCTTGTTGAATGAGAGAAAAATGCTGCGGTGGCTGGAGCCTGCTTTAGTTTATTTTCAGGTGCACGTCTATCTGAAATTCCTCCAACATCTGTGGCTGTGTGACTTAGAATTTGTAACAGCCGTGATTCACTCCGCCTTTCTCTCCGGCCTGCTTCTTTGGGTTTGATCACTTAGATGTTTATGAGTGGGTTAGGGTTAGGGTTAGGGTTCCATACGGAGGAGTTCATAATCAGCAGTGCAGGAACAAAGGGCTGCTTATATTCATCTCTAAATGAAGAGAAATAGTGTTTTCCTATTGCTAAAAGGTTTTACATTCATGTTCTCAAACCTCAGAGTCCTCTGAACATTTTGGACCAACCTAAACGGACCCGGCTTGCTTCAGTGAAATTAAAAACAACATAAAGCGCAGCACTACAGTCAGAGTGCAGTATGATGATAACAAGTGACCCTGACCACATTAATACGCCACAACAGTCCAAACCGCTGCTGTTCACAGAGCCCTCTGTTTAAAGCCGAAGAGCGCTTCTGTAATGAAGGTCGTTTGAAGTCTTTAATTTGTTTTTAATGGTGGAAATGAAGAACTACACGTGTGGTTTTATGGTTATTTGCCAGTGCAGTAGTTTGTGTGCTATATTAAGTCACGCCAGATTCGCCGCCCGCCTCGTTATTTTCCAGAGTGAAGACAGTACTAAACAGGTGCTCTGACACAACGTCTCGTTTACAGCTACCGGCTCATTGTGTTGCATGAGAAGTGGGTGTGCTGAGCCATGACCCTGTGAGGATGTGTGGAAGTGTTTTCGTGCTTTGTACTGTTTGGTGGGATGGGAGCAGCGGCTCTGACTCAAGTTATGAGATGCATTATATTTATTTATAAAGTGGTGAGTGTGGCTTTTGTCCTGCTAGTATGTGCAGATGCAGGTCCACTTGTCTGGCAGTAGACACCTCTGTCTTACTGGAAGCTTTTGGCCATGGTGGTTGGCGGTCACAGCACAGCAACTGTGAAGAGAGAGACTTGTTCGAATATGAGGACACAGCATAACAAAGCCTTGTGGCTACAAACTTGCTTGGTGCTTTCTCCGGTTATGTTTAGGTACGATGATGATGATGTGAAACAACTTCTTCTCTTTGTAATGTTACTGACGATGTGCTTGTAAATCTCCACATTTACGCCAAATGGCAGCAGCTTCTGACCGATCAAGCCAAATTTTTGTGACTTTTTGGACACTTTTAGATGAAAATATATCCTTCTTGTTCTTCTGTAGGAGCTGTGGTTCCTGTCCCAAAGGTCTCATAGGTGGCCCAGTCCTCAGGCAGCAGTCGGAGCATCCGCGTCCAAATTGTAGAGGAGTTTCACTGTTACTGTCTAATCCCACCCTGCTTTACTGCCAGCCTAGTTAAAGGATTGTGACATTAAAAAACAAAAAAAAAATGGACAAAAATGTTTAATTGTAGTGAACTCCTAGTAACCCTTGGCAGTGCGACTCTACTACTGACGTGCAACATGGATCTCCACAAACTACGCAAGCCTGGAGGACTTCTGCCGTGAGGTGAAGTTGCTAATGCTAACGGTCAGCTTAAATTAGCTGAGAAGTTCTCTGCTGTTTCCTGGAGGCTAAACCAACAACAGCTTTCCCCATCGTGAGTCCAGATGGGTGAGTCCATGAATGTTAGTGACAGTGTGACGTAGATCTGTCAGGATTTTCTAATCCTAGAGTTTCACTGTCTGTTTTCTGCCAGAAGCTACTGCAGGAGGTAGGTGTAGGAGACTATTTTCATGTTCAGCCTGCATGAAACACTCGGAATGGCCCGTGGGGATCAGAAATTATCATTAAAACATGTTTTTTCAGTCAACCACACCTTTAAAGATAAATGTAACACAGATTATTTTGGACTATACCCGATACCCCTCACTGGCACACGCTGAAAGGGTGGTGGTTGCAACAGGACCCAAACGCAGGTGAGCAGGAAGAAGAGGCAGATTGGCCGGCTAGAAAGAGTTGTTCAATATGAAGGGTGGAAGGTAGGATGATACAACAGGTAGACAAGACGAGGATCTGACAAAGGCAAGCACAAACAGAGGGTTTACATACATGAGGGTGATCAGGTAGGATAACAAGGGGCAGGTGAGTTCAGTAAACATTTAACGAGGGGAGACAGGACAACATGTCAGAGGGAGACGGAGCAGACCTTAAGAGCAGCTCCTGACACCCAAAGCAGGAAAAGGTGCAGGCCAGGAAAACTCAGGATGCTGGAGCTCCTCAGATGGAAGTTGACACCTCAAAGACCTCATGGCAGGGTTCACAGGACCGGGCAACAAGCTGGGGCCTGTTGGTAGGCGGCATGGCTGGAGCAAGCCCAACAGGAGACTACAGCAATGGCTGGATCTTTTAAACGGAGCCACTGGAAACAGCCGAAGCGGAGCGTGGACCACAGGGACCATCGGAGAGTACTCAATGAGGACTTCAGGCCTGTGGATTGGACTCAATTATTCCTGGTCTTTGCAAATGCAGTACAGAAACCAGACCACATTCAATCCACACTCAGTGTAAATGTAAATTACTATTAAAAAGTCACATATAGAAAACTACAAGAACATGATTTAGAAGTGTTTCACAGCTCTGGGAAGAAGCTGGGCCTTGTTCTGGTAGTGCTTGTTTATCTGTTCCCAAAAGGAAACAACACAAACAATCCGTTGTCTGGGTGGGCGGAGTCTGCAGCGATACGTCTGGCTTTTTTCTGGATCTGTCCCGTGTGTACCGAGTCCAGATGTGGGAGTGAACTTCCCACAATCCCCTGAGCTGTCCTCAGCACCCAGGCCAAGCGTTTCCTATCTGGGGCTGAGCAGCTCCCGTACCAAACTGCCAAACTCAGACAGAGGATGCTTTCTATTGTGGCTCAGTAAAAATTCACAAGAAGCTGTGAGGAGTGAGTTAACATCATATCATCTGCAAAGATACAGAGTCAGAGAAAAGCCATCTGTTTCCCTTCTGTGATTACATGCTTTTATTGTGAAACATTTTCAGGGTCCTCTTTTCCAGTAAAGACAGTTTAGTAGTTCAACTGTTCTCAGTCAAAACTCAGCAATTAATCCCTAGGGTGGGGCTAAATAAGCGTTTACTTCTGCCTACTCCATTTCAAACACATGGCTGCAAGGATGAATTGTAATGAAGGTGTAAGCACATGTTTGCAATAAATATTCTACTACTACTACATATAAAAAGCATACAGGTGTAAACGGACACTGGTAGCTTCATACGTACATGAGAATCTCCTCCAGCTACAGCAATAACCAAGCTAATTCTTTAACCAGAACAGGAGCCTTTGTCCTAGTTTACATGTGTTAGACATGTGCCACATGTGCCTGTTTGTGTTGGCATTAATCCAGCTAACCTCTAGCAATGCACACATAAACTAAATAAAGGGTTAAAGGTGTTGACCACTGAAAAACATGTTTTAATGATTATTTCTGGTTCTAACAGGTCACTCTGAGTGTTTCATGCAGGCTGAACATGAAAATAGTCTCCTACACCTATCTGCTGCATTAGCTTCTAATAGAAAACAGATAGTGAAACTCCACAATTAGAAAAGCCTGACAGATCTATATCACACTGTCACTAACATTCATGGACTCACCCATCTGGACTCACGGCAGGGAAGGCTGTTGTCGGTTTAGCGTCCAGGAAACAGCAGAGAACATCTCAGCTAATAGAAGCTAAGTGTTAGCATTAGCAACTCCACCACAGCATACCTCCTGAAGATGTTTGCAGCCGCAAACGAAACATCAGCAAGGTAAAGAAAAACCTCATCTGAGTTAAAAAAAAAGAACCAAAAATGGAATAACTCCTCCAGACTTGTGTTATTGGTGGAGATAAAACATCAACGTTGAAGAGCAAACAGTCAGTGGTAGAGTCGTGTTGCTGTTAGCCAATCAGAGGGGAGATGTCCACATATCAGGAAGTAAGACTATGAATCCTGTCATCTGAAGCTCAGCTGTGATGTGGCTCACTTCTACTGTCTGAGATTGGTGCACCAGAGCTTTGTTTCCCCAGAGTACAACTTACAAGGCGATCATTCCTATTAGAGACCGCTGCAGATGTGTTGGTTAAACGAGTGACCCACATATTTAAAAGCAAGATAAATGTTTGACAATATCGCCGCAGCCCAGTTCATGTGATACTTGTTAACAGTGTTACTCGTTGTCTTGTTTTGTAGTGGAAGGAGCAGGCAGTTCACTTTATAACGAGAACTTTATTACAAGAGAGAGTCACACGCAACAATCCAGCATCCATCTTGTTCATATTCTTCTTCTCTTATCACTCAGCACTAGAGCTTATTCTGGCCCCTAGTGGTCAGAACACAACGCCGGTGGTTTTTGTGGAGGTGGTATTTGAGTCTTGTCTCTTCCAGAAAGGGGAGTGCCCAGGCGGGTCACTGCTTGACGACGCCAGGATGTTGTTTACACACGGCGAAGTTCGGTTTTCTATCAACAACAACAACAACAACAACATAATAATAATAATAATAATAATAATAATAATAATAATAATAATAATAATAATTATTATTATTATTATTATTATTATTATTATTATTATTATTATTATTATTATTATTATCATTATCATTATCATTATTATTATTATTATTATTATTATTATTATTATTATTTGTGTGTCCTTAACACCATGACCTGATTTTAATGTAAAGAAAAAACACGTAAATGTTTTTAGTCCTGCACTGGCGTCTGAATAAAATACCTGATTTTCAATATATCCCATCACTAATGGACCTATTTTAATTTCAGCTTAGCATTTTATTTCTCTGAGTCTATTTTTTTATGTAAAGAGTTTTCTGCCTTCCTTTAAGGGCAGCTGTATGTATTTTATTGGTCTGAAGGTGGAGACCCCAGAAGCAGAGCTTCATCTGGCTTTAATGCAGCTATAAATAAGAAGTTACAAGAGGACAAAGGAGTGAAATGAATGAAAGGACGTTTTGGTTTTAATCATTTCTGCACTTTATCTTTCTTTCATCGTGTTTAGATTTAGCTTCCCCCTCTGCAGATCGTTCTGTGACTTTATTGCCACACTGATAGATGGAGCTTTCACACAGATGGGGTCACAGGGTTTGCTATAGATGTGTTGAAAGTGTGTAACTGGTGCATGCAGGACACTGTTCAGGACTCTAGATGTATGTTTTACCTCCACACAGTCTAAACACATGGAAAACATAAACTTTTTACCTGCATCATAAGAAGTTTGGCCAAAATATCTGCACGTTTTTCAATTGGTGCAGGTGAGAGAAGAATAATCTCACAAACTTCAAAAACGTTTTAGTGACGTTTTAGAATCCTACATGTAATAAGGTGACAGCAGCCCATCACTCCCACTTACATCAGACGCCTCGTGTGCTGTGAAAAGCTTTAAATAATCCCAGATCGGGACGGGATCTGCAGCCGAGCCCCACTGTTGAGGCTCGCTCTGTGTTTATACGTGCCAAGTTTTCCGGGTGGTTGCAGTGGCTTTGGGCTCGTTCTCTTGTTTTGCCGTTGCATTGGCATGGCCTTAGCCACTTTTGATGGTTGATTGAACTTGAAAAAACTTGGCCACATTCTGCGAGGGAGCCGTGAAAGTGTCTGCCTGCCTTCCACCAGGTCCCGAAGTCCAGACTGACAGTGGTGGACAGATGGATGATCTTCTAGACCTCAACACTCTAAACCCAACAATTCCATGTTGACAACTGGTAGGGAAGTGCTGAGTGGTAAATGGACATGTTTCCGGAAACCAGGGTCAGTTTGCTTCTAGATGTTTCTCACAGTCGGAGCGCTGCCTTGCTCTTAGGTCATCAGTCACATTCAGGTAAAGATCAGTCACATCGGTGTGCTGCACTTCAGTTTTGCAGCAGACGGCTTGATGGAAAGCTGATCTTTGTGCATTTTAGGAGATTTCGTCAGTTATTTTTTGAGGATCCAAGGGATTGGTGAGAACGTTTAAACTGATCCAAGTAGAATTAGATCACATGCAAATAATGAAGAAGAGGGCGTGAACCATTACTACCAGCTCACAGGAGTGTAGATACACTGGAGCAGAAGCTAAATGGTTTTTCTCTGCCGGTCAGTCTTGATATCAACTTTGGACTATTTAGACTTGGGTGTTTCTGAGTCAAGAGCAGATGGAGGTACTGAAGTCCTTTATTTGGCCTGTAAATGGTAAATGGCCTGTATTTGTATAGCACCTTCTTAGGGCTCTACAACCCCCCAAGGCGCATCACAACATAGTCATCCACACATTCACACGCTGGTGGTGATGAGCTACGATGTAGCTACAGCTGCCCTGGGCCACACTGACAGAGGCGAGGCTGCTGAACACGCGCCAGGTTCCTCCGACCACCACCAGCAGGCAAGGCGGGTTAAGTGTCTTGCACAAGGGCACAACGACAACACTCTCTGGTCACTGCCGGGATCAAACCTACAACTTTCCATTTACTAGACAACCCGCTCTACCTCCTGAGCTACTGCTGTCGTAAGGTTTTATGGATATTTAGTGCCTTACCTGTTTTAGACAGACCTTTGAATGGCCTCAGTTTGGAAAAATAAGTTCTGATGAACAGCGACTCTCAGTAAGACCCATTACACACTCTCCGGGTGGTTCATGCCAACAGAAACCTTCACGCTGCCTTTTGTTACACATTACAGAGTAATTCTGGCAGGAAAAGAAATAAAGTCCAACAGGAAGTGCTGCAGGCATTTGAAAGATAGAGTGACAGCACTGTAAAGGTTCATAAGAGCATCCTTTCCAACATCTGGCATGAGAACATGCCAGATGTTTAGGAGCAGCAGTTTTCTATTTTGGAGCAAACATTTAGCATTTAACACTAATCTTGTTTCTGCAAACTGATGATGATGCAGAATCTAAATAATTATAAAGTTTTCACAGACAAAAAAACTCTTCTTCCTGTTAAAAGGGAGTTTTCCTCTTCACTGTCGCTGCATGCTTGCTTAGTATGAGGATTGCTGTAAAGACTCTGACACTAGTCAGTGACTTGATGCAACCTGCTGGGTTCCTTATATAGGAAACTTGTTACTGATTGGCCTAATGACCTGACCTGTGTTGGGTGGTTGACTGTGTGAAGGTCCTTCAGAGTTTGGTGTTATATAAATAAACTGAACTGAATTGAAACCCAGACCAAAAGACCAACATGATTCTAATAAAAGAGTCTTTTTCATCCAAACTGTGATCTCATGATTTATGTTTTCTTAAGTCATGCTTGTCTGACCAGAAAAGGAATTTTACGCAATGAAAAAAAACAGATTGTGCTTCAAGAATAACCTGTTCTTGTCACTTTAACCTTAACTGCCCATCTTTATTATATTCCCAAATAAAAATGGGCATTAAAAAAATAACCGTTGATTCGAACTCTAACCAGACTTCCAGTCTTCATTATTTCTTGCCAGACCAAACTCTGCTTTGCAGCCAACTCTTGGAGAAATGTTCAGACACCCCTGAGATGACCTCCGCTGCTTATGAAAATGAAGTTTTAATGGCTTGAAATTGCACCCAAATGGCTTTGATGCAGGGAAACTGGTTTGTTTTTTCTTCAGGTTGAACTCGACAGCAGAGTTTGAAACGTTTTAGTGGATGTTGTTCAGAGGTGCAGCTGTTTGTTCAAACAGAGAATGTGTGTGTATCTCAACCTGCCCCAGTTCTGTTATCTAACATCCAGACCCTCAAGTTCAATCTGAAAAATCAAAAGTTGTGAGAAGGAACTGAGTTTGCGTCCAGTTGGAACGAGGATGTTTGTATTTACATTAAGCCTTCATTAATGCAGACCGAACATGGCTGACAGGACTTAGTAGGACTCGTTCAGCTCCACTTACGACTCTGACATGTCAATGAAAATGTTGTTAGAAGTAAAAAAGAAACTAGAAAGGGTCACAGCGTGGTCACGTTTAATCCCAGCAGTCCCATCTCATTTACTCCATTATAACATTGAGCTGTTTTATTCCTGCAGTGTCATGTCAGCTTCAGCGAGCTCTGGGCGGCTTCAAGGACGAGGTAAAAGGAAACTTTAAAGTTGAGGAGAGTTGGGGTATTAAAACTCCCAAAGCAGATGCCAGTAATACAATACCCGATAGATCTGATCAAAACTGTAAGCATTCAGTTCAACATGCTGTTGGCATGTTCTCATGGGTTCATATTCCATCGTAAACACACGTAAAGCAGTCCCATTTCAGTCCAAGCCTTGCACAGAGTCCGGGCCTTCTGTGATGAGCTAAAGCAAGATAAATGATACCCTGAAAACTACAATTCCCCGGTCTATTCCAGCCAGAAGCAAACAGCCGGAGGACCCAGCACAGGCGTGCGTGTTAGTGTCTCTCACACCTACACTCTCCAGGTCTGCAGGCGCGGTAAAAAAAAATCATGTATTGGATCCTCAGACTATTACAAAGCATCTTAAACATCCTTTTTGCTGTTTAGTAAAAGTACTGTTGACTTAGGTTGCAATACCCTTCAGCCACCACAAGGAGGGCTGCAGTTTTAATTACACCTCACATAACATGTTCATCTTTTTTTTTTTTTTTGCACCTTTGTAAAGGTCTGAGTTCACGTCTTTTATTAGCTTGATTGATGGGTATGTTGTACTGTAACTATAGACTTAAATGGGGTTTTATTTTATTTTTCACAATTTCATTTGGATGACTTATCAGCAACTTTGCTGCAGCGATGATTTTCTGCTTTAGCAACAAGTAAGCTGTTCTGTTCTGGTCTTAAGCAAAAGGTTTTGATAGTTTTATTGAAAAAGAAATACCAAAGATATTTTGATTGAGACTCAATACACAGATGTCTCCAAGAGTGAACACGCTGTTGTCTGTACAGACATGGTTAACATCTGATGGGTTAACACTTTAGGCTCAGTCAAAAGTGCCTCTGATCCACCTGGCGATGGTGGTTCTGTCACAAAAGAAAAGAAAAGGTGTTGATCTGTGAAAAGGAAAATAATCACCCCTGCGCCTGTCCCCGCTAGCCTCGTGCCCCTCTCTGGAGGCCATTTACACACTTGATGACGTTTGGGTACAAATCTAAAAATGAAAATGTTAAAGCTTCATTCTACATCAACAAAATTACACCGCTCTAGAAACGTGATTGGGGCCACACCAAATCACTCCGAGAGCTGCAACTGGCCCCCGGGCTGTAATCTGGTATGCCTGATTTAGAATCTCTATTTAATCTGATGTACATGTTTTTGGTCTGTGGGAGGAAACCAGAGTAACTGGAGAAACCTTGCATGCACGAGAACATGCAGAAGGACCAGAGCCAGGCTTCATACCTGCAACCTTCTCTCTGCGAAGCTACAGCACTACCAGCTTCACCTCCATGCAGCCTGGTTCTGATGCATCATCTAAATGAGTCCAGCAGCCAAGATTAATGTTTATCTGATGTTCATTTAACTTGTAAAAGACCAGTTCTGTTGTCAGCCTTCAATGTCAGTGTTTTTCTTCAAAAAGTGTTTGATAAATCTGAGCTTTGGTGCAACTGTTACCATCTGACTGTCACAAAGGTGGTAGTTTGGGTAGGACCCAAAAGCAGTGAGGTGGTAATCCAAGAAGCAGCCATAGGTTTCAAAAAGCAAATTCTTTATTTTAAGCTTAGATCTGGAGCAGGAACAGGAGGCAAACACGTGAAAGTACAAACACAACAAGTGGAGGTTTAAAAAAGGCCGAGGAGGTGAGGAGACAGAGGAACCAGGAGCGCTGATGACTGGTTACAGTGATGAACAGGTGTGAGTAATAATCTGAGGGGTGTGTGAGTGTGTGTGTGTGTGTGTGTGTGTGTGTGTGTGTGTGTGTGTGTGTGTGTGTGTGTGTGTGTGTGTGTGTGTGTGTGTACACTGATCTTAATAAAATGGATTCTAAAACAAATCCTTATTTCTGTTGCAGCTTAGGTTGACGTGAGTGTTTTGGCATACCGACATCTACTGTGTGTACCTCAGCCCCTCTGTTACAGGTGTAGCTTGTTAACCAGTGAAAATAATCTTGATTCTTTGATTCTGATTGTCACCCACACACATTATTTTAGGGTCTTGTTCACGAGTGAGAGAAAGATGGAGCATGAGATTGACTGATGGATTGGTGCTGCGTCTGCAGTGATGCGGGCGTTGTACCGGTCTGTCGTGGTGAAGAGAGATCTGAGCCAGAAGACAAAGGTCTCGATTTACTGGGCGATCTACGTTCCTACCCTCACCTATGATCACGATCTTTGGGTAGTGACCGAAAGAACGAGATCACGGAACCAAGCGGCCGAAATTAATTTTTTCGGCAGAGATAGGGTGAGAAGTTCGATCATCCACGAGGAGCTCGGAGTAGACCCGCTGGTCCTCCACATCGAGAGGAGCCAGTTGAGGAGGCTCGGGCATCTGGTTAGGATGCCTCCAGGACGGCTCCCTGGTGAGGTTTTCTGGGCACGTTCAATCGGGAGGAGTCCCAAAGGAAGATCCAGGACACGTTGGAGGGACTTTGCCTCTCAGATGGACAAGGAACGCCTTGGGATTCCCCCGCAGGAACTGGACCAAGTGGCTGGGGAGAGGGAAGTCTGGGTCAATCTGCTTAGTTTGCTGCCCCCGTGACCGGACTCCAGATAAGAGGATGAAAATGGATGTATGGATTAACTTATTCACTGCCATTGATGACTAAAGTCGTTATTTAAAATCCAACCGTTCACAATTATTAACGTTTATTATTAACGTTCTGTGACTTTTTTTTTACTGTGTTGGCATCGGAACGAGCCCCCACACCGTGAGAACAAACATCTCAGCTCTAAAGCCCATCTCCATCCGCATACGTCATACGTCACGTCATCAGGAAGCAGAAAATCCATGTGTTAGGAGATAGTTTTGGGCCGATGCTGTAAAAAAGTGAGGTGCAAACCGGAAAAGCTTCTGCCGATCACAATTCAACAACAGATTATGACAGAACGGATAACGCTTGAAACCCGCAGATTCTTCCTGATGTAAGAGGTGAGACTCCGCTTTGTTTTGGTTGTTTTGGTGTCGACATCATGCTAGCGCACAATGTTCTGTGACTCTTAAAAAAAACGTAAAAACGGTGAGAAACGCTGGCAGCGAAGGGCTTTACCGATCAGGAAATGGCAGGCAGTGAATGAGTTGCTAATAATAATAATAATAATAATAATAATAATAATAATAATAATAATAATAATAATAATAATAATATGGTAATTATAAATCCTAATGTTAAACTGTTAATTTAAACATTCATAGTTATTTGATTTTCTAGGTTTTTATTTCAGTTCAGTTCAAACATAAGTAGCTTTAGGAACTCAAATCTGCACCGCCAACCATTAATATGCAATTTTGTGAGTGACAACAGATTCAGCTACATTTCATCTGGGTGTTAAAGAAGGTGAGAAACTTTACAAAACCTTCAGAAAGTCTCGCATGTCTTCTGAGCTCTCTCACCTTCTCATGTGAGCGAGAGGTCTTTGTCTGCTTGCAGCTGAAATATTAAAGCGATCTGCGTGACAAACTTCTTCACTAATCAGTCACAGAGGCATCGCTAGCATCTCAAACACGTCTCAGTTTAACTTCCCTGAGCCACACGTGAGAAGCAAAAGCAGCTGAGATGACTTTGGGAGAGACTGAAGCCATGTTTCTGATAAAAAATGCTCATTTCTGAACATTTCAGATGCATTTTCATGAAACTATACAAAAAAGGCTTCCTTGTTTTTCCAACAGTGGGCTGCTAAACTCTTTTCCCCTAAAAGAAACAATCTTATTAATAAAATCAACAGGAAGTTCTTCCGCCTCACGTCGAGGATTTCACTGATAGCTGCAGAGCAACAGTTTCTTCTGAGGGAAATGTTTTATGTCCTGAGCTACCACCTCCACTCTTTCCTTCCCTCTGCTCCTCCAGTTGTGGAAAACAAACTCCCTGGCTTTGGGCCATGAGTGCATGCTCGCTGAAGAAGCTCAGAAACAGGAAGTTCAGCGAGGCCGCTCTGGTTGACCAGGTTTTAGGGATTGAGTAACTGACCAGCGTGGAAATGAAACATGAATAGTGTGTTACTAATGCGACTTGGACACAGCTGTGGTTCAGCGAGGCTGCAGCCTGCAGGTATAATCACCAGCACATTTCCTATAAACCACATTTCCTCAACAGTTTGGGACGTTTTCTGAAATGAAACAACTTGAAACTCTCTTCACTTGAAATGGTTTGAAACTTTTAACAGACACACTTTATGAAACAGACAAACGTGTTTTCTGACAACTCCCCAAATTGTATTAAAAACAACGTTTGTAAAACATATTTTTCTGTTTAAAATGTGAAAAGCTTTAAACATGTAGGTATTGGACAAAAAAACGACGTATATATCATTTAATTCTAGATGACACAAAGTTACTGACTGACTGTAATTGTATGGTTATCGAATCCACCCATGTACACACACACACACACACACACACACACACACACACACACACACACACACACACACACACACACACACACACACGCACACACACACGCACACGCACACACACACACACACACACACACACACACACACACACACACACACACCCCTGGATGCTATCAGTTCTGTGTGTGCCTCCAGAGAAAACTGTATCAGACAACATAGGTCATGTGACCCGGGGAGTCAGCCTTCCTTAATCCTACTGTCAGCTCTAATTGGGCAGTTGGGGATTGATCTGGTCCCCCTCCCATTCTCTCTCTCTCTCTCTCTCTCTCTCTCTCTCTCTCTCTCTCTCTCTCTCTCTCTCTCTCTCTCTCTCTCTCTCTCTCTCTCTCTCTCTCTCTCTCTCTCTCTCTCTCTCTCTCTCTCTGTGTGTGTGTGTGTGTGTGTGTGTGTGTGTGTGTGTGTGCGTGCGTGCGTGTGTGTGTGTGTGTGTGTGTGTGTGTGTGTGTGTGCGTGTGTGTGTGTGTGTGTGTGTGTGTGTGTGTGTGTGTGTGTGTGTGTGAGTGTGTGTGTGCGTGAGAGAGAGCGAAATGAATATCTGTACTATTACAACAGTTTCTGTCCCAAAGTACATGGAAGTGTAGTCTTTCACCAGTAGAGGGCGATAGTGCTAACGCTACAGACAGCAACACAGATCATGGATCATCTCAGGTGTTCCAGGACGATCCTTCGCTGGTGAGATGTGTTTTCATTAAAGAAACAAAGTGTAAGAAAATGGATCTCTACTTCATCTAATTCATCTTGATACAGAACATGAAGCCAGGTGAGGAGTTACACACGTCTGTTTCATAACTACAGCTATGTTTCCTTGTATGATACTTTTTTAGGTACTTTTCCTTCATAAAAGACATCATTTGAGCATTTTTCCTCGGCATTTTCAGCAATAATTTTAAAACACAGCCATTGTCCCACAGATCCAGGTGTCTCTTAACTCGTTCCTCCCCAAGGAAAGAGTGAAGGCCACCCGCCTCCTTCGGCCCTCAGGCTCACAGCTGCTGCACGCTGGGATGTAGCTTCTCTGTTAGAACATATGAGATGAGAAGATAGGTGGACTAACCAGATGGATGACCTGAATTGCAATGGTTAAACAGCAACAGAACAGCATACAATAAATACTTTAGTAGACATTTTGCTCAGCGAGTGAACACATGACACTTTCAGTTTGAACTAACAATGTAAAACACAGTTTCCGTTAAAGCAACTGCAAAATCAAAAACAACCTCCAACCACAATCTGCACAAGTTCACCAGCAGAGTTTTCCTTCACATCTGTCTGCCACTTCGGACTCCACTAGCTCCGTGCATTATCACATCTCTGTTCTTCAAAACCCACTTCGACCTTTGTCCTTTATTGCATCTTTCTTTACACACACACCCCAAACACACGCACACACGCTTCAGGGTTTTCTCTAAAAGGCCGCATGGAGAGCCTGCTTGGCATGCTGGGGTCTCCGTTTGTTTGGCTTGTCCCGGGACCCCGCAATGTTGTTTCCAGTGCTCAGGACCCACCGGGTGCAGATTTAATTAGATAAGGGGAATGGTGGAAGGAGCTGGAGAATTGAAATTGGACATGGAGGGTTTCAAGCGAGCTGGCAGGTCCCTGGCACTGCGTGTGTTCAGTGTAACAAAGAGCTTCACGCTGAGAGGGGCGATGAGAAAGGAGAGAGGAACGGAGATGACATACTTAACGCTGCCCTGGTAATTGCTTTGAGTTTGCTGCTGGTGCCGCCACACCTTCACCGTTCAGTTTGAAGGAGTGTGTCCAAACTTTGGCTTGTAACGTGAAGATGAACACGATTGACGTCAGTCTAGTGGCAGTTTAGAGTCCTGCAGAAAACCCCCTCGTGCACGGGGACAACACGTTGACTCTGTGCAGAAAGGCAGCAGCTGGGTGTTGAATCCATGACCTTCTGGCAGCAAAGCAACCACCTGCACCCCCAAAAGTGCAAGCTAAGTTGGTTGATTCCACAACACATTATGTTTTTGCAGGAGCCTGATATAAATGTCCTCAAAGTGACTTGTTCCATCTCAATCATCTCATTTTAAAACTCTTGGCTGAGCTGAGCTTCTGTCCGTTTTACTGTTTTGATCGCTATGTTGTCTCACATGTAAACAACACAACAGGAAGTGAGGAAGTAAACGTTATTTACAAGAAGGTTGCAGGTTCGAAACCCGGCTGCAGCCTTTCTCCCCATGCATGCGCAGGTTTCCTCTGGGTACTCGGGTTTCCCCCACAGATCTAAACATCCCTATAGGTTAACAATTGAACGTGGCTTTGGATAAAAGCGTCTGCTAAATAAATAAACATAAACACCAGAATACGCTAAATTCTGCCGTAGCAAAGCATCATCAGCTTTGTGGGCAGACAGTAATAACCACTTCCATTATATAAAACAGAATGTTTTTAGCTCTGTCCAAAAGCAGAGTCTGCAATAGTTTTTGTTGAAGCATACTTTTCTACACCTTTAGTTATGCAGCACAATACCCTTTCTGTCTGAAAGCGTTTCAGAAGTACAATGATGTCTAAAGATGGTCTGCTGCTTTTTCAGGGTTTTTTGCCCACATTTCTACGTGTTTGACATGCTTATTGTCTGCATATTTACAGCTTACTGATGATTTAAGTGCTAACATACTTTGTGGTGATCCTTGTTTTAATTGCCGCTCTGTGGCATCTGGTAAAATTTTCTGTTTGTGTGTGTTTTTCCTGAAATGTGTAAGTTGGCAAACGTCAGCATTTAGCCATTTCTTCTCTTGTTTTAGCTGTGGACTGTAAACTGTTGCTCCAGAGGCTGAGTGCTGACTTTGGTCTCTCTGGAGTTGCCCTGCTTTGCCTCCACATTGACAGATGCATCATTCCCGATGGGTTTTAATAACAACATGCCTGAAGCCTCACCTTTGCTGTATGGTGTCCCCCAGGGGTCAGTCTTAGGATCATTTTTTTTTTATTGTACATCAGCCCTCTTGGGAGCGTCGTCAGACGTATGTATCCTATCATTTGTGGGCTGCATTTGCATGAGTCAAAGTTGCGTAAACTGTCTGAGCCAATGAAGCGTCGTTCATGTAAAGACCTGGCTTGTATTAACATTACCTTCAGTTGAATAAAAACAAGACAATGATGGTTGCCCTTGAGCCAAAAATTACCTCAATACTCAAACATCTTGGTTCACTTCCCTGCAAACAGTCAAGGTAGCATGCATGTGCAGTTCATGTCAAAATTGAGTCCATCGATCCAGACTACCTCTGTAGGACGTCAAAACGAGGTCTTTGCACAGGCGAGTATCAGAATCCTTGGTGTGTGTTTTGATCAGTTACTGTCACGCGGCAGCCATTGTGGTTAGAACCACTTAGGAAAATCAAAGCACGTACTGATCTCATTTATGTGCTTTCCTCTGTTTTAGGAGCTTTTTCAGAAAGGCAAATGCACCTTTGTGTGTTTTACTGACTTTAAAAAAGCTTGTGACTGGAGTTATTGCTTGCTGGTGGTGATGGATTATTTTTTATAAATCTATCAAAGCCTTATTTAAAGCACCATTAGCTTGTGTGCAGGTGACCAGTCTAAGGATGGGCTGGTTTCCTGCCCAGTTTGGGGTGAAACAGGGAAATGTCCTTTGTTTGCTCTTAATGATTTAGCCCAAGAAAGGAAGTTTGCTATTCTGGGTATACCAATTAAAGATATACATTTAAGTATTTTGTTGTATGCCGATGATCTTGCTTTGATTGCTAAAGACAAGCTTAATCTCCAGTAAATGCTGGGCTTCATGAATATTTGGTGCAATAAATGGAGACTTGCCATTAGTTGTGAAAAAGTACAAATAGCTCCTTTCTGGAATATGCCCAGGTGCTTAAGTGATTACGCTTTGATTTTGGGGAAATGCAGTTCTCTGATGTAGCGGTCACTTTATAGCGTGACGACTGCAAATTAATTATGACCAATAAGATGTGATGATTCCATATAAATATGAAATATCACCCTGATTGATCTTTGAATGTTTAATCAGAAGATTCTAGTTACTTTTACTTGTTCAGGGACCATAAACACACTTCGTATTAATCCAGACAGAGTCAGGTATATAGTTAAAAAGGAATTTTATTCTTTTCTAAACTAATGATTATACATGACAAGATATGAATAATGAGATGTGATGGAGTGGAAATGCGGTGATGGAATGTGATGTGTAGGTGGTGTGTTGTAAGCTAGATGTTTATCAGAATCTTTGTATATGAAAGAAATTGTGAAATCTGGGTGTAGAAGAATTAAGCTTGGTTTATGATTGACGCATTCACTTTCCGCTTGGTGATGCGGCTCGCGGATGGAACGCGCTTCACAACTCGCAGTGTTTTTGGTTCATGCGGCTTGTCTCTGAGGTGAGCCAATATTCTCCCAAACTTAATGGGGCAGCATGGAGCTCTACGGCATGCATCCAACACTACACCATAGTAGAAGTAGAAATTAATGTTGTTTACTACATGACATTCCAGCATTTTTTAACAGCGTCCTCGACTTTTCCGACAGTGCGAGCTATTTCTCTCCAAGAATTATTAACAACATGTTGATCACGGTGATCTCTGAGAGCTGAATCATACAAATGTCTGTATTTACGAACCTCTGCCATACTAGTTCTTGCCAGTCCGCCATGTTTTTCCATGTCCGACCGTCCGCGTGGTTAGAAATTTTCCTAGGTGCGCGTTGCGGAAATTTTGGGCCGTGCGGAGGCGAGGTGGAGGGGCGTGGTTGTTAAAATTACGCAATTTCGCCGAGCGGAGCCGTGCGGACCTCGCAGAAGCGTCAAGCATAAACCAACCTTTAGTTGTCTGCTATAAACTAGAGAGTTGATTATTAATAAAACAGCATCAGATGCAATCTGTTGTGTCTACAAACCCTGTTGGACACCCCCAGCAGATCCGGACTGTGAGAAGTCAGGTGGACCACACGGCACCGGGATTTCATAGATTAAACTCTGATATGACCTGTCCAGTCTTGAGATGTCTCCAGGTCACAACAGTAGCTGGAATGCGTGTCTGGCAAGCGCAGTCCAGACCATGTCCATGGATACGAGGTACGGAGGGATCTTCCCCATGAGGAGGGCGTCAACAGAGTACGAGCATAGTCAATCTTCACGAAAGAATGCAGTTCGTTCACAGCGGAGGTTGTTTTACGCAAAATGTTGCTATGGGTGTTGAATAAAACCATAGTACCATAGTACCCATAGTACCCACGATACCTACAGGGAGACCACTGGGAAGTGTGGTTAATGACAATACATTTAGGCTCACCACAAATCTTTGAAACTGGGGCGAATCTCACAGATATCCTTGGTCTAATGATGTTTTAGCAACATTTTCTTCAACAAACAACACATTTCTATTTCTTTAATGATCTGCAGAGCAAAGTTACAACAAGTAAGCAAGCTTTATATCAGACATACACAGACCAGTGGGAATTTGATGCTCTAAAAGCTAAGAAGTTACCAACAAGAAGAAATGTTTGTGTTGGAGGTAACAGCGGTCTTTTGGTGCACATTCATTCGCTCATTATAAAAGGCTAAATCAGTGCAAGGTTTAAATCACCGCCTCTGAAACACAGTTTCTTTTCTTTCCAGAGTTTAAAAACATCCTGCATGACTAAACTGCTCTTTTGCACAGTGTGAAATGTTTCCCACATTTTTATTTATTATACTTTAAGTTCAATTTCATTTAATTCACTGCTGAAGCTGTTTTTGACCAGACGAGCAATAGCGATCTCTGCTGGATGCTTTCTGATGGTTTAACCTCGGACATGTGTGAACACGATGAAGCGGACGTCTCATTCTGCCTCACATCTGCTGTTTGAAGGAGAACTTTCTGTGTGGAGCGTGCACGTTTTCTTCAGTTCTGGGGTCGTCTGGCACATCAGTGATTCAGATCGCTTTACTAAACACGACCTCGGTACCATTGTTTAGTTGTGACACCGATGTATGAACGCATACCGTTGAGACTCCAGCGTGGTGTTACTGCAGCAGCAGCGTGGGACCATAAGCAGAAGGATTCAGCCGGCTTTTGTTAGAGATCCCAGGCTCTCTCTGAGAGTTATTAGGATTATTGATGGTTCCAACTGGCAGGTTGAGGATGTTTTGATCCTTTTGTTTTGGATTCTTGACAGACATATTCACGTCCTTGTTTTCAATAACCAGGACTTTCCTTTACATGTGACACGCTGTCGCCGTGGTGAGAAGCAGAATAAGTGACACAACTAATACTCATCACTGATACCATTACAACAGCTTTATTTCAGCATTAGGGCCTCATGCAGGTTTAAGAATGTTGTTTTATGTGGCGCTGTAGCTGTTGTGACTATTTGTTCCTTATCGGTTGTTCATGGTGAGGAAATAAACAAAGACGAGTCCCTCGAAAGAGGATTTAGGTAAAACTGTGGATGATCTTTTGTTTTGAGGTCCAAACGCTCCACGTCTTTTCTGATGAGCAACTCTGTCTGGTGGCTCCTCTTTACGTCCTCTGCAGACTCTCATATTGTTTCAGCCAAACTCTGAGAGGCCCTCTTCAGTCTGGAGCTTCTCGAGCTACAGTATTTCCTCAGTCACACACACACACACACACACACACACACACACACACACACACACACACACACACACACACACACACACACACACACACACACACACACACACACACACACACACACACACACACACACAGATGCTATCTTTTCTACATGTCATAATGTTATTTCTGGGCGCTCTCTGCTTTACTCTGAATGGACTGCAGCTTTTTTGTGGCTTTTGTCAACTGGGGCGTTGTTCTATCCATCCTATATCTACAAATATAGAGTCTGGCCACAACAGATAAGCAGAGCTCGCTCGTGGGGTTGAATGTTCGCGAAATTAGAAACACTGGAACCAGTCAGAGCTAGAACAGCGTGACATCTTCTACAGAGAGTCAATAATTCACTGTTGAAGAAGAGAATGAAGCAAATATGTCCTTTACTTAAATAAATTTTAAGATTTAAACACCTCGACCTGCTCGTGTCTCAAAGAAAAGCCAATGTGCAAACTGTTCAAGTTGGTTTTAAAGCTGTTCCTGACCGACGCCATCTTTGTAGTTCTGGCGCTATGCCTGCCCAACAAATAGAGCACTGTGATTAGCCCAAACTAAAAATGTTCAAGGCCAACATTGGAACTGCTGTGGCTACAACAGAACATGGCTAGCTGCTGCTACTGCTACCGTTGGTCCAGATTTCTAGGTGAACGTTGTTCTGAACTGACGCTCTGGTCAGTAATGCATGGTCTGATGATCAGGAAATAAAATAATCATAACTGACCAGAACTGTGGCTGCAGGGTCGTCGGCGGCAACCCCCGAAGCCGCTGGTGCACACCGACGGTTAGGGATACTGTTAGGCTGAAGAAAGAGTCCTATCAGGTCTTTTCAGCCTGAATCTGAAGAAGAACGTTTCAATCTTTCAGAGAGGACGAGTTGTTCTTCAGTGGTATGAAAAATGTAAAAATCTCTAGAAAGATTTTCAACACTTCGTATTTAACTTGCTGTGGACTGCTCTGTGAACAGCCTCCGTTTGGAAAAAGCGCTCTGACTGGTTTGATGTGCTGATGAACGGTTTCTACAGGGCCAGTTCAAACGTCACTGCTTTAAAAACATTAAGACCAACACAACATTCACATGATTCTGGTTTTCTGACAGAAATCCTGTGATAATCCTGCAAGAATGGACCCCAGGCTGCAGCGGCGGGGCCATTCTAAACTTTAAACTGTGATACGTCAAACGGGGCATGGAAGGAACTGTGTGAGTTGCAAAACTTCCTCATGGGATGTTTAACTAATTTAGCTTCCAGGTTTTCCTCAGGGCTGTGAGAAGTAAGTCATGACCTTGCTTGCAGAAAATCTCTCATACAGATTATGATGCCATGAATATATCCGATATCAGATATGGGACTGGACTGTGTTTATTATGTTGGAGATGTTTCAAACACCTTGCTGCTCACATTAGCAGCACATTTTGCCTCAAACCCTTTTATGTAACACTTTAAAGATGTTTCTTTATTCTTTAACTTGGAGTCTCACTTCCATCCCACAACAGCTCCCAAGTTTCTGGAAAGAAAAAAGAAACTGTCGTTCAATCATAAACATTTTGAAAACACAACACAGGAGTATCACCTCTCTGCTGTCAGACATCACAGACTCGTGGGTCTCTATGAACTGTCTCCCCTGTTTATCTCTACAAATTCCAGACAAATTCCTGCCGAAAAGCCGGTGGCCAAACATCTGGATGTTGGCACTGAGCAGTGACAGTCTGCTACAGCCTGGTGATGCACGTGGAAAACTTGGAAGCACACTTACACAAACATAGGCGAACAAACGCTTAACTCGTATATTCTGAGAGTACTCAGCTGTACACAGCCCAACTCCGCAAACACAGAACAATCCCTTTAAAGGTGCACCGTGTAAGAATGAAGCAAGCGTGATGTCCTGTGATCAAATTTGGGTGCGGCAGTCCATTTTTCTAAACAAAAACTCACTTCCTCACCGCCGTTGTGTGAATTTTGTGGCTGTTCCAGTTGCGGATCATTGCCAGAAGATTCTAGATGACAATCAAAGATGAGTGTAGTGTAGGCAAATCGATGATTATTTTCTTATGATTACCTTTATTGTAATTATTCAGAAGATTCTAGGATTTAATTCAGAAGATCTAGGTTCTTTGCTTTTTCAGTGATCACCCACACCATGTTATTTCAAGAGTCAGGTTTATAAAAGTAAGAATTTATTTTACAGACAATTTAAAACACGACTAATTAACTAAGCATTTACTGTGAGTGGATGTAACTAAACGTGATGAAGGAAACTATGTGTGAATGCGATGTCAGTCAGAGCTTCCTTATCAAAATAAGCTGAGTTCTGGTGAAAAGAATTTGGTTTGCTCTAAGCTACAAAGCTGTTATCATCAGAAGAACATCCAGACGCAATCTGTCATGTCTACTTCAACCGTTTGGAGAGACCCTCTTGGTGGATCCGAAAGTCGCAGGGGTCGGCTGACCTCTGGCACTGGAGGCTGTAGAAAACCGTGGTAACAACTCTTCAGTCCAGAGATGTCTCGGGTCACAACAGCTGGATGGAACCGTGCGTCTGGCGGACTCTTAAAGAGTCTAACAATGTCAGCATTGTTACTGCAGGAACCGTTTGCTCATCAGCTTTGCAGGTGCACGACGTGTCGAAATCTTTGATGGTTAAAGAGGCTTTTGCTACAGATGGCTGGTCTGAGCGATTCTCTAGAACTGTCAAATCACTCAGGATGATTCAGTTTTAAGGTTCTCTCGGCGGGAGGCGTTTTTCAAGCTCTAAAAACTCCCAAACTTTGCTCAGCCTGAAGGTTCCACATCTCCACTATCTTCTGGTGTAAAGTAGTAACTTCATGAGGGATCATATTTGTAGATGAAACTTGTTAAAGTCAGCAATGAGGCTTTGGCGCTTATAACGAGTAAGTCCCAACAATGACAACAACGTACAGAATCTAGAACCAACATGCATAAACAGACAGATCGGTCCCGCCTACTTACACTGTTGGTCTTTTTTAAATATGCAGTAATCGTTGCTTGCTTTTTCGCTTCGTGCTGCATCCTAGCTGCAACCACTTTGGCACCTCTGGAGTCTGTGTTTGTTTACGTCATGCTGCATTCAATGTAATTGGAAAAAGGGAGCTTCAAGCGCTTAACCTCCGATTTTGTTTTCTTTCTGGCCTAGTTGGGAGGGACGGATCGGGGTCGATCTGAATCTGGGGGGGACAGATTCCCCCCGTCCCCCACCCTATCTGCGCGCCTGGAACACATGCAATGTTATGTCTCCTTTCTGACCAGATGTTGAATAGATGTTGAAAGGTCAGACTATACCTAAACTGACCATTGCTGGACGTTACATGAGTCATGCTCAGCAAGTTGATACGTAGATAAATACATTGTCATATCTGGTGTTAGCACTCTTGGGTGACTTAAGGTAGGGAGCACTTACTACACTTTTTATGGTAAGATGCTTAAATTTGAAAAGTCTATTGTCTTGCTGTTAGCTTGCTGGTATAACCCTGAACGACTCATTAAAGGAAGTAAAATGCCTCAGTTTACCTCCGACACACACATTTCACTGTAAAATCCAGTTGTTGGTAGCTGAAAAAGTAGCTTGAGATATTTTTATACCCGACTGTTCACAGTTAGCATTGTTAGCGTTACCCGATATTAGAGTGAAACAAAAATATGCCGAGGTGTCTGATGAGTACAACAAATAACTTCTGGGTCACTCCTGTTTACTGGCTTTGGGTCTTTGACTCATTCATTGCCAGCCATTTCCTGATCAGAAAAGCCCTTCGCTGCCAGCGTTTCTACTCTTTTTTCAAGAGTCACAGAATGTGACTATGATGATGTCAACGCCAAACTACCAAAACTGCCAAAACAACCAAAGCAAAGCGGAGACTCACCTCTTACATCAGGAAGAATCCACGCATTTTGACCTTTATCCGTTCTTTCATAATCCGTTGTTGAATTGTGATCGGCAGAAGCTTTTCTGGTTCACGCCTCACTTTTTTTACAGCAGTGGCCCAAAACGATCACCTAACACACATATGTCAGACACAAGGCCTGCGAGATAAATATCAAAAATATATTAAAACTGACCGGCTGGCCGATTTTACCGCAAAGACTACAACACTAGCGCGGAGCCGAAGCGCCCCCTCCTTTGTGTTTTTTCCAGCGTCTGCTGCCGGTGTCTGCAGCTCGCTGTCTCAGAAAATTTAAACACTCCTCTCACTCAGCGCCGAGTTTACTCAGCTATTGGAAGCCCAGAAACAGAGATTTTATTCGCTCAGTAATGTGTTCACGACTGAAAGAGAAAGTTACCATCTAACGTCCAGACAGAGCTGATATAACTCTAGCGAGCAGCGACACGCTCAAACCAGCACGACTCTGTGGCTGCTGTAGTTTTTATTTTTCCTCCCTGACACACAACAACGTGGTCAAGCTGCTCAGACATGTTCATCAGCACAAACCTATGTGAGCACCTGTTGTCATCTAATGTTGTCATTGTTATGATGAAGATGAACAAAACAACAGGAGTCTCCTCCTCAGCTCAGATCAACCCCATGATGCAGGTATCTGGCTGGAACAGGTGAGCATCACAGTAAACCAGTGGAACAAACTGAGCTTTAAATATGTTGGTTTTATGCTCTTTTTCTGCTCCAAAACATGAAAGTTAACAGGTGAGATGTTGCATTTTCATGTAAGATAAAATTATATTTTTATTTTGTTGTTGGCCCGTGAGAAAAGATTTAACCTACAGTAAACAGGAAGTGGAAAGGCTGCAGATAGATGAATAGAATAGAAAATCCCTTTATTGTTCCTCAGTGGGGAAAGCTAGATGTCACAGCAGCGATGACACGTATTACAGGAGAAAAAAAGGAGAATAAAAAATAAGAAAAATGAATAAACAACAAGAAAACATAAATCCTGAATAGATTTTAAAAATGCTGAATATACCACAATTAATGATTACCACTGATGTGTTTTATTTAAAATTGACTTGCTCATGTGTAATTTGGTTATTCCACATTCAGTGTTAATGCAAAAATAAGTTTGTTTCCAAATTAAAAGGTTCAAAATTGCATACATGTTGATAAAGAAAATGTGCAAATTTGCCGTCACTTTTAAAAAAAATATTAAGTTTGGCAGGCTGCGCAGTAGTTGGAGCTGTTGCCTTGCAGCAAGAAGGTCCTCCCACAGTCCAAAAACATGACTGTTAGGTTGATTGGTCTGTCTAAACTGTCCTTGTGAGTGTGTGTGTGTGTGTGTGTGTGTGTGTGTGTGTGTGTGTGTGTGTGTGTGTGTGTGTGTGTGTGTGTGTGTGTGTGTGTGTGTGTGTGTGTGTGTGTGCATGACGGTTTGTCCTGTGTGTCTCTGTGTTACCCTGCAATGGACTGGCTCTCTGTCCAGGGTGTACCCCGCCTGATTGCCTATTGACTGCTAGAGATAGGCACCAGCCCCTTCGTGACCCTACATGGACAAGCGGGTTCAGACAGTGGATGGATGGATGGATTAAGTTTGGCCCGCGACTTTGTCCCACATTTTCATTTCGGCCCAGTGTGAATTTGAGTTTGACACCCCTGACCTAAAACATGGATTTTCTGCTTCCTGATCGCGTGACGTTTGACGTACACAGATGAAGATCAGCTTTAGAGCTGGAATGTTTGTTCTCACGGTGCGGGGGCTTGTTTCGATGCCCACACAGTAAAAAAATGTTAATGACTACTTTAGTCGTCAATGGCAGTGAATGAGTTAAACAACTCTAGAGCTTTTAGCCTGCCGGTGTTACTTTGGCGCGGACGCCGTCACCTCACGGGCTTACTCATCCACTAACCACATCCCTCTTTTGTTTGTTGAAAGGAGAAAACTGACAACCCCCCAGCCGGCTGAGAAGGAAATCTGTTTCAGTAAAACCTTCCTTCCAATCTCACTGAGTCGTGATACTGTGTTGTGATCATTTCACTGTAAAATCCGTGCATATTGCTCTTTCAAATAACCTGCAGGTATCTCTCTTGCAAAGGCTTTCACACACATTACATGTACCCACAGCCTTTTGTATATAGAGGGAGAAAAACTCTGAGGTTGATGTGTGACAAATTGTGTTAGAAGGCTGTCGTGGGTTTTAAACTGGAACCTGAAGCTGTGAAAGGAAAATCAGGTTAGAAAGGCCACAAAAGCAAGAAAGAGGTTATCACCTAAATTCCAGGACACAGATGTGATTGTTTTACTTGTGATTGTGTTCCAGTTGGCAGAGGCTCCCCCTGGATATAATCTGATATTAATCCTCTCCCCCTCATATTTTCCTTTTCAGACCATTCGTTTTCTTTTATGATCCTTGCATCTCCGACTGAAACTCTTTTCCACTGCTGGGCATGACACGGAACACCTGCTTTGCACGCTGAACTCCATTCCAACATAAAGATCTTTCTTTTTCTTCACATTTCAGCAGGTCAAGGACATCCACGTGCAGCCAGCTTTAGTGACGATGTTTACAAAATTAGGATTTTTTTTTATAATGTCGTTTTTTTTTTCTGTCTTTGCAGAAAAAGGCATTTTGTTCAGAAACCAGACTCGATGAATAACCAGAGCAGGACCACAGCGCTGAGGGCTAACTGCTTTAGCCTGATGCACAATCATCCAACCAGTGCTGGTTCGTTGGCAATGTTTTGGTTTTCTCCTTCCTTTTCCTAAAGAGCAGCAGGTTTGTGTTGGAGCAGATCGGAATGCACCCTGGGGATGAAATCAACGACCACAGACCAAGATCAATGTTTATCTCTGAGTTTTATGAGATGTTAATGTTGGCCGCCTGAGAGAACCACTTGTTTAAAACAATGATAAGAAACAACACAACACTTTTTAGAGACACTGAAAAGGGACATGGGCTGAAGAGATGAGAGGAAGAACAAGGCATGATCTTTTTTTACTCAAGACACAAACAAAATATACACTTTTCTGGTTGTACTTCAGCATTTAAAGGAATATGAGTAATTAGTAAAGTTACCTGCAGAACAGATTTAATTTCTACCTATTTTTGTGTATAAAGGTGAAATTTTAGGGGTGCAAAAGTCCGTCAGTAATCCAGCTCAGACTGAGAGACCATCTAAAGGCTCAGGAACCCTCTGCAGGTGTTCTGGATCCATCAGCAGATCAGAGTAAGACACTCTGAGTCTAGAATGTTGAACCTTTTCCCAATATTCTAATAGTCGGAGATGTTGATGTGGGGTTTTCATCAGCTGTAAGCCACAGTCATCACAGTTATAACAGATAAAGGCTGAAATATCTGGATTTGCATGGAACGAGTTGGTCCCTTAGGTTAGTTTCACCTTTTAGGCTGGATTACTGACGTAGATAAACCTTTGCACCAGATTCTTGACTTTCACCTGCAGACCATTCCTGGGACTTTTACTGGAATTACATAACCGTTGGAGCACTCTGTGTCCAGCAATCTGGAAGACATTCAAAAGACAACCATGAACAGATCAAACTGATGCTACAATGCTTTATTCAATAGAGACAACAATACATCTTCAGTTACTTTGCATGTATCCTAAACGTATACAAAACAGCTATGTTTGGTCCCGCTGTCCATCACCCTGCTGGAAACAGCTCATGACCTGCTCTGGCCTTGGAAAACACGCTGGCCTCGATTACACCTCCAGGAGATTTGTGAGAGACGGTTTGGGTTTGAAAACCAAACACAGCTAATGTTTGGTTTCTAAAAAGCATTAGTCATGCTCGGCCCAACCACGTGTTGAAAACAGCAGCATACCACAACAATTTGGACATTGCAACACGCTGGGATAAAATATGAAAACGCACCCACGGTGACTGTTTACAGCAGAGAACTGGTTTCCACCCACAGACCGGCCTCTCCTGATGTTTAAGGCCACTTCTCTCCTTACATTGGGTCAAGACAGAACCTTCACAGGACTTTCACAGGTTTGAAAGTACCTGTGTTGTTTGAACAGAGAGGAGCGGTCATGGCAGGTAAAAGAGGAGAAAAGACCGATCAAGATAAATGCAGCAAAGGATAAAAGCCCAACCAAAGGCTGGATCGATGATAGATGATAACAGCAGGAGGTGAATGATTGGTTCTCCGTAAAGGTTCACCTGAACGCCGTTTATGGATGAGTCATGGCTATGGAGACCAACAGCTGGCGGTCCTTCGGTGTCTGCTGGTATTTTGAGTCGAGCTGCTGTGATGTGGGGACACAAAGAAAAAGAAGTTTATCTGAAAGCTTCATGTTGTGACCTTTAGTGGCAATGGGAGTTGGCTTCCTTTCTGACCACAGCTGTTAAGACACAATTAAATGAAGCAGCAGGTGCTGAATTACCAGCTTAGCAGCAGAAAAGCTGTGATGCAAGAGATGTTAATTTATTTATTTATTGTTTATAAAAGGAAACAATGTGGATGAGGAGGAAATATAAACAGAGAAACACAATAAACAAGTAGAACGTAGGAGCTCTGAAATGTTCGCATCACATCAGGAAGCTGCACATTGCTAGAAAACACTCAAGGTTGCATGCATGTGTCCTCAAACATCACTGCCCTCAGTATCTCTCATCCTCATCATACTAATGACCTGCAGAGCTGCCTCTGCGGTGACATGCCACGTGGTTGTTGTGTGGCTTGTCCTTCTCCCCACAGATGTGTGCATGCAGAGAGACACAGGTGAAGACCGCATACTCAGGGAAGCCTGCTCTGACCTCAGCATGAAAACAATCCCTTCAGGTGTTCTGATGGCCTTCATGAAGGATGGAGATGAGAATCCTATCCTGTTTACTCAGTTAATCATAACTAGTCACGGTGCTGGTAACTAGCAAACGCAAGCAGTCGAAAACAAAATTTCACTACTTGAAGGAGAAGAAAAAGAAACAATGTTTTAATAAATCACCTCGTAAGATTTAAATCACGAGGCGTTTCACAAGAACAAAAAAAATCAAAGTGAAAAATGATTTAAAAAAAATTAATAACAAGGAGGAAAAGAATAAAAAGAAGTAAAAAAATGAGAAGAATCAAAAAGTGAATAAGAAAAGATGGAACAGGATCCTGAGATACAGAATAAAACAGCAGCATCAAATGAAGCTAGTGAGGAAGAAGAGGATGAAGAGGAGGTCCCACCAATGCCTAAACAGGTGAGTTTAAAGGAGACCACTGAGTCCACTGATCCCAGGCTCAGGGGGAGAGAGTTCCAGAGTCTGGAGGCCACAGCAGCAAATGATCTGTCACCTTTGGTCTTTAGCCTGGTGCTGCACAACCAGTAGGCTTTGGTCACTGGACCTGGGGGACCTGCTGGGGGTGTAGGGACTAAGAAGATCACCAATGTAAGATGGTGCTTGTCCATGTAAGACCCTAAAGACCAGAACCAGGATCATAATAAATAGGTAACTTTATTGAATAGGTGGATATAGAAATATCCATAAATAGACTCTCTGGATGATAAGCAGCCAGTTGGAGCTGGGTGGATGGAGACTAGTAGGTAAGAGACGGAAACCTGCAGCTGCACTGGCATGCTGGCTCTCAGAAAACACAGATTCATTAAGGCACAGCCAGAGATAAGGATCAGCCCAAGGGAATATCACAATGAACTGAAGAGTAACATTGGAGGTGAGGGAGCTATCTGATGAAACAAGGGTTGAGTTACTGCTGGTGTTGACAATTCTACATCTAAACAAGCTGCTGTTAGAGGCAGTGGCCTGTTCTTCTGACAAACAAACAAATACATCAGCCAAGACAGAAGGATTCAACAGAAAATACCGGGAAGATGTGGAACAGACCACCATGACAGCAAAGTAGCAAACACAAATAAATAGTATGTACAACATATTCACCTAATACTTCTGTATTACCTGGTGTTTTAGCAGCAATAGGAAATTCCTCTCCAGCTCCTCCTGGGATATCCCAAAGTGTTCCTGGGCAGAGAACAGATATGAAATCCCTCCAGTGACCATAAGGTTGGCCCAAGGGCCTTCCCCAGGAGTGCGTGTGACAATTCTTCAAAGGAAGGCAACCAGGATGCCTGAATCACCTCAGATGACTCCTTTAGATTAGCAGGAGCTGCAGATCTTTGAGACAAGCTGGACAAACCAAACCCATCATTCTGAAACACAAACGTCCTCCAAAAAATAAAAAACCTGCAAGCTGAATGCTAAGTTTAGGGAAGAACGTCAAACTCAGAGATGTTCTATTAATCCAGAGAACAAATTCTCTACGTTTTGCCAGAGCGTGGTCGACTGCATGCATAAGGATAGACAGGTGATGGCTGCTTACAGAGCTAGCTAGAAGCTAGCTAGCAGGAGAAATGCCTGTGAACTCAGGAAGTTGTTTATCTCGACATAAACGCTACTGGGTCATGTTGTGTCTGTGGATTGTTTTTTAATATAAATTTTCAAAATCGAGATATCGAGACTTTGTCCAATCCTCGGTCATCCCAAAGCTAAAGGTGTGATGGAGGGACCTGGGAGACCAAGGGGACCTCCTAGAACCAGGTCTCCTGGTGATGAAGTTTGGCTCCATGGATTTTGTCGGAGACAACAAGAACTTTATCTTTTTTCTTGTTTGTTTGTTTTGTTGTTTGGGATGTTCCAGACACCAGATAACAGATGAAATGAGACGTTTATTCACGTTTTCTTAGTTACAACACACACTACCTGCCCTCCTCACCATCTGTGGCCCATGACATAAAGGTGCTGATGAGCAGCCCCTATCAGCAGAGGCCATCTTGGCCCTGTCATCAGTGGCTTGCATGGTCACAGGGAAAGGGGCTCGTGGCTTCACCTTTCAAAGAGCTCCTGCTATCCGCTGCCTCTCCTTAAAATTCCAAGGCTCTCCATCTCTTTATGCTACATCTGTTACCTGCACTTACATATCCTGTCTGATCGTCCTGCTTTTCCTTTTGTCTTGCAGGTCAAATTGCAGCGACTGGAAAACCATCAGCCTTTGGAGTTAAGAGAGGTGCTGAAAACTTGACATGAGCATCACAAGCTCTATTTTTGCTCGACCACCTGCTGTTGCTAATAAGACGATAATGACCAACTGCTTATAGAACACATGCCGGCTACAATAAAAATGTTTTCATAACTTTATGAGTGTACAAACTACACAGTGCTTCAAATCTCTAAACGGTCCCACAAACACGTGTCAGCTGATCTGACTTTCAGCTTGCGTCTGTCTCCGTAGTTTCTTTTAATCTCTTCAAACTGTGTGTTTGTGTCTGACATGGTATCATCGGGTCCGTGTGTGTGAGTCAAAGTGTCAAGGGAGTCGGGTAAAAATCCATGCCAGTCTGATCTCGGTTTGCCACGGGAGATGTTTGCTTTCTGATGACACCTGGTACCTGTTTCCTCTTTGAGCATTTGAAGCGAAAACAAACACCTGAGAAGGAAGGCAGGGGAATTCTCTCTGCAGGCCTCTATGACGTCAAACCGGGGTTCTGTTCCTCTTCACTCTGCAGAACGGACACTTTTAGAGGAAGAGGAAAAAGGTTCACAGTTTTGCCAAAGGAGGACGTTGCTCCTCAGTGTTATTGCACCACTGAGCCTTTTAGAAGAGGGTGAATCTGTTTGTTGTAGATTGATATTAAAGATGCCAGATGTTTTAGCCTCATTCAGGCAAATTTAAGTTAAGATCAGGCCTCAGTTTCAGTTTTAGGCACAAACAAATCCAGTTGTTTTTGCTGCAAAACTTAACAGATGACACATTTCTGACTGAACCACCGGTCAAAGATGCAGTCATCAGCACAACCTCTCGCTGTGAGGTGTCGCTCTTTCCCGTGTTGCACCCGTGATGCACCGGTGCTGGATGCTGCTTTTTAATGGAACCAAACAAGAATCAAAATCTAGTTTCTGATATTATCTATTTTTAATGAGATAATTAGAATTCCTCCCGAGGTGGTGGAGAACAGACTCTGACTCTGACTCAGACTCTACTTGTGTCTAAACATTAGTTCTTGTTTGCAAATTAAGGTAAAATTGATTTTCAAGCTCCAGTCAGAAACTTACTTTGTTCTTCATCCATTAAGACCTGTAGCTCACTCTGATAAAACTTCTCTCTCTCTGTTGCTTTCGTTCATCTTCGGTTTCTGCAGCGTGATTAAATGTTAATGAGTTCTAACTGCACACGTGTGTGTAACTAGCACTGCTAACTTTGTAAGAATAATGCTAAAATAAAGAACATTGTAGAAAGAATGGAGAAACCTGCCCTCATGCTGCACATTAGTGAAGATTATAAAGCTTCACAGATAAGGGAAGAGATGATGTAAAGCAATCAGCGTAAACACTGATTATCGGTGTATGTCTATGCTTGTGTGTGAGTGTGTGTGTGTGTGTGTGTGTGTGTGTGTGTGTATACATATGTGTGTGTGTGTGTGTGTGTGTGTGTGTGTGTGTCTGTGCATGTGCGTGTGTGTGTGTGTGTGTGTGTGTGTCAGTGTCTGTGTGTGTGTGTGCGTGCGTGCATATGCGTCTGTGTGTGTGTGTGTGCATGCGTATGCATGCATATGTATGTGTGTGTGTGTGTGTGTGTGTGTGTGTGTGTGTGTGTGTGTGTGTGTGTGCGCGTGTGTGGGTGTGTATACATATGCGTGTGTGTGTGTGTGTGTGTGTGTGTGTGTGTGTGTGTGTGTGTGTGTCTGTGCATGCGTATGCATGTGTGTGTGTGTGTGTGTGTGTACATATGTGTGTGTGTGTGTGTGTGTGTGTCTGTGCATGTGCGTGTGTGTGTGTCTGTGCATGCGTATGCATGTGTGTGTGTGTGTGTGTGTGTGTGTGTGTGTGTCAGTGCCTGTGTGTGTGTCTGTGCATGCATATGCGTCTGTGTGTGTGTGTGCGTGCGTGCATATGCGTCTGTGTGTGTGTCTGTGCATGCGTATGTATGTGTGTGTGTGTGTGTGTGTGTGGTTGGTTGGTTGGTTGGTTGCAGCCTGCTGTGTAATTAGACTTTCGGTCACTAAAGGTGACGAGGAGAGCAGGCCCTGGAATGCCCTCTGCCATGTCTCTGCAGAAATCCCTTTAAAAACACACGCCCACACACAATTATTGTCTCTCCACCTCAGCGAGCCCCTGCTGTCCAGGCTTCATTATCTCCAAACACCCCCCACCCCACAGAGAAGGAGGGGTGCACACAAAGTTCGGTTTGGCCTTCTTTCCGGCGCCCTGGGGCTTCACAGGAATTTACACCCTTGAGCCTGAGAACGGACGGGATCCACACTCATCCACTTTCCTATTGTTGAGGAGAAAGCGACCACTGGGTCTACTGAAGGAGGAGGAGATTGAGAACACACAGAGAGGTGAAATGAAACTGATTTCCCTTGCCTTTGGAGGGGGGCTTTAGTGATCCTGTCTCCCAGCATGCCTCCTTGGATGCTGGAGGGATTGGGATCAGCAGCAGGGAGTCAGCGGGAAATCTCTCATTGACTATATTTGTCTGTTGTTTTGTCTTTTTCTTTAAAGTTTCACAGTCTCTTCTCCCAAAAAGTCCAGCTCCTGTGCCTGTTTCTATTTAGGACTTTCTTCAACTTTACCACAAAAGTTGCAACCTCCCCCAGGGACGATTGCCCCTCCCCTAACAAGCCAAATTACACCCATAATAGTGTTACTACTGCAAAAGTGATAATTAGATTAGCTCCAATGCTAGCTGACTGGGAGTTACAGGTAAAAAAACAGAAGGAGTCCATCCCCCACCCCCACCCCCCACCCCCAGGAAAATTGACATTGCTCTGATTTCATTGGTTCACGCTCACATTAAGTGTGTCTGTGTGCAGAGTCAGAAAGGCCCATAAAAAAAAACCACTTCCACAGTAATTTCGGTCAGTATCATCTCCTTCTCGCTTGTTGCAAACAAACAGAGATGGAGTTACGAGTGAGGAGGGAGGGAGCGATGCCTTACCACCTGAGGTCTGTGTGTGCGTGCTGGCCTGTTAACCATGGGTAAACACAGTAAATGGTTTTGACTGTAAAAGCTGAAGTTTGGCTGCCCTTTCTCACGAGGAGGGAGCGACGGACCCCTGCTCTCTGCACCAGGCAACCTAGATGGACTCAGACAAGCTGTGTGATTCCTAATTCAGTGAATCAGCAGTTTTATTATGCTTGTGTTGATCCACCTTTTTGTCATTTCATGAAGCTTTGGCTAATCTGATGTCTCTAAAGGTACACCTCTACGCGTTGGGATTTTGGAGTCGTTTTAAAGTGCAGTAGGCCCGTATTTCTGAATGATTATCAGGGAAAAGAGCCTTCAAGCTATTGGCAGCTAGGTTTAATTCTATTTATGTGAGAGTTGCCCATTCAAGTCCATTTAATGCCTCGTGAAGCCGACTCATTGAGAAATGTTTACACCAACACACCCTTTGTGACTGGTCCCGGCCTTGGAGCTTGCGAACCAAGTTGCACCACCGGCTGGGCCAAAGTGCCCCATTAGCTTAATGGTCGTCTAGGATTTCACAGGGGATGCATTGCTGTTATGGCTGAGAACTTTGCGTTTCCCTTTTTATGGCTCCCTTGGATTCACAACACCCAGAAACAGGGTCTTGGGAGGGAGAGAAAAAGAAGAGGAGGAGAGACAAAACAAAACAAACAGAGAGGCAACTTTACACCATCTGAGGCTGGGCTAATAAGTCACTGAGGAGGAGATGATAAAAGAGGAGCAACAGAAGAACACACAGGTAGGAAGGAAAACACAAAAATGTGTAAGGAGTATCTGTCCTAACAGAACTAACACATTTCATCTCGTCGTAAAATAAATCTTTTGTGTTGTATTGACAGAGCTGACTCCTTTCTGAAAGCTGTGACCTTTGACCTTAGTGACTCCCCCTGAAGGTCAAGAAGCACCAGATAAGAGAGTTCCACTTTCACCAACAGGTGACATTTATCACTCATGGTGCTCGCCTTACTGTAGAATCTTCTTTAACACCAGATTCTTTCATTTCCAACTTTGTGTTGAATCCATAAAAACACACGTGTGAGAACATGAGAGGAAGGCACACATCCAGCCAAGAGGTCAAGCAGACTGAATCAAAACACACAAACGTGAAACCCTTTCTGGTTTCTGGCCCTTTCTGCTCAGATTTAGTTCAGATTAAAAGTGTGAGTTGTGCTTTCTTTTGTCCGGATGGGACGCTAGAATGATAACAGATACTTTTTCTTCTCTGGCGCTCACAGGGAGCAGACGCTTCTGCCTTTCCTCCTCCCTTATCTGTGTTTTCCCAAGGCTCTTTTTGTCCCGTCTGCCTACAGAGCGCTTCTCTGCATTTCCTCTGCAATCACCTTTTTATTTTTCAATATGGACTTAATTAATTGGTCATTCAACGCGATTGATAACATTTTTTCTACAATGAGGACGGAGGAGGGGGCTCACGCTTGTCCTCAGGGGACACATGCAGCGGGATACATGTTCGATTCCTGGAAAAAGTGGAATGTCATCTGTCTCTCTCTCAGCTGTCCATTGAGGACGTCGAAGATATGTGGATATTTGGCCTGATGATCGTTGGATTTCTTCTGATTGGAGTGGGAGGATATCTGGCTTTCCGTAAAATTGGGATGACGGGAGCGATTGGAGGGCGACCCGCATCCATGGACGGCACCGTCCGTGTGGATACCTCACAGACTGGGACGTTGCTCGAGGTGAATCGCAAGCTGGACAATGTCTTGGCTGCGTTACCGGTGTTAGCGCGCAGGATTGATAACATCTCGGAAAGGGTCACCGGACGGTGTGGAGATGTTTAATCACTGAATTGGCTTCACTGGAGGACTTGAATGATCAATACAGACTCAAGGCAGAGAGGAAAAATAATCTCTGTCTGACCCAAACAAAGTTCTGTTATCGAATCTGACGCCATAAGCAGCCTTGGAGTTGCATGCAAAACCCCCACGCTGGAAGGAATGCAGAAAAATGCTGTGAGTCTCTATCCACCCACCACCCCCGCCTTCAGATTGTGCTCTCTACCGAGGTCATGAAGCTGATGGACTCTCTGCTCTCTGTGCTTTCCCTGACCTCCCTCCCACCTGCGGAGCCAGCTGGTGAGCGCCACACAGGCCGCCCCCGCTGATGAAACCAGGATCCCAGCCCCACCCCCCTACCTACCGGGTCTCATGTTGTGAACTGTGACGTTTGTTGCTTACATGTCGGGTGTTTTTTTTTTTTTTTGCATTGGAGCGCTACACCCTGCTGGTGTAACTCTGTTAATGCCTTTTTTTTCTCCCTCCCCTGAACTTTCCTCATGTATTCCCTTACTCATCTACACAGGAGCGCCGTTATGGCTGCTCTCATGGTCTGCCTGTATATGTCTTGTCTATGTGTGTGTGTGTGTAACCTTGGTCAGGTTGTACTGTGGAGTCAAGTTCCTACGCTCTGAAAGGAGCGCTGGCAATAAAATTCTTCTGATTCTGATTCTGATTTTGCTGACAGACATTGACCAATAGCACCATTAAAGACGTGCATCCCTTTTTCATGGACACCACTTTGCATAATCTATCACTCCACTGGCACGGATGACGTGTGGTGAAGGGCTCTGCACCCGCGTTATAACACTGGATCCAAAACTTCTATGGTTTTTTGGGGCCTTCACCAAAGACGATGTCCACCATTTATCAGTCCCAGTAATCACTAAGCTGCAGCCGTCAAAGTAGCAACAAAACTTTTGAAACGCTCTTTGTGAAACGTAGATGGCCATGTGGCGTGTATTAAGGCAAAATGACTGATGGATTGGTTTCTGATAAAAATGATACCCAAAATGACTGAAGCCATCTCACACGGGACAACTATTTCAACAAACAGAAAATTTGGTCCTACTTAGATGCTGTTCAATTAAGATCCATCTGAGAATAATTGACTCCGTCAGCCTGGAATGAGGATGCTCACATTTAAAGGAACAATATGTACAAATGAAATAACCACAGTTGTCTCCATCGTGTTGGAAGGGTTGGGGTAAGGATTAGTATTATTATCGGTCTACCATTGAAACCAGCCGATATCTGCACACATCTTATACATCAAATGCTTCAGCTACTTCTCTTCTCTCTCAAAATGTAAAACTACGACAGATCCGAGGTAAAGGTTTTGAGATATTTAGATTGTTTGGCAGAACTTGTGAAGTAGAAATTTGTCATGTGTAGTGAATGTAGGCTATCCTTATAGCGCATAGCTACATGTAGCTAGCCAGCTAAGAAACGACCAAAACAAAAATACGAATTTTTATCCTAATTCATTACTACCTAACACAAACATCTTAGCTTCACGCTTAGGGAGAGTGAGATTCAGCTGCTGTTGGAGACTAAATAAAATTAGCACTTTTCCTGTTACTAGCTTAAACTGAAGTAGTTGTCATTTAGCACAGAAAATGTTTCAAATTTAAGCACGAATGATAGGAGATATGCAGGGGTGGACTGGCCATGTGGCATATCTAGCATTGGCCCAGTGGGCCGCCTACCAGCGGCGGCTGGGAGTTTTATTATTTAGTGGGGTACATGTCTGCCGTCTGGTTACAGATGCCGTAACCACTTACCACCACTAGGGGAACAGCGACTCCCCAGCAAGCACCAAGACACTGAAATCAAAAGGCAGTTTTCCAGGAGCAGTACTCAAAGTAACTCGGACCAATGCAGCCCGGCCTGACCACTGTTTCCAAGGCCAAGGTTAGATATTTTCCCTCTGTGTGTGACAAAAAATTCACCCCCCTCAGAGTTGTCATGAGTGTAAACTAGATAATTTAAACCAAAAACATGTTTTGGTACCAGGCTGTAAACATGTTTATTTCTGCTGTGAAATTGATATTTTTAACATGGGAGTCAATGAGGATTTGCTCACTTCTGACACCAGCCCCTAGTGGATGAGGCTGGAACTGCAATTTTTGTCACTTCTGTGTTGGCTTCAATTTCATACCAGTATTATGGGGGCTTGGGTACAATCAAAACAAACAGAAGGCATCAGTTACTGGTTTATTTTAAAATCACGGCAGAAAAAAAGACTGCGTCAGTATCGTAGACAGGGTGAAAGACCTCTAAACCAGACGTAGTGACTAGAGCGTTTTACTTGTTTTGTCAACTCCACCTAGTGGTTACTCGCACATTGCAGCGTACAAACGTTGTCACGTTAACTTTATGGTATGTGCACAAATGACACTTCAAATCAATGCAAGTTATGGGAGGCAACCATTTTAAACATGTGTATGCATCAGTAAATAGCAAACAGCCTAAAAAAGCCTCAACCTACCTTAACAAATGGTATTACTCATCTTCACTCGTCATCTAGAATCTTCTGGTGCTCATCTGTAACTGGCAAGCGTTGCTCAGAGTGGACTCGTTTGTGTTGCTGCATGGGCTGCAGTACCCAGATTTGACCACAGGAGGTTATTCTTCCCTCATGCACCTTTTAGGAACATTTTAGGGGTTTTTTGTATTTCCTGTGTCACACTGAGGAAGTTTGATTCCACTGTTGTTTCTGTGCATTTCATATTTGATGAACATAAATTCTTCCACTAGTCCTTTTTTAAATTAAGCATTTAATGTAATCTGTTTCATCCTAAGAGCAGACATTATAAAAGTAAGAGCATTAAGAGCACTCCATCTTACAAACTATTTAGATGTCGATCAGAGCAAGAAAGTCAGTTTATTCGGCTCTCTCTCCATAAGTGGGGATCCTTAGATCAGACTTGGGATTGGCTGTCTGATCCCTGTCTCACCACACTGAGGCTGATAGACACTCCAGTAACGTATCTGATGAAGATCTATGTTCAACAGATACGTTTCGTATTGTTCATGGTCCTTCTGTGGTATCTTGCTTAACCCTTTGATGCATGAATTATGAAATCTTCAACCATGATTTTTTTAACAATTTTTTTCATTCGTCTTTAGGTGTGAATGAAACAAATTTCAACAAATATTTTTTGTAAAATTTTATAATTTACAAATAATTTATTACATGTCCACTTCAGTGGGCAGCGTGCAATCTGAGCATGAAATATGTTGGCTTGGCTTACTGAAGTCCAAACGGAGGGGCTCAAATGCAATAAAGTCTTCAACAGCTGTGCTTAATAGCAAAAACAAATAAATAACAATTTTGAGTACCTGTCCACTGTGGTGACCATTATGCATCAAAGGGTTAAGTCAGACAGTTTAATTTGAAGTTTAGGTCTTTATTCCACCAGAGTAACGTTTTCATCTCGGGATTTGTTTTTAGTTTTCAAATATGAAAAATAACTTCCTTCTTCTACAAAAAGGAAGCAGACTGACAATCATTAGTCATCTTATTTAAACCCTTATTTTTCTTCTGACCCTCGGGACTCAGACCATTTTAGTCACTTTCAGACATTTGGTTTACAGGAAGGAAAACATAGTGTGACAAACCAATGGGGTTTTCTTTTAATGCAAATGGTCAAAATGGGCACCTGCTGGTGTAAATTATGAGCATAAAAGAAACCTGTTGAACAGAAAGGGGATGTCTAAGAAAGAAGGATGAGCCTGTTTTCATGTCTACGTCTGTGGGCCAGGAGCAGTCAGACTGTTGTGACCTGCATGCTTTTCATGAAGCACAATGTTTGTATTGAACTTATAAGAGCATCTGCTCGTGGTTGACAGCATGTGACTCTGATTTATGTCTGAGATTCTGCATCAAGACATGAACTGGATGGATCAAGAAATCACACCGAAAAGAAAAGAAAACGTTTTTCTTTCTGTTTTTAAAAGAAAATGTCAACCATGTCACTCAGAGGTACCCTTCACTCAGCAATGCTCACACTGAGAGATTATGTTTGCTCGTTTTAAACATAACAAAAAGTGAGCACGTCAGTTTTGTTTGATTAGTTTTCTGTTCTCTCAAACCTGACGTAAAAAATACCCAATGACTTGGACAATGGATATGTTGATTTAGCGATAGCATTTTTATAAGTCCGAAGACTCCAAAGTGTATTTGTTTATTTACAGAGAACCCAATTAGCTCACACCTTAGCGCGGGAGCTATTCTTCCTGAAGTCTCTTACATTTTCATTACAGGCGTTTGTCATCAATACATTTACAACAATATTTAATTATGCCCATACTTCTCCAGTTTCTGCAAGACATAAACAATCAGATTTTTCCATAAACATTTCAATCCATCATCATCCCCAACTATTTTGCTTCTTCTACTTGTTCGGTAGTAATCTTACCTAGAGTTAAATGTAACCTAGATGCCATTCAGTAATGTGTGCTGTAGCGTGGGACCGGCCTTAAGGTCAGAGGTCATCACACATTAAGTGTCCAGCAGGTTTCTTCTGCCAGGAATATTGTGTTCTTCCATAACAAAACAATTCCCTGTTTACCTCCTCTAGCTGCACCATCTGGATGCACAGTCACAACAACCTCTCTCCTGCTTCGTTGCCTGCACAGTCTCAAGGTCTCCTGCAGAAGATGAAACTATTTTCCCTTTTAATAAAATTATTCTTATTTTGTCTTATAAATGATTCTTCACAAGTTGATTATAATTTCATTTATCTACAATAAACATTTTATCTAAAGTGATTTAATAACACCTTGACTGCTTCACAGTAATGAATGACTCAACATAAATGTTTATTATTTCATGCCTTATTTCAGACCTTAAATACAACAAATGAGTTTACTTGATGATTTAATAATAATTTATTATCAGTTATGTCACATATTAATATCAGTAGTTTAACTAATGACTGTTTATCTATTTACTTCATATATTAAATGAAATAAGCTTTCTAAGCATCTGAGAAAGGGGAGGTTTGAGGATTCTTGATAAACACCTATACAAACTTCTCAGATCTGGTTGGTCCAAAGTTTTTAAACAACTAATTGTTCACTTCCTTCATTTCCCATTTCAGCCAGAGCTCCAGATTATGCTAAATTACCATGTTTTGGGGGATTAAAGAGTCTTTCTGTGGAATAATTTTAGCAGCATAAAGAACCATCCTTTTCCAAAATCAATTATTATTTGCTCAATCCACCACTCACTCATCAGACACAAAGCCGTCCGCCAGAAGCAACCTGGGAAGTATCTTTTCTACCAGTCGTGCGTATTCTGAGATCACTGAGAACTTCCACTACTGGTGCGTAGGCTCTTCACAATGGTGCTAGATGGGTTAATATTAATTTGATAACTTGTTAAATCTCATTAAACAAACAGCAGACGTCAGCCCTTTCTGAGTCCCTTACAAGATACACGGTCATGTTTCATCAGAGTTCATTCATTGTGTTCAAGTGTTATTTCCCTTGTGTCACCCAAAGTACCTAGTTTCATTATCAATCAAATATTAAAGGTTCAATAATATTGATAATACATGTTTTTATGGAATATTACATTTTATTTTATACTTTTATATTTTATTGACAGTTTATTAAAGGTAACCACTTCCAAAACATTACAGTGCTTTCAACCAACTAGCATTCAGTTAGTTATTTTCTGCATTAATACTTAATTTGTTGGTTCCAATCACTGATAAGAATAAAGCTCCATTACATTACACTTTATTGTAACGTAACTATGTGAAGCTTTTGCAATCCATAGAAAATCTATGACAAAATGTAGATTGTTACTGATGTTTAAACAAATTTATTAAACCATTTCAGTTTATTCTGGTACAAAAATATTAAGTATGGCAATCATAATATTTGATAAAAGTCTTTGAGGTGACACAGACAGTCTCGTCTTTCTTAACACCGCAGATACAAAACTGAACGCTACCGTAGGTCATTCATCCTGTAATGGAAATGAAGAGTATTACAATTTAATTAATGTCCAGAGATATTAATGATCCATACCTGGCATAGACTCCATCTCTGGACCTGGGATTTTAAAATCAGAAGAGTGGTCCTTTTTATTACAGGGAAATTTAAAATACACACTTTGCATGAACTAAGAGACAAGAGAGAGAGACCTTGGAACGTTTAAGAAAAATTTATTATCTAAATTATTTTAAACAATTAACAGGACTAACTCTAACTAGTGATGGATGCTGATGTAATGAATGTGAGGTGGAGTGTGTGTTGGTGTGATGTCAGTTCAGAACCTCTGTTCTGGAGAAGCGAGTCTGAGTGGGAGATGTTTTGCTCCTAACTGATCGACGTTTGAACCTTGGTCAGAAAAGACATGAGACGCTATCTGTGCCGTTCTACTTTACCCGTCAGGGAGACTCCCGTACAGATCAGGCTGCCAGGTCCTCGACCTTCCAACAGTACTGGAGCCGATGAAGCAGCGTCCTCAGCGCGACAAAACAGTCTTTGGGTAGGCTCCAGGTAAAAACGGCAGGTGTTTCACAGCGTCAAAAGGGACCCCCCTTTGGGTCAGCGAGTTCGGCTTTTATTCTGAAGGAACCATTGTTTTGTTGATAACAACGACAGGATTTTCCCAGCTTGGCAGTTCTCAGCTTAAAAGTAAAAAAAGTACAGATGGCCGGTCCGTACTCCACTTAGCAATGATGAACATCAGATGATTTTGAGAGCTGGCTGAATACTGAACTCAAAATGGCGTTGTTCTGACTTATTAATCTTTGATGTTTTCATTTCTGGACGAATCACAGCTGACAGATTAAATAAACACCACAGAGACTCCGCCACGCTTCAGATCTGAAGGTTCTGATTGGATTTTGCGACCGGAATGCGTCATGATTATTTATCTTGTGAATCAGCTGACTAGTGGCTACCATACGTCATTTCCTTATTAAACATTAATCATAACATTGTGATTTCACAGATCAGTCACATGGTTATTATTGACTAACAATTGTTTTAATTAGCTTTATTAAAATAGAGTTCTTCGATTAATTAAAAGAAAAGAGTTCATTCTCTTCATTCATTCATTTATTCATTCATTCATCTCTCTCTCTTTCTTCATTCAGTTCATTCTCACTCAGTTCATCCAGTTAAAATCCTTTTCCTCAGAACCCTCCCCAGTCAAGTCAGGTGTGCCCCAGGGCTCTGTCCTGGGCCCCCTACTCTTCATAGTATATCTCCTCCCTATCGGCAAAATCTTCCGCAAATTCAATATCCAGTTTCACTGCTTTGCGGATGACACCCAACTCTACATTTCCAGTAAGCCCAACTCAACTCTCCCACCATCCTCCCTTACACTCTGCCTCTCAGAAATCAAATCATGTTTCACCTCTAATTTCCTCAAACTCAACGGCAATTAAACTGAACTTCTTCTAGTTGGCACTAAATCCACCATCTCAAAATCTGACAGCTTTTCTTTAACTATTGACAGCGCCATAGTCTCCCCCTCCCCTCACGTCAAGAGTCTGGGTGTCATCCTCGACAGCTCACTTTCTTTTCAAGCTCACATTAATAACATAATTCGGTCATCATACTTCCATCTACGCCCATAAACCATCTTCGCCCCTCCCTTACCCCTCACACTGCCGCCATTCTCATCCACAGCCTCGTCACCTCCCGTCTCGACTATTGCAATTCACTTCTTTATGGTCTCCCCAACAAACTCCTTCATAAACTGCAACTGGTCCAGAATTCAGCAGCCCGTATTATCACCAGAACCCCTTCAATTCACCACATCACCCCGGTTCTCCAACAGCTTCACTGGCTCCCAGTTAAATTCAGGCCCATCTTCAAAATTCTCCTCCATACCTTCAAAGCAATCCATAACCTCTCTCCTCCATATATCTCAGACCTTATAAGTATTCACACCCCATCCCGTTCTCTCAGATCTTCTTCTTCCATCCATCTTGCGGTTCCTTCTGCCCGTCTCGCTACCATGGGGAGCAGAGCTTTCAGCCGCTCTGCTCCTCGTCTCTGGAACTCACTTCCCCCAGACATCAGGAACATTGACAGTTTTACCCTTTTCAAAACAAAACTCAAAACACATATGTTTAAATCTGCCTACAACCTCTGATTTTATTGAAGTGTTTCTCTCTTTGTTTTTTCTTGTTTGGGTTTTATTATTGTTTTATTGTATTTTATTAAGTATTTTCTGTCAAGTGACCTTGGGTGTTCTGAAAGGCGCTTTTAAATAAAATGTATTATTATTATTATTATTATTATTATTATTCGTTCTTCTGTCTTCACTGCTGGAATGTAAACATTAGAAGTGAATGCATGACCTTGGGCTGTTTCATGCACTCTGGCACTGTGTCAAACAGAACAGCTGATAGAGGGGAGAAATGGTTCCTTCATCACGTTACAATCCCCTCTGCAGTAAGACTGTAGAACTCCTCAGTTTAACTGGTACTGGCATTATCCTGGTACACAAAACCACCAATGCATTACTCGATAAGTGTTCAGTACTTGTGTAAAACCAAATTTACATATGTCTGTGTCCCTTATGATACATACAGCCAAAAATGGCACAAATAAAGTTATAATCAAGCAAAAATACACCTCAAGTTTGTGTCATTCTTATTCAAAGTTACAGAGAGGCTGATCAGCCACAAGTGGAGCCAGAGCCACTATAGATTTTTGTCTCTGCCAACAAAACTACTTCAAAGTGATGAGTGACTAAGGCACATTTATACTTTAGATGTCAGTCAGAGGAAGAGTAGCTGGAAAACGACTCAAAGATCTACAAATAAACATGGATGCAAAATAGTCTGTAAGCAGGGTCTACTTTCAGTAAGAAGGTTTATGTTAGGAAAACAAGTTTTCATAGGAAGTTATGTAAGTAGATATACGGTAGACAAAAGTATCTAGCAGACTTGTGTGTGAAAGTTTTTAAAAGTATGCATATTTCTTTTGCCTTCAGATACTATTCAGATGTCACGAGTGGGGAGTATTCTTCGTGTACGGAACGCTTCTGATTAAGAGGACAATAAAAGTAAGCTTTCCATGATGATGTTATGCTAATTAACATGTGGATTGTGTCAACATCTGTGCATCTTCACCGCTACGGGGACAAATAGACTTCCATCTGCCCTCAAATGCTCAAAAGGATATCAATAGTCCCGGTTTTCGGCTCCCAGCAGACATCCTCCTCTTTCTTCTGTTACTTTTTTTTATTTGGTATGCTTAGTGGCTTAAAAAGGAGAAACCTCAGCTGACAGGAATTAGAGGGTCTGATGGGATGGAAAAGAGTCGTGGATGGCTGCATTTACTTATTCTACCAACGCTGACTTCGGTCTTGTTTACTAAAACAAAGCAGAACTGTGTGCTTTGATCCAGCAGATAAAAACTGTGGTTTGTCGTTTGATAGAGGACTTGTCAAGGAGAACACAAGAACATTTGGACATTTCTCCTCAAGATATAGTCAGGCTGAACCCCGCTAAGAAAAAGGATGGAATTCAGTTCATCTGAAGAAAACAAAAAAATGTTTTCCACTTAAGATTCATGCTTGTTTTATTCATTCATTTTTATGTGGTGAATTACTTTTCAATTTATGGTTAAACCATTTAGTGAAAAATGTGGGAAAATAAGTGAAAGCAGAACTTTGGCTGTTTACAACTTACATAACTTAATTGTGACAATCTGTGTTGTAAGTGTATCGTGTCTTTTTAAAGACACAGATTAGGTCGTTTTCACAAATAACTGTTTTATCTCCCGTCAGTAAGTGGTTTAGGTCATCTCTCTCTCAGCAGGACTCTTGACCTTGCATGACTCTGCTTCAGCACCCGTCTGCTGCAACAGGACAGCAACAACTAATGTCGTGCTACAACACGTTTGTTGTAAATACAGCCAGCTGCTTCTGTTATTATGGGACGTTGTTCATAGATTTAATTCACCTTCTTGTCTTTGTGACTTTCAGCTCACTACCCCCCCCCCCCCCCATCCCCATCCCCATCCCCATCAGGGAGGGAGAGTAATTTATCTGAGCAGCCACATCCTTCAGACTCTTCTGCCAGCTGAAGTGGGGTCCACTACAGTAGTGTGTATGTGTGTGTGTGTGTGTGTGTGTGTGTGTGTGTGTGTGTGTGTGTGTGTGTGTGAGTGTGTGTGTGTGTGTGTGTGTGTGTGTGTGTGTGTGTGTGTGTGTGTGTGTGTGTGAGAGAGAGAGAGAGAGAGAGAGAGAGAGAGAGAGAGAGAGAGAGAGAGAGAGAGAGAGAGAGAGAGAGAGAGACGGAGTTAGAGAGTGTAGGGATCATCTTTTCTGAAAGTCCCTGGACTCGGGGCTCTATTATCTGAGAGATAGCCTAAAACAGAACATCACAGCATAGTTTTTGTATCTCTGTTTTTATTAAAGTATATTTTGAATCTACAGGTAAAACTCATAATATGAGAGTATGGTACAAAAGTCTAGTTCACTAACTCAACTTAGACTGAGAGACTATTTAAAGGAACACTTTGCCACTTTGAATAGCTTTTAGCACCCCCTAGTGTCCAGTTTAATTAATTGTTGTAAGAACAAAGGGTTGTACTCTTCTCCTCGCTGTGGGTTTGTGTTTTTAACCTTGATCTAACCGCAGAATGTCTCCCCAGCCTTTATTCGTTTCTACAGGAGCGGTTTATCACCAAATCAAACACATCAGCTGTGTTTATGATCTTAAACATGCAGGAAACGGGCTGGAAGCTGACCGCAGTGCTAGCATGTTGGCTAGCCACTTTACTAGTGACGAACCAGAGCTTCTGGTGAAAAAAGTGACCAACATTGAGCACTGACCAACATGGAAGTCAGCGTGCTTGACAATAACAGACACTACAACAGGGGTAGGCAACCCTGGTCCTAGAGAGCCATGCATGAACTCGCAGCTTCTAATTGGCTGAACACACCTGATCCAGGTAATCAACAGCATGAACAATAAAGTTGGTTGGAAAACAGGCTGGACCACGGTTGCCTATCTGCAACTGCAAGGCTGCTCTACAAGGTAGCGGCTAGCCGACAGGACCAGGGCCGATAGCTCAGCAGCAGACGATGTGGAAAAAGTCAGGGATTACTTTCCATCATGTGGATAGCCTGCTGCGTGGCATGCTGAGGATTCCATGGTGTGTGAGGATACAAGAGACGAGAAAGCATCGATGGCTGAATGTTTGCCGGGTGAGAGGAGAGCTTATATGTGTCTTAGGGTGAATGAAAGATCAGTCATGAAATGGAGCGGGATGACTACTGCCTGACAAATATATTTAGAAACAAATACAAACCCAGGGAAAGCTAAAACGTTTTACTTATAAGCGCAATAGGATGATCGTTGGGTCTGCATCCTATTTGAATCCTTATTTGTCTCTGAGCTCTCGTGATTCAGGAAACGCCCGATGTTGAATCTTGTTTGGCTCCTGTTGTGGTCAGATGTTATTTTTCTTTTTTCAGCTCCATAAGAGAAATGTTTTCTTTGTTCCTTCTGAGGCTCCGCCCTGATGAACACGCTACAATAAAAGCTAACCAACTATAGCTCGTCCGGTCTGAGGTGTAAACTCAAATTACCATGAAGCGTTCCAGCTTCTCATGAGATACGTGCCTTTGTGAGACTTCAAGGGAGCAGACCAGAGAGGTACAAGTTACAAACGTAGTAATCTGGCCACAAGGAACAGAGGGGGCTGAGTGGTTTATTAATCCTGTAAAAGGTCATTTTATCTTCTGCTGCCACAAGAAAAGGATTTCACGATGAAAAACGTACCCAGTGCGCCTTTGAAGGCTCAGGAAGCCTCTGCAGGTGTTCTGGATCCATCAGCTGATTAGAGTGTGACACTTTGAGTCTAGAATATTGAACCTTCTCACAATATCCTAATTGTCTGAGATATGAATGTGGTGTTTTCACCAGCTGTAAACCACAATCATCACAATTACAACAAACTAAGGCCTGGATTTGTTGCATGGAATTAATCTATCTCATTGATTAGTTGAATTATTGGAACAAATACATTTTTGCATCATATTCAAATGTTTCCTGTTTCGCCTGTGTGGGTCACCTACAGGAGAAAAGGTTTTAGGAGGATGTCCTGGTATCAGGAAGGGCAGCAAAAGGAGCCACTTCTTTCTAGAAACACACTGATATTCTGCTACAGGTCTTGGTTAGACATCTGAGGGTTGGGGTGAAGGAATTGTACTCCTAGGAACCTCCTTTCTGATTGTTTTGGACATTTGGAAAAAAAAATATTGTCAAAGCCGATTCTCCCAGCAGTCAACCATCCTGAGACCATTCATGTGTCAGGTTGCTTCTCAACCAAGAGGGACGACTCGCTCACAGTTTAGACTCAAAGACTGGTCAAGAATGAAGAATGGTACCTAAAGATCCTCCAGAGGAACTTCTAACCATCCAAGATCCTTTTGGTAATGAATGACGGCTTTTTTAGTTGAACAGAGCGCTGTCCCATCCTACTGAAAACTTTGGGTCAACCTTCACGAGGCAGGTGGACAAACTTTAGTTCAATTATTTAAACAAACTTCAAACTTCACTGATGTGAGAATGGGTGGCCACCAGTAATGAAAACACTGAATATATGAACTTGTTGTTGTCGGGGCAACAGTAACTGAGGAGTAAATTGCCCACCCTGTAACCAGAGAGCTGTAGGTTAGACATCGATTTAAAAAATGCAATCAATGAGGAAATAAAAAAAGCAGGGCTGGTTGGGATTCAGAAGAACATCTGGATTCAAATGTCTATTAAGAGTCAACCATCACGACAGAGGTTAAAGATGTCCCCCTCATGCTATTTTGATGGAAAATAGACTCAACGACTACTGTGTTAATGTTGTTCACCTCAGAAGACAAAATAAATACATGATAATAAATGTCAAAAAAACATTTATAGTCACCTTTCAGTGCCAGTTGCTCTTCTTATTCTTTTGTGGTGTTTCGTGGCTCTTGAGAACTGAAGACTTTAAAGTTCAGTCTAGATTTTCCTCTTTATTTATTTGGTGTTTCGTCACATTTTATTGTTTAATGTGATTTCTGAAGCAACCTTTTTGTTTCTGTGAGACCAGATTTCTGTGGAGTGTTGCACAAAAGTCCCTCTAGCGCCTCCTTAAACCCATAAACATGTGCGCACACACACACACACACACACACACACACACACACACACACGCACACGCACACGCACACACGCACACGCACACGCACGCACACACACACACACGCACGCACACACACGCACGCACGCACGCACACACACACACACTTTTCACTCATTACCCAGACCTCTTTTACCCCCTGAGCCACTGTCCTGCATCAGGCCATCACCCTGACTTCTTTCTGACATGTCAAACAGGGTCAAAGGTTGTTTTAGTGGAGTGAAGAGCAGGGGGCCTCTTATTGAGGCCATTGGTCCTAAGAGATCCTCACAGAGTTCCTTTTAGATCCTTGTGGAGCAAAGGGACAAGGGGTCTGAACAGGGGCACGCTGTTGAAGAATACTTGTGATAATGATGTTATTTGGGCACTCGTGAGGCCTGCTCTGCAGCTGTTGACAGTAATGATGTAGTGCATGAGCTTGTGTGTGTGTGGGGGTCAGTAATTAATGATTCTCACAGGTCTCCTACATACCAGCTGCTGACTGAGGCAGGAAGCAGATGATTGATGGGAATTATTGATACCTTTTTTCCGTCCAGAAACACACACACATACATGTAGCAGGTTGCTGAATCATTGATAGCGTTTTTGGTTTGTTGCTTTTTCTCCACCTCATCACAAATGGACTCATCAGTCATCGGTGAAGGAATGTCAATACACCCCTGTGTTTTAAGAGACTGTCTCCCATATGTTCAGGTTTTCTCCCATGCTCAGTTGCTAGTCTCAGACATAAAAATACACATTTTATTACACACTTGATCAAATGAAATCCCAACGGCTTGGCAAAAATGTGTACCTTTGCAACAAACAGTAGCTCAAGTTATCAGAACTTCTTGGAGTCCATGAATGGTGTCTTCTGGGCTTCTGTGGTGAAAACTGCCATTAGGAACCTGATTGGAAGGAATGACCTTCCTGGTCTGAATCCATGTTGTGTTATGTTGTTCCACTGTTCACTATTCAAACATCAGATCATTTTAAAACCATGAGAGACCACACAGGTGGCACTAAAACCATCATGGTCGCTCCTTCTGCGTTTGGTGTTGGGCCACACAGCAAAAACTACGCTGATTAAAATCCCGTTCATTCCCACGATGGTGGAGAAGTGCTTTCTGACCATCTATACGTCATTTAACTGGAAGCATGCTTGTTTGTCGTTGAAACAAACACACATTCACTCCAGCATATGAATGGCTGAATGACTGGTGTGTTAATGCGTCTTGGGGAATTGAAGAAATTTACAAGGTGCTAAATAAAATACAGGCCATTTACCAAACCAGGAAAACTCAATGTTGAATATTGATGATTTATGATCGGAGCAGTCCCAACATGCTTCCAAAGAGACCAGAGCGCCGTCATCACACCACACATGGCAGGATTACCTGACAAGATTATTTTTTAAACAATTGCAGTCATCAGGGCCATCGTTAAGGTTGTCAGAAGGGGAGAATCGTGTGAAAAAACAATACAATTATCTCGCCATGTGAAGTGGGCCTAACATCAAACATAACATGGTTCACCCTTTTGATCCTGGAGAAAATTAGAGATTTGAAACTTCAATGAGCGAAGGTTCACTGGTACTTCTGTTGGTGTTGGTCCCAGAGGCTGTGGCCACAGGTCACCTGTTGCATATGCAACATGCTATGAGCCAAATATTTCACAAAAATTTACCAAAATATCTAACAGCAACAAAACATCCAAAGATTTACAAATGACAAAATGTTCTTTCCATTCAGGCATAAGGGACTGAATGTCAAAAAGACTAACTTTAACGTTTGTAGGGATTCACGGATCCGTTCAGTTCAAACACATCTAAATAAATGTTTACAATCTGTTCTAGAGCACGTGTTAAAATCAGTGCATAAATGAGGGGGCAGCAGTAGCTCAGGAGGATAAGCCAAATACCCCTGATTGCAGTACGCAAGTCAAACGTTTGACTCCGCCCACCGTGCAGGCGCCATGCGGCGCCATGTTGAAAAAACCATGTAGAGGTCGGCCGCCATTTTAGATAGGTCTCCTTCGCCTCCAGTGCATTGATTTCTACAGAGGAACGTGCTTACACAAATAAAAAACACATTTTATCAATGTTTTTCACAAAATCAGATATGGTATGGCCTGATAATTAAAATATAAATATAATTAAACTAAATAAATTAAAATGTAAAATTCTATCAGTTGCTCATTCTGCATTGACTTTGGAGAGTGAGGAGACCCATCCGATATGGCGGAGATGCTCTCCAGCGCCCAATCGTCTATGAATTCATGTCTATGATGACAGCATAACAATGATAATCAAATAACCTGTTCGGTGGATTTCAATGAAATATATAGAAAGTGCAGATGATTAAGTTAAATGAAATAGGTGCCATTTTTTGACTCAAATTTGTTCTGATAATCTTATTATTCTTTATTCTACTCTTTTGTATTTATAGTATGTCTTTTAACTATTTTGATTCCATTGTTTATTATTGCACCTGACACCAAGGCTAGTTCCTCACGCTGTAAACTGACCTTTACTGCTATTGACAATAAGAACAGTTCTGACTTGGATATGTTACACCTAAGCTTGTAGTTAAATTAAAAAAGCTTTGTATGGGGCACCATTCATTATTATTTATGTCATGATCAGGTCTGGTGCCAAAATGTGTTTATGTAAATACCACCAAATACTAAGGTTATATAATGTTCTATACATATTCTTGTTAATAAAACAGCACAAAAACGATGGTAATATGTTTACATTTCCATGAGCCCTCACAACCTTTTACTGAGGTTCAGCTCCCACTGGACTAAAAACGTATTACCTAGTCCACCTGAACAGGAACAGTGAAGTGAAATTGGCATTTAATATTGGGCTTCTAACTATATTAAAGCAGAAATGAAAAAGGTTCATGCATTTGATACACTTAAACATTCTTATTTATAATGTGTCGAAAGTCTTCTTTTAACTGAAAGTCCATTATTTTATCCATGCTGCCAGTATTTTATTAATTTTTTTATATTAATTTTACAAGTGAGTGTGAAAACAGTATAGATGTAGATCAGTGGTTCCCAAACTTATTTAGCCGCACACCCCCTTCTATGTCCCGACCATGTTGACGCACCCCGCAGCCCCACATGAGGGCATGGCTATCATAGGCGTCATTTTAACCGGGGACATGTCCCCGGCAAAATTTGTGATTAGCAGCTGTGCCCCCCCCCCCACTTTCAAAAAAGCCTGCTGATGAGGTTTTTTTTTTTTTTTTACCAGCTCAGATCGTATACCTACGCCTGCTCCCAGCAGATTTTTTTAATGTAGCAACTGGCATCTAATTATTTATACTTGAGCTTTAACTAAAAATAAAACCGTAATCAATTAATTAATTAATTTGTAACATTTCTGAAAAAGTGCCCTGCGTTACGCTGAGTTCTCTACCCTGCAGCCCTGCATGCAGCTTGTGATAAGCAGGAGACCACATCACTCACACTGCTCAAGAATCCCTTATTCTTGGTTGGCTCCAAGAGGTAAGCAAAGTTATATTTTATTTAACACCAAAAGAAGGTGATATTTTAATGTGATTAAAGCAGGGGTCCTTCAGGCGTGCTTACAGCCACCCCAGCTGTTAGCATGTAGCTGGTGGAGGTGAGTACACGTGAGCAGAATAACATGTTGTTGAGTCAATTTTAAGTTGAGTTAAGTAGCTTTTGTGACTTGTTTTTGACATGCGAGGGCTCTTGGGAGTGTTCTGTGAGAAGTTTAGCTGTAGCTTTAAAAATAAAGCAAGTTATATGGGTGATAATGCTTTGATTAGCGTGTCGCTAATAGAAGCTAACTTCTCGTGAGTGAGTGTTAAGTTACTTCGCTGTCTTTTTAATCTGAACAGAGTGTGATGGTGGATAACCTACCAACACACATTAGCCACGTTTACATCCGCAAAATCTCCTCTATCCGATGAAAATCTTGGCCGTTCGGAAATCCCAAATGTCTGTTTACATGGACACTAATTTATGCGCCAAGCATTCAATCCGAATAAATAGGTTGAGCATGCGCAGAGAGTTGTCTTTCCCGGAAAAGGTGGTAAACAAATGCCATGAAACGAAATGAAAAGTGTATTAAAATCAATGAATCCGGTAGTTCACGGACAGCTAGGTTGTCGGAGCGTGGAGTTGACCAGAGAGTAGAGCCTGATATAAAGATGAGTATTTTTCTCTGAAAATCAAATTTGACAGTCACAAATAATATAACAAGGATACATATATAATATAATACAATAATAACAATAATAATAATAATAATAATAATAATAATACAAGATCTTTTTTCCTAGGCTATCTATACGTATGTAAAGATTCCACCTTGCTTACAGGCTAATGGGGGGTTTCAGTGCCGTTGGAAAAACAAACAGGATTTTTAATAACTTTCAATACACTACTGTGCATATTGGAGTGAAACATTAAAAACTGATGAATACTTAAATATGCTAGCCTATTTAATGATTGTCCCCAGCAATGTTTAAACCCCACTCAAGTGTATGGTTATTGTCCCCAGCAATTCTAAAAACAAACTGACGCCCTTGATGGCTACATATATATACACACACACACACACACACACACACACACACACACACACATATATATATATATATATATATATATATATATATATATATATATATATATATATATATATATATATATATATATATATATATATGACACGTCACGCTAAACCAGGGGTCGGCAACCTGTTCCCATCAAAGAGCCATTATTACCCATTTCCCACAGTAAAGAAAACACCGCAGCAGCCGCGGCATTGTGGGCGGGGCCTACCCTCAGACAGCAGAGAGCTGCTCACAACAGGTGACAGCAGCCAGTACCGGTCGCTCGTGTACGTCAAAGCTGTCTTTCATAAGAAGATAATCAATAAAACGATTTATATAAAATGGATCCAGAAGTTGTAGCCTGTCTCTGCCTACAATTTTTTGATATTTTTCACCCTGTTGGTGGTTTTACTGACCAGGTGCCACTTTCGTCATACGTTTCTTTTTAAAACATGTTTAGACTGTTCAGAATACAAATCCAGGCTCTGTCACGTTTGATTGTTGTAATTAAACTTTGTAGGTGAGGAAGGTCAGAAAAGGATCCGATCATTTTGTTTTTCCCTCATTTACAGTGACGGAGATAATGGCGCAGTGCGCCTGGCTCTGGTGTTAATCAAGTTAAATTTGTAACAATTTTCACAAGAAAACAGAACAGTTAAAAACAGGGCTTGTGTTGACCGGACAGTTCCCGTATTTGGCCGTTTATTTTGACGGAGAAAGAATAGAAAGAATTACCCCGACGCATGCAGACGAACTGACACTTTATTTGTTTCGCACATCGCAGATGTAGCTAAATCACTCAAGAAAAGATTTCCTTCTGAACATCTGAGCTGGACACTGCTCAGCACAGCTCGCTGTCAGCGCGTACGTACGGCGCACAGCGAGCTGAAGTTGTGGAGATTGGCTTGGAGCGCGTTGCAGAACCAGAGCGCATGCGGGAAGATTCCTTCCACTGAAGCGAGAGTTTTCCAAACCTGGTCTCTCAGAAAGACTTGTCACTTAGAAAACGTTCCCTAATGATGAAACTTTGGCTGAATTGTGCTTGTTCCTGTCTCCAATGTGGCGACACATCCAGGAGCCATCTGAGGAGAATCCCAGAATCTCACATCGTCTTCAGCTCAGAAAGCGCCTATATGATTACGCACAAGCGTTACGCGTCAACCCAGTCACACAGTAGACCGGGTTGGACCTGTTCAGGTTTACGCAGACAATCTTTACATTTAGAATTAGCTTACATATGTAAAATTTATGCAGTAAAATATAAAGCATTTTATTTAAATATCCATTCATTATTTTACAAGCACAGAGAGCCGCATCAGATGGATGGAAGAGCCGCATGCGGCTCCAGAGCCGCGGATTGCCGACCCCTGAGCTAGGGCATGTGCGGAGGACACACACACACACACACACACACACACACACACACACACACACACACACACACACACACACACACACACACACACACACACACAAGCAAAATATACTTGTTTTCAATTACGTTTTTTGGGCCCACTTTTCTTAGGCCCACCCACGAATGAGTTTCTGGCTACGCTAATGGTGACAGACTTTGACAGACTTCTCTGAGCTCCGGAGCCATTACACTTATCACCTCGAGCACCCCCTAGCGGCAGCTCGCGCACCCCCAGGGGTGCTCGCACCACACTTTGGGAATCCCTGATATAGACACATTTACAATTTTTTTGTGCACTCAGTTATGTCAGCTACATTAAGGGGGACAGAGACTGAATTGTACCATTGACACTTATTTAAACATGCCAGGGTTTGAGGTGGGGTGATGAGACAGTGGACCCAAGGATGCAGATTTATTGTTTAAAAAAGGCAAATTTAATAACGCAAATAAAAGCCAACAGTAGAACACAGGTATAAAAAATACAAACAAAAGAACCAAAAAGCACACAAAAATAAAAAAATCCTCTAAAAAAACAACTTACTGAGGAAACTGAACACAAAAATTATTACCATAACACTCAGACACGAACACTCCATATTCCTGTAGGGGAAAACTTTTTATGGGGTGTCAAATCCTGCAAACACCTGCATCTTCCTCTTGTCACAAATTTCAACACAGAACTCCTCGTAGTCTTCCTGCAAACTAAAAGTGAACAGGAATGGTTCCCTCACATCTTTAAGCTCCTCATCATCATCATCATCCAGGCCATCACACATGTGTAACATCTGTACCGCCCTCAAGGAAGCTTCCTTGTCCGTGGTGATGACCCGGGGAAGGGAAAGTTTTCCTTTGAAGGATCTGGTGCCACACCACCTTGCTGCCTCAAAGGTGACCTTCAGCAGAGAATTCTCCTAATTAAAAGTAAACACAATAAATATTAAAATACAAGTTGGAGAAGGCAGAAACAGTGAAATTAGAAAAGCCCAGAGCAGGTAACATACTCTGTTCCCTGTTCCCCGTTCTGGCCTGTTCTCAGCCTCCGCTAGAAAGGAAACAGATTGTGCTTCTTAAAGACGTATTAACAATACAAATGTAAAAAAAAAAAAGGTCAATAGCTTATTTTAAGCATACTGGTTTAATATAAATGGAGTAATGACAGCAAAACCTCCTTTGTCACATCCCATTTCTACAACCTTGGTGGTTGTGTGTAATAATACTGGTTTGAACAATACCTGATGCTTCACAGACAGATTCTGAAAGCCTGAACCTTTTAGGAGGGACCACTTCCAGATCCTGAAATAAGTGAAGGAATTATGCTTTAGTCTGCAAGCAAAAGTTTGACTACCAATGATGACCAACATCAATTTCCTGCACATTACTTAGATGCTGGCTATTAGAATGTGTAATGGTACCTTTTCAAGTCTACTTAAATCATACAATTTCCTAATTAGTTGCTAACTAGTTAATTTGGTTTTACTTTATTCTTACTTTATTTTATATTTAGCATGTAACAACGATAAAAATCGAACATATTTTCCCCACGTAAAGTATAACATTTCCCCCCAAAAGTGATCACACAACATTTTTCCCCAAAGCTATATTTCTTATCAACAGTACATTGTGCCAGATATTATATTAATCTGGGACTCAGAATAAGACTTTTAAAGTCTATCTTAATAATGTACAGCTGAAAAAAATACTTTTTAGGTCAAGTTAATACCATTACATTACTAAAACTCAGAAAAAGACTTTTTAAGTCCAGGTTAATAACATTTTCACCACAACATTAATGCTTAGTATCGTTAAAACTGAATGAAAATCCATGCCTACCTCTATTTTGCGTGCTACTTCCCTCTCCAAGAGCATCTGGCTGCAGACATCAGCTGGCGTCTTTGCCGTGCCAGGAAATGACGTATCCGGAAAAATAAGTGTCATTACCTTCGCCGGAAGTCATTACCTTTGCCGGAAGTAGTTTTTTTTTCGGAAGTCATTACCTTTGCCGGAAGAAGTTTTTTTTCCTTGAATACGCTTTATTGACAAAGCACAAAAGTACTTTGAATTTGTCAAAACCATACCGTGTCGTTTTTCTCTTCGATTTGTACATATTTAAGAGGAAAATTACACGGTGGGTCATTACCTTAACCAGAAGTCATTACTTTCACTGGAAGTAGTTTTTTAAAAAACAAAACTTACCGGAAAAAGCTTTTTATTTCGGATTTTTTTTTTCTCTTCAGATCTGGACTGGCAAACTTAAGTAATGTTGTTACCTGCATTGCATGAAAATTGAATATTAAATCCCTTTGTCCTTCAGACAGGGAATTTTTATGACAGTAGCACATACATATGTATATATATATAAATATATATATATATATATATATATATATATATATATATATATATATATATATACATATACACACACACATATATGTATATATACACACACACACAATAAAAGGCTGTAAAGTGAATTAAAAAAACATATGGAAAAATGAGAACACATTAAACTAACACTTTTCAAAATGTGCAAACAAAATAGTACTGGCTAAATATTCAGTTTTATTGTTAAGCCCAAGATGAACTTTTGACCTACACCAATTGCTAAAGTACAGGACTCCCAGAAGCAGTGAAAAACATTTCAGCAACACTCCTCTCTCACCAGCAACAAAAATTAGTTATTAAATATCCATAACACTGTCCTATTGTGTATCACAGCAGCTCATTGCAACAGAATTTAACTACTACAGCTGATAACTATTTAGCTAGTTGGTATTTATTTTGAGTGAAAGACAATAAAACCAAAGAAACACTTGATTTCACAACCATTTTATTTTGGGTACAAATGAATTTGCTGAAGCATGGCTTTCTCAGCTGCATATCGATTCATCCCCTCCCATTTTTCCAACACTTTTATTGTTACCTGAAAAACATGCAGGATACTTCATCGTCGTCGTTGTCGTCTTCCTCTGCTTATCCGGGTCCGGGTCGCGGGGGCAGCATCCCAACTAAGGAGCTCCAGACCGTCCTCTCCCCGGCCACCTCCACCAGCTCCTCTGGCAGGACCCCAAGGCATTCCCGGACCAGATTGGAGATGTAACCTCTCCAACGTGTCCTGGGTCAACCCGGGGGCCTCCTGCCGCCAGGACCTGCCCGAAACACCTCCCCGGGGAGGCGTCCAGGAGGCATCCTGACCAGATGCCCAAACCACCTCAACTAGCTCCTTTCGATCCAGAGGAGCAGCGGTACTACTCCGAGTCCCTCCCGGATGTCCGAGCTCCTCACCCTATCTCTAAGGCTGAGCCCGGCCACCCTACGGAGGAAACTCATTTCGGCCGCTTGTATCCGCGATCTCGTTCTTTCGGTCATTACCCAAAGCTCATGACCATAGGTGAGGATTGGGACGTAGATCGACCGGTAAATCGAGAGCCTGGCTTTCTGGCTCAGCTCCCTCTTCACCACGACAGATCGGCTCAGCATCCGCATCACTGCAGATGCCGAACCCATCCACCCGTCGATCTCCCGATCCCTCCTACCCTCACTCGTGAACAAGACCCCGAGATACTTAAACTCCTCCACATGAGGTAGGACCTCTCCCCCGACCCGGAGTTGGCAAGCCACCCTTTTCCGGTCGAGAACCATGGATTTGGAGGTGCTGACCCTCATCCCAGCCGCTTCACACTCGGCCGCGAACCTACCCAGCAAGAGCTGAAGGTCAGAGCTGGGTGAAGCTAGGAGGACCACATCATCCGCAAAAAGCAGAGACGAGATTCTCCTGCCACCAAACTCTGTTAAGGATTACTTCATACACTGTCAAATGTTTTCGAAAAGTAACTTTTATACCAGTCACTGCTGAAGACTGCGTTGTACCTCTGGAACAAGGACATCAAACACCAAGTCCAGAAACTGGAACTCTCTCTTCTTTATTAGTTTATCTATTCCTGAGCATGAACCAATCCGCTCTGTCAGCTCGTCAACCTATAAAACACGTTAACATAAAAATGTACAAAACATTCCTCTCAGCGTTAGACAATGGACCCAGGTGGCCCACTGACCACGCATCCACATAAATAAATGTGATGCAGCTTATTGTAAGTCAGTATACATTTACCTGTGCATCAGCAAAGTGGAACATCAGTGGCTTTAGTCTTTGCTTTAATTTAAGCGAGACACCTGGATTGTGCCACAGATACATGAGGCCAGACTTCACTCCACCGCTGCAGACAGTCTGAGTAGAGACAAGAGTTAAAAATAAGCAACATTACCACAGAAAACAAGGGATTGCATTATCCTATGTCCAATTTTAGAGTCTTAATTTATTATAATTAAACATTACCTTGATTTCACCATCTGAAATCACTGCCTGGGTTCCATTTTTCAAAGCCTCGATTGTCCTGTAATTTAGATAAAAATACATCTTATTAGCAAATGAAGAATACAAGCACATGTAAGGAATTTTGTCAGTGTCACTTGAAGAAGTCCGACAATTCATTTTAGATCTATATTTAAGGCCTCCAACTCCTGAATGATTTGCAGCTACATGTGCTTAAATCCGGTAATATTAATATAAACCAAACCCGATCAAAGCAGTCAGTCGACAAAAATATCTATTTTTTATAAGGTTAGGATTATTCTGAAACAGAATCAGAAGGAGGGCGGCATTAATTAGAGAAGCGGCTACTATTTCAAAGTTATTGTACCTGTTGCAGGACACCTGATTTGTGCAACCACAGTAGAATGATCCAGCACACCACACTCAATAACAGAAAAATATTTAGAGATATTGAAAGCTAAGCTTGTCCAGAAAATACATTTTATTTCTGGGTGCACAGGACCAGTTCCAGTGTGGGCCAGATGCTGAAAAATAAATTCATAAATCTGTCTTTTTTGAAGTTTCACAAATCAGAGGAAGGTTTCACAAATCACAAACTATGTTTTATGCATTCCTACGAGCCCAGAATAATCTAAAACAGGTTTGAAGAGTGTATGTGTTGTAGGTTTTGAGCTAGAGCAGAATAAAAATGGTCAGAGTAGAGAAAAATTGGGTGTATTAGCCCTTTAGCCATTTCCCGAATCGGAAGCTAACTTTAGCCTCGTATGAAAACTAGTGATTGAAACCACTTACAATTCTCTGAAAATCTACACTTTTTAATTAAAAAAGGGTATTAATAACGTTTCAGTCAAGTCAGTATTAGAAATCATGGTCTTTATATCATATCTAAATTATATATAAAGTTAATATTATTACTTTAACTGTTTTAACAAACAGGGAGACCAGAAAAATCAAATAGCTAAGTTAAAGCTAAGCTACAATTGCTGATAGCTTTATTTATGTAGCTTTTGTGTTAGCTAGCTTGTGATCTCCCTGCATTCGTTTTAAGACTGCGTGTTAATATTGATACAATTAGCTATGAAACACGGTGCCTTTGCAATAATTCTCTGGTAAAGCTTTAAACGCTATAGTGCCTACATTTAAGAACTAAGAACGGTTGCAACAATTAGTTAATTTCATCCTTATCTTTCTTTCTTTATCTATCATCCTTATCCTTACCTTTCCTCAATTGAAACCCGCCGAGTATGGTTGAAACAAAAACAACGTAGCGGCCTCCAAAAAAGGACCAACTTCCTGCCGAGGTCTTTCGCTCGTCGATTTTCCGGTAAATGTAATGACACGCCATTTTGCTCTCGACACACCAGCTGATGTCTGCAGCCAGGTCCTACTCTCCCTCTCTGTCACAGTCACACACACCCTCCTCAGCGGTTTCAGTGAGCGGGGTCAAACGTTTAACTCCGCCCACGTTGCACCTAACTTAAATTTCAACCGATAAATTTTTATATTTAATTTTATTTAGTTTAATTATATTTATATTTTAATTATCCTGCCATACCATATCTGATTTTGTGAAAAAGCTTAATAAAATGTGTTTTTAGTTAGCACGTTCCTCTGTAGAAATGAGTGCATTGGGGACGAAGGAGACCTATCTAAATTGGCGGCCGGCCTCTACATGGGTTTTTTCAACATGGCGCCCACATTGCGCCCCGCCCCGATCTGCGTACTGCAGTCAGGGGCTACTCGGTTGTGCAGGTTGTCCAGTAATCAGAAGGTTGCAGGTTCGATCCCGGATTTGGACAGAGCACTCTGCTGTTAAGTCCTTGAGCGAGACACTTAACCCACCCTTTCTGTTGGTGGTGGTCGGAGGGACCGATGGCATCTGTGCTCGGCAGCCTCGCTTCTGTCAGTGCGCCCCAGGGCAGCTGTGGCTACACTGTAGCTCACCACCATCAGTGTGTGAACAGATGAATGATACTCTGTAGTGTAAAGCACTTTGGAGTCCTCTAACTCTGAGTGCCGGTTGTTTGTCATTTAAAAAGACGAAGGAGCCCACGACTGAACAAACAGACGTTAGAAGACAGAAACACATATAAAACATTTTAAAAAGACCCAACAGAAGGTATCAAGAAAAACATGAAAAAACGACTGAAACTCCTGCAGGAAAAAGGCAAAATAACAGAAAATGTTTAAAGGGGCATTATGGAAGTTTGACAGCCAAAACGTGTATAGAAATAATAAATTTCTTCTTCATACATTCTCCTGCAATGCCCTGGTCCTGTAGAATGAGCCCTGGCATTTTTACTGTGATTGCCCGTTTTTCTGTAAAATCACAGAAAAAGAGAGATGCTCCGGTCGAGCAGGCTGCTTCATGCGCGTTCACGCTCAGGCATCGCCCATAGCATTTGCTATCCATAGCTTTAGCAGTAGAGAGAGAGGTAGTGCCAACTCAGCGACTTTGTTGCTGTTCCTAACGCCTAGTGATGAACCTAGCTACATTTCTGAAGACCCTTAGCTACTTTCTGTAGAACTTTCTTTTAGATATTTCCTGCAAATTAGCAACAAAATTGCCATTTTCGTTCCGAACCGTTCTTTCGTTTGGCATTGTTTCAGGTGTTATTAAGGATGTAAAAGTTACAGATGCCATAAATGTTACTGGTGTGTAGCTCACCTAGTAAGACGTTGGACTCTCATGCAGAAGAACTGGGTTCAATTCTGGATGTGAACATAGTATATTTAGAGTTTCTTTTTTACATTAATGGTATATTTTTTTACAGTAAGATGCCCAAATTTTTTTTGAGACTCGCCGAACAGCATTGAATTCACAGATAAAAAAGATGTGGGTTCAACTTTCATTTTGGAACAATTTTTCAAGCAAGGGAAGGGAATGATCTGAGCATGCAGGAGGACTGACCCATCTTAAACCTTTGTCGGCTGTGCTGAAGAGAAAGGTACAGAACCAAATTATTTAATTAATGAGCTGTGCATCCTCCTGTCCTCTGTCCTCCAGGCCACACACACAAGGGACTGTCTCAGCTGTTATTTTGGTTAAGGAGCGTGCACGTACAGCATCCGCGCCTCGTGCACGAGCCTACTATTGAAGCTGCCGTTACGTTTTTGGCCTGAGGGGGCAATTGCGAGCATAAAAATTCAAAAGTCCGTAAAGTCCCTTTAAACGAAGGATTCCTACAGCAAACATCGTTCCAAAAATTTATGGAACCCCAAAACTCCACTGAGACCAATAGTAGACAGCATGGGAATACCGACATTTAACACGGCAAAAGAGATCAGCAGGATCATCAGCCCACTACTAGGTAACACAGATCAACATTGTAAAACAGCACCGAACAAGCAAAAGAACTGAAAAAGGTGACAACGACACACTGATCTCACATGCTTTGGTTGCATAAATGAAGCGTCAGCGGAAGCGTCAGCCCTTGTGTCTCAGCCCCTCCGGTGTAAAGACAAATATGTCTACCTGCTCGTGTCCACAGAGCAGGTACACAGAGCAAACAAAGTCGACCCAGACGCTGCTCCATCGACATCTTGCAAAATGTGCCATTATGCTATACCTGTGATCACTGGCTTCAGAGGAAGATCACACACAGCAAACCGTATTTGCAACCTTCAAAACCTCTGCTCGCTTTTCAACTTTCAAGAAACTCCTGAAGACCCTGCTCTTCAGAGAGCATCTTCTAAACTAGCACCCTCCCTGCACCCATCCCCCCTCTCTAATGTCCACTCCTTGTTCCCTCCTCTCCATGATTCATCATGCTGCCTCACCGCCACCTACGACTGACTGGAAATTGTTTGTTGTTGTTGTTGCTGTTGTTGTTATTGTTGTTGTTAGCCTCAAGGGCAACATACCGATTATCAGTTGTAAGTCGCTTTGGACAAAAGTGTCTGCTAAATACATAAACATAAAACATAAACATAAACATGCTGTTACATCCCTGTTCACAAAAACACCAACCCAGACAACCATCACTACAGTAGTTAACAGGATCAGACAAGACACAACTTTACATAAAAGGACAAACCTGACAGTACGACTGAACTGGTAGCTAACGCTATGTACTTCATGTACAACAGAACCATAAACAAACAACTAGAAGGCTTCGCCATGCGAAACCCACTATCAGCCACCCTTTGGGAGTTCTTCATGGAAGATCTAAAAACTCATTTTTACTAATCTGTGTAAAAAATGGATGAAACATCAACGTTGCTGAGCAAACAGAGTCAGCTTTAGAGTCATGTTGTCGTTAGCCAATCAGAGGAGAGATACTAAAACATCAAGAAATAAGACTCCAGATCCTGTTGTCTGAAGCTCAGCTGTGATGTGGCTCACTTCTAGTTCCTGAAGCAGGCGCGCCGACACGACTTGCATCCACTTCAATTAGAGACCGCTGCAAACGTATGTGAATGAGTGAACCACACCTTTAAATATGTTTTTCCTGCTTCCCAATCTTGTAGTTTAATACATTTGTTCATTCTTGAATCCTCACCTCGCCTACTTTACTTCACTTACTGTGCATTTATCGAGGGCAGATTTACAGAGAGGTGCGTGCTGCTTTTGGAACAACAGGAAACCGCAAAGTATAGTGTGTGTGTGTGTGTGTGTGTGTGTGTGTGTGTGTGTGTGTGTGTGTGTGTGTGTGTGTGTGTGTGTGTGTGTGTGTGCGCGCGCGTGTGTTTAACAGGTCCTGAAACATGTGGCTGCTATTATCACCACAATCCGTGGTCAGTACAGAGGAGCCTCCATCTTTTGGGAGTCCGTCTGTGTGTTTATCTAAGGCCCATCAAAGCTAAGACTATGTTTCAATCATGTGCTAATCATCAACCTGTCAAACACTAGAGGTTATTTGTTGTAACGTTGGTGTTGCTGTCATGTCAGGCAGCTTTTAGCCGTGTCTCACTTGTGTTGCCTGATTTCCGAAGCCTCTTGGTTATGTTGCTGCATAACCTACCACTGCTGTAGGATCAGATTACATCAGCAGGTGCAAACTATTTTACTCACATTAAATGTAAAATCCTTCCCACTATCTAACGCCTCCTTAAATATTACTGGTGTAATGATGCATTTAAACAGCGCTGTCTAAAATGAACACAATGAGCTGCAGGAAATTAAAGTTTGTCCCTTAAGATCATCTTTCCTGAAAATTAATTTAAAAGGAAATTAATACTTGCAATTATTTGTCCGCTTAAATTCTTTAAAACACGTACTTACTAGGGTTTAGAAAAACTGAACAAAAAGTTTCTCTTATAAGGCCACATCTGGATTGATGCGGTACAAGAACTATAAACGTTCTATAAACCACAAATATCCATCCATTGTTTTCCGCTTATCCGGAGTCGGGTCGCGGGGGCAGCGGCCTAGGCAGACTGACCAACCCAGACTTCCCTCTCCCCAGCCACTTGGGCCAGCTCCTCCGGGGGAATCCCAATGCGTTCCCTGACCAGCCGAGAGACAAAGTCCCTCCAGCGTGTCCTGGGTCTTCCTTTGGGTCTCCTCCAAGTTGGATGTGCCTGGAAAACCTCACCAGGGAGGCGTCTGCTCATTTCGACCTCTTGTATCCGTGATCTCATTCTTTCGGCCACTACCCAAAGCTTGTGACTGTAGGTGAGGGTAGGAACGTAGATCGACCAGTAAATCGAGAGCTTTGACTTCCGGCTCAACTCTCTCTCCACCACGACAGACCGGTACAACGCCCGCATCGCTGCAGATGCAGCACTAATCCGACAATCTCTCGCTCCATCTTACACTCACTCGTGAACAAGAACCAGAGATACCTAAACTCATTCCTGACCCGGAGAAGGCCTTCTACCCTTTTCCAACTCAAGACCATGGTCTGGGATTTAGAGAAATCTCATCCCAGCTGCTTCACACTCGGCTATGAACCGCTGCAGCGAAATCCCGTTCTGATGACGGCAGCAGGACTGCATCATCTGCATGAAACCAAAAACAGTGAAACTTTAATACAACAAAGAGTAGCATTTACAACAGTTAGGGGACGCTCGGGTTCAAAGGCATGAACAGTTAAATGAATAAATCTGATGGGAGAAACAATGAAAAGAGACTGTGTCTGACACAAGTAAACTGTGAATACACACACCTGACTTACGTTGGCGGCTTTTCCTCACTGACAGGAAGCATGTTTACTCATTTGTCAATAAATGCGATGATGAGAAACTCTCAGCACTTTGTTGATGAAAAAACTAAAGCATGTTTATGATTAATAATGACTACATGCACATCTGTTTGAATCTTTATAATAGCGTTCTGTGTGTGTGCACATAGCCAGTAACCAAACCTTTTCTTGGACGTTGTCATGATTCATTTGTAGAGACTCTTGCTGTGTTTTGTGACTGACACCGTTTGTCATGGAGTTTATTTTGTGACCTCCATCCACATATTCTATCAGGTTTTAACTAAAGTCTGCAGTCCTCTTGGACTATTTAACAATTTCCACTCATCTCCTTGGTGGGTTGTACATTTACCAGCCTTGTCATCTTTGCATGGGAGCGAACCTCTGCCAAACAAACAAACTGCTTTCTGAGCCCAGTTGCATCTCTCTGATGACGCCGCGCAAAAAGTCTGTACATAAACAACAAACTGTACCCTAAACACAAGAAAACTGACAAGCTGCTATTGGCTTTGACATGAAAACTCTTCTTTCTGCCATTAGCTTCTTTTCTAGGTTAAACAAACGATCAGAAACATGAGTGCTGGAAACGTGCAGATGAGTTTGAGTTTGAGTGCGAACATGCTGTTATTTATTTTTATGTTTTGCATCATGATAGCGTTGACCGAGCCAGCACCGTCTGTCCTAAGCGGTTTGAATGAAAAGTCTAGACTTCAGTAGCTGCAGCACGTCTCCATCTTGCAGTCGGTGTTCTGTCTGGGCTGTGCATGCTGTCGACAGCAGGTTGTCAAAATCAAAAAGCGAGGCCTGATGTCCGTCTGCCACATCTGTCTCGGCACCGCTCGTTGTTTATTGTTTCATCTCTACTTTATTTACTTCTAACCTAATTATTTCCTGGTTTGATCTTTTGAGGGATGTTTGGGGCAGCCGTTGGGATCCCCCCCCCCCCGTATATCCCCACAGTCACGCCAAGCCAGCAGTGCGTGTGAATGGACACGCCACACAGGTCGCTCTCCTGTTCGCTTGCATCACAGGTGACAGAGACTAGGAGCGTAAGATGGATGACTGTCGGACCGGGACATCTTAAACCTGTTACCTCTGAGTGGCTGTTTATTTGAATTCTCCTCCCTGCCGTATTACATACAAGAGGGAATTCTCCTGAACTGAAGCAACTGGAGTGTAAATATTATGGGGAAAGCCGCTGAGACATGAAATGTAGCTTTAATTACAACACGGATCTATCAAGGTCAGTCCTTCTGCTCATGTGGGGGACGAAGTGACCTTTGCTTCTTCCACCCGTGATTTCTTGTTTGATTTGATGTAGACATTCATTAAACAAATGTAAGTGCTGTTATAAACGCTACAGCATGTTTGTGTAAAGGTAAGATGTATGGTGGAAGCCAAACGGGGCGCCCGCCGCTCAATTCAGGGACGTCTTTAGTCGAGGCAGAGACATGTTCATCAAAAGTTGATGTTTCCTTATATGAAGAAGCTAAAATGAAATAAAATGATCTGAAACCTGATTTCACGTTTGTGTCTCAGTGATGAAGTTATAACCAGTTCTGATGATTGATGAAACTTTGATTTTGAATAAACTAAACTTGTTCTGCTTGATCAGCTTTATTTGAAAATAACCTAGAGGAAAATGTCTTTAAATACATTAAAAACAGGTAATCAAATGCCTTAAAAATAGAACAGAATGAAATAGAACGACACTGATTCTAAATCATGAACTTTTGTTTGTCGTTATATGGATTTTCAGATGAACAAACGAAGACAGACTCTGTTTTGTTCCTGAAAAAAAACTGTTTTGTTTATTTGTATGAGATAAATAGATTAGCCACCAAACAAAAGCAACCCTGTCTCTGGTGTCTCATTGACACATTCAAACCAGGAGAAATGGCAAAAATAAACTAAAAATCCCTGTGGGGGGTCCTCCTCTAACCCTCTGATGCGGGCTGTTAGGTCCTTGTATGACCGCTGTCAGAGCGTGGTCCGCATTGCCGCAGCAAGTGGAGCTCAGCAGTGAGAGTTGGACTTCACCAAGGCTGCCCTTTGTCACGGATTCTGTTCATAACCTTTATGGACAGAATTTCTAGGCGTCTGGGCCCAGCTGGACAAGTTGACCCAGAACATCCAAATGTGTTGAGTTTGGTGTCCAGTTCAAAAATATCTTTCAAATGTCCAACCTGTCTAAGAAACTTTATACCTAACACATTAAGACTTGATTTAATTCTTCAATAGGCCACATTTGGGCACAAAAGTAACAGTCTTCCTCCCACCAGCAGGGAGAACGTGTACCAAACACACATCATCTTAAAGGGTCAGGGTTACAGCTGCATCCAAACAGCTGAGTCAAGCTTGTTTGTTTAGAAGGTTTTGTTGACAAGGTGCCAACATGAAGGTTCTTAGTCATCCAGGTCATGGTAATCCAAAAGGGCTCAAATGAAGGCTACTGGACTTCTTTGGTTTCGCATGGCACAACACAGAAGAGCCACCTCTTCAGGTCAGGACTCTGCAGTCCACTTACACCTGAAGGACAAGGGACACATTCTGGACAGAGAAGACAGACGGATTGAGAGAGGAGTAAAATAAGCTATCTATGTTGAGCTTGGAAACCTCACTTTAAATAGGGGAGGGGCTTAGATTTAACCTTTCCAGCACCTATAATGCAGTTTTGGATCTCATTCCTGAGCTGTTTCAGTCTAGGTCACACCTTCCTGTGTCACGTCAACACAACGACTCCCTCTCAACAGAGGCCAACACTCATCAGGGAATGGAGGGGAGGGATACTCAGAGTAGTTTCTGCTCGTTAAATAACAACAGACAGCTACTGCTGATAAGCTTGACTCTCCCATGTTCCAGTCAGAACTGACAAAGCCCCTCGGATGAGAAGAGAAACATCTTTAAGAGCCCAAAGGAGTCCAGCTGCCTTCATCTGAACCCTTTTAGATTAACATTTCAAAACCGTGTCACTAAAATAAAATCCTGGAACGTGAGGTTCTGAGAGTTCTTCACATTTAGCAGGACCAATGTATTTCTCTGTGCATCTGCATTCGTTTTCAGAGATAAACACTTTTCATAAATGTGGGTGACGGTGGCACAGGAGTTAAGTGCTCGTCCCGTAATCGGAAGGTTGCGGGTTCGAGCCCCGCTCAGTCTGTTGCTGTCGTTGTGTCCTTGGACAAGACACTTAACCCACCTTAGTTGCTGGTGGTGGTCGGAGGGAGCGGTGGCGCCAGTGTTCCGCAGCCTCGCCTCTATCAGTGTGCCCCAGGGCAGCTGTGGCTACATCGTAGCTCATCCCCACAGCGTGTGAATATGGGTGTGAATGACTGATTGTGTTGTAAAGTGCCTTGGGGGGGCTCCAGGACTCTAGAAGGCACTATATCAAATACAGGCAATTTACCATTTACCATAAATGACTTTAGGAACTAAAATTAGAGCAGCTGTTTATTTGTTACCATGCAGACAAAATAACGTAACCTAAATCTAGACTGGCAGAACCAATAATTGAGAATTATGTTAAAATATTAAAATTTTACATTGTTGGTCTTAAAGAGACTTTAATTTAAGTTGAAGAAACCTGTAGGGACCCTGTAAGGGTCAAAGTATGATTACATTGTGTAAGAACAATTCCACTGATGAGCTGCTACCTTCCCTGTTTGCAGACCGACGCGTTTCCGTTACTTAAAAAAAGCGCTTCTGAGCATCACGAAAATCAAAAGAAAATCGTGTCCACAAGCAACAAACCTTAGATTAACACGTGTATCGTGAACCGCCGTGAGACCAGGTCGGTTGTTCACGTCAGTCTCTATTAAAACCAAAAGTTGTGAGTTTTCTCACGCAACACTTTCTGTAGCTAGAGCTGCTGTGAGAACGGCATTTAGGTAACAGGACATATCAGTGTGAATCAGTGACCTTCAGTTAAAGCATCAGTCCTGTTTCTCACTAATAGATTATTCATTTTTAAGATCACTGGAGCTAAATAAGCCATAGGCACATGAAAAATCTGTCTTTTCCATAGATTATAATAAAGAACCTCAGGAAACACTGATGACATATAATAAAGTAAAGGCTGCTAAAGCCATCAGCACATGATCACGGTGAGAAGTTATATGTTGGTAACTTCTAACCAACGTTCGCAGAAGGAGATCCATTACCACTGCATACCAGTGTGGTGTAATAAGAGTTGATTTGGAGGACTTGCAGAGATGTGACTTGATAAACACATAATCCACAGACCAAGTACTTTTACCTCTCCAATCCAAACACGGCGGTGAGGTTTTTGTGTGTCATACGCGTTTTCTAGTAATTGTGTGTCCCTGCAGTTTCCCTTAAGCTGTTAAACTGTGGGCCATGGGTCTGGACGTGTTGAAGACTTTGTGAAAGCAGGTCTTGTGTGGATTTGTAAAACTAGACCCCTGGAGGTCTCCAAATTATGCTGCCACTGCAAAGTGCATTTCCAAGCACCATCATCAAGCCACTGACATGTGGGATGTAATGAGTCCACACGATTCTAGGATTTCCTCGCAGTTACTGAATATTCAAACAAAATAGAAGTTTGCTTACTTAAACGGTTGGATTTGGAGACATATTTGGCAGACACACTGTTATGATAATGTTCTGTTATGATGTGAGGCATGTTTCCAAGCAGAGGAGGAACCCGTATTATTAGCACTACTGTGTGACAGTCGGGTATTTAAACTTGAAACATCTGAACATCTAGTGTAAAAGCAGGGAACTTGGTTCTGCAGGAAGGATGCAGTATAAAACGCTATCTGTACCTCAAAAGATTTATTTCATTGAAATGTTTCATCTCAAGTTTCTGGTCTTAGAAACCACGAGGACACTTAAAACACAAACGCACGGCTGCTCTATATGCACCGTTTGGTAAAAATGTGCATTATTTCTTTCATGTTCAGAAATGGAAAATAGGGACAAGTTGGAAGAATGTAAAAAGTGTTGAAGCCTCAGAACTAGTTTCACTCGTAGTTACTGTTTACAGAGCTGATGTATTCAGGATACTCTGCTTTAAATGTCTCAACGTCAGTGGCTGCATTGTGCAACATCTCATCATTCACTCATAACAAAGAAACAGACACAGTAAAACAAATTCAGTCTAACAAGACCAAAACGATGCATGGTTCACATTTAACCCGGAGTAATAAATCAGATTGCATTTTGAAAATGTGACTTTCTTTATGAGGTTTATTCAAGCAAATACGACCTGCCAGAGAATGGATTAGACTCAGAGGAACTGTAAAACTACAGCCAAGTCTATTGTCCTGATTGTCTTTCATCCCAATACTACGGTCTCGCTGTGGTGAACAGAGGAGATAAACAGTCACATAACTTGGAAGCCACCGCGACTGTTTTCTATAACTCATAGCAATGCAGGGATCTCATTACAAAACAGATGGATGGGAAAACGAAGAGAGGAAGTCAAAGAAAAGATATTAATCTGAGAAAAAAGGTTCAGTCAAAGACCTTCAAATTGGATCGGAGCTTTTGAAGGATTTTCCTGATTTTAAAATGTCTAAATAGACCATACTGACATCTGAATTATGCATCAGAGGAGTCATATCAATAACTAAACACAGACACACCACACCTTGGTTAAATAACCATAACCCTTCAGAAAACATTTTAGTGAGTTTGTGAGTGAATTATATGAGTAATACAATGAGAGGCAAAATCATCAGACATGGTAAAGCAGCTGCAGTCAGTGGTTCAGACGGTGAGACAGATGCATGCAGGAGCGCAGGGGTCATGTCAATAGAAATCGAGCAGAAAACAAACGGTTGCCGTGCAAAAACGTTTGGTGGTACCTAAGAGTCTGGTAGTCACATGACTGCAGACAAGAATTTAACAACAGTTACAGAGGTTTGGATTTCACCTCGCTGTCCCGGACAGCAGTAGCTCAGGAGGTAGAGCGGGTTGTAATCAGTAATTGCAGGTTCGATCCTGACTCGGACCAGAGAATGCTGCCGCTGCGTCCTTGGGCACGACACTTAACCCGCCTTGCCTGCTGGTGGTGGTCGGAGGGGCTGGTGGCGCCGGCGTTCGGCAGCCTCGCCTCTGTCAGTGCGCCCCAGGACAGCTGTGGTTAGCTCATCACCATCAGCGTGTGAATGGGTGAATGACTGATTGTGTTGTGAAGCGCCTTGGGGGGTTATGAAACCCTAAGAAGGAGTTAAACAAAAACAGGCCACTAACCTTTAATAAGAAAATAACGAGTAAAGGAATGAAGGAATTTGAGAGAGTAAGAGAACCTTACAGCAGTGAGATTAAACGTGTTTGTTTTGATGTTTAATTTGCGTTAAAGTATGAAGAAGTTTGTTCGCAAGCATTTTAGCTGAAAGTTGGCGTGTAAGGCATCGCAAAACTATGGTAAAAATATCATTGCAAAAAATACACAATCGTCATGAGACATTGATTATGCAAAACAAACTGAAAGTGTCTTCTCAGTCGAGTAAAACAACCGTTGTGCACAGCGATTTCGTTGTTCCTAAAGACTTTTCGACCTGCCTCAATTACTTTTTTCCAAAAGTGCCTAGCGGCCTTTCTGAGGACCCTTTGCTGCTTTCTGTAGAACGTTCTTGCAGATGTTCCCTCCAGATTAGCAAAGAACCTGTTTGTGGTACTGTTGACTTATTTAAGTAGCATCCTGACCGATCACATGGTTGCAGTCATCACCACTTGTGACGAAGAGTTAAAAATTGGGCACGTCTCCATCTGTGGACTTGCTCCAGAACCCTTGCATCGACGTATCATAAGGTTGCGTGTCTCCGTATCCACGCAGATTGAGACGTATGATTAAAGCAGCTATTGGCTTCTTATTATGTGACACCTGTGTATTCAATGGAAAGCAGGGTTATTAAGCTGTGTTCACTTTGAAACCAGTGCTGCAGAATTTCTCAGCAGTGACAGCGAGTGCTGACAGAACCTCTAACTTACCTCCAGATAATCTCCCTGCAATGTTTATATGTTCAAAACACTGTTGACACCGAGTGGGGCTTTAGCCTCCAGAACAAATTAAACTGTCACAAAGGCTGATTTTCTGATGCAAAGCCAAAGTTCCAATCAAGGCCTTAAACAAAATGCAGCAAGTGTAAAAATAATAATAAATGCATTTAAGAACAAGTTTCCCTTTGGATCCAGGATTTGTTGGCAGCCTATAAAAATTGCAGGTTTTAGGAACACGTGAAACAGAAATAAAGCACTAGTGTGAACAGACTTTAGTCAGGACAGGTTGAGACCATCAGCATATCTAATGAAATATGACAAAGCTAAGCCAAATGATACCATTTAGAGGGGCTGCCATGTTGTATTTTAGAAATCAAACTTTAAGCTCTCATTACGTGGGGCTAAAAGTCCTTTTTTACACACAAAACTGTTTTAAAAGCATCTAACAACTGATCAAAATGAAAGACATTAGAAATATAAACGTTTGAGCACGTAACAACAAAGTAAGAGCTGAGTGAATCAACAGACTTCAACTTCTAGAAAAACACTCCGAGCTGTTTGTTTACATGGAAGGGGTGGGACTTCAAATGTGTACCAGAACCAGCCTCTAGAGGGCAGCCAATGTATTTATACATAACATTTTTATTCATGTTCCTGTGTCTACCTACTGTTAAACAATAATTAAAACTTACGTAACGAAAGGTGTTACCATAGATGTTATTTTAGTTTAATATGTATGTTAATTCAATTCAATTCAAAAATACTTTATTAATCCCAGAGGGAAACTGATTGCTGTTTATTGTTGGTTAAATCATAAACAAAACAGCTGCTATTATTTTGGTCCATGTCAAGACCTATTTTAACATTTTGATTTTTTTAAAAGACCCGGGAAGCAATTTTTTACTTAGTGCATACATTTCCATGCAAGCATGTGTATCATAGAAGGAAATATATGATTTCAATTCAATTCAGAAATACTTTATTAATCCCAGAGGGAAATTGATTGCTGTAGTAGCTCAGAATAATAATAATAATAGTCATCAAAGAGTTATTGTATATTACAATGGCTGTTGGCAGGAAGGATCTCCAGTAGCAGTCAGTGTTGCAGCGAAACTGAAGAAGCCTCTGACTGAAGACACTCTTCCGTTGTCGGACAGTCTTGTGAAGTGAATGCTCAGGGTTGTCCATAATTTTCTTGATTCTCTGTAGGGCTGGGGGTAAACGATTATTTTTAAAATGATTATTCTGACGATTATTTTATCGAATAGTCGACTATTCTAATGACTATTTAGAAAATTAATCTAATGATTATTTTTCTATTGCACAATTAACAAAAACCAGAAAATCTCAAATAAATTCCTCAAAAAAAATTGATAAATTCTTACTGTAAGAGAATAAACACTACAGGCCTTCCATTTTGTATAACACTGCGTTTATTGTGTTGGTTGGTTATGTTCTGGTGACGTGTAGAACTTGGGAGAGCAGGCTGCTGCCTGAGAGGTGGTAGAAGATGGAGTGTCTCCATGCTGCTTTGTTTTGGTCACTTATGTGCGTGAGGCGAGTGGTCTTACGGGTTAAACCAAACTCAGGTGGTATTTTACACTAAACCGAAAACCCACAACACTCTAAATGTAATAAAAGGGAGATCTACACCACAAAAAAGATGAACTCTAAACCAAAATGTAACAGCTTATCCCAACGCAAGAAGCTGTTAGCGAAGATGCTAACAGTAGCTTTACCAACATTAAGTTCAAGTTACCAAGTTTAAATAAACCAAAAACACCCAGCAGCAAACATACCAGCACGGAGGAGAGACTGCTACCACCAAAACAGCTCTCCTCATGTCTGAAAGAAGCTCCTTTATTAAGGGAGAAGCGCTCCCGGTGATTTTCTACATCTGCGATAGACACGAAGCAGCGCATCTGACCCCGGAAGTTGTTGTCCGTTGCCGGGAGACGGAGGGGCAAAACAGGAAAATAATCTAGTAGTGGACGGACGTTGTTCCGGGTCTTCGGTATTTGGCGGAGATGTTAGTTAAGGCGGAGAAGAGGGCGAACTAGAGGAAGAACAGGCAGATTCCTCCTCTATTTACAAACTCCTGGGGATGCAACAAGTGGGCGCGGTGCGTCGACTTCCGGATCTGACGTCGACAAATTTTTAGAATCGAGCCGTCGACTTCGTCGAGGCTTCGCTACAGCCCTAATTCTCTGGAGAATCCTTCTTTGCATTATCTCCTCCAGCGGTTCCACAGTCATCCCCAGAACAGAACCAGCCTTTTTATTAGGCTGTTAAGCCTTTTCAGGTCCCTGCTTCTGATGCTGACCAGCACTTGATTTATCATTGCCCATCATGATCGATGGAAGAGATGGTTCCTCTTTCTCTGTCTCCGTTTTGCTCCCGCTCTGCATCCATGCTTCTTGCGTTTTAGCTCATTTGGGATTTGTGGCTTCAGTTGAGGTATTTTTTCAACCTTTCCAATGTTAATCAGCTGCTCCCGATTGTAAACCAGCTTGTTACCATGGTTACGCATCATAACAAATGCTCAAAAAGTGAAAAAATTGCAGTAAAAATCCTCTAAGTTTCACAGCATCAGAAACAGAAAAGTAAAATGTCAAAAAATACCGTTTTCTTCAGAAACTAGAAGAAAAAATGTCCAAAAAAGGCTAAACTTACATATAGTCAACAGAGCTACTCCAACATGCAGCCACCCAGAGCAGTGCAGTTCTGGAATGTACATAAATACATATAAAATAACTTTCCCCAACTCAAGACTACATCTTTTATCTTTGCTATCAGTAAATGCAGTCAACACACACACGCACGCAAACACACACACGCACACACACACACACACACACACACACACACGCACACACATACACACACACACACACATCCCTGATTTTAGCCTTAATCTTCATGGTGGATGCACAGCTAAAGAGTCAGGGTCACTGCTCCTGACAAGCAGCCTTCATTGATCTGTCTCGACTCATCGACAAGGATTCAGTTACTGTCAGCATGGCAACACACACACACACACACACACACACACACACACACACACACACACACACACACACACACACACACACTCTCACACACACACACACACACACACTCTCACACACACACACCTGAGGATATGAAGTCAGTTCAGTTTCAGTTTGGAGAATCAAAGATCTTTGTTTTGTCTTGTTTGAATGGCATAGATGTTACCTTTCTTTAGCCACAATCCAGTATGTCTAGACATCATTTCATACAGAAATCATGTTTACAATTAAAGTAAGCTTACTTTAAGCCTTGAATTGATTACGTTACATTTTCACTTCTAGGTGATTGTGTCACTACTTTCACATACCACCCACCTCTCGGCAAATACCTTTTTCGTCCACATTTTGCATAGACGACAAACAACAACTACCTCCCAGAATGCATTGTGACATTGCGCGACAATCTATTTTTAGCTTCTGTGAAAAGCGCTATAGCCTGGTTTTGACATGATTTCTATGGGAGGGAAGAGCTGATTGGAACTGTGGCCCCAAGAAATGCGGTTATGCAGGTATCATTTTGTAACGACATTGCTTTCTGGTGTTTTACTTAAACTAATCTAGACCCTGCGAGGGGCCTCCGCACTTCAAAGTTGCTCGCCTGGAAGCAGCCAGCGAGCCGCCCTGCCTGACTTGTAAGGAGGGACAGCTTTTAAATTTGATGGCAAGCCGTCCCTGTTTTTCATTCAATCTAATCTAAAATTTGCATTTTGGGAAGTAAAATACAAATCTGATTTTTGCACAAATATTTCTGCAGTGTCCAACTGGAAATATGCAGGTTAATTGCTCTGGTTGCAACACGGATCCCTGTTTCTGATCTCAGCGGCTGGAGCAGGGGTGACGTCGGTTACACAGACCAAGTTTCAGAAAAACATCCTCAGTAAAATATTCTGGGCGACTGTACATCCCATCTGCGGTAATAGCTGGTTAATGCAAACGAAATGCCGTTTGCTTGTTAACACACAATAAACAAAGGCCTCCGACATCTCCTGTGATTTAGTTTAAACACATTTCCCTCAATTGTTTCAGCTGATTTAGTTATAAAACGTGATTTTTAAATCTCTTTCTTCGCTCTGTGTTATATCAGCTGATCCAGAGAAAAAGGATAAACCTAACCTTATTTTAATATTGTCAACAAAAAATGCAGAAATACATCATTATACCAGCAGTTATTGAAGTTAAACTTAACTTTCATGAGCAAAAAAAAAAAACCATAATAAATAAATGAATCAGAAAAGCAGGAAGTGTGTTATTTCTGTTTTGACATTTTTAAAGCAGTTCAAACAATTTAGAATCATGTATTTTCATCACATTTAACTTGTATTTCATTTAAAATATCTTCAACTTTATTTATTTTATGAGAACATTTGTTTAGCATTGTTTCGAAAAATAATCATACCATGACAATGACTAGAAAGGTTTTGTATTAAATGCCATTTAAAGAACATTAAATGCTCTTTAAATGGCATTCTATAGTTTTTGGAAGTGTTTGTTCATTTATGACAAAATAGCACTAATAACACTATGAAAAACTGACATTGCTGCTTCCCTGCATACAGTTAACGTCGCACGGACGTGCAGATCGTGTCTATGTTGAGTCCGTCGGTCCAGAGCACTTCTGCAGGACGTCCAAACTGGGTCTGTGCACAGTAAGCCGGGCAGGGCACAGGGTCAGGGACTGAACAGGAACAAGCTAGCTGCTCAAAAAAGTAGTGTTACTAATCCTTCCAAAAAAAAATTCCTTCACATGAAGTGTGTTTGTATCTCATTATCTGAAAGTATCTGATTGGTTAATAAACAAAATGTTTAGTTTAGTTTGATTTTCAGAAGGTCACTATTTTCCTTGTGCTTTTTTAATAATATTGATGCATTGAAATACAAAGAAATCTACTTGTCAATATAATGCATGTTAATAGAGTAAGCATAGCATTTTAACATAAGCATATTCACACATGGAGAGTATCAAATTGAATCAGCCAGCAGTAGCTCTTCTGTACTTTCACTGAGTAAAAGTAGCTCACAGACCAAAAAAAGGTTGGAGAACCCTGATCTTCACTTTGTGAGGGTACATCATTTAGCCGTTATATTGCATATTTGCAATGGTTCCCATGATTTTTCTGTGCTTTTCTTCTCTTTGCCATAGTAACCTTATCCCTGTTAATCACCAAGTGATAAATGATCTTTTTTTCCCCAGCTTAGTATGGGTGGCTTCGCTTGACCCTGCAGCTCAAACTGGCTCACTCACACAGACGGACTGAGGGCCTGTAGAAAAACAAACTGTTATTGTCTCGTTCCGTCTCTGTAAACACCCGGCCTTCTCATTCTGTCACCAAAGATCACCGGCACACAAGAGTGTGCAACAATGAGACGCTGTGTGTGAACAGCAAGGAAGAAAAGATCAAAGTTAAAATACTTTTACTACCACTGGAGAAACCTGCTGTTAGCAGAAGATTTTTAGGAAAGCATGTGAAATTATTGTCAGTCGTGTCATCTAATGTCCCATAACGCTCATAAGTAGTTGATCTTCTGTGTGTGTGTGTGTGTGTGTGTGTGTGTGTGTGCGTGTGTGCGTGAGTGCGTGCGTGTGTGTGTGTGTGTGTGTGTGTGTGTGTGTGTGTGTGTGTGTGTGTGTGTGTGTGCGTGCGTGCGTGCGTGTGTGTGTGTGTGTGTGTGTGTGTGTGTGTGTGTGTGTGTGTGTGTGTGTGTGTGTGTGTGTGTGTTTTACAACTTTAACAGCATGTTCAAGGTCCAAGGTTAGGTATCCATTAGGATTTTCTGCTACAGAGTAAAATTCATGCTTCCATCAGTTACAAAACACCCGGCCCGGCCGTGGGAGGTGTGCTATTTTCTTGTTCTTTTTTCCGTGTCCTGTCCAGCTGTAAAGCAATCAGAATTGATGCCTGAGTGCTGAAGACACGCCTTACAGTTTTACTCTCATAGGTGTAGTATAACTTCAGCTAAATAGTCTCACCTGATACCAAAACTTTATAAGAAATATTTTCCGTTGTTTTTAATCCAAACGGACAGAGAGACAGAAATGAAAGCGAAAGGAGGGAAAGAAAAAAAAAGACAAAATAAATTGTTCACAACAAAAAGAAGAAGAAAAAGGGGGGGGGGGGGGGGGGGGCGCAAAAATACAACACATCCAAAATATCACTGTGCCAACCACATGAGAATATACAACTGTGGCAAGGTGGAGAAATGAGGGCCTGGGCTGGATTCAATCCCCAGCCCCCTGGGTGAGAGTCATGCGCACTAACCAGTCAGCCAAAGGGACATCCCGTTGGCCAAGTAGCCAGGGCGCATGATCAATCGGGTCACAGTAACAGGACGCTCACACTGCCACATAACCATCACAATTTTTGCTAAAAAAGCACATGATATTAATTCATAGGGCGTTTAGTGCCAACCACAGCCTTAGGTTATGTGTCAAAAATGCCCAAGTCGATACTTGTGAGAGCACCATATGAGCACCTGTGCGCGTACACGCTTGTGTCTGTACAGTTTCTCTATACCAGTGTTCAATAGTGAATGTGAAGGGCCACAGACCTGCCCCCAAAGATCCACAGAACATGGATAGAGTTCCAAGTCCCAGAGATCTAGAGGTCTCCCCCAGAGCACAGAGACCCCAGAGAGACTGCCGCTGGAGAAGCCACAACTCCCCTCCCGAAAGGCACTGAGGATCACCCCGGGGAGGCCAACCAGCAGCCCCAAGCCCGCCTGCAGCTGCTCACTCCGGGGCAGGCTGAGCACAGAACTCAGCAGCCCAAGAACCAAGGGCACCCAACCCCAGTAGAGACCCAACAGAGCCCAGGGACCCAGACCCCATCAGGCAGCCACCAGGAGCAAGATAATAATGCCAAAAACTTCAAGCCCCAAACACAGGAGCTGCGAATATGCAGGCTGACTGAGGCACCATCCACCATCAGGGGAGAGGGTAGAAGAAGATGTTGTAGTACACTATGTCCGAGGAGAGGGGAGGAGTTTGAGATCCCACCTGACAGATACAGTTACACACTCCCACACTCATGCTCATACATTAACACATTCAACCTAAAGACACACAAGACTGTACGTCATACACTCACTCACGCTCCCCATATGCATCCTACTCACTTTGGTCTTGATACTGCTGCACAGATTGCACAAACCCTCCTGCATACCAGAGCTGGTTCCATTCTTACTGTGGTACTGATGAGTAGGCATACCCATCAGTACCACAAAGCGACCCACCACCCCAAACCCTTGTCTCCCTCCGCCTGCTCCAATATGGTGTTGATGCATGTTGTTAAGAGTGCCTTCTGCGGTTAGGAGGGGGCACAGTGCAGGAATCGTCTGGCCTACAACAACTGGTGCCAGTAACCCCCCCACCCTCACCCCCCACCCCCGCCCTGAACGCTCAGTGTCTGGGTGCAGCTTAAAATTGGAAGTGAGCACCGGCAACAAAGGTGAGGCTGAGTGACAAGACTCCCCGCCCCCCCACCCCCTCCAGGTGCTGTTGAGTGTGCTCACCCTCAAGGCCCTAAGTCTAAATTTGTGTGGAATGTAGTTGGTGGCAGTGTTTTATGTGCAAATTAAAATTGGGGCGCACGCTGCCACTGGAATGCGGAGAAAAGAAACATACCCACAACCCCTGGACGTACCACCCTCCAAGGCCTATGTACATGTTTGTGTGGTGATGTGAAGGAGCAGGAGGAGGGAAATGTCTGAGGATGGAGAAGAAAGGCTAGCCCCAATAGGCACCCCCGTCCCCAAAACCCACCCGGGGCATGGAGACCCCAGCCCATCTAGCCAGGGCCCAAAGCAGCTGCATCACGGAACCCCACGGAGACCGAGGCCACCGACTGAGACCCACTCCAGCAAATATCTACTGCCACACCCGCAATAGTTTAACATCCAGACTATGTAACACATAAGACCCAGGTGAAGTTGGATCCTTCCTTTCAGTACTTTGTATTTGATAAAGAAAGGGTTTTGCAGATCTCTACAGCAAGTGTTACTGATGACCTTCAATGCTCTTTTCTGTAAAATAAACACTTGAATATAAGTTTAATATGTTGATTCCCAGATTTCTACACATTAAGTTAAATGTGGCCCAATCAGTGTCTTGTACCATGTCAATAACCCTGAACTGCTAGGCAAATACTTGGTTCTGTGTAATACTGCAATGGCCTTGGCGAGTTTACCTTTTATATATCCTATATGTGATTTCCAACTATGATCCTCATCAAACATGTCTCCTAAAAATTGAGTTTCCTTCACTATTTGAATTTCCATACCATCAATTTTTTAAGATATTTATTTTATATTTTTGGTCATTAAACAATATGAAATCTGTTTTATTAAGATTCAATGTTAATCTATTTATACCAAATCAGTTTTTGACAATAATCAACCCACCGTTTATCACTTGAATTACTTCTTGTATATCTGACCCAGAAGAAAACAATGTCATATCATCGGCAAACAAAACAAAACAGAGCAGTTTGGATACATTTACGAGGTCATTGATAAACAACATGAACAGTTTTGGACCAAGGACAGACCATTGCGGCACTCCACAACAAATATCACTCAGTTTTGATTTTGTATCATTTAGTTGGACAAATTTTTTCTTGTTCTATTTCGTCTAGTCTTAGCCCTTAAGCTAGCTGCTATTGGAAAGATGATCTCAGCATCAGCCAATCATGAAGAGCTTAAATGTACGCCCACCAATGGTGAACACCCCTGTGGGTGTATAAGTGGAGCGACTCCACTGTTCGCCTCCGTTATCTCTTCAAGCCAAGCTTAAGAGCTTCCTTTAAAGAGCAATTATCCAAGAAGCATTCTACTCACCTACCATGTCCAGCGACGCCAGGACCTGCCCGGCCTGCCAGACGGGCTCCATCTCCAGCGGCGACCTGCACACCAAGTGTGAGGTCTGTCTCAGGGCTCATCACGCTGGCCTTGACCCCCCCAGGCCTCGTGCCCGTTTTGTGCCGCTCTGCCCGTGGCTGAAAGATCCGCCGGGTCGAGTACTTCGCCGCCAACGAGGAATTTCCGGTGGCTGACACGTACTCGCTGGACAAGGCCTTACAGTTCTTCAACGTCGGCCAGGAGCCGGCTGGCTTCAACCAACTGGACAGTGTCATCGACAGTGAGGAGTACAACGAGGCTGGCTGCCATAGCCCTTCTTCCTTCCTGGACAACACGGAAGTCGACGAGCCTCGCTCAGCGGGTCCTTCTGCTCCAGTGACCTCTCGCTCCTCCCTGCCAGAAGTTAGAGCACTGCTCCAGGAGCTGCCTGCCATCATCTCCGCGGCTGCGGTCTGCAAGGGGCTAGCCGTGCCAGAACCGGCTCTGCCTGAAGCAGATGATTTGGCGGGAATTTTCGGGGCAACACAGAAGCGCTGTCCAGACCCCATCTGGCCGCGCTTCCCCGGTGCCATGAGCTGCTGGTCCGCCGCCTTCTCCGAACCTGCTAAGCTCAAGGCGCCAATTTCCACATAAACGCCCATTACCAAGTTCGAGGGCTTCTCCGACCAAGGCTGGCCATCCGTTCCTCCACTGGAGCCGGACTTGGCCTCGCTGTTTGGCGCCAAGAACCACCTCGCTGGCCCGTGAGCAGTTCCCGCTTCTAAGCATGACCAGCTGCTGACGCGGCTCACCAATCGCGCACATCAGTGCGCCTTCCAGACCTGCCCTGCAGGAAATAACATTGCCCTTCTTGCCTTTGGCGTTTCCAAAATGGTGGAAGAGCTTGACGCTCCTGACGAGTCAAAAACCATCATTGCTAAAACTGCTGATGCCATTCTCAATCTGTGCGCTGCTGTACTCACCGGTTCTGCTCACATTGCTGCCTGGCAGACCCTTATCCAGAGGGCCTTCCAGCTGGCGGATGTCCTATTGTTTCTGCAGATACTGATGGACAGAGGCCTCGCATTCAGCACTATTAAAACATATGCTGCAGCTATCTCTTCCTGTCACCAGGGTTTTGGAGATAGATCTGTTTTCAATCATCCCCTCACAAAACGTTTTCTAAAAGGTGTCAGAAGGAACAGACCTGTGTCCCGCCAGCTGTTTCCCCAGTGGGACCTAACGGTGGTTCTGCGCGGCTTATCTGAAGCCCCATTTGAACCCTTGGACCAGGTCTCACTCAAGTCCCTGTCACTCAAAACTGCCTTGCTGCTGGCATTGGCATCAGTCAAGAGAGTGAGCGACCTAACCGCCCTCTCAGTGGCTCCCGCATGCCTCAGGATCCAGGAAGATGGCGGGTCTGCTGTTTTATGCCCCAACCCAGCCTTTGTGCCCAAAAACATTAATACTTCCTTCAAAGCCAGGTAAATTTCATTGGCTGGACTTTTTCCTCCTCCCCATAATTCTGATGAGGAGGCGGCTTCCCACCTTCTCTGCCCGGTGCGTGTGCTCACACGATATGTGTCACGCACTTCACGGATTCGCTGCTCACAACGCCTGTTTGTGCACTACAGAGATTGTTCCCTTGGGCAAGCTCTGTCGACCCAGCGTCTTTCACAATGGCTGTGCGACGCCATTTCACTCGCTTACACATCATCAGGGCGGGATCCTCCTGAGACACTCAGGGCTCACTCAGCCAGAGGGATTTCCTCTTCTATGGCGCTCCACAGTGGTGTGTCGATGGAAGACATTTGTCAGGCTGCTTCATGGGCTTCACCCTGTTCCTTTACTCGTTATTATTTACGAGATGTGTCTTCAGGATCCATCACTCGTTCAGTGCTTTGTCCTCAGAAGGCTCAGTGAAAGCATGATGGCACCACATCAGCCCTACTTGAATGAATTTCATCCTCTTGTGGATGATATTTTTAGTGGGGGCCCCACTCTTCTCTCTGGCTGCCTCAGCCTTTTAAGCCCTGGGCTAAGGCTGAGCGACCCTCGCTAAAAGGAGACATGTTGGGTGTGTCCATTGGTTGAGCTAACCAGTGTGGCGTAAACCCATTCAGCTGCGCATTATTCCAATAGCAGCTAGCTTAAGGGCTAAGACTAGACGAAATAGAACGTTGGTTACGTATTGTAACCCCAGATTCTATGAGTCTAGTCGCAGCCCTTAAGCCACTGGCCCCACTGGTTCTGTTAAGACTAAGAGCCATCGGAGGTGAACAGTGGAGTCGCTCCGCGCTCCACTTATATACCCACAGGGGTGCCCACCATTGGTGGGTGTACATTTAAGCTCTTCATGATTGACTGATGCTGAGATCATCCTTCCAATAGCAGCTAGCTTAAGGGCTGTGACTAGAGTCATAGAATCTGGGGTTACAATACGTAACCAACGTTATCTAAATAACTCTTAACCCATTGATGAGCCACACCTCTTCTTCCACACTGTTGTAATTTCTGAATTAACCGCATGATCAACAACGTCAAAGTCTTTTAGTCAATAAAAACACTTGTGAAGCAATCTTCATATATTGCTGTTATTGCCATTGAAGTTGAATGTTTGGTCCTAAATCCATGCTGTTTATGGTTTAAGTGATATGATTTTTTTCAATGAAGCTATCCAACCTTGATACGAAAACTTTTTCAACTATTTTGGTAAACTGTGGAAGCACTGACACTGGCCTGTTATTAGTGAAATTATGTTTATCACCACTTCTAAACAAAGGAACCACTTTAGCAATGTTCATATCACCAGGGAAGATTCCCATAGAAAACGACAGATTACAGATGTAAGTGAAAAGTTCAATAACAGATTCTGTTATCATTTTTACAGTCATCATGTCCAAGTCCTAAAAATCAGTTGATCGTTTGTTGCAGTTCAGTTCAGTTCAGTTCATTTTATTTCAAACATATACATTCACCAACACTTCACAAAATCATTCCATGCAGTTGTTTGAAAAGGAGTAGGGAGAAGTATATACTTATTTAGCCCTACCCCCTCAGGTTTACATCCTCATCATCTAAATTTGAACAACAAAACATTTACAGTGCCTTCAAAAAAAACAAACAAACAAACAAAAAATTATTCTCATGCTCAACTGCTAATTTGTAGAAGAGATTAAACATCTGTTTGCATGCCGTCCTGGGTTAATTGCATTTTCTTCATTCTTATACTTATATAACATTTCTTTTCTTTTTTTAGTTTTATTTTAAACTGGTTTATATCACTACTGACCTTTATTTCTTCTGTTAACTCATTCCAGAATTTAACGCCCGCTATTGAAATAGACATCCTTTTCAATGTTGTTCTTACTCTTTGTACTTTTAAATTCCACTTCCCTTATACCTCCCTTCTCTTTCTAAGAACCATTTACTTATTTCAATTGGGAGCATCCCTTTCCTTGCCTTATATATTATTTGCAGTTTTAAACTTGACCAGGTCCTGGAATTTTAAAGCTTGCGTCTTAATATAGAGTCCGTTTGTATGAGCCCTATACTCCTCCTGATTTATTAGTCTAATAGCCCGTTTCTGCATTATGATCATAGTCTGAATATTACTTTTATATGTTTCCCCAAACCTCTACACAATAACTCATGTATGGTAATAGTAAAGCACAATATAACATATATAATGTTTTCCTATCCAGAAAATGTTTTACTTTCCCCAAGACAGCAATGCCCCGTGCTAACTTTCCCCTCACATGAGTGATGTGTGATTTCCAACAGGCCTTATGATCAATGATCACACCAAGAAATTTTATGGTATTAACCCTTTCTAGATATACATTATCAACACAAATTTCAATGTTAATGTTTTTCTTATAGTTTCCAAATAACATAAATTTTGTTTTATTTAAATTTAAGGACAATTTGTTTCTATCAAACCACGTCTTTAATATCTTTAACTCCTGTGTGATCACCTCCACAACCTGTTGAAATTCCCCACTTGAACAAAGTGTATTGCTATCATCTGCTAAAATTACAAACTTTAGTATCTTCGATACTTTACAAATATCATTTGTATACATTATAAACATTTTTTGTCCCAATACTGATCCTTGAGGTACTCCACATTCAATATCCATCAATTTAGATATAAACTCATTTATTTGTACATATTGCTGTTGATTCATCACATAGATTTTTATCCAATCCAATACCACACCCCTAAACCCACATTTCTCCAGTTTGATTATTAAAATTTTTGTGGTCAAACAGTATCAAATTTAGATGTAGAAAAACTCCAAGTGCATACTTCTTGTTATCCATACATTCAGTTATTTCTTCCATTAAATCCATCAATGCCAAAACTGTTGATCTGTTATTTCTAAACCCATACTGGCAATTTGCCAACAGATCATGTTTATCCACAAAGTTATCAAGTCTTTTTAGAAATAGTTTTTCCAGTATCTTAGTACCATCACTGGTCTATAATTTGTAAAACAATGCTTTTCACCTGATTTATAAATGGGGATAATTTTTGCTACTTTCATTTTTTGTGGAAAAACCACTTCCTGGAAAGACAAATTAAAAATATATTGTAGCGGTTTTACAATGCCATCAATTACTCTCTTTACTGTTACCATATGAATATCATGGAAGTCAGTACTTGTTTTGTTCTTAAGTCCACTGACAATATCATATATCTCCTTCTCTTCCACTGCTCTTAAAAACATTGAACTTGCATTCCTTTCAATGTGTCCTCCAGTCTCCCTTTCTATCATATCAACCTTTATTTCCGCAGCTAGTTTTGGCCCTATACGTACAAAAAAAATCATTAAATCCATCTACTACTTCGTTCATTTTACTAATAGTATTTGTCCCTTCCATAAAATGCCCAGGGTAGTCATTAGTCCCTGGTGCATTTTTTATTATACTATTCAATACATTCCATATCCCTTTCATGCTATCTTTATTATCTTCTAACTTTTTGATAAAGTATTCTTTTTTACAAGTTCTCATTATGTTAGTTAATTTATTTTTATACTTTTTATATTTCTTTTTAGATTCTGTAGTTTTCTTTTTAATGAATTCTCTATATAAGGTGTTCTTTTTTTACAGGCATTTTGCAGTCCCTTCGTCATCCATGGTCTTCCTGTATACTTGTCTTTCCTGTTGACTTCAATAAGTGGGCTGTTTTTCTCTAATAAGGCCGTGAATATACTTAAGAATGCCTCATAGGCTTTTTTGACATCCTTATGTTTATGTACAATAGTCCAATCTTGTTTCATTAACTCATTTTTGAGACACTGCATTGTCTTTTCTGTTCTAATTGTTTTATATATCATCTTACCTACATTTCTATGAACTTTATAGCAACAGTCATAAGTTACAAAAACTGGTAAGTGGTCACTTATATCATTTATCAATATCCCACTTTTTATATTTTCTTCCATAACATTTGTAAAAATATTATCTTATATAGTTGCACCATGAGTGGTTATTCTTGTCGGTCTTGTTATCAGGGGAAATAATCCCATACAATACATTAACTCAATAAATTCTTCAGTACTCTTATTGTGATTTGGGTTCAATAAATCAATATTAAAGTCTCCACAAATAAACATCTTTTCTGATTCAGATTTATGTACAAGTCCTCCATAATGTCCTTAAAAGTCTCAATCTTTGATCCTGGTGTTCTATATATGCAACTAACAATTATATTTTTCTGTTTTTTCATATTTATTTTCACTGTTATACATTCCATCACTCCATCTACCACCCTCGTCATTCTACTCATTTTTTCAAACCTTAAATTTTTATCAACATAGAATGCCACCCCACCTCCTTTTTTATTCGTCCTATCTAGATGGAGGAACTTGTATCCCTCCATCTCAAAATCCTCTACCAGTGTTTATCCAAGTCTCTGATATTGCTATCACATCAAATGGTTGATTAAACTGTGCTATATATGCTTTAATACATTCAAAGTTTGCATATAGACTTCTACTATTGAAATGAACCATAGTTATGTTCTTACCCCCCCTCTATGTTCCTATTAAATTGTTCCATTGTATAATAATTACAGTCCTTTAACGTGTTAGTAAAAAAAAATTACAGTCAGGATCTATATTGCTATCATACCCCAGTGTCCCAGTTTCAACATCCATTTGATTTGTTACTTGAAATCTGTCAGCCATCTAACTTTGTTATATATCTTATCCACACACCATCACCTCTAACAATACTTCATCTAGGCCAAGTACCATCCTATTTGACAATTCATTAAAAGTACCATCGACCATCCCAATGCTTTGCCTTACATTTTATCAGCCGTATTTTTCCAGTTCCATCAGCTCTTTAATAACTAAGACCTTTGCCTGCTCCGGTGTTCCATTTAACTTAATGAACACCTTACAATCTGATGTCCAGGTTGACTGTATTTTCTTCTGTTTTCTTAATAATCTTGCTTGTCTTGGAATATCTGCATTTTTCTTGGTTAGATGTTCATTAACATATACATTCGTTCCTTTCAACTTTCTTCCTTGCTTCAGTAGCTCTTTTTTCTGCTTCCTATTAACAAATCTTATAATAATGGCAGGATTTTGATTCTTGTTTTTCCTTGGAAGAGTACAGCACCCCTCAGTGTCCTTACTATCCATTTCAATACCTTTACTATTTAAAAGGGCTAAAATTTCCACAGTTTTTTTTACAATATTTTTTATTTCTTCTTTTTCTTTCCACCTCATCAAGGAGAATACAGTTGGCATTATTAACCATTGTATTAAATGTATATTTAATTGTATTGTTTTATTATCCATCAAACTCACCCTAAAATCCATGTTCTGTGTTTTCATTGTTGAGGCAGCCGACCGGAGCTGCGGCCACAGGGTCGTTGGTGCCTCTCGTGGTGGCAATCCCTGTAGGGATGCTGCCAAGCTGAAGGCCAGGCAATAAAATGCTAATTAACACTAAAAATACACTAAAATGACTCTCATGCTGAGTTAAAAGTCAAATAATTAAAATAGGTTTTCAAAAGAAATTTAAAACCAGACAGTGAAGAGGCTGACCTTATGCTCAAAGGCAGCACATCTCAGAGCCTAGGGGCAGCTACAGAAAAAGCCCTGTCCCCTCTGAGCTTGCATCTTATTTTTGGGAAAGAGTCCTAGTTTTTGGCCTGTGGGACTCCAGAGGCAGCTGATGGGTACCGGCAGGCCAAGCGGAATGCGGACCGGGTGGTCACAGAGGCAAAAACCCGGCCGTGAGAAGAGTGGGGTGAGACCATGGAGCAAGACTTCCGAACGGCTTCAAGGAGAGTCTGGTCCACCATTCGACGCTTGTGTTCCCTGGCTGTGAAACACGTTGTGGAAGGTGCTTTGTAAATAAAATTGATGATGATGTTAGAGCAGTCTGTAACCACAGCTTGCCCTCTTTGTCCAAATAATTCCATGATTAACATCCAAACACAAACATTCAGACAAAACTAAAGTTCAGAGAGCCAAAATGGCTGAACATCTATTAACGTGAGGTCAAGGCTGAGGCCTTTCCCCGGAGCTAGCTCTGAAGTCACATGGCTCTGATGTTCATTAATCATTCAGCATTTTAAGCATTTAATTCCACTTAAACAGAAGAGTTACAAAAACCCACCCCCCTCTGAGTTATCATGAATGTAAACTAGATCTATTAGAATGGTTTTTGAACCAGGCTGCAAACGTGTTTTTTCTGCTGTAAAACTAACATTTTCAACATGGCAGTCAATGAGGATTTGCTTACTTCTGCTGCCAGCCCCTAGTGAACGAGGGTAGAACTGCAATTTTAGCCACTTCCTTCTTGGCTTCACATGTAGACCATAGTGTCTCCTTGCCCTGCATGGACAAGCAGGCTGAGATAACGAATGGATGGATTGTTTCAGGTCCTCAATCCTCTGTTCAAGCTTCACAATGAGTTTATCTTTTTCTACAACAAATTTTGGAGTTATTTCATCTCATCTATCAATTTACTAAGGTATGACATCTCACCAGATATACGATTTATTGACATCTTTATCTCCTTTATCTTCCTCAATTTTTCTTGGTGGTGGCATATTAACAGTTGAAAGCAAAACACACTAACCGGCGGTCAGGCTTGGTCCATCTATAGCTTAGCTGGCTGTCGTAGATTTAGCATGATGAAATTATTAGTTAATTTTTTTTTTGTTCATTCAGTGTGTGTGTGTGTTTATTCCAATTTGGGCAGCTGGAAGGTCTCATTCAAAATTTCTTCAGGATATTATCTTTTTGTTTAGGGCCATTTTTATTAATCCTCTGTGGAAGCTACAGTACGTATGTTCTCTGGAGTGTTGTAAATATCACACTCATTTATATGAATCGGTGACTGTGCTGTTATGCTGCTTGTTTTATATTTTTTATATATTTTTTTAAATAAGAGGTATTCCTTCAGTAACTACTTCAGTAACTTTCAACTAATAACCCATTTTTATTAATCCCATGTGGAAGCCATGTTCTCTGGAGTGATGTAACTATCACACTCATCATAAGTTAGAAAAATGCCAGGATCTAAGTCTGTTGTTGATCAGAATGATCTATTCAATGTTAAATATGGGATTGTTTAGTGGGAGGAGCCTAACTTTAGTCATAGTTGTCAAGTGGGTGGTGCCAAACTTCAAAGTCACTGTAGTCATGGTAACCAAGGAAACAGCTTTCATAGAGCATATGTGAGAGAAATTCCATTTATGTAGTATTGTTTCTAATAATTCAACTATAAACCGCTTATATTAATCCCATGTGGAAGTGATGCTCACTGGAGTGTTGTAAAGATCAAGTTAGTGAAATTCATCCAGATATTGGGTTTCAGGTATCACCGGAAGTCTATTGTTGATGTGACATAAAATCTATCCACATCTGGGTCTTCATAAATGTTAGGGACATGGTTGTAAATTGATCTGGACTTTCAAGTGAGCTCTTTCTCCTCTGAGCTATGAGCCTTGGAAAACACTTTACAAACAGATGAAATTAAAAGCCCATATATATCTAGAAGGTGTCAGATTAGTAGAAATATCTATAAATAATGTTTAAAGCAACCAGTTAGCCCTCAGCCAAGATCTCTAGACATTTCTGAGTGCTGGCTTCTTGCTAAAGACTAGATTAATTATGCTTAAAGTGCAACGAGCTGAGGTGATGTCATAAAAGGAAAGCCCCGCCCACTTCCCACCCAACATTCCACCACCCCTGTTCTGCTGCAACTAGGAGTTTGTGCAGCTTCTGTTGCACAATTTAGTCTATTTTTCATTAATTTAATATTTCTAACAGTTGTTCTATCATTTTGTGAAGGGAGGGGGAGCCTGAGCTGTCGTTGATCAGCCTGATGTACAGGTGGGCTGGGACAACACCTTGTGTTCAGATAAGAAATGCTTTGCAGGGATATTAGTTTCCTATGTCCCATACAAGAAATGTTGCTTCAAACACTCAACAACTGTGTTCCCAACGAGTGTGTCTTTTCGGCACAAAAACATCAGAATATTGTCTTCTGGCAAGAAAAGCTTCGCACAAAGCCTCATTGAAGATTTCGCTGATTTCTTCCCAGCTCCATTGCTCCTTTGAGGAAAGGAGTCGACCTTCCACATAAGGCCAGATTCGGTCAAAGATCCTTTTATGAACATTTTGAAAGGATTCGGGGGTAAGTTGGGTAGATGATTGTTTAGCAACGTGCTCAGTAAACTTCTCAACAAGCTGGTTAACATACTGTTTTGACTTGTCTACCGTTACACCTGGAGGAGATTCTGGTTTGACCTGACAATGGTTGATGTCCACTTGAAAACTTGTTTCAGGCGTCGGCTTTTTGTCTAAACTCAACTCAGAAGGGAGCTCAATAACTAAATTGAACTCTGGAGTCTTCTGATCATAAACTCTATCCATATCTGGGTCTTCAATCATCTTAGGAACAGGGCTATAGATTGATCTTGACGCTTGAGTCAGATCTTTCTCCTCTGAGCTAGGGGTGGCCTTGGAAAGCACTTTACTAAGAGATGAAAATAACGATGCCCTGATGGTCGGTTTCCTGGAGAGTTTCAGGAGTTGCTTTCTAAAACATTTCATAATTATGTCCATGTAAATAGGCTCTTCTTCCTCCATTACCATCAGAAGTAAATCTTTCGAACATTCAACTTTCTTACAAGCATTTTGGTAAATTTTCACGAGGAGTTTCTCACGATTTCCCGTGAAATTGATGTGGAGGTCTTCCACATCAGCCCAGATTCCCTCAAAGAGCTGGTGCATGATCCGAGAGTGCTGTGGTTTGGGATGAACACGTGCCGTTTTAACAGCAAGTTTAACAAAGGACTCAATAAGCTCCACAACAAATAGTTTCAAACTGTTCTCCTTTATACTTGTAGCAGATTCTAGTTTTCTAGATGAGAAACTATTTTCAGGTGTTATGGTCCTTGGAGTTTGGTCAGAGCTATCCACAACTTTCGAGTGAGACTTCTTGCTGATATGTTTCTCCTCTGACCAAGAAACTAGCTTAGAAAACACTTTTGAGACAGATGACATCAACCGTGCAGCGATGGTTGGTTCCTTAGAAAGTTCAAGATGTTTCGTAAAACTCTTCACAATTATGTCAATGTCAGTCGGGTGTCCGTATTGCATCACGATTAAAAGATCATCTTTATTACATTCTATCTTCTTACAAACGTCTTTGTAAATTCTCATGAGGAGTTTTTCCGAGCTTCCTGTAAAGTTGATATGGTTGCCTTCCACATTGGCCCAGATTCCCTCAAAGAGCAAATTCTCGATCTGAGAGTCCTTTGGGTCGGGTCGAACACCTGCTTTTTTAACAGCTATAGCCACAAATAACGCAATAAGACCTGTAATAAATTCCTTTAAACTGTTTCCCTTCATCTGTGGTGGACTGGAAACCTGCCCAGTGTGTACCCCACCCGTTTGACCAGACCGCTGAAGATGGACACAGTCCCCCATTTCACTGAATGAATCAGCAGGTACTGATGATAGATACATGTTCTCCTTTAAGCTTGGGGCAAATTCTAGTTTACTAGATGGCAAACATGGTTTAAGCAACATGGTTCATGGATTGTCCATAGTTGAGACTTTAGGCATTTTCATAACATACATATATCTTGAAGAAGAAGAAGAAAATATGAATCCTATAGCGCCTCTCAAGATGAAAATCACGAGGCGCTTCACAAAAACAAAAATGTAAAAGGAATTCAGAAAATGGTCACAAATATATTTTAAATGAGCAAAAAATGTATCAGATTAGTAGAAATATCTATAAATGATCTTTAGAGCGATTAGTTAGCCCTCAGCCAAGATCTCTAGACAGAGTGCTGGCTTCTTGCTGAGGAGTAGATTAATTATGTGTATAGTGCAAAGAGCTGGTAGTGATGTCATCAAAGGACAGTGGGGGAGGGGGGGAGGGGCATTCCATTGTCTTTTTTTTTTTTAGTGTCCAGTCTGGTCGTGAAGAAAACAGAATTGATGTCTGAATGCTGGTGACAAGCCTTACAGATTTACTCTCTGGTGGAGCATCAAAGCGTCTGCTTTTAATGTCACGCCTGATACTTAAAACTTTATTGTTATTGTTTTTGAATGCTTTGTAATTCCGACCAGACACGGAGTCAGAGGTGAAAGAGAAAGGAAAAGGCAAAAGGTGCGCGTGTGTGTGTGTGTGTGTGGGGGGGGGCGAACAAGTCTTCTTCTAGACCTGCAGAAAGAGAGAAGAAAAAAAAACAAATACAAAAAAACAAAAAAATATGGGACACAACAACAATACAACAAGAGCAAGCTATCACTGCGTCAACTTGTGTCATGGCAGGAGGAAGTTTCTTGACCCACGACATGCAGAATCACCATACGGAGAACAAGAAAGTAAGTAAAAAAGGTTTTTATTACTACATAAAGAGCGATGTGAGAGACGGGAGCAGACGAGACGCAGGACTGGCAGCAGGAATCCAGGGGGAAGATTCTAAGGAGAGAGAACGAGTGAATATGAGGCGAAAACAAATGGAAACGTTGTCGGAAAGACTGGTCTTACTGTTTCTGGGTAGTGGTATTTGTACAGGAAGGTTGCTAGGTCCGGGTGAGCTGAGGAGAGCCACAGGGAAGGATATTGTTTTGTCCAGAGGTGCAGGAACAGGAATGGATGTTGGAAGGTGAGCGGCTGAGAGCGGGCGGCCAGGGGATGAAGCAGTGTGTCAGGCAGGCTGAGATCCGGGTCTTGTTCTGGAGCTGGTGAGAGATTGTGAGGAACCTGGAGGAGAGCAGGAAAGGGCATCAGGAGGGTTTTCAGACGTCAGGTTAATCAGAGCAAAATACAAAGTCAAGGTCGGGTCGGAGGCTAGAGCTACCCAAAGAGTAATCATCCGGCGTGGTGAAGTGTCACACTGCTCCTTAAATCCCCTGGACCTTGATGGTGAGATCAGCTGCAGCTGGGAGCTCTCAGACACGCCCACCTGTGAAAACAATACTCAGGAGAAAAACCTGGTTACAGGCTGACAGCTCACCACGGACCATGACAGTACCCCCCCCTCAACGGACGCCACCCGGCGGCCGAGCAGAGGAGGAGGAGGAGGCGGAGGAGGAGGAAGCCCGATAGGCCTCGAAGTCCCTGATGAGACCCGGGTCGGTGATGAAGGAGCGGGGAACCCAGGAGCGATCCTCGGGACCGTAGCCCTCCCAGTCCACCAGGTACTGGAAGCCCCGACCCCGGGGGCGGACATCGAGGAGGCGACGGACAGGGTAAACCAGACCACCACCAACGAGCCGGGCAGGCGGAGGAGGAGCAGGAGCAGGACACAGGGGACTAGAGAGGACAGGCTTAATCAGGGAGACGTGGAACACCGGGTGGACCCTCATGGATGAGGGGAGAGCCAGACGGACAGTGGACGGACTGATGACATCAACGATGGAATAAGGACCGATGAACCGAGGAGCCAGTTTCTTGCTGGTGTCTTTCAGGCGGACATCCCTGGTGGAGAGCCAGACCTTCTGCCCGGGAGTATACACAGGGGCGGGTCGCCTGTGTCGATCGGCCAGGCGGCGGTTGCGGTCAGCAGTTCTCTGGAGAGCCGCCGTGGTCTGAGCCCAGGTGCGCCTGGCACGGCGAATGAACTGGGGTGCAGTAGCAGGAGGATCTGGATTCGATGGAAACAGAGGGGGCTGGTACCCGAGTACAGTTTCAAACGGAGACAGACCAGTAGATGTGGAGGTGTGAGCATTATGGGCATACTCCACCCAGGGAAGTTGGGAACTCCAACCAGAGGGGTTGGATGAACAGACGCACCGTAGCATGGCCTCGAGCTCCTGGTTCATTCTTTCACATTGTCCGTTCGTCTGAGGGTGGAATCCAGAGCTCAAGGCGACACGAGCCCCCAGGTGATCAGCGAATTCCTTCCATACCCGGGACAGGAACTGGGGGCCACGGTCGGATAATATTTCAGAGGGGATGCCATGGAGACGGAAAACATGTTTGATAAGCAGTTGGGCTGTTTCGGCAGAGGATGGGAGTGCTTTGAGGGGAACCAGGTGACAGGATTTAGAAAAACGGTCAACAATGGTGAGGATGACAGAAAAACCGTTAGAGGGAGGCAAACCAGTGACGAAATCTAAAGCAATGTGAGACCAAGGGCGAGTGGGTACGGGGAGTGGGTTAAGAAGTCCGGCTGGAGGTTGGTTACTGGATTTGTTACGGGCACAGATGGAACAGGCATTGATGTATTCACGGACGTCTTTGTACATGGATGGCCACCAGAAGGTCCTGCGGATAAGAGCTAGAGTGCGACCGACCCCCGGGTGGATGGAAAATTTTGCCGTGTGGGCCCAATGAATCAGGTCTCCCCGAACCCTGGTGGGAACATAAAGTTTTTGAGGTGGACCGGTACCTGGGTCTGGATCGGTTTGTTGGGCCTCCTGAACCTTTCTGGTGATGTCCCAGGCTACAGCACCCACGATGCAGGATGGCGGCAGGATTGGTGTGAGTTCAGGGTCTTTGTCGGGAGAGTACAAACGGGATAGGGCATCCGGCTTGGTGTTCTTGGAACCGGGTCTGTAAGAGATAAGGAAACGGAAACGGGAAAAGAATAGGGACCAGCGGGACTGTCGAGGGTTTAATCTTTTTGCTTCCTTTAAGTATGCTAGGTTCTTATGATCTGTCCAGATGATGATGGGGTGTTCTGCACCCTCCAGCCAATGCCGCCACTCCTCCAGAGCCAATTTAATAGCCAGAAGTTCCCGATCTCCAACGTCATAATTCTGCTCCGCTGGTGAGAGGCGTCGAGAAAAAAATGCACATGGATGGAGACGGTGATCTGAGGGAGAGATCTGTGAGAGGACAGCACCAACACCAGAGTCTGAGGCGTCAACCTCCAGGGTAAACTAGGCGGAGGTGTCGGGACGGGTAAGAATAGGTGCTTGGGTGAACTTGTTCTTTAAGTCTTGAAAGGCTTTCTCAGCAGCGGGAGACCAGAGAAAGGGTTTGTTTATGGAAGTGAGTTGAGTGAGTGGGGCGGCAGTCTGACTGTAATCCTTAATGAATCGGCGGTAAAAATTTGCAAAACCCAGGAAACGCTGAAGTTGCTTACGTGTGGTGGGAGTAGGCCAGGAGAGAACTGATTGAATCTTGTCCGGATCAGTCTTCAACCGCCCGCTCTCGAGGATGAATCCAAGGAACTTGACAGATGGAACGTGGAACTCACATTTCTCTGCTTTAACATACAGACGGTTCTCCAGGAGGCGTTGAAGTATGGCTCTGACGTGATGACGGTGTTCTGCCGGGGATTTGGAAAAGATTAGAATGTCATCCAGGTATACAGTAACGAATTGGTTGAGGTAATCCCCGAGGACCGAGTTGACCAGGGACTGGAATACGGCAGGGGCATTAGTGAGACCGAATGGCATGACAAGATACTCGAAGTGACCTAAGGGAGTTTTGAATGCAGTTTTCCATTCGTCACCTTCTCTAATGCGAACGAGATGGTAGGCGTTGCGCAGATCTAGTTTTGTAAAGATAGTTGCATCTTGTACGGGTTCGAAGGTAGAGGAAAGTAATGGGAGTGGATATTTGTTTTTAACTGTGATCTGGTTGAGACCTCTGTAATCAATACAGGGTCTCAGGGAACCATCTTTTTTGGAAACAAAGAAAAACCCAGCGCCCAGGGGCGAGGTGGATGGTCTGATTAAACCGGAAGCTAGTGATTCCTTTATGTAGTTGGACATACTGATTTGTTCTGGTTTGGACAGATTATACAACCTGCTGGATGGTAGCGTGGCACCAGGCAGGAGGTCGATGGCGCAATCATAGGGTCGGTGAGGGGGCAGAGAGGAGGCACGGTCTTTACTGAAGACGAGCGAGAGGTCGTGGTACTCTTCTGGTACTCCTGACAGGTCAGGGGGAACCGGTGGATCGGGGTTAGATGCAGAACTGGAAGGTGAAGCAGAACGAAGGCAATTTGTCAAACAATGAGAACTCCAAACGGTAACTTGGGACGTTTTCCAATTTATCTGGGGATTATGGGTGATAAGCCAGTCATGTCCCAGAACAACAGGAGAGTGCGGAGATGGAAACACAAAAAACGAAATACTCTCCTGGTGGTTACCTGATACTTGTAAGTTTACTGGCACAGTCTGGTGGGTAATGGCAGTGAGTGTGTTACCATCCAGGGACGATGCTCTCAAAGGAGTCGGAAGAGGAATAGTGGGGATATCCAGCTTTTGAACGACTGTTTGGTCCAGCATGTTACGTTCACAGCCTGAATCAAGCAGGGCCTTCAACAAACAACTCTCTTGATTAAACGTGATGGTACATGGTAGAGTACAGCGGGATTCTGAAACACCATTGCCACCCACCAGTATTCCCGGAACTACTGGTGGGCTTGCCCTTTTTAAACGTAGGGCGCAGCTCGAAAGTCGGTGACCAGGTTGACCGCAGTAGAGACAGAGGTTAGAAGTGAAACGACGTTGCCTTTCTCCTGGGGTTAAATTAGTTCTGCCTATATGCATGGGCTTGTCACCAGATGGTGTTGTAACTTGTGGCTGGAAATGTTTAATCTGGGTTAACGGCGGATGGGACACTGGAGAACTCGTAGAATGTACCTTGAGACGTTTCTCTATTTTTAGTGCTAAGGATATGAGAGATTCTAGATCGGGGGGTTCATGGCATAACGCCAACTGATCCTGGAGGCGATGGTTTAATGCCTGAGTGAATGCTCCAAGGAGTGAACCTTGATCTAGAGAGGAAACTGCAGCCAGTGTGCGAAACTCTATAGCGAAGTCAGCAACAGTCTGTTTTCCTTGACGGAGGTTCCACAGCTGTTTAGCTATTTCAGCGGGAGACTCAGAATGATCAAACGTCTGCTTAAATTCGGTCAGAAACTGTGAGAGGGGACCGCGCAGGAAACTGGCGTCGTGGCTCCTTGCTTCGGCCAAGTCTAACGCCTTGCCTCGGAGTAATCCGATTATGTATGAGATCTTTACAGAATCTACAACAAAAGCCTCGGGGGATCTCTCAAAAGTCAACTGACAGTTAAATAAAAAACCACGGCATTTGCCGAACTCACCGGAATATGTGTCCGAAGGGAGTGAGTCGGGTATCCGGAAGTTTATGGCAGGAGCCGGAACCGGATGTGCGGACGGAGGAGAAACAGGAGGCGGCCGGGCGGAAGGTTCCGGGGAAGTTAGCTTGGCAGTGAGGGTGCGTAACATGTTGTCCATAAGGAGTAACCGTTGGTGGGAGTCAGAGGATTGTTCTAGCAAGCTATGAATGGCGTGTTCGTGACGGGAGAGTGTTTCAGAAACGGCGGACGGAGAGTTAACGGACGGATCGGATTCTGCAATGGAGTCAATATTATGGCCGGATGATTCTGTCATGGCAGGAGGAAGTTTCTTGACCCACGACATGCAGAATCACCATACGGAGAACAAGAAAGTAAGTAAAAAAGGTTTTTATTACTACATAAAGAGCGATGTGAGAGACGGGAGCAGACGAGACGCAGGACTGGCAGCAGGAATCCAGGGGGAAGATTCTAAGGAGAGAGAACGAGTGAATATGAGGCGAAAACAAATGGAAACGTTGTCGGAAAGACTGGTCTTACTGTTTCTGGGTAGTGGTATTTGTACAGGAAGGTTGCTAGGTCCGGGTGAGCTGAGGAGAGCCACAGGGAAGGATATTGTTTTGTCCAGAGGTGCAGGAACAGGAATGGATGTTGGAAGGTGAGCGGCTGAGAGCGGGCGGCCAGGGGATGAAGCAGTGTGTCAGGCAGGCTGAGATCCGGGTCTTGTTCTGGAGCTGGTGAGAGATTGTGAGGAACCTGGAGGAGAGCAGGAAAGGGCATCAGGAGGGTTTTCAGACGTCAGGTTAATCAGAGCAAAATACAAAGTCAAGGTCGGGTCGGAGGCTAGAGCTACCCAAAGAGTAATCATCCGGCGTGGTGAAGTGTCACACTGCTCCTTAAATCCCCTGGACCTTGATGGTGAGATCAGCTGCAGCTGGGAGCTCTCAGACACGCCCACCTGTGAAAACAATACTCAGGAGAAAAACCTGGTTACAGGCTGACAGCTCACCACGGACCATGACAACTTGATGAAGAAATATATAATCAACATTGTTTAACTGAACAATCACACGATAATAAATCACAGCGCATTAAGTGCCTACCATAGTCTTAAGACCTGTGTTGAACGTGCCCAAGTCCAATACTTATGAGAGCACCATGTGAGCACCTGTGTGTGTACACGCGCTTGTTTATGTAAGGTTTCTCTATAGGAGCGTCCAATAGAGAGTGTGAGGGACCACAGATCTGCTGTGATGGGCTGCATGGTGGCGCAGTGGTTAGCACTGTCTCCTCGCAGCACGATGGTCACAGGTTCGAAACTCGGCTGTGGTCTTTCTGCGTGGAGTTGCGTGTTCTCCCCATGCATGTGTGGGTTTCCTCCGGGTACTCCGGTTTCCCCCACAGATCACAACATGCCCTATAGGTTATAAATTGTAAGTCGCTTTGGATAAAAGCGTCTGCTAAATAAATAAACATAAACATAAGATCTGCCCCCTAAAGATGTGCAGGAGACAGAGGGAGCTCCAAGTCCCAGAGATCCAGGAGCTGCCCCAGAGCACAGGATCCCTGTGGAGACTGCGACCAGAAAAGCCCCCGCCCCCCTCGAGAGGCGCAGATATTCAAGTGCTCTAGTTTATAAATCACTCAATGGCATGGGGCCAGAATACATCTCCTTCAGGTATCTACGCCCAGCAGGGCTCTGGGATCCTTAGGAAGCGGTCAGCTGGCAGAACCGTGTCAGAACCAAACAGGGTGAAGCTGCTTTTAGCTATTAAGCTGCACACAGATGGAATCAGTGTCCTTATGACCTCAAATGGCCCCGACTCTAGAAACTTTTAGATCAAAGTTGCAAACCTTCATGTATTCATCAGCCTTTGAATAAATGTTCTCATGCTGTACCTGCACTGTAACTGCTCACCTTTTAACTTAGTTTTGTTTTTCTTTATTTGTATTTTCTGTCACGTTGATTTTAATGTTCTTGCTGTTCTTTCTAATGGAAAGCACTGAATTGCCTCTGTGTATGAAAAGTGCTATGTAATTAGAGTGAAACACTGCTTGATCTTGTCTGAAGGGTTTTATCTCAGTTGGATAACTAACTGCAAGAGTAAAACTTTTTGCACCACTCTCACCTGTACACAGCTTGTTTTCATTGTTTATAACATAAATCAAGTTGTCTTGAGAGAAAGTGCACCTGTAGGATTCATCATGACGTGTGCAGCTCAGTATGCCTGTCAGGCACCACTCACGGGTGGCACAGCCGTGGGAAGCAGTGGTTCCTCAGCCGATACACATTCCTGTCCCCAAGTACACACATGAACGCACACACACACACACACACACACACACACACACACACTCCCCCAGCCCGCCCACCTGGGCTGGATGACCCCCTAAACAGCTCCAATTACCAGGCACTGACAGACAGACAGATTAGGTCTGGACAAGGGTCCTGGGGTACCGCACAGACAGACAGGAAAACTGGTGAAATAAAACAAAAAGAAAGGTTAGAGGACTGCTGCAGCTTGTTGACAAGAGGGGGTGAGATGGAGGCAGCAGGAATATAAGATGGATTCTCTAGAGATATGTGCCATTAACAACATGTTTAATGTGGAGCCCTCCACAGACTGGACCAAGGTGGAAATTAGTTTACCATGACTGAAGTTCCAATGAAGTTCACACGCACACACACACACACACACACACACACACACACACACACACACACACACACACACACACACAACTTTATATTTACTTTATCTCATCCATATGGGAATCCCTAGAACACATTAAATATATGTTATCTCTGTGTCGCACACTCCCTGACCAGCAGCCATATTTTTGCTTAAGTATATGTCAGCATATAATTGTACACACCTGGTTCCACTGGATGGTTTATTGGTCAGAGGATGCCGACATTTTTGCTACTTTTCCATCTTCTGGCATACTCGTGTTTGTCTTGCCCAGTATGGAGTTTTGATTTTTTAATATTTTTTATATATATAATCAAACTTGCTCTTACACAGTAGTGAACGAGGTGGTGACGGAGCAGACTGCGTGGGAGGAAGACTGCCGTTGTCATGAGGATTTTGAGAAACGCATTTTAAAAGAGTGAGTTTATTGTTTGTAGAGCTGATATGATGCAGCTGAGCTCTGCTTGTCTTGTAGGCACGAACCTTTACAGAGCTGAGAAAGATCTTTGAACCTAAACCTTAAAGGTTAAAGCAAGACCCAAACTCGGGTCCTTGCGGGTCCATGTGGTGAAAGTCCTGCCCTTTAGAAATTCCTCCTTCAAAGCCACCAATGCTTCACTTAGCCTGGCCTGTTTTGTAAATGTTTTTTTCACTTTTCGCTTTTATGCCCTGTGACGGACTGGCTCTCTGTCCAGGGTGTACCCCACCTGATTGCCCATTGACCGCTGGAGATAGGCGCCAGCCCCCCCGCGACCCTGCATGGACAAGCGGGTTCAGAAAATGGATGGATTGACTTTTCGCTTTTAATTGAGCCATTTTAAGCGTTTCTGTATAACAGTTAAAGATAATTACTGCCTCACCCATTGTAGCTTCCTGAGCAGCCTCAGTTTGGAGAAATAGTTTTTACTTCCTTCAGGGCTGAAAATCTAACAGCTAATGCATGAAGGGGGTGGGTGGATCAAGGGATGCAAGCTGAAAAACTGGGAGTGCAGGCTAAATTTCCTATTGCCAGCATTAGCTGCTGCAAGAAAACAGACGGGGAAACACTCAGAAGAGAAAAGCCTGACAGATCTACGTCACACTGTCACTTAACATTCATGGACTCACCCATCTTGACTCATGATGGGGAAGGCTGTTGTTGGTTTAGCGTCCAGACCAGAGGGTGCTTGAGCACCTGCCCCTTTTGTCCAAAGTGCCTTTTTCTGGTCTTCCGTCAGATTTTATCGTCCACAACTTCATACTGTGATACAAGTCAGGCACCCGGACCATGCGGAGGCAGCCGCCTCAAGTAGAAAGCTATTTTCCCTTAAACCCGCCCACAAGCTCACTGATTGGCTGTGCCGTGTCATGCTAATGTGTCATTGGCTGTTTCTGCTATTGCTCCAACTCTGTTGCCATGGAGACGACTGAGACTGGTGTTTTGCGTGTCGGCAGGAGTCCGCGTTCATCTAGCTGTGAGTTTTTATTCTGACAGCATCACATCAGCTGGATGGATTTTAATATCAGAGCTTTTGCTTACATTAACATTTATAGTTTGTGTGTGTGTGTGTGTGTGTGTGTGTGTGTGTGTGTGTGTGTGTGTGTGTGTGTGTGTGTGTGTGTGTGTGTGTGTGTGTGTGTGTTTGTGTGTGTGTGTGTGTGTGTGATAAAAACTGGTAAACATTAGGCCAGGGGTCACATTTTATTGAAGAAGAAGAAGAAGAAGAAGAAGAAGAAGAAGAAGAAGAAGAAGAAGAAGAAGAAGAAGAAGAAGAAGAAGAAGAAGAAGAAGAAGAAGAAGAAGAAGAAGGAGAAGAAGAAGAAGAAGAAGAAGAAGAAGAAAAAGAAGAAGAAGAAGAAGAAGGAGAAGGAGAAGAAGAAGAAAAAGAAGAAGAAGAAGAAGAAGAAAAGATCATTTCTATAGCGCCTCTCAAGATAAAAATCACGAGGCACTTCACAGAAACAAAAACTGTAAAAATATTAAAAAAACTTAGACAATGATTAAAAATATATTTAAAATGAGCAAAAAATAGACAATTTTGATTAAAAATGTTAAGAAAGAGAGAGAGTGAAATGGAAAAAGGGGAAATCAGTAGATCCTGAGGAAGGTGGAATAGGTGGGGAGAGCAGTGCTAGGAGAGGGTGATGAAGGTCATACAAAAGCCAGCTTGAACAGGTGAGTTTTCAGCTGCTTTTTAAAGGAGACCACTGAGTCCACTGATCTCAGGCTCGGGGGAGAGAGGTCCAGAGTCTGGGGGCCACAGCAGCAGATGATCTGTCACCTTTGACCTTTAGCCTGGTAGGCTTTGGTCACTGGACCTCAGAGACTTGCTGGAGGTGTAGGGACTGAGAAGATCACCAATGTACGATGGTGCTTGTCCATGTAAGGCCCTAAAAACCAGAACCAGGATCTTGAAATGAACCCTGAAGTTGACTGGCAGCCAGTGAAGCTGGAGGAGAAGCGGGGTGATGTGGGAGTGTTTGGAGGACTTGGTCAGAAGACGAGATCAGGCATTCTGATCCACCTGTAGACGGTTCAGGGAGGTTCTGCTCAGACACGTGAAAAGAGAGTTGCAGGAGTCTAAGCGTGAGGAGATGAAGTTATTCTGAGTGTTTGCAGTTCAGAGTTTAAATAGTTCATTTGAAATTGTTTGCCTAAGTCCTTTTGAAGTTCCTATTTAGTAATAAATGTAAAAAATTCAAAACTGTTCATTTTTTTGCTTATGTTTCTGTTTATGTATTTAGCAGACGCTTTTGTCCAAAGCGACTTACAAGTGATAATCAGCATGTTGCCCTTGAGGCTAACAACAACAACAACAACAATAACAACCAATTTCCAGTCGTAGGTGACAGTGAGGCAGCATGTTGAATCATGGAGAGGGGGGGACAAGGAGTAGACAGTAGAGAGGGGGACGGGTGCAGGGAGGGTGCTGGTTTAGAAGATGCTCTCTGAAGAGCAGGGTCTTCAGGAGTTTCTTGAAAGTCAAAAAGGAAGCCCCTGTTCTGGACCATTTGAAGAGGTCTCACAGTACAGGCTGGAAGACCAGTTGGAAGGGCATTGCAGTAATCGAGGCGGGAGATGACAGTAGATTGCACCAGGAGCTGGGTGGCATGTTTTGTTAGGTATGGTCTGATCTTTCGTATGTTATACAGTGCAAAGCGGCATGAACGAGCAACAGAGGCAACATGATCTTTAAAGGTCAGGTTTTCATCAATCACAACACCCAGATTTCGAACTGCCTTTGAAGGAGCCAGAGATAGGAAGTCATTTCGGATTGAGATATTGTGCTGTGTGGATGGTTTTGCTGGGATGACAAGTAGTTCAGTTTTAGAGAGGTTGAGTTGGAGATGGTGGGATTTTATCCATTTTGATATGTCAGAGAGACAGTGTGATATTCGTGCAGAGACAGTGTGATCATTCAGTGGAAATGACAGATAGAGCTGGGTGTCGTCTGCAGAGCAGTGGTAGGAGAAGCCATGTGATTGAATGATATCACCCAGTGAGTTGGTGTATATGGCAAAGAGAAGAAGTCCTAGTACAGAGCCTTGGGGGAGTCCTGTGGCAAGATGGTGCATGGTAAAGGACTGTCCAAGCCAAGATACACTGAATGATCGTCCTGTGAGGAACGATTCAAACCAGGCATGTGCTTTCTCTGTGATGCCCATGTTAGAGAGTGTGGACAAAAGGAAGCCATGGTTGACAGTGTCAAATGCAGCCGATATGTCGAGCAGGATAAGCACTGAGGATTTGCCTGTCGCTCTAGCTTCTTTTAAGGATTCAGTCATTGCTAACAGAGCAGTTTCAGTGGAGTGGCCCTTTTTGAACCCAGATTGGTAAGGGTCAAGCAGATAGTTTTGTGAGAGGTATTCTGTGATCTGCTTGAAAGCCACCCTCTCAATGATTTTGGACAGAAAAGGGAGGAGAGAGATAGGTCTGTAGTTCTCCACATGATTTGGAGGAAGAGATGTTTTTTTAGCAGCGGTTTAACCTCAGCATGCTTGAGAGAGGTGAGAAATGTACCGGATGTCAGTGAAGCATTGATCACATGTGTGACTGCTGCGGCTACTATAGGAGCAATAGCTTGGAGCAGCTTAGTCGGAATGGGGTCGAATGGGCATGTAGTAGGGCGGCTGCACGTGAGAAGCTTGGACACACAGTTCTCAGTGAGAGGGGAAAAAGAGGAAAATGAAGCATTAGGGTTTGAGATGGTTGGGCTAGAAGGAGTTTGTGGTAGCAAATGTTCAGGAGTGGCCAGTTGAGTAAACTGTTTGCTTATAGCTGCGACTTTGTAAGGGAAGAACGAGGCAAAGGTGTCAGCTGATAGATTGTTGGTTGGAGGTGGAGAAGGAGGGTTGAGCAGAGTTTTGAATGTTGAAAATAGTTTCTGAGAGTCAGTAGAGCTGAGAATTTTGTCAGTGTAGAAAGCTTTCTTTGCATCAGTGATGCTGGCAGAGAATGAGGACAGTAATTCATGAAATTTCAATTGATCACCAGGATCTTTTGTTTTGCGCCATTTCCGTTCCGCAGCTCTAAGATTGATGCGTAGAGACCGGAGGGTATCATTTAGCCAAAGGTGCGACTGAGACGATCTAGCAGGTCTAGTGGCTAAAGGGCGCAAGTTGTTAAGACAAGAGCAGAGTGGGGAGCAGAGTGACTCGGTGGCATCATTCACTTCATAAGCAGAGAATGTGCTGGGAGATGGAAGAGTGGAGGCAACAAGAGAGGAGGAGTGGATAGGTGCCAGATTGCGGAGGTTGCGGTGGAATGAGACCACTGGGGAGGAAGCAGTGGACCTTCAATGTAGAGTCATGCTGAAACGGATAAAGTAATGATTGGAAAGATGCAGCGGTGTGACAGAGATTGTGTCTATGGCACAGTTTCTGGTGAAAATGAGGTCAAGTGCTTTTCCAGCTTTGTGAGTTGGAGGACTTTGCACTAGTTTTAGATCAAATGATGACATTAGTGACAGGAGGAGAGCAGGGTGTCGAGTTCATCAAGAAAGTCTCCGAGTTGACCTGGTTGGCGATATATGACAACCAAAAAGAATGTTTTTGATACAGTTACCTGGATGGCATGGTATTCAAAGGAGTTGTATTTAGTGATGGTTAGCAACTGACTGTATATCCGTTTGTTGGAAATTAACATGCCTGTTCCACCACCTCGGCCAGATGCACAGGAAGTGTGGGAGAAAGTGCAGTTAACTGAGGGAGCAGATGGGGTACCATTGTCACATGGTTTGATCCAGGTTTTTTTACATTCAAGCTGCAGTTTTCCAGACTTTAATAAACATGAATACTAAACACAAGCCAGACACTGAAAACTGAGGTTATTCTGCAAAAAGGAGCAGAGTTACAAACATTTTGCACTTTTTATTACAATTTTACAGCCATAAAACTAAAAAATACCAGGCGGCCCAGTTATAATTGTGGTCATGAGAGGGTTAAACATCTGATAAATGTTCTGCCGCAAGAGATGGTCAAAGGGAATGTGAGCATAAATGCATAAATTTTTATTACTCATTGTGTATTTTTATTATTGACTATTACATTATTATTATTATTATTATTATTATTATTATTATTATTATTATTATTATTATTATTATTATTATTGTTATTATTATTATAACACTAGAAATAAATGAAGAGGGAAATATTCTGGATCAGCACCATGAAGCGAGCTCCAACTATGAGGACGTGTATGCCCTAATAAGCCACAATTTTTCTGTTGTACCAAAATATGTTGTTAGAAACACACAAAATATATCCATTTATTTATAAATCTATAATATTTAGCACATTTTTTGACATACGTAGGACGCAACGTTTTCCACAAACAATGCACTCTAGGGGCGATGGCGTGTATTGGTTGTACTTGGAGGCATATATTGGTTGTACTTGGAGGCGTATATTGGTTGTACTTGGAGGCATATATTGGTTGTACTTGGAGGCATATATTGGTTGTACTTGGAGGCATATATTGGTTGTACTTGGAGGCATATATTGGTTGTACTTGGAGGCGTATATTGGTTGTACTTGGAGGAATAGCTATTGGCGCTAGTGTTTGTTTACATGCTCACCGTATTAATAATTCAGTAAATGCCGCATTGCGCTGCTTTTGGATATAATTTCCAGTCAAAGGGCAACAAGAGGAGTGATGTGAGGTTACACAGCCTTCCCACTGGCAAGAAGAGGAGAAAGCAGCGGGAAGATGCCTGTGGACGGACACAACTTCCCGAAGATCCACGGCTGTGTTCCCAACATTTTTCTCCTGATGCGTTTGAGGCTTATAGTCGACCACCACTACTTAAAGAGCTCACCGGAGCGGCTAGGTATAAGAGAAGGCGGCAACTAAATGCTTTACCGACCATTTTTCCACACAAGGAGCATAAACGCCCTCAGAGAGAACGTGAAATGTGCGGTAAAAATCGCCACAGACAAGAGATGCTGGACGCTCTCCTGAGCCGACAACCCGCTCCTTCAGCTGCCACTTCTGTCACATTGGGCGAACTATCGGACATGTCTAGTGGCGGTGCCAGGGGTCGCTAAGGGGTGCTATAGCTACCCCTGGATTAGTCATTGCACCCCCATAGCACCCCCACATTAATATTAGATTTTTTTTTTACAATTTAAATTTAATTTAACATGTGGGTGTGATAATATTTAACATACAAAACAAAAATAATCAGTAAATTATCATATAGACAGTAAAAACTTTAACCATAACAGGAAATTGATGTTAACCTTTGACCTCATTTTCCACCTGTGAACGAGTGAAAGGTAGAGCTAGTGGTAAAATGGATCGGTTTTTGTTGCCCAAATTTCCACAGGTTCAGTCAGAAACGAATGAATGTTTGGAAGTGATCTCAGACCCACAAAAACCTACGGATCTGGAGGAAGAGAGTCAACCCTCAACCGCCGCAGCAGTCGAGGGTTTTGCCGCTGGAAATGCTAACACTAACGTTAGCTAAGCTTGCAACACTAGATGGTTTTCTGTGTGGCTGTAGGCATTTCTGATTTCATGGAAAAGTCAGCGATTGTTCATATGTTTATGATGTATATTAATGATTGTTTCAGGTGTTGTTGAGGTTTTGTGCACGCATGTGTATCTGCTAGTGTTGAAGGTGTTTTAGAGAACAATGGATACGCTTGACCACTTCCTTCACTGCACCTTCAAAAAAAAGACTAGCTCCTTCAAAGCACTGCCAGAAAAGAATTTCTGGAGTCGCCACTGGACACGCCACTCGTCACGGATGAAGCTGAACATTCACCTCTCCCATCAGTAAAACGAGCAGTAAGTGCAGCAACACAGTGTTCTCCTAATTTTACCGATGCTGCCACTCAGACCGATTCAGACAAGTCAGATGCAGCGGCACAGTGGCCAGCTGATGTGCAGCAAGTTGTTACCATGGAACACGCTTACACAGAGAAACGTGAGTTGGATCAGCAGGAAGAGGAGGACCCTGAGTCCCTGGGTCTGTTCCCTCAGACGATGAATGTAGCGAGAACAGTCAGCCACTACACAAAAATCCTGATCCTGAATACATTTTAAGTTCACCAGAGCCTTCTCAGAGCTCCCATGGATTTCAAAGGGCTCTGGTCAATCATCTTCAGGAATAATTGTCTATGTTATTAATTGTATTTGTTCAACAGGCTGTTGCTTTTGTTTTGTCCTTGTTAGCTGGGGTCGTGTTGTGTGGGGTGAAGTATTGTGAGCCTTTGAGTGTGTGTGTGTGTGTGTGTGTGTGTGTGTGTGTGTGTGTGTGGGTGGGTGGGTGGGCGTGGGTGTGGGTGTGTGTCTGTAAATGATTGTTGTAATGTTTTGATTTTGATTTTTGCTCTGCTGTCTTGCTCTTAATTTTTGTTCTTCTTTTCGTTGTAAAGGAGGACCCATTCGAAAATGAGATGTTTCATCTCAAGTGGTTATTTCTCCGTATAAAATTATGTTTAAATAAAATAAACCTGCTTCAACTGCCACCAAAGTAGACAGTTTTTCTAGTTTTTGAGGAATAGTTAAAACAACTACTTCAGCATTGCTTAAAGTGTGGTTCCTTGATTGCTCTTGAAGATGTGAAAGAGTTTCAAAATGAGGGATCTCAGTTGACTTTGGAGCTCAAATGTGCAATAGGCTGTAGTTACAGGTGGCAGCCTCAGCCTACTCTGAGTGGGACCAAGGGGAAAGGTAACATGCTTTTGACAGCCTCAGTTTTCTTTAGCGGCATCCATTTTGGTAAATTTAAAAGGTTTTGTGACAACATGAACCTCAAAACAATATGTGAATACACATATGAAACACTGAGGAAGAGATTGGTCTTTCCTGTTGTTGGGAAAACATGGGCAAAAGAGCAGAGTGCAGTCTTCACCAACATGAAATCTCGAGAAGAAGTTGTACTCTGTGGAGATGGGTGCTGCGACTCACCAGGCCATTCAGCCAAGTACTGCACATACACCTTTTAAGATGTGCAGAGTCAAAAGATTGTGGACTTCAAGGTAATAAGCTGCACCCAGGTTTCAAGCTCTAATACCATGGAGAGTAGAGGCTTTAAGGAAGCTCTTGCAACCATCGAACAAAATGGAGTGAAAGTGTCAACAATCTCTACTGACAGACATCCACAAATCGTGAAGGAAATGAGGGTCTCCAATCCAGAAAAATACCACGAGTTTGATCCCTGGCATGTAGCAAAAGGGGTGTCCAAAAAGTTGGCTGCTGCAGCTAAAAGAAGGGAACGTGAAGGCTTAGGAGAGTGGATTCCAATCATCATAAACCATTTCTAGTGGAGTGCACAAACCTGTGGGGGGGATGCTGATGTCTTGAAAGAGAAGTGGGTGTCAGTGATACACCATATTACCAACAGACACGACTGGCCAGGGAACAGACACTATCACTCCTGTGCTCACGAGCCCCTTGATGAGACAAGCCAGAGAAGCAAGCTGTGGTTACAGCCAGGATCCGAAGGCCACCAAGCTCTTGTGAAGATTGTTAAAGACAAGCAGCTTTTGAAAGATCTGGGTCATCTAGCAAAGTGCATCCACACAACATCATTAGAGGTATGTTTAAATACAGAAATATTGCAGAAGATTTCACATTAATATAATGTGAAAGTATTTTAATGCAGGATGTGGCTCACTTGTGTCTGTTTTTGATTGTTCAAACTTGTTTCAGGTATATCACTCCATGTATTTCAAATACCTTCCAAAGAGAACACATTTTGATCCATGTCTTCATGCTTGCTGCTCTCGATCACAACAACAATGTAAACAGGGAACAGGTGGATGAACTATCATTATTTACCCCCTTGAGTTACTGGATATTATGTACAATATTATAAAATATTGATTCACAGCAAAGAAACATGCCACTAGGTTTACAATTTGCATTTAGTGTTCATTAATTCATTTACCAGACTTGCATTACTTCAGCTGGATTATAAAGTGGTGGAATCAGACTGTGGTTGCACTACATTTTAAATATATTTAAGCTTTAATCTGATAGGGACACATCCCTGTAGTCATGTTTGGTTTTCTGTGGTTATGTTACAATATTTCTAACCTTGGAGTTTTCCAAACTCAGGAGAATACATCTTGTACCGCTGCAGTTCAAATCGTCCAACCTCTGGGCCAAAATAGACCGACCAATCGTGTGTCAGCACTGTGCTGTAGGGTGGGAGTTAGTTTTGACGATCGTATCAAGCACCCTAACCTGGCAGCAGCCAGCCAGTGCCATGCAGGCACTACCTTGTAGTGTCCTACAATCAGTTGAAAATATTCTACCAGAGAGCCTTCTTTCTTTCAGACGGTTTCTGCTGCAGAGATTCCAGATCTGTGTGTAGACTCAACACGGGACGAGGCTACACATAGAGATCTGGCTGCTGCCAGGTTGCAATATGTTTGTTTTATTTTACTTTATCCTCATGCCAAGTTCATCATTCTTTTTATCTCTCACTTTTAAATCTTCGATTATTATCTATTATTATTTTACAAACGCATGCATCTGTCCCTATCACATCATGTTTATGTTTATGTATTCAGCAGACGCTTTTGTTCAGAGTTTGAGTTAGAGTTAACAGAAAAAATAAGAGCAACAATGAAAAAACACAACATAAACACACCAACAAAGCCATACACAACAGTTAGAAACAGACTAGTACACCCAAAAGACAAGATACCAGCTGGACAAAAATGTGGAGTCATCTACGAAATCCCATGCAAAATATGCAATGAAACATACATAGGAGAAACCGGACGGCAACTCAACACACAAACAATAGAACATAGAAAGGAGTGTGAGAAAGAAACAAGTCGAAAAGACACAAGAGCAGCAAAAGAAGAAGCAGAAAGCACAATAAAGAAGTCAGCCGTAACAGATCATTGCATAAGAGAAAACCATATAATGGACTGGGACAACACAAGGATCATAAACACCGAACAACAGAAATACAAAAGAAGGATAAAAGAAGCTATAGCGATAAGGAGACGTGGATGTGGGACTATGAACAGGGACGATGGAGTTTACACGTTGGACCGCGCATGGGACTGCATCATTGGAGAGGGGAGAGCGGGCAGCAGAGGGCGACAACGTCCTCTGCTGCCCGCGGATAAGCGGAGAAGAAAGTGACACCACCATCAGCGTCAGACTGAGGAAGTTTGCAGCTGGAAACGAAACGTAGCGGGAAAACAGGTAAACAAAACTGCTCTGTGCTTTAAAAAAGAACTACAGCATGGAACCACCGGTTTTGTCCTGCTCTCGCTTCATCCCGCCCTTCCTGCTCTTCATTTTGATGCTCGTTTTGTGAAACATCATCAGTGATGTTCTCATTAATTTTTCGCTCTGGTTCAAACTGAAAAGGCTGAACAGATGACATGTTTATCTTGCCGAACAGTCACTACAGGGTCCCAAAGCTGGCCGGTGCAACTGAGGTACAATCATATTACGTCACTACCCAGAGTGCATTGCGACGCTAACAATGGCGACCTACGAGTTAAACTATTTTTACAAATTTTATGAAAATGAAGACATTAAGAAGGTTTTTTACACCATTTTAATATAAATTATACTAACATTTATCTTTTAAGAACCACAAGGTTTTGTAACCTGGGTTCCTTTTAAGGCCATGGTATGTGCAGGATTCTGGAAATGGTGTAAAATGTCACTCTATTGGGCCATTCCCATCTGTACCGGGTCGGCCCGGGCCGGGTAGCCCCAGTCGGCCCCAGCCTGGCCCGGTTGATTCCACACATCCTTGCCTTAAGCCCATGTGGGCTGATTCTACCCACCAATCAGAGGCTTGCTCTAATGGAAGGTGTGAATTTGCTGTCAGCAGTGGGTGTGTTGGCCCTGGTCGGCCTGAAGCAGACCCCCTCGAGAAGGGGGCTGAGAATGAGCCTTGGTTGGCCCGTAAAAATACCAGGCCACCCAGATATGTAAACAACCTACGCTACCCGGCCTGGGCCGACCCGGTACAGATGGGAATGGCCCATAAGTGTGTGTGTGAGTGTGTGTGAGTGTGTGTGTGTGTGTGTGTGTGTGTGTGTGCGTGCGTGCGTGCGTGCGTGCGTGTGTGTGTGTGTGTGTGTGTGTGTGTGTGTGTGTGTGTGTGTGTGTGTGTGTGTGTGTGTGTGTGTTTATCCATGTCTTCTCCATCCCCAGTGAGTTGTGGTGGATGGCTGCTTATACTGAGACAGGATCCTCTGGAGGTTTCTTCCTGTTAAAATGGAGTTTTTCTCTCCACTGTCGCTGCATGCTTGCTTAGTATGAGGATTGCTGTAAAGACTCTGACACTCGATGCAGCCTGCTGGGTTCCTCATATAGGAAACTGATTGGCTTAATGGCCTGACCTGTAGTGGAATCTTTACTGTGGGAAGGTCCTTGAGACGACTCTTGTTGTGAATTGAATTGAACTGAATTATACCACAAGTCTTTTTGTTTTTTTCTTTTTTGAAAGAATAAAACCATGTTTTTGTCTAAATTAAGGTGATGTTATTGTTTTTAAAATTAAGATTTGTGTTTGAAATTCAGACTATATCATCAAGACCTGTGGTTAGCTGGCTCATTTAAAACATTTTTGTACCTTGCCTCTTGAAAGAATTAGAATCGAGAATCAATAAGAACTGGAATTGTTCCAAATTCAAGTGATGCTGTCTCTGTGAAGGCTAGACAGTCTGAGAGCAAGATGACAGATGCACGCCGCATACTCCTCTTCCGCCATGTTTGTTTACTTTTGTGAAATTTCTCGTCCAACGGGGAAATGCCCGTGTGAGAAATCAGTTTGTGTGTAGTTTTTTTCAGTGTGGCCAAAACTGCTACGATAGTGATTTTCCATCACCACCTGTCTTGTGTTGATAATTGTATAACAATTTTAAAATCCTGCCTTCAAAGAAAAACAATCTCTTCAGTTGTCATAGAGGCCCTACATTACATTATTTTGTACATTGTTGTCTGTTTTGCTCTGCGTGGATGTTTACATGAACATGTTTTTACCAGCAACAGCTGTTTCCAGCAATGTTGAGTCCAGGAATGGAAATTTCTCAATGAATCTGCTGAAAAAACTTTGTAGTTTTAAACTGAAAATGGTGCTAAATCCCAGAAACTGCTATAATTTAAACCTTTTTGCAGGATTACCAGATTGAGATTAATGTCACTTACAACCATAACCTGTTAACTTCATAAGAGGGTTTGCTTTTTTATATTTTATAAAGATCCAGGTATTCCTATTGATGGGTGGTTTAGGAGAGGAAATGTCATTATTGATAAGAACATATCTGCCATCTTTGAAAGACTTGCATTTATAATTTATACGTAAAATAAAAGACGGGCTCTTTTGTGTAAAGTCAAGCTGTTAAAAGCTGTTCAGAATGACTGCGATGTGTTTTCAGGGGTGTCTGGCCAAAGACGTTTGGCTCGGCCGCGCTTCTGATCAGAAACACATTTTCTGTTCTAAGTTGCAAAATCAACTGAAGCTAAAAACCAAACAGGAGAGGAAGTGTGAGGACAGCAGACTTGAAGAATAGAAAAAGCACTGGAGGAAAAGAAAGAAAGGAAAATGGAGCTGGAGCGAGAGAGGATGGAGTTTATGTCAGGGAGCCCCTTGAATGAGTTCAACATCAGATTTTTCTGAGAAGGTCATTGGATCCAGATGACAGCTTCCTCTCTCCATTCTGCTCAGGTTTTATCAGCAGGAGAGAAGTGCTGCTCGTAAAACACAAATCTGTCACTATTTTGGTTTTCCCTCTTATGTTTTATAGTCGGCTTTATTGACAAATTGACAAGTCCTCATGAAACAGCCTGAAAACTGGCAGGAGTACAACACACTCCACCAGGTCCTTTGGCAGGTTTCTGTCTGTGGAGGTTCATGTTTTAAATTTCATATTAACAGGTGACCTGGACATTGAATGAGATAACACATGTTGTACGTCAGGATTTGACCAAAACAGCTCTAATTCCTCAACTTAAGAGGATCTTAGTGTAAAACTCTGGCATGAATGGCAGCGGGACTAGAACTGCCTTTTCTCTTCTCGTGGATTAATGTATTTAATAATGATAAATGAGACTAAAGCTTCTTCAGCTGCTGGAAAAGAACTGACAGTATTGTGACACTTTATAAGTGACAGCAGTTGAAACACACAGGAGCTGATGAATCTATTACAGGAGCCGCAGGGATCATGGAGCAAACATCTTTACTGCTCAGAGAAAACTCACTGCTTAGGTTTTGCTTTGAGACATGGCTGCTGAGCAGGTCCCGCCACAGGTTTTCCCCTTCAACTACCCCCCCCCCCCCCCCCCCCCATCTCCGTCATTACAACAAAAATGCTCCTGCCATCGTGTTGATGTGGCATCACTATAACTATCTGCTATTTTTGTTTCACTTGGCACCAAAAATAGGCAAAGTTTTCTTTGGGCTGTTTGTTCCATCGGTTTCCACAAATAAGGCGGTCCAAGGTTTTCAGCTCAAAAACACAATGACTGTACTTTTTTGGTTCCAAATCTTTTCATTTTAGGGCAAGTCAAAATACAGTCTCTAAAATTTCACAGCAGTTTATTTTAGCACCATTTTATAAAGTTGCACACATGCTGACAGATGTGCGTTACAACTGTCAGTTTTCTAATTCCTGCTGAAAGTCTTACTCTAAAGTAAGTGTTCAGAAAGCTAGCTCGGACACCCGTTTCCACAGCCAACATCATTTCATTCTGTATAAATAACGGTGCAGCGTGAAATGTACCCTAACCCTAACATGTCCATCTTCACTGAAAAAAGAGAGCTGTTGATCTAACAGGAATTAATTGCTTCAACAAGTAATTCAGCTAAAATAACTCAAGTTAATTAGGTTTGTTGGACTTGATTAATTTAAATCAGACTTACTCAAATCATTCAGTTTCTTACAAATTCAATTCAATTCAATTAAAAAATACTTTATTAATCCCAGAGGGGAATTGATTGCTGTAGTAGCTCAGAATAATAACAATAATCAAGTCATCAAAGAGTTATTGTATATTACAATGGCTGTTGGCAGGAAGGATCTCCAGTAGCAGTCAGTGTTGCAACGAAACTGAAGAAGCCTCTGACTGAAGACACTCTTCCGTTGTCGGACAGTCTTGTGAAGAGAATGCTCAGGGTTGTCCATAATTTTCTTGATTCTCTGGAGAATCCTTCTTTGCATTATCTCCTCCAGCGGTTCCGAAACTGACGAAACTCTGGCTGAGTCCTTGAAAGGGCTTGGACTTCCTCCATCTTGTTGGCCAGTGATCTCACATTGCCCATTATGATCGATGGAAGAGATGGTTTGTATTTCCTCTTTCTCTGTCTCCGTTTTGCTCCCGCTCTGCACCCACGCTTCTTGCGTTTTAGCTCATTTTGGATTCATGGCTTCAGTTGAGGCATTATTTCAGCCTTCCCAATGTTAATCAGCTGCTCCCGACTGTAAACAGCTTGTTGCCATGGTTACGCATCATAACAAATGCTCAAAAAGTGAAAAAAGCTTTAAAAAATAGCAGTAAAAATCCTCTACGCTTCACAGCACCAGAAACAGAAAAGTAAAGTGTCCAAAAAAATACCATTTTCTTGAGAAACTAGAAGGAAAAATGTCCAAGAAAAGGCAAAACTTACATATAGTCAACAGAGCTACTCCAACATGCAGCCGCCCAGAGCAGCGCAGTTCCGGAAAAAGAGTTCTGTCAGCTCAAAGTTTTAAAAATGTTCTCAATCAAGAAATAGAATTATCTAAAAGTCCATGATCACTCGCTTTACACTTAAAAATACAATTTAATCATCAGTTACCTTAAAGGTGTGCTTCGCATGTCAGTTTAGTTCATGAAATGGATAAAACATTTTACATTTTCTATTCAAATGTCATGGATTCTTGAAAAGCTTTGCTGATGTAAAGATTTTAAATGAGGAAAAGCTTGAAGTTTAAAAAATATTTTCCATAAATGAAGCTTAAACTCATTGAAAACGCATTTCTTCCATAACCCTAACCCTTTAAGTGGGCGATGACATTCTGCAAAAGGCTTCTGGCAACAAAAAATCTCATATTCTGCCATTTGACAAACCCTTGCTTCTCTTTCTGCAGAACATTATGAACACTTCTCCTGTGTACTTTACAGCAGTGGTTACCCACAAATCTGCCTATGCTGAAGTTACGAGGTTAGCAAGATTTTATTTGTAAAAATGACATTTATAAAATCCCAATAGTGGGTATGTTATTGGGATTTTTAAATTCAAATCAAAACTCCATATAAAATTTAAAACTCTGCATGTCTGCTTTAAGTTTGTAAATGAGCCGGTTCAAACTCCTTGAGTTTGGTTCCCGTCTGGGACTTCTGGCACGATCACCTCTTAAATGTGACACTGGCTGGGATGGAGTTTCTGAAAAAAGCTCATGACGCCCAATGAAGAAACATCACCAACCTTTTCCTGAAACTGATGTAAAACAAGCGCCTCTCAACTTGGTCCAACTTCACATATTTCTGCTCCTGGGTCCGCATATTGCCTAAACATTTAAGAAACCTGGGGAAATTCACCTCATGTGAACAAGCAGCCGAACAAACACGTGCACAATTTTCTTGTGCCTTCTTAGCTCGCACGCTCGTGTGATGGGTAAATGGAGCCTCTGGCCTCTGCCATCCTAAAACAGCTTATCTTTCTGCAGAGTTTTCTTTGAACTTACTCCAACGCTGGGCATCATTTGTGCGTTAAACCCTAACACTCAACTGTTTGCTGTGCATAAACTGGGATTGGTCAAAGATCCATCTGTTAGAATAAAGGGATAGGTCTGGCGAGTGGTTTTCACACAAATGTATCAGCAGATTATATACTTGTTAGACCTAGAACGCTGCATCAGAAGAGCGTGGAACATTTTACTTTCTTAACCCCTTCATCATTGTTTTACTACCACTGACTGTCTAAAATCCTTCCTAGTAAAACTCAGAAACCCACACAGTCCTCTGTGGTAAAAGACACCACTTAACGGCCTGATGTATGTTTCTTATCTGAGGGCGAAAACAGAAACAACGTGTTTACATAGCAGGCTTCACTTGGGCTGGGAGTTTAATTGAAGGTGAGTGTTAGCATCTGAGCTCAGCCCAAAGAATGTGCGCGGCCCCAAAGGCTCATTGGACGTCACACCCACTCTTTGGGACTGCTTTCAGCTGCTTTGCATGTCTAAAACAAACCACGACATCTGTTTTTACTTTTTTTTTTTGTTTGTGGATTGGGGGAAAAAAGGAAGAGTAGAAATACTGCTTCAGTAGAACAAATCATTACACTGGGTTTATTTTCCTGAATCAAGATGGAGAGTGATGGGGAATCGTAGGACGAATGGTATAGATCAGGGGTAATCAATTAAAAACCCAATAGGTCCAGTCCTTAAAATTTCTTTCATAACGAGGTCCAAACCTCGCATGTACCTCATGCCATGGCTTACTTATGACCATTAAATCAACTACTTACATACATGTGCATGTGCACGAGCATCTATACTATAAGTGCTCGTGCACATGCACATATGTGCACAGTCAACCACAGATGGGTACCAGAGTGTTTTTGCTTTTCAGTGCAGAAAACCCACGTTTTATCTGCTTCTCTGAGTGTGTATTCTTGTTGGGCTGTAACCTGGTTTCTGCAGAGTAAACTCCATTTATCCCAAATAGAGGATTAGTCTTTGTGCATTCAAGGATGCTAGCAGTTAAACATCAGAATATTTGCTTGGTTGGTTGTTACATTTATTGATGCATTTGGATTAGCGAGCGACTTCAGCTGCTGGTTTGTTGAGAAGGTTTGCGGACGCGGATCCTGTAGCTGCAGCTCGACTGAGTCCGTGCACAACGCTGCCACCGACATGGAACCTAAAATAGACACAGGAAGAGTATGTGTTGAAAGGTAAACCTGCTTGTTGCTTCAGGTTGGCTCTAAAAGGACCTTTTAATTGGCCATGCACTCACCTACTTTACAAAAAATAACAAAGTCAGAGAACTCCTCTTATCATCTGTGTGTTTCAACTAAAACCAGGATGGAGCTTCACGTGTAAGCCTTTCCCACCCGAGATACTTAATTTCTCCTCCTCCACTCGGCAGCTCATCCAATCCCAAGTCTCCTCTTCCACGTTCCTCCTGTTTCACTACTGTTCTGTCTCACCTTTGCTTGTTTTCATCTTGTCTCAACACAAAATTGCACATGCATGCATGCATGCCGACTCGTAGGAATTTCAAGCATGTATTTATTCCCGCAGCGTCGTGTTGTTCAGTCACATATGCATGCAAACCTGAGGAGTGTTTTCTAAACCCTGCGGATGCATGATTAAGGAGGATGTGAGGAGATGTTGACACAGCGCTTGAAGGTTCAGTGCTTCATCGACTCTTCAACGAGACCTAACTAAACCTGACAAAGTTGCTATGTTAAGTGCTTTCACTTTAGCCCAGCAACACACAATAATGGTTAAAAAGAACAGTTATCTCACAATAAACATGAAGAGAAACAGTAAGAGACCAATTTTGTCTTGTGTTCAGTGGAATGAACATGAGCAGTTATCATCTTACCTGGTAGAGATAGAAACTTGAACAACCTCAGTTTGGATAAACAAAGATTAGTTCTGATTCAGCCCTCAGAGAAGGCTGAAGAGTAAGATCTGAAAGACCTGTCTCAAAACACTTTGAAACATCCACCAATCAGATGACTCCCCTGGCTCGGTGGGCTGTGTAATCATAGAATTTATATGCTCCGCCCACTAGCCTGTGGATCTCCGCCCGTCTATTCTCTTCGTCAGGTCACGGTGGCAGCAGCCAAAGTGGTGAGTCTCAGACTTCCCTCTACACAGCTACAGCTCCTCTGGGGAAGTTCCAAGGCGTCCAGGAGGCATCCTGACCAGATGCTCGAGCCATCTCAACTGACTCCTCTCGATGTGGAGGAGCAGCGGGTCTACTCCAAGCCCCTCCCGGATGACCGAGCTTCTCCCCCATCTCAGAGGGAGAGCCCAACCACCCTGCGGGAAAAACTCATTTCGGCCGCTTGGCTCTCGTTCTTTCAGTCTCTACCCAAAGTTCAGGACCATAGGTGAGGGTAGGAATGTAGATCGACCGGTAAATTGCAAGCTTTCCCTTCCAGCTCAGCTTTTTCTTCACCACAACAGACCAGCACAATGCCTGCATCACTGCAGACGCAGCACCAATCCGCCTGTCGATCTCTCACTCCAGTTTTCCCTCACTCGTGAGCTTGACTTAAACTCCTCCACTTGGGCCAGGACCTCGTCCCTGACCTGGAGAAGGCGTTCTACCCTTTTCCGACTCAAGACCGTGGACTCGGATTTAGACGAGCTGATTCTCATCCCAGCTGCTTCACTTTTCCTGGCTGCAAACCGCTCCAGCAAAAGCTGTAGATCACTTTCTGATGAAGCCAACAGGACCACATCATCTGCAAAAAGCAGAGACCCGATCCTCAGACCACCAAAACAGATCCCATCAACACCTCGGCTGCTCCTAGAAATCCTGTCCATAAAGTTATGAACAGAATCGGTGACAAAGGGCAGCCTTGGCGGAGTCCAACTCTCACCGGGAACAACTTACAAGGTACCCATTCTTACTGGAGACCATTGCAGATGCACTCAAATGTGAGTAAAGAACCTTTTCAATATTTCCAGTTCCAAACAGCACAAATGTAAACAAGCCTCAGATGACCTCCAGCAGTGTTGAAATGAGAAGAGATTCATCTGGAAGCATGGGTGGCTAACCTGATGACGGTGTAGATAACCTACTCACTCCTCCTGGTTGTGAAAGCTGAAATTCTGTCTGTGGATCCAACAGCTGATGTAAACAAATATCTGTCAGTGTGCACTTAGTTACCACCCATCACGCTGTTTGCTTTCATTAGATTAAGCAATCAGATTTCTGCCAGTGCAGGTTGTCGTGGATGCAACAGATAATCCTAATTCAGTAACTCAGGTTACATTCCTCTGAAGCTGACAGTTGTGAGCAGCTTCCTTTATGCTGCTGATTTTGTTTCGTTCTAACATCTAAATAAAGTTGCCAAACATTTTACATTCCTTCTTATCAAACCGCCAGCATCCAGATCCTCATCCCAGTTCCTCCAGTTGGACTGGGAGTTCATGTGTCTGATGATAGTGAACACCTTCACTCCCGTCTGTCTTATCAGCTTAAGGAAGGAGAAGTCCATCTAACAGGATTTAAGCTTGTCTCTGTGTTTATTTCTCTGATTGATTTTGTATATCTGTTGAACTTTGCTCCACACTGCATGGATATTTGAGAACGGTTTTAAAACAGAAGTAGTGTGTTTCAGATGATCTCCAGAAAGAAAATAAGGCTTTAGGTCTGCAGCTGTTTTTGCTATAACAGCAAAAGTTAAAACACGTAGATTTTATTATTGTTGTAATGGAGTAATGAGAACGTTAAACATTAGTTTATTAGCAGAAGTTGCTCTTTTCAGCTGAAGTTAGTTTGAGTCACAGCTTTCTGCCGCAGTACATTTACCCCGGGTTTCCACGGGAGCCGTCAGCAGCACGTTACTGCAGCAGCACGTCTTGCTCGCGTAAGCTGCTGCTTGGCCCTTCCCACGAGACGCGAAGCAGCAGGAGAGCAGCTGTCACCGACCGAGCACGAAGTCACACGAGTGACTTCGTCAGTAAACACAACAACAAGCAGGAGAAAACTACAGCATGGTTTGTGTTTTATGTTCTGTCCGTTTTATAATCGCCAATACGGACCTGAAAAACAAAGGAGACCGCTAGCTAGGTGATAACTTCTCACGGAGACGCACAGTTAGTAACCTTTTTTAAAGTAAAGCAACCGGAAGGCAGTACGTTCTTTATTCTGAAAATCTCGGGAGCTTCTCTCCATTTCCGCGTCCGATTTCCTGTCTTTCCTTCCCCAAAAATGTCGAACTTGACCCGTTTCAGAGGCGTCGCGCGTAGAAAATAGAACCGGCGCGTAAAGCCCGCGACATGCTGCTCCTGAGATGCGGCCGACTCGCGCTGCTGACGGCTCTGGTGGAAAAGGTTCTGTTGACCACAGCGGTTCCTATCAGCAGCTATGACGTGCTGCTGCAGTAACGTGCTGCTGACGGCTCCTGTGGAAAGCCGGGGTTAGAGGTAAAAATGTGGCTCAACAGATGAGCATATGGGTGTATGTACATAAATCGTTGACATCATTATAAACATCTGCATATAAAAGTATCAGCACCCTTATAAAATTAAAGATATCGGCCAGAGGCTAAATCCTTTGAACAGCACGTGTGAAGAAGTATTGAAACCTGAGATGAAAAAAGTTTTTGGATTTTCACGGCTGGAGTTTTAAGAACATCTGATGTTTGTGATCGGCTTTGTAAAAACAGAAGCTAACTTCCGGTCTAAGCCCTGAGCAGCTGGTTTCAGCTGAAACAGCTGTAGTAAACAACTCGACTCCGGTGATTTTGCATTAGCGTTATAGCAGAACAACGTGTCATCAGTCAGATGTAACTTCTGAAGCCTCTGCTAGTCGGTCACATTGGTTTTTTCACTGGGACACGGCGACCAGAACAGATATCGGATTACCAGAGAAGTTCAACTGAACTCCGACCCGCTAGCTGGATATCACTACCGGAGGTGCAGACATGTTTTAGACCGTTTGACTCAGAAGACCTGTGACCCGATTTGGACACCGGAGAGGATTCTGTTCATGTTCAGAACCAAAATCGGTTCCGTTTGTTTACTTTTGTTAAATATTTCATTTCTGTGCTCCACCAGGAGCTCTCAGCCGACACCAGGTCTTAGCTCCATCATCTGTCCCAATATAATTCAGTCATCTACAGATGAATAAATAATGTGCTGCCAGTTTTACCGCTGTTTGTGTATGTTGATATAACTCTGGTAATGTTTATCGAAAATTTACCAGAAGAAATCTTCCAGATGATGGAGTAACTCACTAGTTTGACACGTTTGCACTAATCCAGGATGGCACGGAGGTTCTACCGGGCCCAGGAGTGTGTATTGTTGAAATATGGGGATCATCTATTAGGTTATATCTGTGTGTGCGTGTGTGCGTGCGTGTGTGTGTGTGTGTGTGTGTGTATGTGTGTGTGTGTGTGTGTGTCTGTCTTCTCGATCCCCAGTGAGTCGTGGTGGATGGCTGCTTATACTGAGCCAGGATCCTCTGGAGGTTTCTTCCTGTTAAAAGGGAGTTTTCCTCTCCACTGTCACTGCATGCTTGCTTAGTATGAGGATTGCTGTAAAGACTCTGACACTAGTCAGTGACTCGATGCAACCTGCTGGGTTCCTTATATAGGAAACTCATTACTGATTGGCTTAATGAACTTACCTGTATTGGAATGTTTACTATGTGAAGTGCCTTCAGATGACTCTTGTCCTGATTTGGCACTTTAGAAATGAACTTGAATCGAATTTAATTGAATTAAAATCAGGGAACATTTCTCTAAATGAGAAGTCAGCAAGTGTCTGAAGAGTTTCCAGAGCTGAAACACTTGCCTCAGCAGGAGAAAATCCTCCTGCATGCACTCTTGCGGTTCTGCAGCGCTGACCTGTGACCCACAAACGCACTCCGAGCTGCTGTCCACAGCTCTTCAGAAGTGAAATGCATTGAGAATGGTGTCTAAGTGTGAGATAATGCTCGGATACTCTGATGGGACTCTGTTCTTGATTGATTTTTTTACCTCTGCGATGTTCTCTAGATGTAAAATGTATGCACACCTGCATGTGTCGGGTGTAAATTTCTATCTATCACAATGACAAAATCCTTCAGATTTTCCCTTCACCTTAAAAAAAAACTGTAAAATAAGTAATGACGACCGTGGAGGCGGAGGCGGGAGGTCCAGATCAGGTGGGTAGGTAGAGGTGATTACACCTGGAAACTTCAGCAGGGCATGACTCGGGCAAGGTAGGAACAGAGAACATGAACTAATGGGTGTTAGTGGCCCCAGTAACAACCAACGTGTTACTACTTAGTTTAAGATTATTAACGTGTTGTTTTGATGAGGAGCATGAAGAAACGCCCAACAAAAGCCAGATTTGTAGTTTAATATGCTGATTTTTCCACTGGATGGAGTTTATGCTAATTCCTATTTCTCATTTACCTTTCTTTTCATGCTTTCAGATGTTTTTTTTTTCCTTGGAGTGCGTGTTTGGCAGGTTTCCTTCACAATTCACTGTTGTCTTTAATGATTTTATGATGTCGTGTAACACTCTGTGACTATCTGACCATCTACTGGAGGCTGAGAAGGAGGCAGTTTGGACGGAGCGACTGGACTCAGATCCCAGGGCTGCTGCAGCCTGTGTGCAACGTGCTTTAACAAAAACACAACGTTCCCATTTTTTGTAAACATTCGTGTTTTGCTCCAAAATCATAAATAAAGTTCAGAGATTACGTTTTTTTAACAAAGTCACGTCAAACTTCCTAACACTCACATTTTAAGATTACACATCCAGCTTATTGTGTGGTTTATTCTACATTTATCTCCAATCGGATGTTTCCTGGCACTGCTGTAGCATGTTATCATTAATAATCAAAGGAGTTTGAGTTGAGGCCATTTACCGTAAAAAGCTCCAGATTGTCAGGGTTGCAATGTACAATCATGAACAGGGATTATCTCCCTCAGAGGAAGTTGTTTTGTGGTCTGCACAAAGCTGCTAAGGCCTTTCTACATGTGTCAGTAATTCGGACTGTTTACATGACAGGTCTGCAGGTTTCCCAAGCTCTCACTGATCAAAACTTACATGTTGGATAGAAGCTGAACAAGGAATACGTTTACAACAGGGATGTGTATTGTTGAAATTCTGGCGATACGATACATATCACGATACAGGGGAGACGATACGATATATCACGATATATTGCAATACATTCAGTCAGACGTTACAAGCAATTTTTTTACTGAATTTTTTGTAAGAATGTTCAATAAACAGTCCAAACTGATACGTAACATGTTTAACATGAGGTATCTGACCCATGTTGGAGGGATTTACATTTCATTGGTGGAAACAAAACCCGTTGCACACTGCTGCCAACTAGCGGGTGGCGATTGAATTGCACAAAACAAAAAGAAAATACACAAATGTTTGCATGTAAATTCTTTCAAAGATTAGATACACGGCTTTTGAATATCGATGTAATAATCGCAGGAATAGATATCACGATATATTGCCATATCGATATTTCCGATACACGGCTTTTGAATATCGATATAATATTGCTGGAAAAAATATCACGATATATTGCCATATCGATATTTTCTTACATCCCTAGTTTACAAGGATTTTTACCTTTCAGAGCATGTAAATATAAAATGTGTTACAAGCTTAACCCATACAAGAGTAAACTAGTTGTAAAAACCTACAGTCACAACCTGCAAGTAAATATTCCTGCAGAAATCTTGGAGAGTAACCCTAACCCTTCAAACCTCAAACAGACCAAGCTTATTTTAATCAGGAGAAAAATCATAAAGGTAGTAAGTCAACTCTGAAAGCCAAAATGCATGCCTTTGTTTGTTCCACATTTCTGAAACAGGTGGATAAGAAAGCATATTTTCCTGCTGGCAGAGCTTAGAAGCAACCTGTCTGTTTGAATTTCCTGGCTCCACGTTGGAAGCTGTAGATATGGTTGCACTGCAGAAAGCCGAGGCGACCACACTCCAATTATACTGAGCTGCAGCTCGCCTCGATAGCTCTCTCAAACACGTGGGACCAATAAACATGAACGTGTGTGTGTGCATGCATTCATATATGCGTTGAACAAATCCATGCCTGGACAGGCCTACAGGATCCTAACAATGATGAAGGAGGGCACAAGCAGCACAAATCAAATAAAACCCATAACTTGGTTTGGTGGAATGCTGCAGAGGGACACATGTCATGAAGCAGATGAAAACCATCAAGTTTAACTGTGTGTGTGTGTGTGTGTGTGTGTGTGTGTGTGTGTGTGTGTGTGTGTGTGTGTGTGTGTGTGTGTGTGTGTGTGTGTGTGTGTGTGTGTGTGTGTGTGTGTGTGTGTGTGTGTGTGTGTGTGTGTGTGTATGGTCGGCACTTCAAGGTACAAAACAGCAGCCTGGCTCGGATGCAGCAAGCAGACCAGTAGCAACTGTTTAAGAGATAAATAAGGGTGGTAATAGCATCTTGAAGTAATAGTAACTTGTAATGTTAAAAAAACTGTGTGAAAATGTTGTGACTTATTTACTCACACACACTCAACTCACACACACACACACACATATGGGCTGCATGGTGGCACAGTTGTTAGCACTGTTGCCTCGCAGCACAAAGGTTGCAGGTTCGAAACTCGGCTGCGGCCTTTCTGCGTGGAGTTGCGTGTTCTCCCCATGCATGCGTGGGTTTCCTCCCGGTACTCCGGTTTCCCCCACAGATCACAACATGCCCTATAGGTTATACATTGTAAGTCGCTTTGGATAAAAGTGTCTGCCAAATAAATAAACATAAACACACCCTCACTTATTCACTCACACACACACACACTCACTCACCCCGTCAGTTACAAGCGGGTGGATGAATGGACAGAAAGATGAAATCTAAATAGTTGTTAACTCGCTCACTACATGATTCCACTGACTTCCAGGATGAATCCCTGCAGGATCCCATTTAAATAGCAGCAGGAAGCTCGGGGGACGTTTCTCCCGGATGACTCAGCCTAAAGGAACTGAGTCAGATGCAGCAGCAGATTACCTCTCATCAGGAGTTTGAGCTGTGATGATACACTCCACTGGAGTTTTTTTTTTCATTATTTAATGCATTTTTTAAATTTGACACACAAGCACCGTTGCGGCCGGTCCAGTGAAGTCTCCTAGGAGTCAGCGCCGCAATTAAGGAAGAGGATGAGTGAAGGTCCAGCACCTCTTCAATGGCGTTTAGTCACTCGAAACAGCAACAACCATGTAATCGTACTCTTTAGAGTAGGACCCCGTTTTGCTCTAACTCATCTTAATTGAGAATAAAGCTGATGGATGTGCTGAAGGGAACAGGACTGCTTACACGGCCCATCAATCTCAGCCTGAGAGGGGCGAGAACAAAGACAAGAAGCTCTGGCTGCACCTTCAGCCAAAAACATCTTTTCAATGTGAAACGATGCCAAGAAACAACTGTGACAGTCAGGAGAGATGCGGGATAAAAGGGAACAAGACTGGGAGTTTGTTGATCCGAGTTGTGAACATTGTTCATTCTGGGAGGACAGAAGATTCCCGTTTCATTTCTTTAAAAGCTCCAATCTGGGTGCACCATCAGCGTTTTATCTACTGCGGGATCTCAGAGCAGAGATAAGGGAGGACCACGAGTCCTGGCACCTACGGTGTCTTCGTTTTGTTTATGAACCAGGAACACGCTGTGTTTTCCTGCCTGCTCATTAAAACATGGTGATTCAGAAACGGGTGTTTTGGCCTTGTAAGGTCTGCTGTGGCCACTGACTTGGATTTTTCTACCATGACACAGAATCCTGCGGACCACAGAGCCAGTTTCAGTCCCTTCTTTTAATTTCTGACATACTCACCTGTAATCACTTTAAGTAGCAGCACGTAAAAGCAGCATCTGAGGAAAATCACAATCCCATTGTCACGGTCAGACCTAGTGACAATCAGCCGGATCCAACAACAGCCAAACATAGAGAAAGTTTTAAAGAGTTTATTTAAGGACTTGTTAAAAAGCGATAGGGACCAGCTGAAGTCAGTTCCAGGTGGCGTGGGAGACAGAAAACAGTCAGCGAGGGAGATGATTCAGATGTCTTAATCTGAAGAGTGACTGACCTTCTGAAAACAGCAGCGGTGAGGGATGTCGATGAAGGTGAATACTCAGATTCAGGCTGGAACTGAGGCAATAGACAGGTTCCACAGACAGACAGACAGACAGACAGACAGGCAGGCAGGCAGGCAGACAGACAGGCAGACAGACAGACAGACAGACAGACAGACAGACAGACAGACAGACAGACAGACAGACAGACAGACACGCTCGAGGGACTGTGACAGGGCAGCAGACGATCTCACACTGAGCAGCAGGAGCCAGGTGCTTAAACAGGGAGCAGCACAGGTGGAATTAATCAGCTAGATTACTGCTGCTGCTGCAGGGAGACAGGAAAACACAGAGATCAGGGCATGATCATGACACCCATTATTCCTTTTCACACCACATTTTTCACAGTAAGCACTTTGAAATGCTTCCCTTTAGTTGCATTATAAATGAACTGCGTCCCGGTTTGGCCGACCCTTACATTCCACCTCACGCTGCTGGCTCACTCGCTCAGCTCCGCTCATTTAGGAATAATTGTTGCTGTTTTAGGAGAACGATGCTAATCGTATTTCCTGGTTGTGCATGATCCTGTCAACATCTTGATGCTACGTGTTTTGTGTTGGGAAAATTTGTCCTAATTTTGCAGGTTACCAGGGGAGGATGCTGGGGTAGAAAAGAGGAGAGAAAGGCAGGGGGAACGCCTGCTTGCAATTTTAAGGAAAGGAGAGAGAAATCCTGAATCCTGAATCTGGATGTGGCTGGCTGGCATCACAGGCCGGCCATGTTTTTCAGATCAGTCGATCTCTGGAGAGCAGGACCAAGCTTTGACATGTTTGACCTTGAGAGTATGGTAGCAACAGGAATGGGATAAATGCGTTCAGCTTCTCCAGATGCACATTCCAGGGAAAAGTCTATGTGAAAGGGTTTGATTTGATCTCAACTGTTAATGACCAACTTTGCTGATGTTAAGACATCTGCAGCAGTCTTTAGGAGGAATTGGTGCCTTGTAAAAAGTTTTCTGGGGAATAAAAGCTCTGGTGCACCTGGTTGAGGACATAGAACTCAGCCGGAGGAGAAAGTAGCTTCAGTGACAGGATCTGGAGTCCTACTTCCTGATATTCAGACATCTCGCCTCTGATGGCTAACAGCAACACAGCTCTACCACTGACTCTGTCTGCTCTGCAAGGATTATGTTTTATTACCACAAATAACACAAGCCTGGAGGAGTTTTGCTGTGTGGTAGAGTTGCTAATGCTAACGGTTAGCTTCTACCAGCCGAGACGTTCTCTGCTGTTTCCTGGACGCTAAACCAACAACAGCCTTCCCCGTCGTTAGTCCAGATGGGTGAGTCCATGAATGTTAGTGACAGTGTGACGTAGATCTGTCAGGCTTTTCTAATCCTAGAGTTTCACCATCTGTTTTCTATCAGAAGCTAAAGCAGGAGATAGGTGTAGGAGCCTATTTTCATGTTCAGCCTGCATGAAACACTCAGAGTGACCCGTTAGAATCAGACATAATCATTAAAACATGGTTTCTCAGTATTCCTGATCTTTAAGGGTTTCTACACTGATGAATAAAAGTTAGTGAATTGTGCCTTTGAGGACACCTTATGAATCATGTTTAGTTTTACTGTAAACCGTTAAACAAAAGGCAGATCAGAGGGATTGCATGTTTAACCACTGAAATGCAGAAGCCAGTCATTAAATCTCTCAATCCAAATGCCGTCGACCCCTCAGATCGTATCTGCATGGTGGTTTCTGGTTATACGAACCCTTCCTGTGAGCCAAAACCTGTTTCTGTTTGTAAGTGAATGTAGAAATGTTTGTGTCTACATTCATGGCATGTTGTAGATGTGAAAGTATCAGGGAACACGAAGGAAGAGAAGCCGCACTGATGTAGACTTTTGAGAGGCAGAACCAGCGTTTGGTGTCAGGCGGAGGCCCCACTTAGGAGGAGAAATCCAAGGACATCCATCTGTTTGTCCTCTCCTGCATTAAAGACGCTTTGGACACACAAAGCTGCATTCTCTCAACTGAAGCTGTTTTATGTTTATGTGGCACTACAAGGATGACTGAAGTGTACTTTTCTCTACGTACACATTTATCCTTCACAGGCAAATCAAGTCACTAATGAACCTGACTTGTTTTTGGAGTGTGGGAAGAAGAAACTTCTGTGGCTGGAGCAGATCTTCACGGATAAATGACACAACGACTCCAGCTGATCAGAATCAGTCTGGACTTCATTTATAATAATTTTCTACCATCCTACCATTTTGTAATATTAGATCTCTAATCTTCTAAAAGCCTTTCCTGTCTTTGGAGTTTCTGTGTCATTTTTCATTCAACATCACGTCCTGGTCCAAAAAGTTCAACTTTAAACGGTACAAACACTCGACTGATCCTAAAGAAATCTAAGACCAAGCATTTCTACCGCCATTGAGAATGAGATGAATGTAGCCTGATCAAATATTTAAAATGACTTACAGCTAAACCCACATGAAGCTTTAGCTATATGTTAGTCCAAATAAATCTGTTTTTGTGTCGGTCAGCCCTGGCGGCGAGCATCAGTCAAGTTCACTCAAACGTTAAACCGCTGAACACGTGCTTTTCTAAGATAGACACCTATATTTTATTATAATCTGCTCTGAACTTTACGACTAATAATTCCTGATAATTTCAACAAAACCCAACAAGAGGTACATGAGATTTTTGCCATCAAAGGGTTGACTCTGGATTAGCTTAACGGCTACGCTTGAGACAAACATGTTTCACAATCAGTCTGTGTTGGTAATGACCCTCGGCTCCTAAAACCTCTGACTGTAGCTTAAAATGCTTAGATTTTACTGAGTTGCTACTAAGGATGTGTTAACTGAAGTTGACTAGCTGTGGCAGCCATCTTGAATCAAGTCGATGTTGAAGTTATAGATGCACACCGATGAGACGTGTCTGTGCATTCTAATAAAAAGTGGTTCATAGGAAGGCTCTTGGGACAGACACAGATGTCCTCCCCACCTGGAAGTGGATTCTCCACCATCCACGTGCTGAACTATGTGCACTTTTCATGGTGACTGCGTTAGTTTACATTTCTCAGGTGGTGGACCACGTCCTGCAGCAGGGCCGCCGCCAGCAGCATCTCCACAGAGTAGTCCAACCTTTACCTGATAAGAAGCATCTTTAGAACAATGCATCCAATTGTGAGATGGCTGAGGAGCCGTGCAGATGTGCACAAGGTGAGCCGCAAGGGGCACGAAAGCCAACAGCTTTTTGTTTTTATTTATGCATTCCTTGTGTGGTTGAGTGGCGTATCTGTGTGATAAGCCCTAAAGCTGCAGGAAACCGATTAGGACCTGATCCACGTTGTATATGTGTAGCGTGCCTTACGTACCGTAACGCTTCCTGTAAACAAAAAGCATTTCAGGGGCACTCCTGATGTTATTGTCAACAAATGCTCTGTCTCCCTGATTATAAGACCCATTTGACCTTTCGGCTCATAGTTCAGCACCCTGGACAGCGAAGGAGTAGTTATGCAAAGCACAAAAAAAATGGCCCTGACATCTGTCTGATGAAGAAGAAGTTACTGCAACGTGCCAAAGACCAACAGCTTCCTCTGTGCTGTAGCCTTCACCTGCTGTTGCTTTAAAGAGGATGTTTATCTCCTACCAGTGTTTAGTCAGAGTCGTGTACACATCATCTGTAATCTGATGTCCTGGCCATTGTGGAGGTGTTGCTACAGTCAGGCACCAGTTACTATAAACAGGTTTCCACTCTCGGTGCTGCAGACACAGATCTCCGATGGCGTTATCAGTCAGACCACTTAAACACCAAGGGTCTAGGAACGCTACGCCTCCTCATCGTCCCCCTTAAAATCTCCACAAGATAAAGCTCAGCGCGTTCGCCTCATGGGACGACTAACACCAGTATACGAGTGAAGATAAAAGGATCGTCTTTCAACGCCAAACGGAAACAAACAAGGGAGAGAGCATGACTGTACCTTTCACCCCTCATCCTTCTCTTCATCCCTCCACCCCCCTCCTACGTGCTCTTTCTCCACAAGTCATAGGGGAGTCCTCCAAACCACCAAGTCACGTGCCAAGAGCCGGCCGATGCAGTGATATTGGAAGCTGCTCAGGAAGTTTTTACGTGAGGTACAAGGGTTTTTCTGAACTGGATGAATGCCAAGTTCCAATGAAACTCAGTCATCAAACCCATAACAGCATCCTATTGGTGCAGGGACGGATTCAACCAACAGAGGAATACTAGAGTCCCGTATTTCATGGTCACGTGGTTTCTCATTGAAGCAAGGTTCCCTCACATGGGACGAAGACCTCACTCTGACGTGGAAAATGGCCACAGCGCAGGAAGTCTTTTCAGGGTTCTATCAAAGTCTAAAAAAAGGCATATTCTCCTCTACAAGGGGTCATGGTGCTTCATCATCCTAAAGGTAAAATAACATGGTACTGGGTGGGAGAAGAGTCATCATGTGGGGTTTGTAGACATTAGCAGGCCTAAAGAAGGACACCTGAGCGATGGCCTCACTATGTGCATCAAGCTAGCACGCAGCGTCTACTATCTCGTAGCTGCATTAGGGTGCAGCGTGGACGGGCGTGGTCAGTCACAAACGTACACTGAGGGATATTTGTGTGATGTATGGTGAGGGCATTCCAGGGATGTAATGAGAGCAAAGCAGCATCATGATGCTCCATGACCCAGCAGAGCTCTTACTGATCATGAAGAGAAGGGTGTGATCCGAGTCCAGAGTGAAGGGGATGAGGTAAAAATGGGGCTGCATCTGTTCTAATTCAGATACACTTTGATAATCTCAGAGGGGAATACATGTTCTTCCAAACTGTCACATCAACAGTAAAATGAATAATATTCTTTTAGTTATTATTTAAAAGGTTGTTACAGAAGCTGATGGTTGTAGGGACATGTGGCACCTTCTAGAGTCATACAACCCCACAAGGTGCTTTACAACAAAACAGATATTCACCCACACGTGCACACATTCCCACGCTGGTGTTGATAAGCCAGAAAGTAACCACAGCGGCTGGCTTTCCTCCGACCACCATCAGCAGGCAGGGCAGATGAAGGGTCTCGCCCAAGGGCACAACAGCAACAGACTGAGAGGGACTCAAACCTGCAACCCTCTGTTTTTAGCAACCACTTACGTCCTGCATCACCTTTGCCCCAAGGGATTTCAAGGTTTGAATTGTGGAAGAATGACATCTTGTTTCACTGGCGTTCGGCAATAAAAACACAAACAGAGAAGATCTGGGTCTAAAGTTTTATAGACAACACTTCTCTTCAGGAGTGAATGTGGGCTACATTGATAATTGGAAAACTTTTTGGGGAAAACCTGGTCTGATGCGGAGAGACGGCATCCATCCCTCTTTGGATGGTGCAGCTCTTCTTTCTAGGAATATGGCCAGTTTTATTAGTCCTCCATGACAACCCAGGGTCCAGACCAGGAAGCAGAGTCGTAGTTTAACCCACCCCTCTGCAGCTTCTGTACTGCTACCCACCCACTACCCCATAGAGACAGTGTCCTGCCCACGGCCAAAATCACACAGATTAAATATCAGGCTTAATAAAGCAAATCATGGAAATCTCATAAATATTAGAACAAATTCAACTGAGCAGAAAACTAGAAAAATTAAATGTGGGTTGTTGAACATTAGATCCATTTTTTCTAAGACTTTGTTAGTTAATGAGTTGATTTGTGATAATCAGATCTCTTTGCTCTCTCTCACAGAATCCTGGCTGCAGCAAGAGGACTATGTTAGCTTAAACGAGTCGACTCCTTCAAATTATTTAAATCATCACATTGCTCGAAGTACAGGGCGAGGAGGAGGAGTGGCAACCATTTTTCATTCGGACTTATTAATCAGTCCCTTACAGATTAATAGCTACAGTTCGTTTGAACATCTTATTCTTAGTTTTCCTAATCCAGATTGCAAAACTGTAAAACCACTCTTGTTTGTAGTTTTATATCGTCCACCAGGCCCTTACTCTGAGTTTTTGGATCAGATCTCTGATTTTTTATCTGATTTGGTGCTAAATACTGATAAGGTCATTGTAGTGGGGGATTTCAACATTCATGTGGACATCGAAAATGATTGCCTCAATGTAGCCTTTAGTAATATCTTAGACTCAATTGGTTTTACTCAAAGAATACATAGCTCCACCCACTCCTGCCATCATACATTGGACCTTGTTCTGACTTATGGCATTGAGTGTGAGGAAATAACAATCTTTCCACATAATCCAGTCCTCTCGGACCACTTTCTGATAACCTTTGAGTTTTTTATAACTGAGTTCTCGAGACATGAAAGTAAATTTCATTATAGTCGGTCTCTATCTGACAACGCTGTTGCGTCTTTTAAATCAACTGTTCCATCTTTACTGTCCTCAGCATCTCAGAGGCATGTAGCAGAGGGCAATATTTTCAGTTCTAGCCCCTCACAAATTGATGCCTTAGTTCATCATGTGAATTCCTCTTTACGTGTGGCATTAGATGATGTTGCCCCTTTAAAAAAGAAGGTAATTAGGGACAGGAAGTTGGCTCCCTGGTTTAACTCTCATCTACGAGCCTTAAAACAAAACTCTAGGAAATTGGAGAGAACATGGCGCTCTACGCACCATGAGGAGGCCTACCTGTCCTGGAAAAATAGTCTTTTGCTTTATAAAAATAAGCTTCAACAAACTAGAACTGCTTATTTTTCAGCATTAATTGAGGAGAATAAGCATAATCCTAAATTTCTTTTCAGTACAGTTGCTAAACTTACACAGAATCGTAGCTCTGAGCCATCTATTCCCTTAGCCCTCAGCAGCAATGACTTCATGGGATTTTTTACAAGTAAAATTAATTCTATTAGAAACAAAATCTTTAGCATCCTCCCTAATGCGATTTCTTCTTCCTCAGTAAGTGAGGCAGCTTCAGAGGTGACTCTAGAACCTCATCTGTGCTTGAACCGTTTTGATCCAGTTGAGCTTTCAGAGTTATCAAAAATATTAGCTTCATCTAAACCTTCAACTTGCATTTTGGATCCAATCCCAACCAAATTATTTAAAGATGCATTTCCTTTGGTTACTGCCCCCATTCTAGATATAATCAATCTATCCTTAGTAAATGGGTATGTACCACAAGATTTTAAGGTTGCTGTAATCAAACCTTCACTTAAGAAGCCTTCTCTGGATCCAGATGACCCAATGAATTACAGACCAATATCTAACCTTCCATTTTTATCCAAAGTCCTGGAGAAAATAGTGGCCATCCAAGTATGTCAGCATTTAAACACTAATGCTCTGTTTGAGGAATTTCAGTCTGGTTTTAGAGAGTATCACAGCACTGAAACTGCATTAGTGAGAGTTACAAATGATATTCTTATGGCCTCAGATAAGAATCTTGTGTCTGTTCTAGTCTTGTTAGATCTCAGTGCTGCCTTTGACACAGTTGATCACAATGTTCTTTTAGAAAGACTTGAACATGTTGTAGGGATCAAAGGAGCAGCGTTAGGCTGGTTTAAATCCTACCTGTCTGACAGATTTCATTTTGTAAATGTACATGACAAATCTTCTTCATACTCCAGGGTTACTTGCGGAGTACCACAGGGTTCAGTGCTTGGACCAATTCTTTTTACTATATATATGCTCCCAATTGGTAAAATCATTAGACAGCATGGGATAAACTTCCACTGTTATGCTGACGATACTCAGTTATATTTATCCATTAACCCTGATGAACCTAATCGGTTGGGTAGATTATAGGCTTGTCTTGAGGACATAAAAAATTGGATGACTCTTAACTTCTTGCTTTTAAATCAAAATAGACGGAAGTTCTCATCTTTGGACCAGAAATCCAGAAAAGGAAATTGCTTAGCCAATCGCCTGACCTTAATGGCATTACATTAATCTCCGAGAACAAAGCAAGGAACCTTGGTGTTATCTTTGACCAGGACATGTCATTCAAATCCCAGGTTTCACAAGTTTGTCGGATTTCCTTTTTCCACCTTCGGAATATTGCTAAGATTAGAAGCATCCTTTCCAGGAGTGATGCTGAAAAACTAGTTCATGCTTTTATTACATCAAGACTGGATTACTGTAATTCATTACTCTCAGGAAGTCCACAGAATGTAGTTAAAAGTCTTCAGCTTGTCCAAAATGCTGCAGCTAGAGTTCTGATGAGAATTAAAAAGAGAGATCATATCTCTCCTGTCTTAGCTTCCCTACATTGGCTACCTGTTAAATTCAGAATAGATTTTAAGATCCTTCTTCTCACATATAAAGCTCTTAATAATCAAGCTCCATCATACATCAGTAATCTGATTGTTCCATATGTTCCTAACCGAGCACTTCGCTCTCAGACTGCAGGTCTACTGGTGGTTCCAAGAATATCTAAACTTAGGATGGGAGGCAGATCTTTTAGTTATCAGGCTCCTCTCCTGTGGAACCAGCTCCCAGCTTTAGTCCGTGAGGCAGACACTTTGTCTACTTTTAAGAATAGGCTTAAAACATTTTTATTTGATAGGGCTTATAGTTAAAATCTGATGTTAGCCTAAATCTGGACAAGTGGGGGATTACAGGGAGGTGGAGTGTACAGTCGGTAAAGACGGCTCTCCCTTGCCCTGCCTCCAACATGCCTACATCTAAATAGGATAGGTTATCCAGAGTTAACTCTGTAGTTATGCTGCTATAGGCTTAGACTGCTGGAGGACACACTGACCACTTTTCACACTCTACTGCTTTCTTCTACAGTCTGCTCTTTAACTGTACTATTTTGTGCAATTTCAGCTGTTAACTTTATTTTCTCTGTGAGTGTTTTTCTCCCCAGAAGAAGCTGCGATGACGTTCTGCTGAGCTGTGGTGGCCTCATGGAGGGGGCCATCGACTAGCACACTGCTGCTAACCACTAATACATTCTCTCTCTCCTGATAATAACTTTTTGTTTTCATTGACTTTTGATGTGCTAATACTAGTTTATCCGTTTAATTATAGATCCACTAGGATAAATACAATAAAGTTTATCTTTCACCAAATACAATATTTACTAAGACATCACAATATAACTATAGACACATTACTTGTGTCTGTGTGTGTGTGTGTGTGTGTGTGTGTGTGTGTGTGTGTGTGTGTGTGTGTGTGTGTGTGTGTGTGTGTGTGTGTGTGTGTGTGTGTGTGTTTTGTGTGTGTGTGTTTTGTGTGTGTGTGTGTGTGTGTGTGTGTGTGTGTGTGTGTGTGTGTGTGCGCCTGCTCTGTCTTCTCGATCCCCAGTGAGTCGTGGAGGATGGCTGCTTATACTGAGCCAGGATTCTCTGGAGGTTTCTTCCTGTTAAAAGGGAGTTTTCCTCTCCACTGTCGCTGCATGCTTGCTTAGTATGAGGATTGCTGTATAGTCACTGACACTAGTCAGTGACTTGATGCAATTTGCTGGGTTCCTTATATAGGAAACATTATTTCTGATTGGCTTAATGAACTGTGAATTGGAATGTTTATTATGTGAAGTGCCTTGAGACGACTCTTGTCGTGATTTGGCGCTATATAAATAAACTTGAATTGAATTGAATTGAAATGAAGAAAGTTTCTGGTGATTTTTACCCACTAGATTACCATCTATCCAGACTACCATTCAGTTACGGTCATTTTCATTAATTATGCTTCTAGTCAAGAGTCCATGAACTCCTGTTCGTTTTATTAACTCCACTCAGTGTTTTAGATCTCAGGCTAACCCAGATAGTCGTGGTACAGTTTAAAAGGATTGTGCATCTACGGGGTAATCGACACAGTTAAACTTGAAGGAATTAACTCCTGTGGGGGTCTGAATGATGATGTTTCTGACAATAATCATGGAAAAACTAAACACTGACCATTTATACACTTTCAATAACACCAACAGGAGCCTCAGAAGCAGGTGGAAGATCCATGGAGTCACAGCATAACGGCTCCTCCTCCTGCTGGTCACCAGTGTGGTCCCATTTCAGAATGAAGTGGTATCCCATTCTTCAACCAGGAGTCGCTGAAGGTCAACTAGTTTGTTGGTGTTGGACTCTCTGGCAGGTACAAGGGCTGCTTAGGTGCCACTCACACATCTGCTGCCATCTTTCACCTGGATGCACAGTCTCACCACATCTGGAGATAATCATACATTTATTATTGGGGGACCAGGCCTGGATGTTGAATTCATCCCTGAGGTTCAGTTTGAAAGTAACAAGCTTCTCATGTCTGCAGTTTATTCATCTGTCTAACCTCAGTGTTGTTCCCCAAAGCCTTCAATACGTTCACAATCTCCCCATCAGCTTGGTGCAGTGACATATGGAAGTCATGTTTATATGATAAAAGACGGATCAAGATGAAAGTATGACACATCACTCCAGAGAGTTTCTCCTTGCTCCACGGTTCACTCTTCTAATCAGGGAAGGACATTGACTTCAAACGGTTCTGGTCCAGCCAGAGAAATGAAACACAGAAAAGCAAAGCAGCACCGAGGGATCGACTCTGTCTGTGCAACTCATAAAAAAAAAGGATTTTTTTTACAATCAGTAGTTTAAGTCCCAAACTGATGTCAGACTTTTCTGCAGCTCAACTACTTCTGTTTGTCTGAGTTTCTGCAGCCAAGTCTGGCCTCTGGTCTTTAGGGAATATAACAATCACGTTTATTCCAAATCCGTCATGAATAAACGGGAGAGGATCATAGATTCATTCTTCTTATCCAACTAGTGGGAACGTTTCTGCTTTTAATTAGTGGGAAAAACAACAGTTTAGTCTGGATTACACTCTTCTGTAAACCTCCTCCAAGTAAAGAGCATCTAAACCGTCTGTTTCTGTCCTTCTGATTCACCTGCTTCGTTTGTTTGTTCTGAGGTTTTTCTGTGTCCAGCCTGAGGATCAACGGATGACCTCAGCACCAAACTGCTCCTGGTGGCAGCCAAACGTAGATCGTGTCCTAAAACGTTATCTCCTAGGGTTTCGTTGTTGTTTCTCTACGTCAGCCAGCATGGAGGGTCTCTCCTGGGAACGTGGCCCGTTTCCTAATGGTGGAGCTGATCCAGGAAGCAAACACACCTGGTGGTTAGCTGGTGGTGACTTCAGGGTGAGTCTGTAACTTAAGTCAACCTCAGCACTCTTAAACCCAAACGAATGCTTAAATACAACTGCAGATGTTTTTAAATCTCTAATAAAAAGTGGGAGTTGGGAAAACTAAACACTTTCTTTTAGGAGCAACTCACAGTTGCTGCAGGTGATGAGAGTAAATGTTTCATCTAACAGGGTCAGGGTTTAGGACGCAGGTTTCATCTTTCCAACACAAACAGTGCAGCCTTAACTCGTCTCCCCAGGCGAGACATGTGACCAAACAGTGGAACACATTTTCTATCAAGATGGCTGCCAGGGCTTAGACATGCAGACTGGCAGGTCCTGCTCTAAATACGCCAAAATTCTTTGGATTGTGTCACCATCATGTTTCCTCACTGTGGCTGTATCTCTCTACCTATTCTGGGTTGATGTGCCTTCAGAAACGGATCATCCTGATCCACACCCAGTCAAGAGGAGTCACTATCTCCTGTTCACAAGATTTCTGGACTACGGGCATGCCAGGCCACCCCCAGGTAAACCCAGTCAGTTACATCTATATCATTCCTGGGGGCTGTGCAACTTTTGATAATACTGCTTTTAACCTGTGATGTTGAAATAAATCCTGGACCTGGATAGACCATAGCCAGCAGGCATGACACCAGAGCGGACTAGACTACAACCACAGCAACCCTGGTCCTTACCTCAGTAACCTGGATTTCAGCAAACCAGGCTTTCATCATAACTAACTAGGCTGCAGTTATTGTCTGGGCCTCCACCTCGGCTATTTAGGCTTCAGCTAATTGGGCCTCTGCACCTGTTACCTGGTGTCTCTACCCTTGCTACCTGGGCCTCTACCTCATCTGCCTGGGTCTTCACCTCAGTTACCTGGACCTTCATCTCAGCTAACTGGGCCTACCTCAGCCGGTAGCTGGTGAAACAGTTAAGCGGAGGGGTGTCCCTGTCAAGCTTCAAACCTCACGGGTGCGTCTCATTCGGAACAACTCATCTTCTCAGCTTCTGGACTCATCTTCCTGCGATCCCCAACCTTACTCCTTCCAGGTCCTGCATTGGCATAGACTGGACCCAGCTTGTTGGAGTATCCATCACATAGACGGGGTAAATTTGTACAAATCTTATTTACCCAGAGAGGTTCTGTGATATGCCGACTCGTCATCTACTCCCTTCAGTAACCTCGTCATTTCAGCAAATAGCTCTTCTCAATGTCCGATCTATTGGAAATAAATAACAACCCATAGAAGCACTGATTTGATCTAATTTCAGAGAAAAATAGAACAGGTTAGATGCACCTAATAAATAAAATTACTAACAAACTCAGGAATCTGTTTATTTGCTTCACTGTTCTGGTGCTGAGAATATCACTAATGCAGATCAAAGGAGATACACAGATGAATGCACCTCTTATTTATTATTTGGAGACTACATTTACTGCAGCTGGCAGAGGCAGAGATTTTTCTATTGATACACGGAATTTACAGAATCATTTTAAATTTTAATAGGGGAAGACTGCAGGAGGGAGCGGTAAAATACAGGGGGTCCCCAGCAAAAACAAGAAACTTTACGAGTCTGATGAAGCCCCCTGGTTTTCCATCAGGCAGTCACGGGGCAGCTCCAACGACCCAGTGGTTGTGCTGGGTCAATGTTATCGAGCTCAGTCTAGCTCGGCCGTGAACGAGCCAGGGGACGTCATGCTCAGCTTAAGAAGAAGTGTTATTTTCCCACGTCTGAAGAAGCGTCCAACGTGTTTTTACGCTTTCTACGAGACATGTCACATCGCTAAGTTGTTAGCGCCGCGTGCTAACACGTCAATAGTGCAACGTAGCCTGCTGGAGGTTTTAAGGGTTCAGATAAAAACACCCGACCTCTCAGGCTGCTCACACATCGATCTTAAGTTGTCGCTGTTGCGCTCACGACGTAATACAGTATTAGATGCGGTTGAAGTCAGACACGAAAAAATAAATACATTTTACATGAATAAGTGATGCTTAGCATGGTGGGGGGAGGAAAACCTGGCAAGATCGTCAACACTTGTTTATCTTAATGCTCCTGAAACATGTAAACCAAAAAGCATTATATCCACTGCTACCTTTCTAATTTTAAACTCAGTAACTTATGCTGTAACTTCACCTTGCCCTGCCTACTCCTCCTTGCTGCCTGCCGGCTGTGATCACAAGCAACAATATAGCTTCTTCGGGAAACAGCGCAAAAAAATAAAATAAAACTTGGGATCTTGTAGGCGTGGCGGTGGGATTTCAGCCGTGGCGGCCCGCCACGGCTACGCCTATGTAAGGGAAACCCTGAAATATCACTTCTGAAGGACTTCTTCATCAACAAATCATTAAGCCTGTTCTGTATGACAGAACTGTGGGTTCGGCTTCTCTCGTTGAACTTTATACTTCTGACTGCATGCTTGTGAATGAGCCCAGGACTACTGGTCGAGGAGGGGGTCTGTTGACTATGTGGCCATTTCCATCCTCCCCTTGGGACGAATTCTGGATAAATACACCCTATCATATGTATGCTGATAATTGCCATATGAATACACCAAGTGCTGTCCCACTCCTTCACAACTGCCTTACAGACGTGGAGTCGGTTAGCTGCTAATCTTCTGAAATGAAATGAGTCAAAAACAGCGACAGTTATAGTCGCTCCACATGACTCCTCACAACCGCCCTCCATCCCTGAACTTTTTGGTACCACTCCACAGCAATGGCTGACCAGCCTTGGTGTTAAATTAGACATAGGCCTCTCAATGCGGTAAAATCGGCCAGTGGGTCAGTTTTAACATATTTTTGATATTTATCTCGCGGGCCACATAAAAATGCTCTGCGGGCCACATCTGGCCCGTGGGCCTTGTGTCTGACACATGTGAATTACCCCCAAATTCCACTTCTTCCGCTCCGCTCCGGTCCGCCCCCGCCTTCCGCAGCAGCTCGCTTCCGAACTCAATTTTTACTGGTACCCGCTCTACAACGGCTCCGCTCCGGTGCGGAGACCTGAGGTGGGCAAACAAGCATGCGCGGGATTTTCGAGATCTTGCGATACAGTCCGAGCAATAAACGCGGAAGTTAGATCCAAACACCCGTTGTGTGGAAGAAGCATCGAAATGAACAGTTTAATCTGCCCATCATTTGTGTTGAGAGATCAGCAGTGTTTGGATCAACAATGTGTGACTACTTTGATAGTAGAAACTGTATTTATGGCTTACTTTTGTGCATTTAAACTTCAGCCGCCATTGATAGTTGTTAAAAGTTGTTAAACCTGTGCATATGAAACAAAAAACGCCTTTTGTTTATCGATTTATTGTGAAAAACGGAAGTTGTGCTTGCTCCTTTTCCTGTTGGGCCGTTGTGATTTCTGTCCATTTACTGCGGAGGTGCTCCGGCGTCCGGCGAAAATAGAATCAATCCTATTTTTGCCGGACGCTGGAACAGACGGCGGCGCACTGCGCCACACTGCCGGAGCACGGCCGCAGTAGTGGAATTGCTCTGATTGACTACAACGGGACCGATTTTGCTCCAGCGTTCGTGTCGGAGCGGAGGTAGTGGAATTTGGGGGTTAGAGTCTCACAAAACACGACGGCAAGTCTGATCACGTAAAAACAATAGATTTGCTTCCTGCTTCCTGTTCTCAAGTCCCGCGTAATGTTGTGACTATAGCTTTCCAAGAAGTGCTCAGCAGCGCGAAGCGTGCTGTGTGACCACTTGACTTCTGAAGATCGCGGGCGCGTACACCCGGAGTGTCCCAGGCTTTATTTACTTTGTTGACTGGGTGTAGAAATGCCCAAATTTCGTGTGATCGGATCAAAAAGAAACTTTTTTTTTCAAGTCTCTAAAGTAGTGTGCCACAAAGAACTTACTGAAACTTACTGCATGAAGAGCAGAAATGAAACAGTTTGCAGTGATCCCTTCATCACAGGTAAGGGTTTACTAAAGGTGTTTTATGGCATTTCATTGAACAGCTTAGAAACGCAACTACAAAAACAGCAGGTAAACAGTTTGATACTGTTTTGTGTCCTCACCGCACATAGCTTGTAGAGTGCTAATGTTGTTAGCGGTTAGCTCAGTGTTGTAACATGGAACTGGGTATAATGAGGATTGAACAGTTGGAGGATTTAATTTTTTACTTCATGCCAAATGAGACACGAACGGTTCAACTTTGGAGCGGGACGGTGTCTGCTGCATTTTGTTGTGAATCAATAATCTAATTATCACCAAGTGTTTACAATGCACTACTGACATGTTTGCTACATTTGCTACATTAGTGGGATTTAGCCTGAAACAACTGTGTTGTTGTAAATGTTCTATATGCATATGTACGCACAGTGTTAACTGTACATTCTCAATAAACTAACCTAGAACTTTATAGGTTCAAATAAACACAAAATCTTGTTTTTATTCATTCTACTGGTAGTTTATTTAGCTCACATTGAATTTGAGGCCTACCTCTAATTCTGGCCTCCTTCCAATAAAGGCCTGAACCAGGATGCACTTGAGTAAATAAAGGTCCAGGCTTGTATTAGAGGATTTACTGTATTTTATCTTAGGACCCTCACATTGGGAATCATTGTTGTTTGTCATACATTTACTGAGCAGTCATGCTTCTTTGTAAAGCACTTTGGTCAGCTGTCATGCTATTTTTAAATGTGCTATAGAAATACTTTTGGTTTGGTTTGTTGGGACCCTTTAACACCATCAGCACCAACGACCCAAGCAAGAAGCTGAATAGAGAGAGGGGCCAAAGACGCCTCTCCTAAAACCCAATCAGCATGTTTGGTTCAGAACACACGTCATAAGCCTTCTACTCCCAACCCAAGTTTCAGAACTGAAGAAGCTTCTTGGATGAGAGGAGAAACGTCTCCAAGAAAGGTCCGGTTGTTTCTAAACCTTCCAGAATGTGACATTTTCATAGAAACCAGTCAACGGGGCGGTCTGCCACACAACGTCGAATAAGCAGAAGAGGATGAAGAAGTAAAACTATCTGCTCACGTGTCAAAGAATAATCCAAATGCGGCAAAGTGGAGAAACGAGGGCCCGGGCGGGATTCGATCCCCCCGACTCCCAGGTGGGAGTCATGCGCGCTTACCAGTCAGCCAAAGGGACATCCCCTTGGCCAAGTAGCCAGGGCGGATGATCAGTCGGGACACTGTGACAGGATGCTCACACTGCCACACGAGTATAAAATGTTGATGCCAACGCTGATCAGCTGATGCCATATTATTAGGTTTACCCTGTCCCAGCTCTGCCGTCATCTGTGGTCCTTGTATAAACAAAACCTCTGGCATAATGGTGCAAAGCCCACCCAACATCTCTCTACAGACATACAGCCCTGCGAATGGACCAACCTAAAATAGTTTGGGCCAATGTTAGACCTGCTGGTGGCTACAATGGAGCATGGCTAGACCCATTTCTGGCCTTCTGATTCTGCACATGAAGCTAAAAGTATTTCCCTCTTCTGCTGATGAGCTTTCAGGCAGAAGAGTTCTCAAAGGACATTATAGAAGAGTCATAATGAATATTACAGAGGAACTAAGGACCAATTTACTGTTCAGGTTGTCACGTGTGTTCTTGTGATTAAGTTACTAACAGATATTTGAAGGTGGTGTTTGGATTTTCTCCATCATAAACTTTGTGATTGGTCGTAAATTAGCTGGACATCTTCTCAGCTTGACATCTGCATCAAGCATCTATGCACCACGTCTGTTCCGTGAGCTGCTGTGTGAGATCCCCTCTGGCGCTGCACAGTCCCTGAACGGGCTTTAATAAAAACTTGCTTGAACCCGTCATCGCTCAACTCTTAAAGGCAACCGTCGCTGATGCTCACGCTAAGATGTCCTGACTCAGTAGCCTCTTTTATAAGACAGACCATCATGTCATTACAGAGTGATAAATCCGAATTTGTGGGTCTCGTAAATGCAGCAATGAGCAAGGGAAAGGTGATAAAACTCGATTCTGATGCGTTTAGCCTCTTAGTAATACTGCCGCATGAGCCCCTCGTAATGGCTAAATGCGTGTCAGCCCCGCTAATCCCTTTGGAGCGATTGTGGGAGACCCCAACCCCCCCCCCCCCCCCCCCCCCCCCCCCCCGCAAAAGAGGGTGGACGCGTTACTGACGCATACTGCGTGCCGAGTGCTGGCCGGAAGGGATATAAACACAGATAACGGACGTGGAGACCATTGAGCTTTTGGCCGTGCGAGCGGACGAACCAATTAGTCGCCTTTTTACGGGGACGGTGAGAGACAGCCAGCTGTTCGACAGAGTGGTGAAAACACTGGCTGAGCGGGGCGTCAAGCGGGACAAAAAGCAGGTCACATCAAAGCTAAAGGTCCTGAAAAAGAAATTTCATCAGTCTGGCGTGTCTTCCGTCTGACGGTGAATGCGCAACGCTGTATGTCACATGCGGGGAGGGGGTTTGCAGCGACCTCCCTTTATCCCATCTTGGTCGGAGAGGTGCCTGATGGCAGTATATTCTAGCTTCAGCTTTGCTACTATAAATGCCAAAATCCTCCCCAGGGTGCCGCGGCAAATCCCGTTTGGCAAACGCTATGGTCCTGTAAAAACAGCTAGTGTCTCTCATTCACAGAAGGGGCTCATTCTGCTGATTCCAAGCATGCCTTCTCTCTAGGACACCTCCTTCTCATCTCTCTCTCTCTCTCCCACTAATTTCATGTTATGATTTCCTTAGCTCTCTAAGGGCATGCCTAAACGGCAGACCTTGATGAATGCATGAGGATACGCTGCAGGTAGGATATGGTTACAAGCTAAGCTGGAGGAGCGGGATAAAAGGGAGGAATAGAGGGAGGGATGGTTTAGAGATGGGTGGGGGTAGGTGGAGAGGGTCAGGATGTTTGTCTTCCAATCAGCCGTGACTCTGAGAGAAAGAAGAGCAGAGAGTAGGATGAGAGGAGGGTGAGAAGAGATGAGGGGAAGGAGAGACTACAAGCGGCGGCTGCTGCATCTTCGCCCAGCGGGCTGAAACAGGGGATGTGGAGCCGCTTTAAGTACTTTACAGGGTTTCACCACAATGCAGCATCACTCTGTGACTCTTTGTTCTGTTTGTATGTCCCACAGAAGGAAGCAGAGATACACATATAAATAAACTGTTCGTGTGAGTCATGTCTTCTCTTTGTTTGTGTGAGATTCCTCACAGTGTGTGTGTGTGTGTGTGTGTGTGTGTGTGTGTGTGTGTGTGTGTGTGTGTGTGTGTGTGTGTGTGTGTGTGTGTGTGTGTGTGTGTGTGTGTGTTACACAGCTCAGCGCATGTACCTCTAAGGGCATGTGCAGGGCAAAGGGAGTGTGTTCATGTGGGTGTGTAAACAAAGCCCTGTGCGGTGACACTCTGCCCCATGCTGAGGTGTTTATAAGTCCTGAGTGTGGAGATTCCCTCTGCAGCACTGAGGGTAATCGTCCTCTAAACCAATTAAGCTAACACCCCACCCCACACACACACACACACACACACACACACACAAAGGAATGCTGACTTGGATGAGTCTCAAGTGTATTTTTTGGTTGATGTGAGCAGAAATTCATTCCTTTATAGCAGGGAATTCAAACTCTAATTCAAACTGGGCCGAAATGAAACTTTGGGACGAAGTCGAGGGCCAAACTTAATAAGTGACGGCAAATTTGCACATTTTCTTTATCAACATATATGCAATTTTGAACCTTTTAATTTGGAAAACAAACTTCTTTTTGCATTAACACTGAATGTGGAATAACCAAATTACACATGAGCAAGTCAATTTTAAATAAAACGCATCAGTGGTATTCATTACTTGTGGTATATTCAGCATTTTTAAAATCTATTCAGGATTTATGTTTTCTTGTTGTTTATTTGTTTTTCTTATTTTTTTTCTCCTGTAATAAGTGTCGTCACTGCTGTGACGTCTAGCTTTCCCCACTGAGGAACAATAAAAGGATTTTCTATTCTATTCATCCATCTGCAGCCTTTCCACTTCCTGTTTTACTGTAGGTTAAATCTTTTCTCACGGGCCAACAACAAAATAAAAATATCATTTTATCTTAAATGAAAATGCAACATCTCACCTGTTAACTTTCATGTTTTGGAGCAGAAAAAGAGCATAAAACCAAAATATTTAAAGCTCAGTTTGTTCCACTGGTTTACTGTGATGCTCACCTGTTCCAGCCAGATACCTGCATCATGGGGCTGACCTGAGCTGAGGAGGAGACTCCTGTTGTTTTGTTCATCTTCATCATAATAATGACAACATTAGATGACAACAGGTGCTCACATAGGTTTGTGCTGCTGAACATGTCTGAGCAGCTTGACCACGTTGTTGTGTGTCAGGGAGGAAAAATAAAAACTACAGCAGCCACAGAGTCGTGCTGGTTTGAGCGTGTCACTGCTCGCTGGAGTTATATCAGCTCTGTCTGGAAGTTAGATGGAAAACTTTCTCTTTCAGTTGTGAACACATTACTGAGCGGATAAAATCTCCATTTCTGGGCTTCAACGTTGGAAAATAGCTGAGTAAACTCAGCGCTGAGTGAGAGAATTGTTCAGTTTGTCCGAGACAGCGGAGCTGCAGCAGAAGCTGGAAAAAACACAAAGGAGGGGGCACTTCGGCTCTGCTCTAACGCCGCAAAGCATCATGGGAGTTGTTTTGCTGTAACATCGGCCAGCGGGCCAGTTTTAATATATTTTTGATATTTATCTCGCGGGCCAGATGTGGCCCGCGGGCCTTGTATCTGACACGTGGTTTAAAGCATCTCCGTTGTGCTTGTTACGTCCCCGACATGTGGTGTTAAAATGTGAAGAAGGGGGTAACATAAGAAACATGGTAGTGGGTTTAAAATGGGTTTAATTGTTATAAAAGGTTCTAAAAACAAGTGCAAGCATTATTAAAACAATGCCAAACAAAAACCAAGACTAAAAGTTCAACATTTAAAGGATGAATCATCAACATTACAACACCTGGTTAAAACTTTGTTAAAAGTTTTACTGAAACTGAAGGAGTTTTTAACAAATCTCAAAGTTGATAATAAAAACCGATGCACTACGAAAACACTGAGTGTTTTAAAATCCCAAAGTCTGTAAACTACGATGTTAACCTTAAACTCAGTTAACTAAGGTGACATAAACCAAAGATCCCTTTGGATCGCTCAGAGCTTTAACCTTTAAAACTCATCAACTCAGAGTTGAAACCATTGAAGTTTAAACTCATCATTTCAAAAGGGGTTTAAACCAAAACGAGGCCTGGAGGACAGTTGAACCCCTGCACTGCTGCCTCACGAAGGCACAGCCTTTTTATCCCAGGTGTTGGTCGTCAGAGGGATTTAGCTCAGCTGTGCTCCTCAGCAGCCTGGAATAGAGGAGGAGGAGGGCCCGTGTCGAGCTGATCACCGGGGCTGGGTGATCCTGGCTCCTCCACCTGAAGAGGTCAGGCTGGTGGCCATAACAATACTCCATCTGTGTATCTTTTCAATTTGCATTTCTTGGTTATTTTTAAACACAGAAAAGAAAAGGAGTTCTTTACCTTGTTTGCTAACGTTTCGGCTACTTCCTGCAGCTATTCTCAGATCTGTGACGATGTTGGCGACGTCACTTCCTTCTCCGTTTATCTGTGGGCAGCAGAGGACAACAATGTCCTCTGCTGCCCGCGCCCTCCTCAGCGATGACACAGATTACACAGGGGACTGTGTCGTCAACGAGGAGGGTGTGGGCAGCAGAGGATGTGTCAGTAGAAGCTAACCTTTAGCATTAGCAACACCACCGCACAGCAAAACTCCTCCAGACTTGTTTTATTTGTGGAGGTCAACGTTGCAGAACAAACAGAGTCAGTGGTTGAGTCGTGTTGCTGTTACCCAATCAGAGGAGAGATGTCCACATTTCTGGAAGTGAGACTCCTAATCCTGCCATCTGAAGCTCCTTTCTCCTCCAACTGACTTGTTTCAGGTGCGTCTGAGCTTTTATACCCCAGAGTACGACTTCCAAGGCTTACTTACTACTTACTTACCACTGCAGATGTATTGATCAAATGAGGGTCCTGCACCTTTAAGTGAGCTGTGGTCTGCTCAGAAGCACGTTGAGACCGCTCCAGGCTTTCAAACACTGTTGCTTGTCTTGGTCGGATTTTTGAGGACAAACACTGGTGCTGCCTGTTTTGACTCGTTAATCCGTGAAGTGACAGAAGCACGCTGTACACTCCTCTTCTGCCATTTTTTACACCAAAATCCCGTTTGAATCTCTGGAGGTTCTGCAGGAGTTCTTGTCTGATCTGGGGATGTTTGTGTGTGAATTTGGTTGTGTGTAATGTGTCTTTTGTTCATGTTGCCATGCACCACACACTGAAGAGCCAAATCAGGTACAACTGTGATTTTTTTATCACCACGTCTGATGTCTCATGTTTGGTAAATTAACTATTTAGAAAATCCTGTGGTGTGAACCAGCAAGTGAGGCAGTGGTTTATTGTGCAACATTATTATGTCTCTTTGTAGTGAATTAATATTAAGATCAAATGAATACCACAATTTGAGACAGTCACGCCTTTGCATTACAATGTGTTTGTTTGATTTGATCCAGTTTAAAGTTGATCTGCAGTTGTTTTTATTTCAGATGAAGGAATATTTCTCCTTCAGTTATTTGAAGCAGATATGATCACGTCAGAAAACCTAAACTCAAGTCAGCCCTCCCATCTTCCACTCTCTTTGTTCTTTTCCTGAGTGTGTGGATGATTAAACGTAGCTGAGATCTGGTGGATGAAAACACAATTATTCAGGAAAAAGTAGAGTGACACGGAGAGCAGCAACGTTTTATTGCACTCAGAGGTCCCACATGTTTTAGCGTTTAAAGACCTGAAACGTGCGAAGCAAAGGTTCTTTACGACTCATGTGTTTCTTCTTCATCCATCAATATTACACCCTTGTATCTCAGAGGAGGTACTAATTTGATTTTCCCCGTCCGGTGTAAAATATCGGCTCAGTTTGGAAACATGAAAAATACAGTGGACACCATAAATCATTCTCGTGGGAAGCACATGTGTTATTTATCTCCTGAGCTCAGTCGAGGCTGTGCCGCTAAAAACGATTAAAGACTGATGACTTCGGTTTAACTCTTTATAAGAGACACATGAATCACAGTTTTCACTGTAGGACCCTGGCGGTTATTTGTTTTTGTCCTTTGAATATGCAGCAAAGCTCATACGGCCATCACGAGAGTCAGACTTTTGGCTTTGGAGGAGAGCGATGACGCCTTTGACAGAAGATTCACTGAGTATAATCCTCCTGAGACTGAAGAGGCGGCGGGTAGCCGCTGCTACGACCGTGTGTAATGTGAGACGACACAGCGTGAACATACTGCAAAAAAAATTCTGCAGCTTTTGGTCCCTCTTTGTTCCAAAGTCACCTCTTGGGTTTTGTTATGGGGAATAAACGGCAAACACACACACACACACACACACACACACACACACCTGTTAATCATCTGAATATTCCGGTACATTTTTTACTCGTCATGTCTCTCACAGAGGGGTCATTCCCACTGCGTCCCCTGGCTGATCAGCTCCAGCATGTCTGATTCCAAGTCATGTCTTGTTAAACTGACAATAGTGTAAGGTAAGCGGTATTTCCTGGTGCGAGCCACCGAGCCAACTCGTTTCAGTCACAATCAAGGATGAAACCAGCTGCTGCCAAATAAATCATCCAAGTACAACAAACCTGTCCACATCGCCTGTGTCCAACAGTGGCCCCCTGAGTCTGTGCTGCATTAGCCTGTTTCAACCAGCCGCTCAAACGTTGCATGTCTGCTTCTGTCTCCAGAAGACTGTCCTCTGACCTGCATGAGAGTTCTTCTGAGGACAGTGAGCTCCACTGATTCAGACAGTGGTGAGAATGCCAAGAAGTCACAAACACTTATGTCAAGGTTCAATCAAAGTAATTAAGGGAAGAATTGTCCGAGCTGATACATCCAGACTCGCCGCTTTTGGGGATTTTGCTGAATTGTTTTTGGGCTGAAGGCCAGGGTTTAGTTGGGCTGCGTCTTTTCAGGTCTGTCAGTGGAAAAGTGTTTGGGCTGGGAGCTGTTAGACCGCACTTCCCTGGGTCCTCCACCCATCCCACACTCACACATTCAGCAGCAGAACACCACTGGTGTGAGAGGTTTTCTGCTCAATAACATCTGAGAAGGAGAAACAGTCAGCTGCTACCACTTCAGCTTTAGGACAAACTACCAGAGTCCCAAAAAGAAAAGCACCATCTGTAGTCACGGACAACAAAAGACGTTTGGATCTAGGAAACAGCAACTGGTGTTTAGCACCATCTTGTTTACTCTGGCAATGTGGGTTTCTGTTTAGGTGGAAGTGGATCCAGGGAAGATACCTGAGAGCAAGGGTGAGTGTTTCTTTATTTATTTATCTCAAACCATTGAAAAACATCAAATTGCATATGCACTCCTCCATATTCCTGGTGCATAAAAAATTTAAAAATGTGGAATACGATTAACATTTGCTGTTGAAGAAAACAATACAAAACATACAATAACATAAAACCTTTTGAGAGGGAACTGGAAGAAGCAAAAGCTTATCTAGTCCAGCCCCAATTCAGTTAATAAATCACATTTGCTCACATTAGCACATTTGAAAGAAAAAAAAACTTTTTCTTTATGCAGGTCATTCTATCTTCACCTTGCTACATAAAAATACAGTTACTAAACAATTGTTCACATGAATCTACAGAAAAAGGAAAACAAAACCAATAAACAACAAAAATAAAATATTCCATTTGCTATCAATTACCATTTTTATCACTTACTATTTATGTATAAGTCAATTATAAGTTGTTTATACAACATTTTAAATGATCTAATATTTTTACATAATTTTAAAGTCACATCAAGTTTGTTCCACGGTTTGATACCACACACAGATACACACATACTTTTCATAGTTGTTCAGTATAATGAAAAAATGAAGTTTCTAATGCATCTCAATTCATAACCTTCTTCATGAGTTTTAAACATCCTTTGCAAATTACCCAGTAGTACACCCATCATGGCCCTATATGGTACTAGGACAGTTTTAAATTGAATTAAGTCAAAAAATTTGAGTAATCTGGAATTATAGAATGATGGAGTTGTATGATCTCTATATCCAGAATTAGTAATTATCCTTACCACTCTTTTTTGGAGAGCACAAATCTTTAATAAATTAGATTTATAAGTATTACCCCATACTTCAACACAATATGATAAGTATGGTAGAATCATTGTACTACAAAGTATGTGTAGTGCTTTCTGTGGTAGAGAATACCTTGTTTTATTTATTATCCCAATGCTTCTGGCTAATTTAGAACACACATATGGCTTCCAACAGAGCTTATGATCAATCAATATCCCCAAAAACCTAATTTCACACACTCTTTCAATGGCTATTTCATTAACAGTCAGATAGATCTCTTTACTATTTCTTTTATTTCCAAATAACATAAACTTTGTTTTGCTGACATTACGTGTTACGTTAGTTTTACATTCAAAACGTAGCTTGTTCTGTAGAGTCACCATAACAGCTTTAATTTTTGTGTTTGCATTCAAACAGCGCTTCAAACAAGTGCAAGTTACGCAAGGTAACCATGACAAACACACGTACACGTGTTCAAAAGCAAGTGGATTCTTGCCCAAATGATTCATGTGAGTAGGGCGTCCTGTGTGAAAGTAAAAAAAAAACGAATGATGTCTTGATCTTCTAAATAAGTGTTATTTAAAGAACAAAAGAGTGGTTTTCAACTTAATGGAATGGATGGATGGATGGATGGATGGATGGATGGATGGATGGACGGACGGACGGACGGACGGAGGGACGGACGGACGGACGGACGGATGGATGGACGGATGGATGGATGGATGGATGGATGGATGGATGGATGGATGGATGAGTGACCAGTGAAGAACCATAACACCAGAGTTAAAACCATATTTAGGTCCGTGTCCCATCAGGTAAGGGAGGATCTTCTGCACCTCCTCTAACTCAGCCAGTGTGTCCCAGACTCAGGAACAATTAGCCTACTGCAGCTTTTATATGGAGGCCATTATCACAGGCTATAAACAGCCTCTGCAGCCAGCCGGCCCTCTCTGTGAGTCACATGTAGGATCATTCATGTTTTACTGGCCTCATGTGCTTCACATGCAGACAGCATGTGTGGGTGCAGCTCTGCAGGTTCATTCTGGGTGAACGTTTCACATCCAGCCAGGAATCTAATATCTATGCTAAGTTTCTTTGAGAGGTTTCGTTTCATCACAGCAAAGGAACACTGTCGAAACTTCATGCAGAATCAGTGTAGCTTTTTGCTAACAGGCTACGAATGAGTGGAAGGTCTCGTGCTGAGTGCTTAGAGCTGACTAGATTAGACACAGTTCAGCCACATTAACTTTTAGGGACATACTTTTTTAATTTTGGGCTCAGCAGCCGTGCAGCACACGGACAAAGAGCCCAACTCAACAGTCCCACTCTGGTCATTAGCGAGAATAAGCTTTGGCTTCAATTATGAAAACACCAGCCCTTGAACCTGACCGTTTTACAGGTTCTGGGTGTTTTTATATGACTGCTGAAATGGATTGCTTCAACATAATCAACAATTGGCCATTTTAACAGCCACTGGCTTTTTTATGGCTAAGAACAAGTCAGACAATAGAGCATCAGTCTGTTTTAGGCCCCTTAGCATCAAGGGTTGGAAACACCAGAGAACACATTCCTGCCCAAGAGAATTGGATTTCCTTGACTCCGTTGCTGTAAAGCATCACATGCAGCACTCTGAGACAGAGAAGTGAAAAAAGAGTGGATGGCATGCAGGAAATTACAGGCTGCTGGAATCAAACCTGGACTGGCAGCTGCAAAGAGCTCAACATCTGTATGTGGGTGCACACGCCACTGGGTGAGTTATGGAGGCACCCTTTCATTAGATTATGACTGGGACCAGTATTACGTTTGCTGGGAGGCATGGTGGTGTGATGGTTGACACTACAGGAAAAAGGGCTGTGGTTTGAACCCTCGCTGTGCACTTTGAGGCTCACGGAGCCAGAGCTTACTTTCCTGCTGGAGCTCCTGTTTCCTCCTTGGGTCCAAACGAAAAGGATGAAGTGAGTATGGGAAGACAAATTCTAGAAAGAGTGATTGAGTCTTACAATGAAAAACACTCCTCTTCGGTTCAGACTGAGAACTAAGAAGATGAAGATGGTGCACATTATCCAAGCTAAACATGCTATCTGCATGTTGGCATTGTTATGGTTAGCAGGCCGGTGTTTGGGTTCAACACAACGGTTTGATCACTAGCGCGGTTTCAGACCTGTAATCCTACTCTGAGGCCTGTCTGAATAACTATGTACCCACTCATGTATACAATTTGGAGTTCTTTTCTAATAAAAAGCAACTGAATGAACTCAGAACACCCCAGAAGTGGCTGACAGGTCTGCTGCTCCAAAAGAACATTTTGGAGAAAAGAGACATCACTTGAGTGCCACAATGTTTGGATCATCTGAGAAGCTGTTTGCTGACGACTGAAACCACACTGTCTCAACAGTTCCTAAGATCCACGGGCCAGCATTAGTCGTTCTGGCTGAGCAGATCTGGTCAGCGCTGAGATGTGCTGGAACAGCCAAACCCATCAGATCGTTTTTTCTTGTGTCTCGTCTGGAAAAACATCTACAATCATTTTCTTGATGGAACAGCGAATCCTCTCAGTCGTGGGGTTTGTGGAGGTTGTTCTGCTCGGGTGAGAAGCGAAGGGCTAAACTGCGCCTTCACACATGTTCTAATTTAGGCTCTTTTAATTAGAACCCCCTTTTAGGTTGAGCGGAAATAGTTTGCTAGAAAAATAAATCTGGGGCCATCTGCCTTCTTTCAACTCTCTTCAGTGAGTAATCTGAAAGTTTCTCTGGGCTTCTCCTGGACCGTGTGTTCGGTAAAGTCAACAAAAATGATTTATGGTATTTGAATGATAAACATGATTGCCCCAAAGTGATGCAGTTGTTGCAAACTTCCATAATGATTAAAGAGTCCTGAGTCTTTCATGAGTGGATGCCCGACACAGATCCCTGCAGGGATGAAGTCGGGGGCAGAAGGACCACAAAGAGCAGGGAGGGTTTTACCAGGAAGCAGGAGGAAAGACTCCCCGTGTGGATTAATGAAATAACCCCAAGCTTCCTTTATACGCACCCTGATCTTTACACTGTCCTTTACCCCCGCCAGTAATGTGAAACACACAAAGAGAATATCCCGAGTCTACCCCGCTTGTTGCCGAGCAACACCTGCAGGGTGGGGCCTGAAATACCCGATGATTAAAACTTCCTGGGTAGCTGTGTGGAACCCCAGCAGGCCGTCATCGTCTCCCTTAAGCTTCATGAGAATTGTGGAGGAAAAGGACAAGAAGACATATACATTTTCTGGCTCTCGTCGGGAAGTTCTGGCTCTGCTCGAAGACCTTTCCTCCAGTCTGATGAGAACCTTGAGCTCCACCTGCACCACCCACCATCACCACCGTCAGGTAACGGTGCAGAGTCATTCTCTACCTAAAGTAAGGAAATGTTCAGCTTACAGCGAATGGCTCGGTTCTGTTGAGGGAGTGAAAAATCTTTGGGGTGGAATGTAAAACAATGACCACATGTGTTCAATATTGGGGGGGGGGGGGGGGTGCTGACGAGAATCTGCCGAAATGACAGGGAGCTGACACGATATAAAGCCAAACCATATTTGTCATTTTATGACTAAATTTAATTGGAAAACTCAGGCCAGACGCTTCCAGGACACACCCAGTGATTCTGTGAGATCTTGTGTTCCAGCAGAAAGAAGTTGGTAAAACTGCTGCCACCTAAATGGTAAATGGCCTGTATTTGATATAGCACCTTCTAGAGTCCTGGAACCCCCCAAGGCACTTTACAACACAGTCATTCACCCATTCACACACACATTCACACACTGGTGGGGATGAGCTACGATGTAGCCACAGCTGCCCAGGGGCACAATGACAGAGGCGAGGCTGCCGAGCACTGGCACCACCGGTCCCTCCAACCACCACCAGCAGGCAAGGTGGGTTAAGTGACTTGCCCAAGGACACAACGACAGTGACAGACTGAGCGAGGTTCGAACCTGCAACCAGTAGCGGTTTTAGGCACGGGCAGACAGGGCAGTTGCCCGGGGCGGCATTTTTTCATGACACAAAAGGGGCGCACAAGCGCGGAGTAAAAAAAAAAAAGGAAATCTGCGCCGCACCGAGGTTTTCTATTATCTGTCATATGACAGTGTCTGGATTGGAAACAGCAAGTTGGCGCCCCCTGCAGTTGCAGGCGCTCCTGCTGACTGAGAACGTTCACGTGCACCGTGTGTCTATGAAGAACAGGAAGGGGAGGGGTGCGGCGGGGGAATTCACCTCTGCGCCTTTCCCAAATGAAATGAGCGTGCAGGGGCTGAATCAACTGTATTAACATGGCTAAAGTCAATCACATCTTAACGTTCTTCCATATTTCATTCATAATATCATAAACACAGGCCTATCATTCTTTCAGGTTTCTCTGAATTGTGTGAAATGGCCGAATAAAAAAAGGAAAAACAAAACGATTTTGTGGTCACCCCCCCATCAAGGTCAAATTGTTTAGTCCTGACTAAAGGAAACTTACTGAGTCAGGAGCCAAACAGAAGAGATGAACATAAAAAGGCTAAAACCACCAGGTGCCCCATTCAGGGGGAAAAAAGAAAACAGAGCAGAAAGATAAAGGTATGTAGCTCTCATGATGCATGTTTTCAATTTTTTGAACCAGTTAACTGGGATTTTAACGGTTAAATGTGGTCAACTAATTGCTAACAGAGCTAATAGGGCTGAAATATTTAAACGAATATTCAAATGGTTTGAAAAAAGTCCTTGAATCGGTTTTTACTGATTCAAACTAGGATTTGTTAAATGCTCGCTGCAGCATGTGGCCTGCCTGAACAACAACAAACACATGTTGATCATGTTCACATAATAATAAATAAAACAACTCTACAAGCAGAAGAAAACTCCCCAGTCACCACTAACTATCCTGTTTGTTTATTGCAGATGGCTGCACTGGTTATTTTTTACATGATTTGTTCTGTAAAAGTTGGCATTTTTGGTAGTCTACAGTTTTTTTTATGTCAGTTTAAATTACAATTTCAGAGGCAATTCTAAAATATTATGGATCATGAGATCTATTGGAGATCTACCCCAACTTTTGGACTGCTCTGCCAGTCACTGTGGCTCAAGCTGAGAGGAGCTTTTCAAAACTTGATCAAGTCATACCTGAGGTCACCTATGTTTCAGGGGTGGCTCACTAACCTGGTTCTGATTAGTATCAATCACTCAGTAGGGGAGCAGATTTCATATTATTCACATTATTGATGACGTTGCATCAAGGTTAGGTTTTAATTTTAGTTTGTGTTTTCTGTTCTAAGTGCAATGCTGTAGTGATTATCTTTAGTTTGTTTTTTGATTTTGATTTTGATACAGTATATAATGTATAGTGCTTTACATTCTGACAACTTCATAGTAATTAATGTAAATATGTGCAACTTAGAAAAATGAATGTTCAATAGTCCTTCTAATAAAACATGCCTGTTTGTAGAAAACATGCGTGTGTTCATGCAGGTGGGGTGGTGTGGTGGTGGTGGTGGTGGGGGGGTTGGGGGGGGGGGCGCTCAAAGGGGGCCTCGCCCGGGGAGTAATTCGATGAAGAACCGCCACTGCCTGCAACCTTCCGATTACGGGGCGAGCACTTAACTCCTGTGCCACCGTCGCCCACCTAGCAGTCAGAGTTTGAGTTACACTGCACAAAAGAAATACGTTTGATTTCTCCAAAAGCAGTGATACACTGCTTTTACATGTGGATTCTGTATCAACATGAAGTTCTGTGCTGTTTCAGCGTATTGATGTACACCTATACCTGGGCAGATGTTTAAGATTGGCTTTTTTACCTAAATCAGACACAACGATATGGTCTAAATCTTAATTTATGAGACTGATACAAACCAAAACCAACAGCGCCATATTTATTTTCAAAGTTCAAGGCCTTTATTGTCATTGCACAGGTGTGTGGTCCTTGGATGGACCACACACCTGGATGGCTAAATTTGACAACTGAACTAATTTCCAGCTTCAGTTCTATCAGTTTCAGAATTCAGCATTCAAACAGCATTTCTGAAGGACAGGTAAATGATTTAATAACCATAAAACTTTTTGAGTGAGCAAGTATTGTGTTAAAATTGTTTTGTTCTTGGTATTGTGTGTGTGTGTGTGTGTGTGTGTGCGTGCGTGCGTGCGTGCGTGCATGCGTGCGTGTGTGTGTGTGTGTGTGTGTGTGTGTGTGTGTGTGTGTGTGTGTATGCGTGTGTGGTCGGCACTTCAAGGTACAAAACAGCAGCCTGGCTCATTGGACGCAACAAGCAGATAACAACAGTAGCAACAGTTTAAGAAAGAGAAAAATAACGGTGGTAATAGCATCTTGAAGTAATAGTAACTTGTAATGTTAAAATAACTGTGTGAAATTGTTGTGATTTTGTCTCAGATGGCTGAAACACATTCTCCCTGACCACAACACTGGGAAGATCTCTACTTCTTCACGAGTTGTGCCAAAGGAACTGAACCTCAGATCTGTCATGGTTTGACATTTTGAGAGAAAAGAAGTAGCTGAAGAGTTTCATGTGTAATGTGTGTGTGTGGTAAGTAAAGGTAAAAACCAATACTGCAATGCCCACTATTTTAATGCAATACCAGCCGACAATTTTCAACATCTCCACTTATATATAGGTCCCCGTGGCAGCCAGCTTGAATTTATACAATTCAAGCTGGCTGCCACGCTGTTCAAATTACGAAGGAGCCTGTGTCCCCTGAAAGGGTGACAGGCTTCCCTAGAAGCCCTGACACACCCAGGGTGAGCCTGAAAAAGATCCTGTTCCTACCATCATTTATACGGGCTCTCAGCGTACCGGGATTATTTGGAGCAGAGAAGATGGAGGGCGCTGATTGTTCATGCGCTCCAGGCAGCTGCATCTTGCACACTGAAATAGAAACATTCACAAATATAATTAACACACAATCGTTCATGTCTGCACATATTCTCTGGAGCTTTCTGTGTTTTATCTGTGCCAGAGACGCTCCGCTGCTGCAGAGCTCATCACCCGTGCTCCGGTGGCGCGGGTGTGCACTCCTCTATTCTGGCATATGTAACGTCCAGAAAGGGTCATTTTTCACCTACATATGTACCTACATGCCACCGGTCATCTGCAGACATAATTCCATTCTCTAAAGTGGATTTTACATTCTATCTTCCAACAAGCCAGAAGATTCTGCAGTCCTTGTCAGCCCATGTTCCAGAACAAAGCCTTCTTTTGATAAGACTGCAGGTGTAGGAGCCATTCATTTTGTGGGTTGGGGTTTCATCTGTGGTGGTGTCTGGTGCGTCACATGTGATTTAAGTGGGTCCTCAGGTGTTTCGGGAGAGCCGATTATGCATGGGTGGCGGGATGAGCATACGGTTTTTACCGCTCGCGACACCATGGCACGATATATTTCTTTTTTGTGACGATCAGCTGGGAGCACTACTATCCTTGGAACCGCATCATGTAAAACGCCAGCTAATGCTTGTAAAAGAAAATAAACAAGACTAACGCACAGACAAAAAGAGGTTTGATTTATGAATAGAAACGCGTCAGAAGCCGCCTCCGCCCTCACCCAGCTGGCTGACAACAAGAAGTGTTAGCACAGCAGGATTGCACACTCTCATGAGAGATGAACTTTTACAACTCATAAAGTAAATAATCATTAAAAAAACAAATGGTTGAATGAACAAATGTTATATGAATAATAATATTAATGTTTGATTAATCTGTGCCTACAGTAATTCAATGAAGTTGAAATGAATTTTAATATTACAATGAAACATTTTGATGTTATGATCAGTAATGTTTGGTTTAACAAATGAATCATTATCTACACTCATACACAATGTTCAGTTAACGTCACTGCACATAGATATTTTCTTATCCACTAATCAGAGCATCTTTTGTATCTGGAAAAGACGTGTGTTCTGAGATTTGTTTGTTAACACCTCTTTTGTCCTGATTGGCCATGTAATCATAATATGGGAATATTAAAATAGAATCACTTGTTGAGTGATTCAGTAAGTTTGGAGCAGAGCTCTGAACTGGCCAGCCGGAGCAAAACTCTTTGAACCACCAAGGCTTTCGACAAGCCAAAAGCTGCCTGCAGCGACACAGAAACTCGCTTCTTCAGCTATTCAGAAACAGCTGTTCTAGACGCAAACAAATTAATCTATCTGTTGTGACTCAGGAGACACCCTAGGACTGAATTGGTCGCATCGAGGTTTTCCTACGAGCCACGTGCATTTGGGGTCACCGACTCCTTGACATCTCGGATCCAAACGGGGTCTCTAGGAACGGGTTGGTAGGCATGAATTGCGTCTGATGCTATTTTGATCAGGACACTCATCACCATCAACGCAGCAGGTCCGGACAACATCCCTGGTAGTGTGCTGAAAGACTGCGCAGAGGAGCTGAAGAATGTCTTCACAGACATCTTTAACACCTCCCTGAGGCAAGCCACTGTCCCATCATGTTTCAAGACTGCCACCATCATACCTGTACCAAAGAAACCATCCCCAGCTTGTTTCAATGACTACCGCCCCGTGGCACTGACACCCATTATTATGAAGTGCTTTGAACGACTAGTCATGTCACACATCAAATCCACCCTACCCCCCACTCTGGACCTATACCAGTTCACATACAGAGTGAAACGATCCACAGAGGATGCAATCTGCTCTGCCCTCCACCCAGCCCGAACTCATCTGGACAAGAAAGACTCATATGTGAGAATGCTGTTCATAGACTTTAGCTCAGCATTCAACACCATAATACCACAACTCATCTGTAAACTGGACAGCCTGGGCCTCAGCACCTCCCTTTGCAACTGGCTGCTGGATTTCCTCAGCCAGAGGTCGCAAGTGGTGCGTGTGGGCAACAAGGTCTCAAACAGCATCACCCTGAGCAGGGGGGCTCCACAAGGCTGTGTGCTCAGTCCTCTGCTCTTTACCCTGCTGACACATGACTGCGCACCAACCTACAGCTCCAACCACGGACGACACAACGCTGGTGGGGCTCATCACCAAGGGCGATGAGACCCACTACAGGAAAGAGGTTGAGCTCCTGACCACTTGGTGCAGAGACAACAACCTCCAGCTAAATGTTAGTAAGACCAAGGAGATCATTGTCAACTTCCAAAGAGGCCACAACAACTACCACCCATTGACCATCGACGGCGCTGCGGTGGAGAGAGTGAGCAGCACAAAGTTCCTGGGGGTGCACATCAGGGAGGACCTCTCCTGGACCGCCAACGCAGCATCACTGGCCAAGAAAGCACAACAGCATCTCTACTTCCTGCGCAAACTCAAGCGGGCAAGTGCTCCACCACCCATCCTGATCACATTCTACAGAGGAACTATTGAAAGCATCCTCTCCAGCTGTATCACTGTGTGGGGCGGTAGCTGCACTGACTATAACAGGAAAGCTCTACAGCGCATTGTGAGAACAGCTGAGAGGATAGTTGGTGCACCACTCGCCTCATCCGCAAAGCCATCACAATTGTCAATGATGCCACACACCCTGCGCACTGTCTGTTCAGCCTCCTGCCCTCTGGAAAGAGATACAGAAGTCTCTGCTCCCGCACTACCAGGCTCACCAACAGCTTTGTCTACCAGGCTGTGAGACTGCTGAACTCTCTTCCCTCACAGATCCCAGCTAGCAGAATCACCAGGGTGACAGGAGTATAGGATGACAGACTGGACCCCCCCCCCCCCCCCCCCCCACACACACACACACACACACACACACACATATACATGCACACTATACAAAAAGGAAACAGTGGTTGAACCAAGAACGGGGTAAACATTTCTGATTGTAAACAACTACCTCTGCATTGCAATTGCACACACCTGCTGCTATATGTTTTGTATATTTTTAGCGATATTTACCTGTTTAATGTTATCTTACTGTTAGGGATGTTTTTTTTTTGTTATTGTTGTGCATCTGCACTTTATGTTGTCACGTTCTGCCCCTGCCCTCCTGACTGTGTTTCTCTCCTGCCCTGATTAGTCCGTATTGTTCTCACCTGTCCCTCGTTAACCTGCCCATGTTTCCCTAATTAGCCTTCTGTATTTATACCACCTGTTTTCCTCCTGTCCTTTGTCAGATCATTGTTGTTGTTAGTAGTCATCGTTGTTTTGTCCTGTTCATCCCATCCTGCCATTAAAACCATTTTTACTTTATCCGAAGCCTGCATTTTTACCTCCTGGTCAGCTCTGCCACACATGGTCCGCCATCTCTACCTCGTTCAACGTGACAGAATGAGCTGACCAAACCTGGACCTGTGGTGAGCTAACACCTGTTTTGCAGGAGGATTTATTTTTTTACTTTTTTCTCCTTTAGCGGAAGGAGATTCTGGCCCAGGGTGTCATGACTCCCATCCTTCACCCTCCTCCACTTCCTCATTATACCTTCATTCAGCTCACCTGGTTCCTCTCACCAAGCTCCAGCCAAGCCCTGCTTTCCCCAGCAACCTGTCAGCTTCAATCAGCTCCATTCATTCCACCTGCTCCTGTAATCAGCCTCATCCCATTCACCTGCTTCCCCTGCTATAAAAGAACCAGCCATCCAGTCAACAGATGGCAGATTATTACAGCCTTGCCAGTAGTTCTCCAGCCATCCACCCTGCCTGATCTTTGCCTCTGGACCTTGTTTTTTGCCTGACCCCTGCCTTGCTCTCTGCCTGCCACTTTGACCTTAGCCTGCCTCTGAACCTGCCTCAGCCTTGCCCTCCAGGTACCTCTGCATTAAATAAAGACTTTTTAATATATTTTTACTGTGTTGGCGTCTTCACGGGTCTTCTGAGTTCTGTTTGTGACAGAATAATCTGGCCAAAAATCTGACCCAACGCTGACACAGCACTTGAAGTATTTTTTTTCTTTTTTTTTCATCGTACCTGTCATGGAGGATCTCACGCTCCTGGAGTTTATGGAGCTAGAGAAGGAGCAGGAGTCACCGTTCTGGGGAACGCGGCTGGCCATCAGGCCAGAGCCATGCAGAGGCTCCACTCCTCTGTCCAGGCCTGCTGCAAACGTCTTGTGCAGCGGGTTCATGACCACGCCGCTCCAGCCTCAAACCCCTCCTGTCAGGTCACGACGGCGGCGGTCCCGGAGGTTTTCTGGAGCTGATAAGAGGGTTAATCCTTCTCCCGTGCTGGTGTCGGCGGGTTCCTCGGACAGCACCTCATGTTCTGCTTCTGGACCGGTCCCAACAGAGGAGATTGTTCAGGGGATTATGCAGATGGTCGAGGAGGCTGTGTGGGAGGTCTTTGCCAGGCCAACCTGCCCCCACTTACGTCTGCGGGCGGCTGATAGGTTAAATGTCATCTTCTCCACCCATCCAGAGTTGATTGCGGTTCCAGCACTTGGTAATTACTACCTTTATGTCCGGAGGGTATATGGGTCTGCACTGAAGGATGTCGCCACAGAGGGTCTGACCTGCTGTGAGAGGTGGTCACCTTCCCCAGAACCCTCCAACGCATCACATCCTGCTCTGGCGGTGGTCCCGGGGCACGCATCGCATCCTGCCTCGGCGGTGGTCCCGAGGGACGCATCGCATCCTGCTCTGGCGGTGGTCCCGGGGGACGCATCGCATCCTGCTCTGGCGGTGGTCCCGGGGGACGCATCGCATCCTGCTCTGGCGGTGGTCCCGGGGGACGCATCGCATCCTGCTCTGGCGGTGGTCTCGGAGGACGCATCGCATCCTGCTCTGGCGGTGGTCTCGGAGGACGCATCGCATCCTGCTCTGGCGGTGGTCTCGGAGGACGCATCGCATCCTGCCCTGGCGGTGGTCTCGGAGGACGCATCGCATCCTGCCCTGGCGGTGGTCTCGGAGGACGCATCGCATCCTGCCCTGGCGGTGGTCTCGGAGGACGCATCGCATCCTGCCCTGGCGGTGGTCCGGGAGGACGCATCGCATCCTGCCCTGGCGGTGGTCCGGGAGGACGCATCGCATCCTGCTCTGGCGGTGGTCCGGGAGGACGCATCGCATCCTGCTCTGGCGGTGGTCCGGGAGGACGCATCGCATCCTGCTCTGGCGGTGGTCTCTGAGGACGCATCGCACCCTGCTCTGGCGGTGGTCTCTGAGGACGCATCGCACCCTGCTCTGGCGGTGGTCTCTGAGGACGCATCGCACCCTGCTCTGGCGGTGGTCTCTGAGGACGCATCGCATCCTGCTCCGGCGGTGGTCCCGGGGGACGCATCGCATCCTGCGCTGACGGTGGTCTCGGAGGACGCATCGCATCCGGCTTCGACGGATGAGGTCCAAGAGGCCCCGGTCCCGGCCCAGCCTGTCCAAGGGGCTCCAGTCCAAGGGTCGACGCCTCCAGGCTCTGAAGAGGACCTCTCCTGCCCCTGCTCTGAAGAGGACCTCTCCTGCCCCTGCTCTGAAGAGGACCCCTCCTGCCCCTGCTCTGAAGAGGACCCCGCCTGCCCCTGCTCTGAAGAGGACCCCGCCTGCCCCTGCTCTGAAGAGGACCCCGCCTGCCCCTGCTCTGAAGAGGACCCCTCCTGCCCCTGCTCTGAAGAGGACCCCTCCTGCCCCTGCTCTGAAGAGGACCCCTCCTGCCCCTGCTCTGAAGAGGACCCCTCCTGCCCCTGCTCTGAAGAGGACCCCTCCTGCCCCTGCTCTGAAGTTCCCCAATCTGAAGTTCCCCAATCTGAAGTTCCCCAATCTGAAGTTCCCTAATCTGAAGTTCCCCAATCTGAAGTTCCCCAATCTGAAGTTCCCCAATCTGAAGTGCCCCAATCTGAAGTGCCCCAATCTGAAGTTCCCCAGTCTGAAGTTCCCCAGTCTGAAGTTCCCCAGTCTGAAGTTCCCCAGTCTGAAGTTCCCCAGTCTGAAGTTTCCCAGTCTGAAGTTTCCCAGTCTGAAGTTCCCCCTCTTAGTCGTGGTCCAGTGTCTCCTCGTAGTCTTGGTCTTGGTCCAGTGTCCCCTCTTAGTCCTCGTCCGCCAGTGTCCTTTGTCACCACACTCCCACAGTCTCGGCTCCTGGTTCCCCGTCGCCGGCCCCCCATACTCCCACAGTCTCGGCTCCTGGTTCCCCGTCGCCGGCCCCCCATACTCCCACAGTCTCGGCTCCTGGTTCCCCGTCGCCGGCCCCCCAGACTCCCACAGTCCCGGCTCCTGGTTCCCCGTCGCCAGCCCCCCAGACCCTTCCGGCCCTCCTTCCTGGTCCCCCTCCTCCCGCCCTGCTCTGGCCCTCCTTCCTGGTCCCCCTCCTCCCACCCTGCTCTGGTTTCCTGTGGCCGTCTGGTATCCGCCCTTGAGGGGGGGGGGGGGGGGGGTTCTGTCATGACTCCCATCCTTCACCCTCCTCCACTTCCTCATTATACCTTCATTCAGCTCACCTGGTTCCTCTCACCAAGCTCCAGCCAAGCCCTGCTTTCCCCAGCAACCTGTCAGCTTCAATCAGCTCCATTCATTCCACCTGCTCCTGTAATCAGCCTCATCCCATTCACCTGCTTCCCCTGCTATAAAAGAACCAGCCATCCAGTCAACAGAGGCCAGATTATTACAGCCTTGCCAGTAGTTCTCCAGCCATCCACCCTGCCTGATCTTTGCCTCTGGACCTTGTTTTTTGCCTGACCCCTGCCTTGCTCTCTGCCTGCCACTTTGACCTTAGCCTGCCTCTGAACCTGCCTCAGCCTTGCCCTCCAGGTACCTCTGCATTAAATAAAGACTTTTTAATATATTTTTACTGTGTTGGCGTCTTCACGGGTCTTCTGAGTTCTGTTTGTGACACAGGGTGTTGGCGCATCCTACCTGTCCTCCGGGGTGGTCAAGCCTTTGGGTGGGTTTCGGCGCATCCAGTTTGTTTCCTGTGGTGGTCAAACCCTTCTCCTCTCCTGCTTTCTGCCCCCGTCCCGTTTTTTTGTCATGGAAGCCGCAGATCCTGGAGCTCTAAGGGACTTAAACCCCCCTACGCACGCCATAGTTCTCTGGGGTGGTAGGGCTGGTCTCCCCGCTCTTCTCCTGCTTCCCTGCACCCAAGCCTCTGCCTGAGATCCAGCTAATTGTGCTGTGCACCCGCTCTGACCGGCTGTCGAGTGCCTGCCGCCGATCCTGGTTTCCTCGCGTCGCTTCTACAGATTGTCCACTTACTGGTCCACGCTGTGGGGCTTATGCCTGCAGGTCTCATGCTGCTGCAGCCTCTGCTGGGTCCCACGCCTGCTCCTGCAGTTCTCTGCCTGGGTCCTACGCCTGCTCCGGCAGTTCTCTGCCTGGGTCCCACGCCTGCTCCTGCAGTTCTCTGCCTGGGTCCCACTTCTGCTCCTGCAGTTCTCTTCCTGGGTCCCACGCCTGCTCCTGCAGTTCTCTGCCTGGGTCCCACGCCTGCTCTTGCAGTCTTCCCGTTCCTGTCAAGTCAAGTCAAGTCTTCCCGTTCCTGTCAAGTCAAGTCAAGTCTTCCCGTTCCTGTCAAGTCAAGTCTTCCCGTTCCTGTCAAGTCAAGTCAAGTCTTCACGTTCCAGTCCAGTCAAGTCAAGTCTTCACGTTCCAGTCCAGTCAAGTCAAGTCTTCCCGTTCCTGTCAAGTCAAGTCAAGTCTTCCCGCTCCAGTCAAGTCTTCCCGTTCCAGTCGAGTCCCTGTCCCCGGTCAAGTCTTCGAGTCCCTGTCCCCGGTCAAGTCTTCGTGTCCCTTTCCCCAGTCAAGTCTTCGTGTCCCTGTCCCCAGTCAAGTCTTCGTGTCCCTGTCCTCAGTCAAGTCTTCGAGTCCCTGTCCTCAGTCCAGTCTTCGAGTCCCTGTCCTCAGTCCAATCTTTGAGTCCCTGTCCTCAGTCCAGTCTTCGAGTCCCTGTCTCCAGTCAAGTCTTCGAGTCCCTGTCTCCAGTCGAGTCTTCGAGTCCCCAGTCTCCTGTGTTGTGTAGCCATGTGGGCGTCTGGTATCCGCCCTTAAGGGGGAAGTACTGTCATGTTCTGCCCCTGCCCTTCTGACTGTGTTTCTCTCCTGCCCTGATTAGTCCGCATTGTTCTCACCTATCCCTCGTTAACCTGCCCATGTTTCCCTAATTAGCCTTCTGTATTTATACCACCTGTTTTGCTCCTGTCCTTTGTCAGATCATTGTTGTTGTTAGTAGTCATCGTTGTTTTGTCCTGTTCATCCCATCCTGCCATTAAAACCATTTTTACTTTATCCGAAGCCTGCATTTTTACCTCCTGGTCAGCTCTGCCACACATGGTCCGCCATCTCCACCTCGTTCAACGTGACATATGTTGTCAATGTGGACGCATGGGACAGTGTGAAACGTAATTTCAATTCCTTTGTATGGCAAGCACATTCGAAGAAATTGACAAATAAAGTATTCTATTCTATTCTATTCTATAAGAACCAATTTTGTTAGTTTAATGCAGACCAAATTCTTTTCACACCCAGAACTCAAGTTCGTCTAGATACAAGGTTCTGATAAACACACACCATTCAATCATCATACATCACATTCCATCCACTTATATTCATCCATCACATTGGCCTTGGTTAACTTGTCTTGTTTTTAATTTGTTTAGAAAATAAACTTCTTACTTTTTATAAACCTGACTTTGTCTGAATTAATACAAAGTGTGTTTGATTACTGAAAAAGCAAAGAACCCCAGAATCTTCCGATTAAACATTCAAAGACCAATAAGGTTGATATCCTATATTTATATAGAGCATCATATCTCATTGGTCATAAGTAAAGGTAATATATGAAGCTTAAAAGCAACAATATTTACTCCTCTACACAAAAATACCTCACGAGGTAATGAAGTAGGAAGCCAGGCAGCAGTTTTTCTGGTGGGTTGAGAGGTGATGCAGGAGAGACAACAGGAAAATAAACAAATAAAAAACAAGGAAACAAAACAACGAATCTGAAAAGGAAGGCTTTTCCCACCGCCCCTATTTGACTTCATTAAGCAATAATCTATAAATGTGTCATATTTATTTATTTGATCTAATTCAGATCAGCTCCAAAACTCTGGGCTGTTTCAAGGCATGTTGAGGGGCAAGGCTTTTCTAATCCTAGAGCTTCAACATCAGAAGCTAATGCAGGAGGTAGGTGTAGGAGACTATTTTCATGTTCAGCCTGCATGAAACACTCGACCCGTTTCAATCAGAGATAATCAACATGATTTCTCACTTCAAGGTTCCCTCACATGAGACAAAGACCTCGCTGTGACATAAAAAATGACCGTGATGCAGGAGGTCTTTGCAGGGTTCTGTCAACTTTAAAAACAGCATATTCTCCTCTACAAGGGGTCATGGTGGTTTATCAGCCTAAAAGTAAAATAGCACGGTTCTGGGTGGGAGGAGAGTCTCCCCAAGGCTTGGGTTGTTAGAGGGTGGGTGGAAGTCAAGTCCTGACTGACTCGGAGTCTACCATGTGTCTTCAGTCATTCTTTAATAGGTAGTCCAAGTCAAATCTCCAGCCTCTGAGCTGAAGGTCTCAGACTCAAGCCCCATGTCAGGATGACGTGTATTTTTCATTAGTGGTAGTTTTGACTTCATGCACACGAATGAACTCAGTAACCTTCATTTGACCTTCCCAGGCTTTCACTCCGTGTGTGTGCAGCTGACAGCTCATTTTCAGTGATCTCCTGTCCTCTACCTTCTTAATCCATCTTCATATAAAATGATCCCCTTAATTACTCCAGCACACACACACACATACACCTGTCTGATCCCTGTTTATATTTCTTAAATCAGCCTTTGTCTGTCTGAATAACAGAATCAGATCAATCCCCTCATGTTTATTAGAATATCTGGATCCCGCATTTATTAGTCTGTCTGTGTGTGTGTGTGTGTGTGTGTGTGTGTGTGTGTGTGTGTGTGTGTGTGTGTGTGTGTGTGTGTGTGTGTGTGTGTGTGTGTGTGTGTGTGTTATGTTTATTTATTTGGCAGACACTTTTATCCAAAGCGACTTACAATTTATAACCTATAGGGCATGTTGTGATCTGTGGGGGAAACCCGAGTACCCGGAGGAAACCCACTCATGCATGGGGAGAACACGCAACTCCACGTAGAAAGGCCGCAGCCGAGTTTCGAACCTGCAACCTTCGTGCTGCGAGGCAACAGTGCTAACAACTGTGCCACCATGCAGCCCATGTGTGTGTGTGTGTGTGTGTGTGTGTGTGTGTGTGTGTGTGTGTGTGTGTGTGTGTGTGTGTGTGTGTGTGTGTGTGTGTGTGTGTGTGTGTGTGTGTGTGTGTGTGAGAGCCTTTGTAACTTCAGAGCCATGTCCCCGTTTCCCTGTGGTTGCTTCATGCTGGGGTTGTGGATGCGTTGAGAACTTTGCAGCTTTAGTAGAAGCACCGCCTGTAAAACCTGCTCATAGTGCCACAGACCCCGGTGAGGCATGTGTTATCAATAGCTGTCCACGCTGAGTCCAGCCTAATTCATAAGCTGATGACAGCACAGAGGATCAACATTGTCACTGTCATCTGGGAATTTTATGAGTCATAGACGAGGGGAACGAGCAGTTTGGAGATCAGAGTTCTGAGCTGTGTGTTGTCCCGGTATGTTCACCGCTCCGATGCAGCAGAGGATTACGGGCACGGCATTCCTGACAAGGTGGAGGTTAATAGATGTTTTTGCAGAGTCACATGTTGTAATGCAGCAGATATCTGCTTTATTAGATGATGGCTCTATTTATAACTAATACTCAGGATTGATTATATGTTATTCATTTTAATTCCAGCCTTTCAAGTTCTATAATTCCTCTTGGAGGTGATTTGATTAGATGTTCTAAAATCAACAATGACAACTGCAGAGTGGGCGCATGGTAGGCTGAGTCAACAATAGACAGAAATGGATCTTTCTCTCAGGAGCTGACAGGAACAGACACAAAGTTTTAATCCAAGTGCATGAAAATGTCTGTGCTGACTGCTGGGGATGTGTAACGTTGAAAAGAAGGTGCGATGTTTGTGTTTTCAGATAACCGCAGACTTCTGAGTACATAACATTTGGATGTAAATCTGACAACCTCATAAAATCAGATTAGCAGAGATTCATCCACTCATTGTCCACCTGTTATCCAAGGTCAGATCATGGAAGTAGCACACGGACCCTCATCCTCTCCTTACATCTTCACAAACATCCCACAAAACCTCATAATGCAGAAGATCTGGATTATTCCCTTAGTAGACGCCTATCCTATTAAACATCCAACAAGAACGTACAGGAAGTTAGACGTTTAGGTGTCTTAAAGCTCGTTTTTTGGTGGTTATTAGTTTTATTCGCGTTTCCAAACTTTTGCACCTCACAAGCAAAAGAGACTTGATTGTGAACAGCAGAAACACTTTGGTTTTGTGTCACCGAGCACTCCGTAAAGAAACCCCCATGCCTCATGCTCTCTGAGAGCAAAATAAAAATTAGATTACGGCAAAACGGGACAAGATGTAGTTAAAAAAAAGAACTTGTCGTCTACATCCATCCAGCTCGGCTGGATTTCTGCACCTGCCAGACTTCATTTACAGGTGTCGACTGATCCTCTCACTGGACGGTCACAGGGACTGACCAAGTGACCTTAACCTTCCACACCCCTGAGCCATACCCTCCTTCAGACAAACACACACACACACACACACACACACACACACACACGCACACACACACACACACACACACTCCTATCCCTGGGGGCTGGTGGAGCTTGTTCAGGCTGGGACAACAAAGACGAGTATTATTCCTCTGTATCCCTTAGACCAGACTCAGGTGGGGGGGGTTCATAATTTGTGGTCATTGTTCATCAAGATATTTAGGATTTTTTTTTTCTTTGCTGCCATGTAAGCTACACATGATCATACGTGCGATGTGTGAGGTTAGCAGTGGGAATGTTTACACCAGAGTCCATCAGAGCGACGTGTGTTGGTCCCACCACACCGCTCCTGATATCCTGGGCAGAGTTTGGATTAGGCGGTCTGCCTGCTCAGAGGTGAAAGGGTTTATAATCTCTGTTATGACTCAGAGTCCTGGTCCTGAGTTAGCACAGGGCACACGGCGACGTCTTCCTGTAAAGAAGGAAAATCACAACTGTGTCTGCAGTTCAGTGACTGATGGAAGACTAGAAGCCACAGTGAGGAGACACGCACCAGAGTCATGCATGCTGTACCCCACACCCCCACCCCACCCCCCAACATCAACACTCCAGTCAGACAAATGAGGCTTCAGCCCCTCCCTCCTGCCTCCTCCAGAGGCTGCAGCTCATTTCAAGTGAGAGTGTCCCCCTACAGTCCCTGTTTCTGCTGCTTCTGCATGCTGAGCTGCGTTTGTTTTAGTTTCTGCATAGAAAATATTTTTATTTGTTCTAAATGTTTTTTCTTTAGTCAAACAACTTTACATTTGCATCCACCAGAGACAGGTCATGACCCACTGACATGTCTCCTCTGGATGCTTTTGTGGAGCTAACTCCCCCTAGAGGTGACATCAGGACACGCTCCTGCTTTTATCTGCATCTCATCATCCCTGCAGCTCGAACATCTGACACTTAGATAGATGTGTGAGAGGACTGAGAGAAAAGCAGGAAGAGTCAGGGAGCAGAAACGTGTCCTTTTTGTTTTGCTGCTGCTGTGCGGAGTTTTCTGCAAATTAAGGCAACCTGTGTCTGGTGGAACCGAGAGGCGTCACTCAGGTTAGGCAGCTGTCACTTCAAACATAAGTAATAAATATTTCCTTCATTCAGATTCTAGTAAAGTATAAAAAACCCAGAGGATGAAATAATAAAGATCAGGACGAGAGAAGCGCAGAGCAGCTCTCTCTCTCTCTCTCTCTCTCTCTCTCTCTCTCTCTCTCTCTCTCTCTCTCTCTCTCTCTCTCTCTCTCTCTCTCTCTCTCTCTTGGGGGGGGGGGGGGGGGGGGGGGGGGCTCTAAATAAACTTTAGAACTCATGGGGGGGGTGCAGCGGAGGGCTGAAGTCATCAGCAGCAGGCGGGAGGGGAGTGAATGAGTCCCGCACGCAAAGCAGAAGTGTCTGAAAGTGCGGAGGTTTACTTTGGTTCGGATGCGGCTCCGTTACAGCAGAAGGAGGAGGTCCCGGTTTGGCAGCAGAACCAGAGCAGAGGTTTTACTGGTGCCGATCCTGTAACGGCTTTTCCTCCAGCTGATGCTGGAATGAAGCCCTCAGCGCGCCTGCTTTAGTCTCCACACTGCCAAGCACGCACCGGAGCGCACGGCGCATCTCCATCCAGAGAGACCCGGAGAGGGGAGCCAGTCTGGAGTTCAACAAATGGATTTAAAACACCCAACTGTTCGGAGATCTTGCTGAAATCTCTGTTGTTTTAACACCTGAGCGGTGGTTCTGATTTGTTCGTGCGCGCAACAGATGTCAGAGAAGCGTTTCCGTGCGTCCGGCTACGTTCTGAAGGGAATGTTCTTCATCACCGAGAGGATAACGGATCACTGACTCAGCCTGGCCTTCTTGGCACATATGTGGACCCTATCCAGGATGTTAGAGTCGAAACGGCCCAGGCATCATTGGGCCACCGTGCACTACCACCACCACATAACCCCCCACAGCTGGGCGTCCCGCTGCGTTTAGGAGTCATCTGTGCCGCAGCCTCTTTTACTGGGGAGTCAAGAAAACGTGGGGAGAGAAAAAAAGTTTTTTGGGTGAACATTGGCTGTATCTCCTCTCTGGGCTACTATGCAATTACAACTGATCTCCTTTGTTTTGATCTTCTCGCACTGCATGGATTACACTGGTGGTCAGCCGAACAGCAGCTCCAGGCACCGGCAGCACAAGCGTGAGTCTTACCTCAGCTCCGTTTATTTTCTTTCTCGGTTTCAGACAATTCAAGAAAATAGAAATAATAATTTATAAAAACGTTGTTTTTCTGCTCATTCTGATATTAAAGATAACTTCAGCAGATTTCAGCAAAGCTCAGAAAAGCCAGCTTCTTGAGTGATACGTAACTTTGTAATTAAGTCAGACACATTTTAAGAAATTCATCAGGTCGGATAAGAAACCAAAATAACTTTCAGGTTCGTTTTATTTTTGTTAAATTGGTAAACTCTTTAAGGAAATAACTTTAAGATTTCTGTCGTTGCTATTTCTGATTCCGTTAACGCGTGTTGCCTCGTTGCTTTTCGTGCCTTTAATGGCTCGTGTGTGGCTTTGATTGGTTAAATTAGACGCATTAATTAAACGTGACGCCGCAGCTGGTGCGCAACTACCGCTCCGCGCGCGCAAACTCTCCTGCGTCGCTCTCTAGCGGTCAGAGCAGCGGAGTTTTGTGTCTAGTTATCAAAGCTGTGAAAATTCACACATTTTGTCCCATCTGTGGAGAAATTAGCTCCCACTGCTTTTGTTTATTTTGGCTGCAGCATTTTAAAATAATAAACGATACGTTTGTAGTCACGTGGGCGCAGATCCGGAGACTTCTTGATCATGGAAAACGCAAAGTTTATGCAAACTGACAGCCGGCTGCACCAAAGGCAAGAGGAGATGTTCCACACTTGGTCTGCTGGTGTTCCACCTTGTCTCCCTGAGGTCCAACATTGTCTCATTTCTTGGGCTGTGACCAACTCCACCCCCACCCCACTATAGCATAAGTATCAATAAAGAGCATTTTCCTGCTCTGCCCACGCAGACTTTATCACTGAGGGCCTCCAGATGTGCTGGGTGACTAACTCAGTAAGTGATAACTGGAATATTCCATGTTTCTCTGGCCAGGACGCCTGAAACTGTCTGTGATTTACAATAATAGCCCTTCGGAGTGGTGTTTTTATCCATGCCACCTGGAAGCTCTCTCCTCTGGTTGGCTTCAGACCACAGCTTGTGTTTGACCAAAGTTCATGCTGAGTTTGTTTCTAAACACTCTGGATATTTTTTTAAATGTTCTGTTACTTTCAGGGTTGTCCATCTTTACTTGTGTTTTGTGAAATTAGAGCGACCCGGTGCAATAAAATGGGTTCAGGCTGAAATGAAGTTTCAAATCTGAATCCTGAAGTACTGGTCCATGATGGGATTTCCTCCCACTTTGGGATGGCAGCAGAGTCAAACGAGAAGCGAACCCCCAACACCTCCCCAATGACGCTCACTCAGAAGAGACTCTTTTCTGTTCTTCGGTGAATCCAAACTTCCTCCACGGATACAGATATCTACACTCGTTCAGATATATCCGGGAGGATGGAGGGATTAGTTGGTGAGGAGTTCAGGCCGTAAAGAGGAAAAAGGGGGGCAATAGAGTGAGTGGAGAGTCAATGACCACGAGGTTAACATGCCAGAATTACAACGACACAGACAGAGCCCAAGTCCTGAACTTCCTGTGTGTGATGATGCCCCCAACTGGAATGAAGGTCTAGGCACAGACGGCGTGTGCTTCATGAATTATCAGCTGTCGTTTTAGTCATCCCTTTTCTCTGAATCATCTTTGCTCTTGAAGATCTGCTGGTATCACACGTGATTTTGTTAGCGGCTGTCTGTCTGAGGTGTGTTTGGTGCGCGGCGAAGGGCAGGCCCGAATTCCTGCATCTGAGGTTTCTGTGAATCGGGCCAGCTTGGCAGGAACACGTGTGGGCAAACGGACAACGCTTGCAAAGTCAGTCAAGACATTTCAAACAAAGTGTTTCTGATCTATGGTGCACTGGCAGCTAAACCGTGAGCTGGAAAACACAGCAAGTGCAAGCCGCTGAGATGCCAAGACGGCAGAGAAAGAGCAGATTCTTGGGTGCGTACATGAGTTGTTTTAACTCACCTACCATCTGTGACTACTGAAAGGTTTTTTTTAAAACACCACTGGAGAAAAGAGTAGATGCAACAACGATATGTAAGAATCTGAAACATACCACAGAGTTTACCGTTGCAGGTTTGTCTGACACATGTTGGTACCTGAGTTCATCTTTATGAACCAACAGTCATCAGAAGCTGTGTGGTGATGCTCTATGGTGGGTGTGATGTTAGAGCATCTCTTCCAAACAGGAGCAGAGTCTTCCACAAGGCTGCAAACACTTTTCACTTCTACTGTTTTTGTAACTGAAAAGTGTTGAATGAGATGTTTTCCTGGAGCTTTTTTGCCATATTGCTTGAAATTTTCTTCACATACTGATTTCAAAATGAAACTTTCTGTTAAAATGACTCATTTTAATCATACAATCCTGGAAAAACCTCGTCCCATCATGGCGAAAGCCTCGTCCATCCTTCAAACTGCCCTCTGACCCGCCCTCACCCCTCTGTACGTAACCTTATTTGTGCACAAATCACACATTCTCAACTTGGAGCAGCTGAACAGGAAGCAAAGCCAGAGTTGGGCTGCTTAGTTTATTGGATGGAATGCTCCACTCTGCACATTTCGTTTAAGGAGACCAGCTAGCGTATGGTCGTGTTCTTGTTGGGAAATGCTTAGGCGGTGGACCTGTATTCTGTGAACGCAGCCTGTTCTCTGTCGGCCGGCAGAGGTGTGTATCTAACGTGCTGGTTTGTTATGTCTCGCCCTCCGGAGAGCAGAGGGAGGAGAGCCAGGCTTGAGGAAGTTGGAGTCGAGTTCCGGTACGTAGTATGTGGCTCTTTCTAAGATTGTAAACTCCACCTCTAAATGTTTCAGATCAGAGATAACCTGAGTAAAAACGCTGATTTCATTTGTTAATGAGAAAACATCTAAACCAAGCCGTTTGATGCAGTATTGACCCCCTTGTTGAATCATGAATTAATTGTGTTTGATTGGAAAGCTGACTCCAGTTTCTCCAGCCACACCCAGGCTTGATTACTGGCATACTCGCAAATGGGCCAGCGACTTGTGTCTTGAAACCTTGGAATACTAGAGTTTTACTATTTAGGTACGGTGATTAAGAGTCTAAATCTTTCTTATTGGAGCGCTAATCCAGGTGAGAAATCTGATGAAACTCCCAGTGATCTATTAAACTGTCAGAGCACCCCTGCTGCTTGGCTTTTATCTTAGTCACTCATTTTAAAAGTTCAGTTATGTGACGTTTTAATGTTTACTGCACGATGCGGCTAACTCACCTGTTTAAAATTTTACTTACTTAGAAAGAAATAAGAAGTATTACAATAACAACAACCACTCAAACTATCTGACCTGATCCCATCACAGAGAACAGGAGCAATTTTTACTGACCTCCATGTTTCCATGTTTATGTTTCCACGCTTCGCTGTGGTGGCCATCTATCGTGCTGATTCTAAAAGTACTTCAAATCTGCCACAAGATATTTTGCAAACACCATCGCTCCCCTTTCGCCCCGTGGAGGTGATAACGTTTACCTCTAGCAGTGACAAAGGGAGATGGATGTGTTCGTACTCTGGCTGTGACAATGAATGTCATCTGCTTGTGTCAACAGTGATGACGGGTGCAAGCTCAGCGTGCCAGCAGAGTGGCTGTCTGACCTGCTCCGACTACAACGGCTGTCTGTCCTGCAGGCCACGCTTCTTCATGCATTTGGAGAGGATCGGGATGAAGCAGATCGGGGTGTGCATGACTTCCTGTCCTCCTGGCTTTCATGGCAATCGCTCCCCAGAGAGAAGCACCTGCACAAGTGAGTCCCGATGAGCAACAAACTGGACATGATGGGCCTACAAATGTCTCTAAAATGTTAAAATAAAACTATTCTTTACAAGCATCTCTTTTAAAATACTATAAATCGCTTATTCTGATTTAGATTGCCTGTTTAAAGTTGGTAACTGTTGTAGATGGCTCTTTGAAAAACCTTAGTTTGAAGACACAGAAATGACTGTAAAGGTCCTGCACCCATTTATTAAAGGTCTTATTAAAAGGGAGACTGCAGGGTGTGTTCCAGCTACAGGGGCATCACACTCCTGAGCCTCCCTAGTAAGGTCTCTTCTGGGGTTCTGGAGAGAAGGGTCCGTCGGTCTGTCCAACCTCGGATTCGGGAGGAGGAATGTGGTTTTTGTCCTGGCCGTGGAACACTGGACCAGCTCTATACCGTTAGGGGGTCCTTGGGGGTTTGCCCAACTGATCTACATGTGTTTAGTGGATATGGAGAAGGCGTTTGACTGCGTCTCTCGGGGGGGCTCTGGGGGGTACTCTGGGAGTATGGGGTACCAGACCCTCTGATATTGGTTGTTAGGTCCCTGTACAACTGGTGTCAGAGCTTGGTCCGCATTGCCAACAGTAAGTCCTCAAATCCGAGACCACGGTCTTGAATCGGAAAAGGGTAGAATGCCTTCTCCGGGTCAGGGATGAGGTCCTGCCCCAAGTGGAGGAGTTTAAGTATCTCGGGGTCTTGTTCACGAGTGAGGGAAAACTGGAGCGTGAGATCGATAGGCGGATTGGTGCTGCATCTGCAGTGATGTGGGCGTTGTACCGGTCTGTCGTGGTGAAGAGAGAGCTGAGTCAGAAGATAAAGCTCTCGATTTACTGGTCGATCTACGTTCCTACCCTCACCTATGGTCACGAGCTTTGGGAAGTGACCGAAAGAACGAGATCATGGATACAAGCGGTCAAAATGAGTTTTCTCTGCAGGGTGTCTGGGCTCTCCCTTAGAGATAGGGGAGAAGCTCAGTCAACCCAGAGGGGCTCAGAGTAGAGCCGCTGCTCCTCCACATTGAGAGGAGCCAGTTGAAATGGCTTGAGTATCTGGTCAAGATGCCCCAGAGAAGACCCAGGACACGCTGGAAGGACTATGGCTCACGGCTGACCAGGAAACACCTTTGGATTCCCTCGGAGGAGCTGGCCCAAGTGGTCGAGGAGAGGGAAGTCTGGGCGTCTCCGCTCAGGCTGCTACCCCTGCGACCCCACTCCGGATGAGCGGATGAAAATAGATGGATGGATGGTCCTGTATGACGCAAAAGCCACTTTTTTAGCTTTTGGCCATGTTTTGTTGTTATTTCCTCATGAAAAACACCCCAAAGTGGTTTGAGCTTCAACCACACATGTTCCTGTTTCAGCTGCAAATCTTAGCTGGTGTGCCGACCCGCGACCCGCTCCTCCTCATCCAGGTAGTGTCGAACCCCTCCTCTACTGGACAGTAAATACGCTCTGCCTCTCCGTTCAGCTAGCAGGAAGTCTATTCTTCCCAGTTGTGAAGAAGTGATTTCTTTCTAATCTACTCTGCCCTTTACACAATGCCTAGATGCTAAAATGGATTTTAGTCTGCAAGAGGAACAGGATCCCTGTCCAGTCTTCCTGAAGAAGGGTTTAATCAGCAGAAATGGTCTATAAAACTGAGCCAGAACGTGAGCGTGATTTCACAGACTGTTGATTAAACAACCACCAGTACCGGAGTGGGTTTTCAGATGGATTAATTCTTCAAACCTGCCCTATTCCAACGTTAGAACCCCCGATGGACTGGCCCGAGATGTACGTACAACCAAAATGCTAACTGCTAGCTGCATGGTTATAAAGTGTGTGTGTGTGTGTGTGTGTCACCAGCTCTGCAGCTTCTGTGGAATTCACATGTGGTGAGGCGGGGTTTCATCAATTTCAAGCGTCTTATTTTCAGTTTGAAGGAATGACTCACGAAAATAACATATTTCATAGAAGTGACATCTCAGCAGTGCCAACGGTAAGCATGACACAGGCCCTTTTATGTCTGGTCATGGTAGGATAAAGTTAAACGGTACTGCTGCAACTAGCCGTTAGCTTATCAGTCCAGTCAGAACTAATCTGATTCTTCTACCTGCTACAACACAAACACCCACTTACAAGAAAAGTGACTGGGTTGTTTATGAACGTTCTTAAGTAAACACTAACGAACCTGCAGGTGACTCCTGATCATTTAAACACCTGTGGTGTGTCTGTGCTTCTCTGACAGAGTGCAGGTCGGAGTGCGACTCCTGCTTCACCAAGAACTTCTGCACGCGCTGCCGGACGGGATTCTACCTTCACCTGGGCAAGTGCCAGGAGAGCTGCCCAGACGGCATGGTCCACAGCGATGCCCAGCGAGAGTGTGTTCCCGGTGAGTGCCCTGCTTTTACTTCAGTCTGGAACAGGACTTCCACCTCCTGCTCATCCACATTCACCCCACATAGCATGTCCATCAGGATCCTGAAGTGGCTCTGTTTGCAGGGTGCCCTGCAGAGTGTGAGTCGTGTGTGAACAGTGAATCATGTACACGGTGCCGGCCAGGTCTTTACCAGCTGAGCGGAAGGTGCTACCACGTCTGTCCAGATGACTATGAGCCCAATGAGGAACTCATGGAGTGCACACCACAGGGTGAGTTCAGTGTGAGAAAGTGTCTGCTTGTGCTCTTAACCTAGTCAGAATGCTGCAAAGAACAACTTTTCAAGTTAACACCATTTCCTATCTGTCAGTGCACTGTGAGGTGGGCGAGTGGAGCGAATGGAGCCCCTGCTCCAAGTCCGGAAGAACTTGTGGCTTCAAACGAGGCCAGGAGACCCGGACCCGGCAGGTCCTGCAGTATCCGTCACCTTTTGGCAAACCCTGCCCAGACATCTCTGAGATCAAAGAGTGTCTAGTCAAAAGGAGGAAATGCCCAGGTAAACTGTTTCTCTGTCTCTGGGATGTGTCGGGACCTACGGCCCCTCTGGGCCAGCAGATGAACCCAAAACCTTGGTGGTCCAGAACTTAATAGCTGTCATGTTTGCTGCCAGCATCATATTTGTGACACATGGCATGATCTAAGGTCTGTATAACTTCCAGACCAAGCAGCCTGTCTTTTATTCAGGTCTGTGCCTGTTTGCTGAGAGGACAGTCATTGTGGCTAATGCGAGGACAGAGTGTGTGTGAGAGTGTGTGTGTTGTGGGGGGGAACACATGTGTGATGTTGCAATGCTGTGTATTTTTCCACCAGACCTCTTTAAACTGCAGTGCTACTTTTATGCACTGGGCAAACAGAGACCAGTGTGATTAATTCTAATGAACTGGGTGAAAACTGCTTTCAGACGCTCTTTTATATAAAATCTGTTGCCTGTAGAGTTTTTAAGACTGTTTTGTGTTCTGCGTACTGTGTGTGTGTGTGTGCGTGCGTGCGTGCGTGCGTGCGTGCGTGCGTGTGTGTGTGTGTGTGTGTGTGTGTGTGGTTAGTGAGGAGGTTGGCGGCTTCGGCTAGTTGTTTTTGCACCGAGGTTGTGTAGTGTTAAATGACAGACTGCAGACAGGCTAGAAGGCTGAGATCCAGCCCCCGGGGGCCTCACACTTACAGAACAAACACTGTGTGTGTGTGCGTGCGTGTGTGTGTGTGTGTGTGTGTGTGTGTGTGTGTGTGTGTGTGTGTGTGCGTGCGTGCGTGCGTGCGTGCGTGCGTGCGTGTGTGTGTGTGTGTGTGTGTGTGTGTGTGTGTGTGTGTGATGCGGCAGAAAAGCATTTGATTCTGGAGCTGAAACAGTCAGCTCAACATCAACATCCTCCCCTTGGGAGGCACGAGGCGACCAGGGGATCAGTCCTGGTTTATCCCCACAGCTGCCAACATACACACACACACACACACACTAAAGAACACATAAACCCGGTATCAGTCTTGAGTTGGTGCTTGCAGCTACTGATCGAGCCATAGACATGAACAGAGAGATAGAGTATGCTGTGTGTGCGTGCGTGCGCGCGCGTGCGTGCATGTGTGTGTGTGTGTGTGTGTGTGTGTGTGTGTGTGTGTGTGTGTGTGTGTGTGTGTGTGTGTGTGCAGACACTCCTATCATCTTTGCCGTTTTTACTCAGATCGCCACACTGAATGGGAGCTAATTATCAGCCTCTCCTTCTCTGTTTACCTTCTGCACACGCTAGCGGGTCAGTGGCCCGACCTTCCAGAGCCCCAGTAATCCTGCAGCAGCCCTCCGACACTGATACATCCTCCTTCCCATCCTCTTCCTTTCCTCCTCTTTAGGGCTTCTCCTCCCCCTTCTTGCCTCTCCCTTTCCTTTACCTCTCCTCAGAATAGTGTTTTGTTTTTTTCCTCCACAATCCTCCTTGTATCTCGTGATCACCCTAAGTCCTCTGGCACGGTTTCCTCTTTAGTCCTCTTTGGTCATAATTAAATACAATCAGATGAGGTTTAAAGTCAGTTTGAAAGCATTTGGAAAGCACCCTTTTTATAGTTTCAACATTTTGTTTAAACTTTTCAGACACAAACTGACTTCCACGTTCATTAGAAAAAACTGATTGCATCTTTTTATTATTTATTTCTAGTAAAATCTGTAAAAAATAAAGTTAGGTGAGTTCAATCAAAAATGGTTTCTGTTTTAGCAAATGAACCTAAATAGACTGAAACCTGTTTTGGGGATTTTTTAAAGAAGAAGATGCCTGACTACTCAGCTTTTCCTACTGAGTCTGGACAGTTTAACAATTTTAAACTGAAAACACATTTTAGACCAAGTATTAGTCCCAAGTATTAAAAACTGTTTTTTATATAATTATAAATGAAAATGAGCATTTAAATCAAATCTCCCTAAATAAGGAAAACGTATTTAGTCTGAACAAGTGCAGGGAGGTGAGGGATGCAGGGTCAAGCCCAATCAGTGGGTCATGCTTCAATCCTAATGCAGGTAGCTGTAGGGACATCTGAACTGTTTTCACTAAATCACAAATAAAAAGCAGCACAAGCACTCATGCTGCTGATCTGTGTCTCACTTGCAGCTCTGACAGCTCACCTGTTTGTGAGGGGAAATTCAGTTTAACGCCTATTTGAATTTTTTGTGCAGAAATCCCTCCACAGTCATTATTGAGCTCACCATCATTCATAAACTCCCCTCAGATTCAGTTTTCCTCTGATAGACCCACTGCCTCAGGAACAGAAACTCAACCATGTTAACGCTCACCCAGACGCAGAAACATGCTGATATACATGCTACCACCAGCCATTTGGTGTGTGTGTGCGGGTGTGCGTGTGTGTGTGTGTGTGTGTGTGTGTGTGTGTGTGTGTGTGTGTGTGTGTGTGTGTGTGTGTGTGTAAGGGGGGTGTTACTCACCCCCACAACCACAACCCCCTCCTTTGGGACATCCTGGCAGCCATGCGGGAGGCATTCCACTTGTGGGACAGCCCAAGGCCTTTAATCCCAGCCTGGCTCCCACCTAAAGCTCCCTGAACGACAGAACGCCTGCCACAGAGGATGTGCCACCATAAAACACACAACGTTCCTCTAGCCATGTACACACTTAGATAAACACTTCCTCTTACCCTCAGTGGCCCTCTGCTCTCATTTCATCTGGATCTGTCAGGTCCTCCTGTCCAACTCTGGCTCGTTTCTTACTCCATCTCATTTCCTCTCTAACATCCTCCCCAGCTGCATATCAGTAAAGCTCCTCTCTTACAGAGCAACGTTACAGCCAGTGACAGTTAAGTCCCCTCTAAGATGGACCTCGGGAGTCCAGAAGTATGGTAAAGATTTAAATGTTCAGTCAGATTTTCCCTAAATTTAACAAGAAGGCAGTAAAGAAGACAGAGGGTCTCTCCTATTGGACAATGGTCAACGTGGCATCCTCACCGCTACAGACGTCAGTCATCGGGGCAGTCCTTGATACACCGTTGAAGAAGACACAAATGCATCCTTCTTCTAAATAAGGGACTAAAGTACCTCTGTCCACTTATGACTCAAAGAAAAGCCCAAGTTTAAATAGTCCAAAGTTGATGCCAATGCTGTTTCAAACGAGCCGCCGCCATCTTTGTTTTGCTCAGTCGCAGTAACATCCCGCCCACCGAACCGACGGCCACAAGAATGGTCTGGCCCGCTTAGGCTCTAATGGAGCGTGGCTAGACCAGAATGCAGAGCGGCGACTGTCTGTCTAGACTTCTAGGCTACTTGTTTTATGTAACAGAGAATAAACCTGGACTTGTTCTGGTCAATAAGCTGTTTGGATTTCCACAAACGATTAAAAGCAAAAGACAAAACTGTTAATAAAACTAACTTCTTCCCGCCAGACCTGATTCAGTCTTTGAGCTGAGCCACTGTTAGCCCAGCGGAGACAGTTCAGCACACGGTGAACACCAATAAACCCAAACCCGTCTCTTCTTGGACTCTTTCTATTGGTCTCAGGAACATCAAAGGGTCAAGAGAAGATGGTAGAATAATCTGCCTGAGTACCAAAAAAAAGCCCAAACACGTGGCTGAAAATCAGACTGTAGTGATGAAACAACGGCGTTCTATAAAAGGCTTTATTAAAAAATAAACTTCACAACTTGCACTATGATGACTAATTAGATCATTAAGAGTCAGTGACTTGAGTTGAGAAAAAAGGCCCCAAAGGCCTTTGAGAGGAGTCGACTTCCTCGTCTTTCTCAGCAGAGCTCATCCAACTCTACGTTTCTTTTCGTGTTTGGTTCGCCGGCCAGCTTCCCTGAAAGTCTCTGACTTCTGAAATGATTCTTGACAGGATGACGTTTGGGAATGTGCTATATGTCTTTTGACAATGTTCCAGAACTTCTAAAGGTGTCTCATGCAGGAACCGCCACACACACGTCAACACACAGTTTACAGAAAGCCCATCAGAAACGTTCCGACTAACCAAATGCAGGCTGCTTTGATAAACACTGGCCTAATCATCTCCGCGCTGGCATGGATTAGGTTTCTCCTCTGGTTCAACAAAAGCACCGGGGCTACAGTATGACTAATCCACTGAACTTGTAAATAGTTATGGTGTTAGGACAGAGAAAACAATGAGGGCCAAGGGAACTTCCTGTGTTTATAGAGCGAGGGGGCATACCCTGGATGAGTCAGCGGACCAGACTACTCCATTCATCCATCCATGAAACCACCTCCCTCCACTATCACTGATATAAGTCTGTTGGACTCAAAAGCAAAGCCTTGGTATTATCTGTTTCCTGTCCTCTCCCTGCAGGATGTCTCGATTAGACGCAGTAGAGAAGGAGAGATTAAATACAATATGCACAGGTCAGACCTTGTTCCTGGTCCAAACTGAGACCTGCCTTGATTAATGCACATAGGGAGCGAGGTAAGGGGCGTGCATCAAGCAGACAGACAGATGTCTTTCCCCCCTCTCCCTGTCTGTGCCCACTGCCGACTTCAGCAGTTTCACAATCCCCACTCGGCCGGCCAGCCAGCAGCCAAGCAGGCCGTACTGCTCCGTTCCACTCACACATGGGCGGCAGCCGTACAACAACAGGAAGGGCCTCCTCTGCTTTCGCTCGCAGCAGGTCCCATCTCCAGCCTCCCTGAAGGAAGATCTCAGTATTATCATTAATAACTGCAGCTCGAGCAGAGAGATAAACCTTCAGCATTCCAAAATGCTCCGTTTTGTTTATGAGATGATGTTGCAAGAGCTGATAAGTCTGGGAGGTTATTTAAAGGTTTTCTATTCTGGACAAGGGTCCGCTCATCACTGCAGCAGCTGACTGACAGCTCTTTCTGTGGGTAAACACTGACACCTGGTGGTGAAGGAGCCACACTGCTCCTGATGTCCATCCATCCATCTTCTGAACCCGCTTTGTCCACGCGGGGTCGCGGGGTACACCCTGGACAGAGAGCCAGTCCATCGCAGGGCAACACAGAGACACGCAGGACAAACACACACACTCACACCTAAGGGCAGTTTAGACGGACCAATTAACCTAACAGTCATGTTTTTGGACGGTGGGAGGAAGCCGGAGTACCCGGAGAGAATCCACGCATGCACAGGGAGAACATGCAAACTCCATGCAGAAAGATCCCAGGCCGGGAATCGAACCTAGGACTTTCTTGCTGCAATGCAACAGCTCTAACCACTGCACAACTGTGCAGCCTGCTCCTGATGTTTGTAGTTCAAATGTTTTCACTTCAGTAGAATTTTTCTATCCATGCTTCAGTTTTATTATAATGCTGATGAGTTCCTGCCACTCATGCTGAGTAAATTATTTTTACTCGAACAACAAAATGACTTTTGTTTCTTGACTCCATTAGGAGGACGGAGAAAGACTGAGCGAAATGGCAGAAGGAGTCGCAACAACCGTAAAGACAAGGAGAGCCAGGAGGTGCGGCGGGAGAGGAAGAGAGAAAGGGAGCGGGACAGGGATGTGGGAGAACGGGAAGACTCGGATAACAGGAACAAAACTGAGCACCGGCACCGCCGAGGCCACAACACAGAGACCGTGTCCCCCGAAGACAGGCCTGTGCAGTAATGCTCAGGACAGACTATGTTAAACAGCATCGTTTGACCCTTTTGACCCCTCTCTACGGGGTGCTGCTGCTACCTGTACGAATTAAAACGACTTGACTGTTTATGCGCCAACGTTATGGGAAATATTCAGCCACTCTGGACTCTATGTCCCGTTGTACGCTGGGGCCAAACTCCTGCAGATCCACGGCTCAGTCTCATCTGAAACGGACAGGAGACACCACTTTAGGGACGATGGACATAGAGAACGGTGACCGTGAGGACTCAAGGACTTGTGTGCTTGTTCATAAGGTTATTTAATGATGCTTAAGGGTACAACAATGTGCATCTTGGGTTCTGAATGTAGATTTTATAGCATTATGTAGAACGAATGTTTATTATTATAACTGTTGTTGTACCTGTTCTTTAGAGCTCTGTATTCAGAGTAAAGCTTGTAAAGAAACCTGACGTCTTTGCCAGCTTCACATCCAAACCACGGACAGATGGAGAGCCGGCACGCTGCGGTCAGGAGGGGTTTGTTCAGCGAAGCAGGATGATCGGATCCAGAAAAGTCATCTTGTGTTTTAGGCATTCTGTTCTCGAAATAAAACTCCTGGAACCAAAGACAACTTTATGTCAAATAAAAGTGTAATGGTTTGTATCTGTGTTTATTCTCTAAAGATAATCTGCTGTAAAATGTTTCTCAGAGAAAACAGAGAGACGCTGCGTGTCATTAGCGGTGGACTCGGATCTTAATCAGGAATTAGATTAGGAAGTTTCATAGCTGAACTTTCAACCCACGGCCTATTTCCTTGTATTCCTGAGTAACGCGTATTTATCATCAGTAATAATTGTCCAGGTTTTATCATTGTTTATTACACAGAATTTAACTATTAGCATCAAGTGAGTCATATAAAACTGGCTTAACCTTTAAGTTGGTTTCAACTAGACTTTTTTTTAATTTGGGTTAAAAATGAAGCTATAATATTAATCAGTACTAAATTTAATGTCCCACTTAATCCAGCTGATGAAGAGAACTGGGATTATTTTATGAATTTGGTATTTATCTGGTGGATTTGGAGGGAAATCACTGGGTGTGATGAGGCATGCATGAATATTTGACACATTTGATCCTCCTTTCAGTGCACTGTCAAATAATGTTGTGCAGAAGGGAAACAGGCAAGCTTCTGAAAGCTAAATTATTTATTGGTGGAGTGAATATTTTGTTCATCAGCAACAACAACCGTTTGCATCAGTAAGCATGAAAGTATTTCCTCTTTGTTCACTCAGCAGAGACGTCCTCACAAATGCATGCTGTACATTAAATTAACAATCCTGACAAAACTTGCAAAGTAAATAAGTCACAGTACAGCACAGACACCAGGTATAAGCACAGGATCAGGCCATGTTTGTTAAACTAAAACAGCTTAAAAATACGACCCCGCTGCCAAGACAAAGAAGAGGAAACCCTGACAGATCTTCAGTTACACAGATGTCTTAAGACTGAACCTCCATCATAACTTTGGCTTCTGTTTACTTCATGTTAGCTGCAAAGTCCTCGCCTTTCTTGATTGAAGCCTTCAGCTCTCCGATGGCGTCAGCCACCAGCTTCTCCTCAAAGGCTGACAACTTCCCCAGCCCAAGGTTCTTCTCAATGCCGTTCTTGCCCAGAAGGAGAGGCGTGGAGAAATACTTGCACTCCGTCTCCTCAGACCTGACAAAGGCGCACTCCACCACACCTTCTTTTCCATTCATGGCATCCAGGACTGAGAAGGTAAATCGGGCACCCGCATAAGCCATGGAGAGGGTGGCAGATCCTGCTCCCGCCTTGGCTTTCACCACTTCTGTGCCGGCCTCCTGGATTCTTTCTGTGAGGGCAGTCAGCTGGTCAGCAGGAAACTCTACTTTGGGTGTACACTGGGAAATCAGCGGGATGATGGTCTTCCCAGCATGACCACCAATGACTGGGACATTGACCCGAGCTGGATCTAGACCTTTGAGCTCAGCCACAAAGGTGTTAGCTCTGACAATGTCCAAGGTCGTGACACCAAACACTCTGTTGGGATTGTACACACCATGCTTCTTCATGATCTCTGATGTAATGGGGATAGTTGAGTTCACGGGGTTGGCGATGACACAAATCATGGCTTCGGGGCAGGTGCGGGCGCAGGCGTCGGCCAAGGTGGCTACGATGGTGGCGTTGGTGTTGAACAGGTCATCGCGGGTCATACCGGGTTTCCTGGGCACGCCGGCGGGGATGACCACCACGTCACAGCCCCGCAGAGCAGCGTCGAGCTGGTCTGGGCCTATGTAGCCGGTCACCTGGGCCCTGGTCTCGATGTGGCTGAGATCCGCCGCCACCCCGGGTGTGTGAGCGATATCATACAGGGAGAGGCGACTCACCAGAGGGCTGTTCTTGAGCAGCAGGGACAGCGACTGGCCTATCCCGCCTGAAGCCCCTAGCACCGCCACTTTGGCGTTGTTGTGCGCGGAAGTAGACAGGCTTCGAGCGAGGCTCGCGGTGGGTCTCACGGCGCGGGAAAACATCCTCTTGCTGCTTCTTTTTGCGGCTTAGCGGAGAAAATGAAAAGAAAACCTCGGGAGCCCCTCTCCTTTGTGACACCAACGTCCTCTGGCCACGAGCGAACAGGAAGTCAGCCTACTTGACATGCGTGAAAATGGTCGCGTGACAGGATGTCAGATGACGCAGACGCGTAGCGTTAACGTCGCCCCCTTTATCTCAGCTTCTCTTGCGGAGGAAAACAAAGCCAGTTAGCATTGAAAGTCGTGTTATTGGCACCGGGAATCGGTCTGCGTAACGAGTCAGAGCGCGAAGGAAGACGGAGACAGCAGCGTATAACGACATGCTCGGTGCGTCACCGTTTTATTGGGAGTTGTCTCGCGACTGAAGGTTTTTTTCTGTTTATGTCGCCTCGCTAAATGAAGCTAGCGTTGTCAAATGTACTCCGTCTACTTTCTGGAATGAGGATGCAGCACTTAGCCCAGCCCAGCTGCAGATAACTACAGTCGTTGTTCTGAAGGGTTTGGTTTGTCCTCGGAACAGTAACGGTGGCCTCCCTTCCCTAGCTGTCACTCCTACATACATCCTGTAGGTGAGAATAAAAACGCTGTAGTTGTAGACGGCTGTCTTCATGTGTCCGACGTTGAAGTCAGATGGGTAAAGTTACCGTGAAGTGACACAGTTCGGTGATTGTAGTCGGTACAGAGCTTCCCTTTGTCCCTCAGATTTCGCCTTTAACCTTTACTATCAGGCTTTAAAAGACAATAAACCTCTGTGGTCTATTGGGCCATTCCCATCTGTACCGGGTCGGCCCGGGTAGCGTAGGTTGTACCATAGTATTATACAACTGCGTGCTCATGTTAACGAAACGCGTTAAAGTCCAGTTTAAACGCTTATTAACTAGTTGTTTTTGTTTGAAAACAACACATAGAAATAGTTTATGGGCCATTTTTGCCTGAATGAGGTAATAAATAAAGTAGCTCTTCAGACAAAGACATCACAATGAAAACCATCAGATGTTTAATTAAGAGGTTTGTGTCTTTGAGAAAACATTTGAAAGCCGGCAGGTCTGTTGCCTAAGATCATTAAAACACTACAAGTAGAAATTAACTGATGTGGGTTTTTCTACGGCCGACGCCGATCTGTAGAGATCTTTTTTTTTTAGCTGATTGGTGCTGTTAGTTTTAGGCCAGTTTTCATGGCCGATATCTAGAGGTTTTCCTCCCTATTGCTGCCACAAATGTCACTGGTACCAGTGGATACACAACATTTCTAGTTTCAGAGTCTTTACAGCAATCCTCATGCTAAGCAAGCATGCAGCGACAGTGGAGAGGAATACTCCCTTTTAACAGAGGATCCTGGCTCAGTATAAGCAGCCGTCCTCCACGACTCACTGGGGATGGAGAAGACGGAACACACACACACGCGCACAAATACCTGATTTCTTAGTAAATATTCTGTTTAGTGAAAGATAAACTTTATTGTATTTATCCTAGTGAATCTATAATTAAACGGGTAAACTAGTAGTAGCACATTCAATGTCAAAGAGAGTAAAATGTTATCAGGAGAGGGAGAATGTTTAAGTAGTTAGCAGCAGTGTGCTAGCCGATGGCCCCTGCCCCTAGTTTTGTTTAACCAAAGTTTTAAAAAATCAGTAATCCAAGTATTAAGTACATAAAACCGGTAAACAAAAAGAAATCTCAGTTAAAATAATGTTTCTGAGCATTTAAAGCTGTTTTTTGTCAGGAACATAAATATAAATACAACTCTGCAATAGCACAGGGCTGCCCACGAACGTGCCTGACTTTTAAAATATCAGCTCGACATGTCGGTCTATCTCTAATTACAAGAAGTATGACTTTTATGCAAACTCTACAGAAGAGAAGGCCGACTCTAGCCTTTTGCTCTGTCATGTACCTCCAAGCTAATGTGGAAAACATGTTCACTCACTGCCTGTTTCCTTTTAACAGCGGGAGGTTTGAAGGTCCAGAAGCGTTCCTAATGATTCGTCAGCATTAAAGCAACTTTGAGTAAGTATCTCTGGGTGGCTTTTTCTGTATGAAAGTGGTCTGTGTTTAAACTTTTCATGACGAAAAGAATAGTTTTACAAACACAAGGTTTATGCTGCAAGGTTAATACTACAGACCAGAGCTGTCATGATGTAATCACTCAAGTAGAACAGGGCAACATGTTTTCAACTGGTGTTTAAAGATAATAAAATGTGGTGGTCTTGCTATAAATGCTTATCTCCTTTTCTTCAGCACTTCTCAAGGATGGCTAGTTGTGGAGAGGTCGACCACTCTGTTGGCTCACTTCCTTCTAGTAAGAAAGGCAGCAACGGCGGCGGTGGAAGCGGGAACAGCGCAGACTCGTCGTGCTCTGGCTCCAGCAGCTCATCCCCAGCTCTGTCGGTGCCAGAATGTGCCATCTGTCTGCAGAGCTGTGTCCACCCTGTCCAACTGCCGTGCCACCATGTCTTCTGCTTCCTGTGTGTGAAGGGAGCGTCCTGGCAGAGTAAACGCTGTGCCCTCTGCAGACAGGAAGTGCCGGACGACTTCTTGGAAAGACCCACCCTTCTTTCCCCGGAGGAGCTGAAGGCTTCGGCAGGAGGTCGGGGTGGGGCAGCGAGCGACCACGCGTGGTACTACGAGGGCCGTAATGGTTGGTGGCAGTATGATGAGCGAACCAGCCGCGAGCTGGAGGATGCTTTCTCTAAGGGGAAGAAGACGGCTGAGATGCTGATAGCAGGGTTTTTGTACGTAGCTGACTTGGAGAACATGGTGCAGTATCGGCGCAACGAGCACGGCCGTAGACGCAAGATGAAGAGGGACATTTTGGACATTCCCAAGAAAGGGGTTGCTGGACTGCGGTTGGACTCTGAGGCCGTTATCGGGCCAGCGAGTCGTGGAAATTCGGCAGATGGGGCCGATGCCTCAGTAGCAGGTTTACAACAGCAGGCCACAGTCGCCCCCCCCGCTGTTATGGCCCCCTCGGCTTCTGCCCGGCCTCCCACCTCTCTCGGGGGTCAGCCCGGCACCAGTTCTAGCCCCTCTCTAGAGGACGCTCTATCTCATCTGGAAATCACCCCCAGGCCCAAGCCTTCTGACAATCGAGCCGAGGCTGGGGAAGGAGAGGGGGAAGACGAGGAGGAGGAGACATCACCCTCCCGGTCTTCTGACCCTCACACCTCCGTGGAGTCTGGCTCTGGAGACTGGAGCGACGATGAGGAAGAGGAGGGAGGGGATGTGGAGCTTTGGGAGGACTGGCCACGGAGACGAAGACTGACTCCAGAGGACAGAGCCCCCCCTCGTGCCGAGTCTGCCTCCCCCCCTCCGTCATCCAGCAGCAGCGGCAGGTCCAGAATGCCTGATGGCCAGTGTACAGTGACTGAGGTGTGAGGGGCTCATCTCTAACATCAACACCGAATGGCAACGTTCCACTCCGTTAATTTATTCCTGACATCATGCTGTTGTTCACAGGTCTGATGGGGGTGGGGGGCTCTTTGGTACCGCAGAATTCAGCACCCACACATCCTAACAGTACCAGGTTGGGTTTACTCTGGGTCTGGGTACTTTGTGTCGTCATAGAAACAAGCAGCCAGCTGGTAGAGGGGTTAGCTGTGGACGAGGTTACATCTTAGCTCACAGGTAGATGCTCTGTGAGTGAGGAACCACGCGTCTGCTTTGTGTTTACATTTCATGTCTGACTCCCAGAGGGAAGAAGGAATAATGGGGAAGGGATCCAAGTCGTTCCGATGAGCAGCTGCATCGTTGTGCTCTGAACTCCGCTAACAGCTCACAGGAACGTTAGAGTTCAAGTCTGGTCCCACAGAGAAATCCACCTTTCAATCCCAATCCTTCAGATTCGTCTAACGGCTTCCCTTCTAAACCTCTAACTTCAGAACGGTAACCTGAGAAGATCTGGAAAGTGTTCACTACAGTTTTTCAGGAGTCCCCGTAGCCAGTTGTGCTCTGGATTTGATCTTGTGAAAGTCCACCGTTTGCAGATTCATAACTGTTCGTCATATGAATGTCTGCATATCTGATTTAACGAGAATTTACGTTTTAATGTGAATTATGTTTTCTTTGTTTTTTGTATTGCAGCTGAAGCTTCTTTAATGATCTTATTGTTCCTGAGTAATAAAAGTTCTCAAAGTGTGTAGTTTTGTGATTTGTGTGTTTGATGTGACCGGTTCAGACGGGAGGAGAACCGATGGCTTCAGTTTCCCTGTGGTGGTGAGTCTCGTGTCTGACATCTGAGGGAAGAGAACACGGACACGCCGCTGTCTCAGGCCGTCCTGCAGAAGCTGCAAGTCATATTTTTATTACCTCATCGACTTGACATTCTGATTAATAGTTTGTGTCAACAATTTCCCTTTGTTACTCGATTTGTAATTAAACATTTCATCCTATTATTACATATTTGTGGTCTTTTGGGAAAGACTTTTACACTAGCTGTTACCAGAGCTGTCGCTGTGCCCACCAGGTGATGACTGCTCACCTAGTAGGTGTTTGATCATGTGACCACAGCAGGTATTACCACCTCAGCTGGGTGTCTAGACAAGAAACGTGACCTCTGGATGAAGGGAAGGGCAGCCGGGCTCTTTGGACCATCCACCACGTCCCCTGACAGCTTGCTGTTTTAGTTCGAGCACATCTCTGCTTTCACTAATGTCCTTTACAGACTCGACCAGACACTAAATCACAAGTTTGAGCGTCCCGGTTTGACAGAAACCCAGGACGGATCTGAAGCTGTCCTGTCCAGGGGATGTCCTGCTGTCTCAGCGTCCATGTCCTCCAGCTGGACCCGGTGTGGATGATGTAATCTGGGTTCTTAAAGAACTGTAATAAAACGTGCTTGTGCATAATAAATACTCTTACAAAAGGTTTATTTCTATTATTTACAAAAGTAATGTGTGACGTGAACCGATGTTCAAAACTGGATTAGTTTAATATTTACAAAAGATTTTCAGAGATGGGAGGGGTCTGACGTAGGGCTGGGCAATAAATCAAAAATTTATCATCATCTAAATTTCTGACTTGAGATCATTTTTATGTCTAAATTCATTTAAAAAATGAAATGATGTGTGTAGTTCAGCAGCGTTCGTGACCCTTTAAGAAGCTGTACCACCTTGAGTCTCATAAAAATGTGACTAACACAGCCCCATCTAGTGGACGCTTTTGTTTCTGCATACCTGTAGTTATCATTTATCGTTATCCAGGTGAAATCCTCAGTATATGGTAACATTGATTTTAGGCCATATCGCCCAGCCCTAATCTGACGTCTGACACAATCACGGCCAAACCACTCTAGTATCCTCAGATGTTCCCAAGGAGGCTTCTGATTGGCTCTGCATCCCACCATGAGTTCATGCACAGAACAAGCATGCACTTTATTTTAAATCATGACTCAAACGCCTCATCTATGTTTGGACTTGCTGGCCAGGGCCTCCAGATTAGCTGCCGCCCCCCACACTGTCCCGAACACATTCTTCTCCGTCCTCAGAGCCTCGGACAGAGGGAGCTCCCTTCCCGAAAGCACCACTTTCTTCACAGCCTGGATCACTGGAGCGGGTCCTCTGGTGTAGCGACTGAGCCAGTCCTCAGCCTGCTGCAGGACGGTGTCCGCCCCCCCAGCTCCCTGATGGTCCTCCAGGACTCCATCTGCCAGGCCCATGTGCAAGCCCAGCTCGGAGTCCACTTTTACCGCCCCGCCCAGCAGCTTCAGAGCGTTCTGGCTTCCTACAAGGTGAACGAGTCGTGCAGCACCCCCCCAGCCTGGAACCAGACCCATGTGTTTATGGACAAACTGGATCACGCTACCTGGTGCCATTAATCTAGGAGACAGAGGTGACAGTAAGATGATGGATTAAGAAATACCAGGAGAGACATTACAGTCATTACCTAAAATCACAGGCAGTGGTGAGCTCCGCTCCTCCTCCTAACGCTTTCCCCTCCACAACAGCAACAGAGACCAGAGGCAGCCTGCACCGAGGAACACATCCTCTCAGCAAACCGTGCTCCTGCAGGTTACTGCAACAACACTCAGCTGAGCTCCTACCTGAGCAGTCTTGTAAGAGTATTTTGCATGAACATGCACATTTTCATCCCGTCCTACGAGAAAAGAAAAGATCTGAGGATTAGAAGAGCAGCATGGCCATCACAAACGTGTGAGCAGTTGTTCCCTGTGCTACCTGCGGGTTGGATATGGCTCGGACGGCGTTGAGGTCCGACCCAGAGCAGAACGTCTCAGCAGCACCACGAACAATCAGGCTTTTTCCGTTGGTCCAGTTCTCCAGCTGGGTCACCTTCTCCTCCAGGTCCACCATCATGCTGCCTAAAGGAGTTAAGACTCAAAACTCAGAAGTGGCCTAAAGGCTGCAGCTGTCAGGCGGCTTTAAAGTGAGGTTGTCATACCGGAGAAGGCATTCATACGAGACGGGTTGTTGATGGTCATCACGGCTAAGCCAGAGTCCTGCTTCAGAAGATCGATGGAGCCTCCGGGGAAGGCCTCCAGCTTCTGTCTGACCTCATCGTGGCTGAAGCCATGGACGCTGGAGTAAACACCGCCGTGGGCCCGCCTCTGCAGCTGCCTTCAATAAACACACCAGGTGGGGGTTTACAGCTTGAAGAAACAGACAAGTCAAACTGGAAAATGTGTGTTTACACAGATTATTTCACATGATAAATAAGTATCAGCCCCTCAGGGATTATGTGTATTTTTAAATCCAGATTTCCTCTGGAACATTAAAGTTCCTGTACGAGTTACCTGATCCAGACGCCGCAGCAGAGGCTGCTCCTCGCAGCACAGAGGACCATCCTGCTGATGAAAAAGAACAAATGTTTGTTTCATTCCCAACATTCAGCCCACAAGCAAGACCTCTCTATATGAGGAAGTTCTCTAAATAGTTATTTAATCGAATCAGGCTCATGTGTTCACTAGAGTGGCTTTGCTTGTTTTTATTCCAGCCCTATTTAATATTTTAAAACACGTAAATTAGCTTCCTACCTTTTCAACTGAGAGACTTTTTTTTACCAACTTTCCAAACATAATTGGCATTGAAACCATAAAACGGACAATGCGAGTAAAGGAAATAGTAACATTAATCAGATTAATCAGATTACACTGTTGGGGACCAGGTCCAGCTGCTAAGAGTATTGTGATTATTTTATTAGTTCTCCTCTTATTTATAGAAAGTAAAATAAATCCCAATGTGAAACATTTAAAACATAAAAACACCAGGTTGGGTTCCTACATGTTGCACCTTTAATGGCACACGAGAGGGAAAAAGATAAATATCAACATGTTTACACTGATGATGCAGTGATGTGCACATGTCTCTCTGCAGCAGCAGTGAACGTAAATCAACTTAAAGTGGATTTACTGCTGATTGAGATCATGACTCGTTTTTATCACTGCATGTTGAGCATTTCTGAGAAACGCTGTTCCGAGTAAATCCTGGAGCTCAAGGTTAAGAGTCGTAGATGTAAACTTACATATGTTTATGTACTTATCTATGATTAGAGTCCACAGCTGGAGCACCTACTGCCAGGAGGTCACCAGCAAAGCAACACACGTAAACATAAAATGAGCCAAAAAAAAAAACTACCTTCAGTTATTTAAATCAGCTCTAAATTAAATCATAAAAGAATATTTCAGACTAACTAACCTAAAGTGTCTGGAAAAAAGTCAAAAGTCTGATATTTAAAATAATATCAATCGGGTTTGTCTTGTTTTGTTGATCCGCATAAAACAAAAAGCAACGCAAACGATATATTCGCTAAAACGTCTTAAAATGATTAAGAAATGTCACTTAGCACCTACCTTGCTTAGTAGCAGCGCGGTGGTGTTGCACTAAATCTGCTCGACCAGAAACTGAAGCTGGAGAGAATTTGGGTCTGACGTGAGATGTTAAAGGTGGCCACACGAGGGCGCCAAACACAAGGGAGATTTAACCATAGACGTGATAACGTAAATGATGGCTACGTGCTCATCACGTTGATAGACTACACCCTCAGTAATCATCATTATTCAGATTTGAATCAAACTTTCTTTAACTGCAGCTTTTATTGTTTCTTTATTTCCCTGTGCTGAAATCATGTAAAAAGTAAAGTAAAAGTAACATAAAACAGAAGCAAATGTCTAAATGTCCACAACAAATAACGGGTGTACTGATAGGCTTCAGGAGCATGGACTCTGTGTTCACTATGAGGTTCTGCAGATGTCCTGGATCATGTAATGTGATGCCACAAGGTGATGAGAAAAATAACAAAGAAAATAATCTTTATAAGGGACAGCTGAGTTATCACACACACACACAGAGAGAGAGAGAGAGAGAGAGAGAGAGAGAGAGAGAGAGAGAGAGAGAGAGAGAGAGAGAGAGAGAGAGAGAGAGAGAGAGAGAGATCCTGAAGAAAATGTGGAAAAGTTGGGCCTAAAACAGTTGGATAGAAGATGAGAGTCTTCCTGTTCTGAGGTTTGGTTCATACCTCTGTCCACACATCCTCCACCACTGGTAAAAAATATTGGTCCTGAAGAATATTTCTTATTAGGATTCTGAATCTATCAGGTTTTATGATCATGTATTGTTTGTAAAGGAGAAATCTCGATTTTTCTTCTCAGAATTATTTGTGCAGCATGAATCCTTTTCGACTTCATTACAAATATAAAGGACATTCAACCAGAAGCCTCTGCTCTGTAGATCAGTGGCTCAGCTTTACAAGTCCACACCTCTCTGGTCTATTTAAAAGAGGGGAAGGAATTCAGAAAAGGTTTTCCTTAGACAGGAATCCCAGACACGCTGACTCCCGTTCCTGCTCTGCACAGTACATCAGCCCAGACAGCAACACTGCAATCTGTCCGTGCACATCACTTTGTCTACCTGAGGGACCTGTGGCTTTGACATCTGCTCGTGTGTGTGTGTGCGTGCGTGCGTGTGTGTGTGTGCGTGCGTGTGTCCGTGCGTGCGTGTTGTAAAGTAGTGCATCAGCACCCAGATCGATATGCAGCTGTCCTCTGCAGGAAGTCAGAGAATGTGCTGCAGCCAGGAGGGCTTCAAAAGCAGGCAAAGAGATAAGAAACATCCCACCTGACCAAACATTAGAGTCAGCTTCAGGTTCTATTTCAAAAACATGGCTGAAGGTTCTGGGTGGGTGGAGGTTTCCTGTGAGGAGTACTGAGAAGAGAATCAGACACCTACAACTGTACGATCTATTGCAACAAACAGAAGTAGCAGTAGTCTTTATAAATGCCAGCTAACACTGTGTTTAATGACATTGGAGGAACGCACATGTGCAAAAATAAACTTATTGTGTACAAAACACTTCACCAAGTGCACTAGAAAGTCATCATTTCCACGGCCAAACAAATAAAACCGTACATTCCCACAAAGCTGCATTCCTGTGTGGTGCATACACTCCCAGCTCTGCAGCTCCGTGTTTATGGCCTGCACCTAGCCCACAGTGGCTCACGGTTCTGGTAGGGTTAGGAATCCTGTGTGAACAGAGCTGATGAGCGACACTGCAGCCATCACAGGCAGACGTGTACAATCATCCCTCCTGTAGCAAAACAACATTATGTCTGCAGCAGCTTCTGCATCCAGTTGGCAGTGTTGCATGAAGACAGCAGATACTCCGAGCTTGTATAATCGAGCACAGACCGTTGCAGAAAATCCTTTCCAGGGCTGCGATTTTAGGAGCTGATGAGCAGCCAGCTAGTTATATAATAGCTTTAGCAGCTGGACACCTGAAGACAGGAGGACAGGTCAGAACTGTTCGCTCCTTCCCAACCTTGACACAGGAAAGCAGGACGAGACTGGCTCGGAGCCGGGCTGGGCGTCAGGAGAGAATGATAATATTTATATCAGCAGTGGGCTAAGATTTCCGGCACCACAACATGGATGCACCTGTTGCTTTAGTCTGCACAGGGTGCCGGGTTTCAGGGTGAGGGGGGTGGGAGGCTGAGTGTGTGCACGGCACCGTGTCCCTTCACATGTTCTTAAACATGGATGATGATGCAAAACACATGGATTTATATGACTCGGCAGTGATACTTGAAATAAAAGTCCAACTCTAACGTTTAAAGTATGAAAATTAAAAGAAAACTGGGTTAAAAGTCACAAAACTCTTTAAAGACCAGATCCACGTTTTCACCACATCTGCAGTAGGCTCTAGTATAAATTAATTCCTTGTGAGTCGCTCTAGCAGGAAGTTGGAAGTAGATCTAGTCTTACTAATATGCCTGGTATTCAGACAGCTCTCCTCTGATTGGCTAACAGCAACACGGCTCTGCAACTGACTGTCTGCTCTGCAACGTTGATTTAGCTCCACAAATAACACAAGTCTGGAGGAGTTCGGCTATGTGGTGGAGTTGCTAATGCCAACGGGTAGCTTATTTTTACAATTAGACCCAAATCTCTTGTATTGACATCATTAGACGGCTTTAGTTTGAAACTCTGGGCTGCTGATGCCTGGTCAGACGGGTGTCGTGGCCCGTCTTTACCTGGTAGTACACATTTCATCATTGGTCATGAACTGCCTCTGGTGTGTGTGACTAGAGTCTGTATTGTATAAGTAAAACGGGCAACCTGGGTCTCCCGTCTCTGCTGTAACCCTTCAGGTGTCGTGCTGTTTGCTGCAGGGCGACATGAAGACAACAGAAACCTGGTAAGTCCTTATATTTATTATAGAAAACAACAGAAAAGGCATTGTGATTCACCACCTTTTAGCGCCACTAAAACTGCACTACTTAGCCGAGTAACATCCTGATATGTGAACATTCAGAAATATTAAAAGTTTAAAAAATGCTTGCCTACGTTTAAAGTGTGACACAAGCTCTGGTGAATCGCGTTTTTAGGGACTCACCGACAGAAAACGTGTTTCCATAAACGGCCTAAGAAAGCAGCCTTTGGTACAACGTTGTAGAAAACAGGAAACAGAACTCTAACTATTGATGAAACTTAACCAGAACCAAGTACTTTGCTTGAATAAACACAGTTTTAGTCACAGGGAAGGTACAGTCCAGGCATGTCCTGCAGAAGACCACCAACATGAGAGGAAGTCATTTATCTCAGAGTTCGGTGATGTCACGATCTGTGTCTGAGTAGTGAGGGATCTGTTATTAGTAGATCTGTAAGGCTACACTAGTCACAGCTGAAATCCAGACCTGAGCGTAGGACAGCTTTGCATCAGAGGCTCTAATCTGACGATGCTGCAGCGCGGAGCCGGTGGGGTGAATAAGGCCGTCCCGATGCATCCGTAGCTGAAGCTCTTCTGAGTCTGCAGGTTGTGCAGGCTGGATTTGGTTCATACAACAGTAAAGGCTTCCGGTGGAGGTCACATGATGATGGTTTCCATGTGAAAGCTGTGCGAGTAAGAAAAGGAGGGGGCGTGTTTCTGCAGGGGGAAGGATGCGGGCACGACGGGAGTGCTGCGAGGGGAGGAGGAGGGGGAGGCGGGTGAGCAGCTGGCCCATCGGGATGGGAGGCGACGGTTGGCTGGACAGGCCGGCCTGGAGAAGCTCCTCTGGACCGAGGAGGAGGAGGAGATGGAGCGCTCTTCGTCTTCCTGTGGAGAAACAAGTGAATTAACGTTTAGGGTTATCACTCCGCCCTGGCGACAAGCAGACCCACACTCACATACTTTACATTTGTCACGAGCTGCAGCTGAGGTCTTCTGAATCCTAGGAGGAAAACGACAGGCACATTTCAAACGAGCACGCTCCTGAGAACAGCTCCAAGGGAAAACAAATCAGTTCCATGTGAGGCACTTCCTCTGAATCAACACGTGATCTGACTGGTCACTAGTGCGGTTCCCCTATTGTGAGGTCACCTAAAACTGCCTCCCAGCTTCTCATGCCACGTCTAACGGTTGCACGACTTTAGAGCAGAATCGTTTCGTGGGCTCTCCCGTTTCTGCCGAGGCGTTGGGTCGGCTGGCTGCTGTAGATGCTTCCGTAGTTGCAACGCTTCCCCTGCGAGGCCTCGTGGAAGCAGGGAGAAAGCAGCTGGTGTGGGCGGCAGACCACCTGCCTGGTTTCACACATAAACGCTTTAAGCTGCAGAACGGCCCAGTTCTTCACGAAGGCTTTGGCCTGCTTGTCTCTTAGCACAAACCAGGAATAAACAACATTCCCACCAGGGCTGTCCTCCGTCAGGAGCAACAGCTCAGCATGTCAGAACGTCCTGGATCCAAACCAAATGTTCACCCTGGCCTGCTAGGATCTATAACATTCACCTAACCAGATAAAAAGGAACACCGTTAATGGCGAGGAGAACAGGAGCCTCAGCATGAACTCACCTGCACTATAAGGAGAACCTCCTTCACCCCAGCAGGGCTGCTGCTGCTGGGGAGGCTGTGGGGGCGGTGGGACATCTGCATGAGCTTCACAGAGGGACTTAAAGGCAGATGGTCCACATCCAGCGTCTCCTCTTCAGTAGTGGTCTCCTCTGCTCCACAGGTGAAGTTACAACTTGAAGTCATCTTGTTCTGTTGTGCCCGAGCTGCGGTCTCGTAGTTTTTTAGAATCCGCTCCACAGCGCCATAGTTGGACCGCGATCCCTCGGGCCGCGGGTACGCAGCGAGAGTGAGAGGCTTCCAGGGGTGATCGCTCATCATTCGAGGAGCAGGTTTGGAGGAGTCTGAAGGGTGAGAAGAACCGGACATGTGGGTCACCTGGCTCCTTCTGGTCTCAGCATAGGAGTGCAGCTGTGAGGCAGCAACTGTGGCCGTCTGAGGCGGTGATTCTCGGGGACAGTGTATCTCGGCAGGCTGACCCGACAGGCTCTTTACAGCCAAAGACTCTGAAAGAAGAGCATCTGTGGCTGACCTCTGTTGCAACTTCCTGGAAGGAGCTATGTGCTCGACCTCAACAAGGTGATGAGGACTCTGAGAAGACAAAGCCTCCCCGAGTCCTGCCTGCGGCTGTTCGGGTGGTTCTGGGTTTAGTATGACATCCTGGACTTCAGCAGCATGTGTGACCAGAGCTGGCTGCTCATTGGGAATCTGTGGAGTAGAGGTTGAGACAGAATGCCATACGGACTCTTTGGGATGTAAATCAGAACAAACGGCTTGAGATGATGTCTCTTCAGGAGCTGAAATGTCCTGAGATGACGTAAGGACTGGCTGGAGCGTTGCAGCGCCAGTCTCTGTTACAGTCAGACGGTCCTGCGTGTCTACCCCCTGGCCCATCTCGGCTTGGAACAAAGCTCTGTTGAACTCATCGGTTTTCCGCTCCAGCATCAGGTTTCTCCTGGAGCCCTGGAGGGAGGGGCTGACAGGTGGTTTTTCCAGCGCGGAGAGGAGTAGCTCCACAGGAAATTCTTCAACATCCTCAGACGTTTGTACCTCCTCGACAACCAGATCTTTCCGAGCGGTCGATATGTTGACTTCAGAGAAGCTTTTCTGGACCGTCCCGACTGCAGACGATTTATTGTGGGTGAATTTGCTGGCCTCACACGACCAGCGGCTGTGACAGCAGCCCACGTTGCAGTTGGAGTTAGCCGTCACTGAGCACGATGCCAAAATGCCATCTTTAAATATCTTTCCCTCATTCTCCTGCAGCATGGCCTCAAACTTCCTGACAACAGAGGGACTGCTACACTTCCTGTCCACTAGAACACAGGGGCTGTGGCACTTCCTCAGCGTAGCCATGGGGGATTCTGGGATGTGAAGTTCTGCATCTGAAGTAGGAGTGCTCAGATTCCAGGAGGAGGTGCGAGGAGGGACGGGTGGTGCTGCTGCGTCGACGCTGCTGTAGCTAACCAGGTTAGCTGGCTCTACTGTCCAGGAAGTGCTCGACCTTCTGTTGGGTTGCCAGGTATGATCTGGTGACAAAGTGATCCAGTTTTCATTCTCCAAGGCCCGGAGGTCGTCGTAAATCTGGCCGAGGTCACAAGGAGCTTCATCTGGTTTTAGGCAGCTCCTGTCATGGCCTCCTCCTGCAGGGTGCAGGAAATCAGGTCGAATCCTGCAAGGACCAAAAACGTCTTAAATGTATTATTTAAATATAAATGACTCCTCGTTATGACCGTTTCATAAGCAAGATATTAAAAACCAGAATTATCTTTGACTCCAGCAACAAAGTAGCAGATTGTGATCATCATCATGTACCTCGGATCTCCACCCTTCTTTCTGATCTCATCCTGGTAGCTACACAGCTCCTCACTCACACGGGCGATCTCCTTCAGAGCCTAAAACAGGAAGGAAGACAAGGTGAGCGAGAGAGAGAGGACGAATCCCCGCTTTACACCAGAACAACAAACCAATCAACAACACAGATGTGTTATATTTAATGTTTGGCTATTAAACCTCTCACCGCATTGAGAGCAGTGGTGTTCTTCTCATTGCCGTAACTCAGTCCTCCCCAAAACGAGCCTTCATGAGGACCGACATGGACACCTGTCTCACGTCCTTTAGAGAAGTCGTCCTGCAGTACTCCACATCCAGATGTTCCAGGGTAAAAGGTCTCCAGCTGTGTTGGGTCCACAGCCTTCCTGTTATCAGTGACTGCTTCCTGCTGCCAACTTTCTCTGGATCTGAAGTCGTCCACCGTCTCAGGGCCACAGCACCTCACTGGAACACCGACATTAAATCCAAGAATGTCTGCTTGGAGGCAGGAGTCACCACTCGTGTTCCTGCTGGGTCCACATCCAGGTGAAGGGGGGTTTCTGGTTGGTTCTGACTGAGCGCTGCTGAGCAGCTCCGAGCGCGAGTTGTCGCTGAGCAGACTGGAGCCTGTGCTGGTGGAGCGAAGGCTGAGCCTGTGGCCCACGGCGTCATCCTGCTTCCTGCTGTCCAGGCCGGTTCCCCGTCGGTTGGCTCTCACCTCACAGCACAGCTGGAAAGGAGCCACTTTTGTTTTAGTTTCAATTAAAAGGAATAAAGAACATTTAAAACATGATTCTGCCTGATCGTGCAGATCTGGAGGAAGCATGTCAGAAGGACGCCAACATTTACTACTAAAATCCTGTTAAATGACGCTTTATACGGTCAGATGTCTGACGGATAAAAACCTCAGAAACACCTTCAGTTTTCTGGGCTACGCTGCCGCTGAGTCATATCTAGATGCCTTCAGATTAGTGATTAATCCCCGGTTTCCTCTCGTTTTCTCATCCCAAAAGGGAAAAACAAGAGTCATGTGTTTGGAGTTAACTGTTCCGATGTTTGTGACTTTTCGGTCTTTAACTCAAGAACTGATTCTCACATAAGATACAAACACGAGTAACAAGGTCAAACATGAGTACCGAGGTCATAAACAAAGACACGAACACGAGTACCGAGGTCATAAACAAAGACACAAACACGAGTACCGAGGTCATAAACAAAGACACAAACACGATTAACGAGGTCATAAACAAAGGTAAACACGATTAACGAGGTCATAAACAAAGGTAAACACGATTAACGAGGTCATAAACAAAGACAAACACGATTAACGAGGTCATAAACAAAGACACAAACACGAGTAACGAGGTCATAAACAAAGACACAAACACGAGTAACGAGGTCATAAACAAAGACACAAACACGAGTAACGAGGTCATAAACAAAGACACAAACACGAGTAACGAGGTCATAAACAAAAGACACAAACACGAGTAACGAGGTCATAAACAAAAGACACAAACACGAGTAACGAGGTCATAAACAAAGACACAAACACGATTAACGAGGTCATAAACAAAGACACAAACACGATTAACGAGGTCATAAACAAAGACACAAACACGATTAACGAGGTCATAAACAAAGGTAAACACAATTAACGAGGTCATAAACAAAGGTAAACACAATTAACGAGGTCATAAACAAAGGTACAAACACGATTAACGAGGTCATAAACAAAGAAACACGATTAACGAGGTCATAAACAAAGAAACACGATTAACGAGGTCATAAACAAAGAAACACGATTAACGAGGTCATAAACAAAGAAACACGATTAACGAGGTCATAAACAAAGATACAAACACGATTAACGAGGTCATAAAGATACAAACACGATTAACGAGGTCATAAAGGTACAAACACGATTAACGAGGTCATAAAGGTACAAACACGATTAACGAGGTCATAAACAAAGGTACAAACACGATTAACGAGGTCATAAACAAAGGTAAACACAATTAACGAGGTCATAAACAAAGGTAAACACAATTAACGAGGTCATAAACAAAGGTAAACACGATTAACGAGGTCATAAACAAAGGTACAAACACGATTAACGAGGTCATAAACAAAGGTACAAACACGATTAACGAGGTCATAAACAAAAGGTATAAACACGATTAACGAGGTCATAAACAAAGACACAAACACGATTAACGAGGTCATAAACAAAGACACAAACACGATTAACGAGGTCATAAACAAAGACACAAACACGATTAACGAGGTCATAAACAAAGACACAAACACGATTAACGAGGTCATAAACAAAGACACAAACACGATTAACGAGGTCATAAACAAAGACACAAACACGATTAACGAGGTCATAAACAAAAGACACAAACACGATTAACGAGGTCATAAACAAAGACACAAACACGATTAACGAGGTCATAAACAAAGACACAAACACGATTAACGAGGTCATAAACAAAGACACAAACACGATTAACGAGGTCATAAACAAAGGTACAAACACGATTAACGAGGTCATAAACAAAGACACAAACACGATTAACGAGGTCATAAACAAAGACACAAACACGATTAACGAGGTCATAAACAAAAGACACAAACACGATTAACGAGGTCATAAACAAAGACACAAACACGATTAACGAGGTCATAAACAAAGACACAAACACGATTAACGAGGTCATAAACAAAGGTACAAACACGATTAACGAGGTCATAAACAAAGGTACAAACACGAGTAACGAGGTCATAAACAAAGGTACAAACACGAATAACGAGGTCATAAAAAGGTACAAACACGAGTAACGAGGTCATAAACAAAGGTAAACACAATTAACGAGGTCATAAACAAAGGTAAACACAATTAACGAGGTCATAAACAAAGGTAAACACGATTAACGAGGTCATAAACAAAGGTACAAACACGATTAACGAGGTCATAAACAAAGGTACAAACACGATTAACGAGGTCATAAACAAAAGGTATAAACACGATTAACGAGGTCATAAACAAAGACACAAACACGATTAACGAGGTCATAAACAAAGACACAAACACGATTAACGAGGTCATAAACAAAGACACAAACACGATTAACGAGGTCATAAACAAAGACACAAACACGATTAACGAGGTCATAAACAAAGACACAAACACGATTAACGAGGTCATAAACAAAGACACAAACACGATTAACGAGGTCATAAACAAAAGACACAAACACGATTAACGAGGTCATAAACAAAGACACAAACACGATTAACGAGGTCATAAACAAAGACACAAACACGATTAACGAGGTCATAAACAAAGACACAAACACGATTAACGAGGTCATAAACAAAGACACAAACACGATTAACGAGGTCATAAACAAAGACACAAACACGATTAACGAGGTCATAAACAAAGACACAAACACGATTAACGAGGTCATAAACAAAAGACACAAACACGATTAACGAGGTCATAAACAAAGACACAAACACGATTAACGAGGTCATAAACAAAGACACAAACACGATTAACGAGGTCATAAACAAAGACACAAACACGATTAACGAGGTCATAAACAAAGGTACAAACACGATTAACGAGGTCATAAACAAAGGTACAAACACGAGTAACGAGGTCATAAACAAAGGTACAAACACGAATAACGAGGTCATAAAAAGGTACAAACACGAGTAACGAGGTCATAAACAAAGATAAACACGAGTAACGAGGTCATAAACAAAGATAAACACGATTAACGAGGTCATGAACAAAGATAAACACGATTTACGAGGTCATAAACAAAGATGAACACGATTAACGAGGTCATAAACAAAGAAACACGATTAACGAGGTCATAAACAAAGAAACACGATTAACGAGGTCATAAACAAAGGTACAAACACGATTAACGAGGTCATAAACAAAGATACAAACATGATTAACGAGGTCATAGAGATAAACACGATTAACGAGGTCATAAAGATACAAACACGATTAACGAGGTCATAAACAAAGGTACAAACACGAGTAACGAGGTCATAAACAAAGGTACAAACACGATTAACGAGGTCATAAACAAAGATAAACACGATTAACGAGGTCATAAACAAAGAAACACAATTAACGAGGTCATGAACAAAGAAACACAATTAACGAGGTCATGAACAAAGAAACACAATTAACGAGGTCATAAACAAAGATACAAACACGATTAACGAGGTCATAAACAAAGGTACAAACACGAGTAACGAGGTCATAAACAAAGGTACAAACACGAGTAACGAGGTCATAAACAAAGATACACACGATTAACGAGGTCATAATCAAAGACACAAACACGATTAACGAGGTCATAAACAAAGGTAAACACAATTAACGAGGTCATAAACAAAGGTACAAACACGAGTAACGAGGTCATAAACAAAGGTACAAACACGAGTAACGAGGTCATAAACAAAGATAAACACGAGTAACGAGGTCATAAACAAAGGTACAAACACGAGTAACGAGGTCATAAACAAAGATAAACACGATTAACGAGGTCATAAACAAAGATAAACACGATTAACGAGGTCATAAACAAAGATAAACACGAGTAACGAGGTCATAAACAAAGATAAACACGAGTAACGAGATCATAAAGATACAAACACGATTAACGAGGTCATAAAGATACAAACACGAGTAACGAGGTCATAAATAAAGATAAACACGAGTAACGAGGTCATAAATAAAGATACATACACGATTAACGAGGTCATAAATAAAGATAAACACGAGTAACAAGGTCATAAAGATACAAACACAAGTAACGAGGTCATAAATAAAGATAAACACGAGTAACGAGGTCATTTTTAAACCTGTTGTAAAATCACTGCTGTTTCTGACTCTGATAGGGTCTGTCCCGTCCTGTTGAGTGACTGAATTTAAACCTTTTATATCAACACACGTACTAAATTCCTCCAAGTCATCAAAGTCACATCCTCGGATTCCAAACATTTTCTAATGGCATTTAGATCTTATTTTTATATGGAAACAATTTTTAAAGTTTTATCTTTCATTTAAATAAACCTTTTTATAAATGACATAAAAACTCCAGCGTGAATTGATTTGCATGTTTTTCTTATTCCTGACACAGTTCTGCTAAAAATCATCCCTGCTCCAGGTCACGTCTCAATAACTTCCTGTCTTTGCACTCAGAGATGGGAAAACCAGCCAGTCAGCTTGTCTCTGCAGCTGCACACATCTGGGACGTTATTTAGTGGGTTGTTGGTATAAAGGGAATGCTTCCCACTGCAGGTGTTTCAAAGCAAAACGTGAACCTCAGAAAACATTACATTCTCACCTCTTCTATTTTCCTCTGCATGTCCTTCAGCTGACACTCCCACTCTCTTCTCTCCACATCAAACCTCTCTAGCAGCTCGGCTTTCTCCCGTAACCAGTCCCTCTCGCTGTGCTCCAGACGGCAGCGCAGGTCCATGGCTGCTGAATGGGTGTCGGCCAGGACCCTACGCTGCTCTTCCCTCTCCCTGCGGTGCGTCAACGTCTCACTGGTGGTTTCTTGGGGGCTCCGAGACGTCACAGATCCAAGACCTGCTCCTGATTTCAGTCCTCCGCTCACCAAGCCCGTAGCTTCTCTAGCCTCCAGCTTTAAAGACAAACAAAGGGGGAGAGAAAGGTGATATGAGAAGGGAAGAGTGGGAGAAAACGATGAGAGCCAGATGACAAGACATATAACACGGGGAGGGGGAGAAAATGTAGAAAGTGGAATTAAGAGAATTGAGGAGTGGCAGGAAGCGAGGATGAAGAAGTGGGGGGATAATGTACCACGGGGATGAGCGAGAGGGTTGGTAGGCGGGAAGAGAGAAATATCACACACACAGCTGGTTCCAGGGTTCAGGGGTCAAGTTTCTTTTCTGTGGTTCTTCACGAACACAGGATGCAGTGCAGGAAATGGTGGATTCAGGCACGGCAGCGCAAGTCTGCAGGTGTGGGCTAATGCCAGACATTTTCTGGTGATCCGGCTTTCAAGAATAACAAAGATCATCCCTCCTCTAAAAACACCAGGGTTCACTTATATAACACTTAACTCTTGGTAAAACAAATTCACTGAGTTTATGATAAAAAGATGCCCTTTTGTCACCGTTTTATCTCTGGGTGAAAAAGTTCTACCTAAACCCACAGCAAAGGTTCTGCGTTCGACCTGAGCCAAGATGCAAACCCCTTAAAGGCTGTAACGAAGAGTTGTGAGAGCACGAGAGGCTCTGGGCGACCTAAAACAAGAGCGTGTTTTCACATTTGTACATTATGTGGTAAATGAGAAGCTTTGTTGCTTTTAGAAAAAAAAAGTTGGCTTTGGGACTGGAAGAGTCCCAAGACAACGCCTGTGTGTGCAGAAATATCCCGGTGCTTCTTTGAGATTTGGTGCGTACAAGCACGCTGGAATGCGTTATTTCTGTTTGCACCACAGACGTGAACCAAAGCCTTCTCACAAGCCTTGGTGCTATTTCTGCCTGTGGCCTGAGGTCATGAAATGATGGTGCAGAGAAACAAGCCTTCTGTCTGCCTGTGGCTCTGCTCGACGCTCTCAGCAATTAGAGACGGTCGGCAAAGGGAGCCGTCCACGGCCGTTTAAACATCCGACGTACACAGAGTCAAAATGCAAAAGCAAGATGCTTGGAGTCACATCGAAGAGCTGACTGATGATTTTACTGTGAATTATCCCCTCAGAGACACAGATCATCAGGATGCTGGTGAACTAACGCATTTACACCTTCAAATCAGTCTGAAAGAGAACCTTCAGCCCCTCAGAGCCCGTCGCTGTGTGCCACAGGGGTTTATAAAGGTAACTGTGTCACCAGGGTGACCCACTATAAATAGCGGACACTCAGACTTGTACAATGTCACATTCCAAGAGGAGGCGGGAGAGTTAAGGGGGTGCTAAGCCGAGTGAGATGTCTCCTAGCTGCCAGCAGCAGTCATAAATCAGGGTCACGCCAAGAAATATGCCTGGAAATACCCATCCAAGCCCCAGCCTGGGACCTTGGTTGTTTCCTGGTATTTGGTGGTGGAAGTCGCCCAAAAGGGAAATGGGAACAACTTAACAGCATTCATATTCTGGCGTCAGCTGTGGACGACCGCAGGATGTGACGTGTGGATTCAAGGCTTGTTCAGGAGAATCCTGAGAAGTGATTTTTGAACTGAATGTAATACCCGAGACAGACTTTTAGTTTAAAAATGAACCCAAATACCAGTCATTGTCCTCCTAAAGAGCCCAAAGCGGTCGGGTGAACTCTAATTCCTGTATTTAGAGTCACATGTGAGACGCTGATGCCTGAAACATAGCTTCAACAAAAACTAACTGAAAGCTGTTCAACTGACCCACTTGGTGCTTTGTGAGCTGAAGCATTATTATGGATTTGGTTGCTCGGTTTCATTCAGTTTGTTGGTCCCTTCTCCCGATCTGCTCGTTGCTCTCTTGTTCCTCACACTAATCACAATCACCACCTGATATAAAAATGTCAGTGTGACAGTATCCAGACGAAATGCAGGTTCACTAAAAACAGAACACCATCTCTTAGTTATCGTTGAAGACCCCACTACCTCTGCTTTTACTCTTCAGAGAGCAGGAACAGTGGCTCTAGCTGGCCAGAATACAAACGGTCTCATTAGGAGGCCGTAAACAGAGCTCAGCTGAACCAGCCAGGACGGCACGAGTCACGTGACTGCACTAAAACACTCGTCTTTCTGCATGTTTACTACAATTATTGGAAAATGTAGAGTTTCAGCTAAATCTGGGCCAACGTTCAAGCTACAAACACACTAGCTGTTGAACTCCTGCTATTCAGCAGCAGCAACACAGGAATTTTATTATTAAACGTTTTTTACAACTGGAAACTGTTCACTGAGCCCCTAAAGCCTGTGGTGCTGTGTTGGGGTTTAAAATGTCCCAGAAGCCCTGATAAATGGCCAAACACAACCCCATAATAATGCCCTGCAATGGACAGACTGGTTAACCCCGCCCACTCAGCCAGGACGTGAATATTAAATGAGCTGAGTGCTGATTGGCCGGCCTGCCCAGATGGCTCTATGATGCTGCAGGCAGCCAGAAGCTCTGCATGCAGTATCTGGATAACCCAACAGAAAAGCTTTGGATCCATCTGGGATTCGTTACGCTGGATATTCCCAGTAGATCCTGGAACGTTTTACTCTCGTCCAACAAGGACGTTAGCAGTAGCTTGGGCTAGTGTTGTTCTGCGGTTACAGTGGCCAACGTTTATGTATCGCTGATGATTAAGTGCGTTGGGATGTGCAGATTAAAGCACGTGTGTCTTGATTATTATGCGTTTAAGCAGCTTTTGTCTGAACGAACAGATTCTACGTGACCATAGCAAAACAACTCATTTACATAGGAAAGCAGGTTGGGATGACGCCAACAAGGTGAATGAGGATTCAATGGCCCCTGTAGAGAGACAACTATTGACCTGTAATTTTTAACAAAAAAAACATGGTACAAGGTCATATTACTGATCGTCTTACTTGCTTGAATTTGATGAAACAAGCCTTTGGTTTGAGTTGCACCAGTCTGAGTGTAAATCTGGAACATAATAAGTGTGTTGAAGATTATTTTAGAATGCTCTTACGGTCGTGATGCAGAACCCCAGACAGTCACTGGTAAACACACACCGGCAGGATGTGGCCTGTAGACAATAGACCCATTGACCTGGTTCTGTTTGTGTAATCAGACTGGAGAACTGTACTGATGCATGTCCGTGTGCATGTCCACTCCAAAGAGGGTGGATCTTGATCATTTAAACACAAACAGGTCGACTGAGCAGAGCCCGTTTTTGTGTTAAAGGAAATGTTACGTTCTTTTTGTTTTGTTGTAATCTGAGGTTTCTTCCGGCTGCTCTGCAGGATTGCTCCGTTCCTTTAACTCTGTGTTTTCTGAGCTTTCTTACTTCAGTCGCCATCAGAAAAGCTGCCTGTGTGTGGGAGGGTTCTAGAGATAGGAATCACATGGGCTCAGATGACAAAGACAACTGTTGTCATCTCTCGTCTCACACACTCACCCACACACACACACAGAAAGAAAGGCACGCGCGCACACACACACACACACACACACACACACACACACAGAAAGAAAGGCTTAAACTTCTTTGGTGCAGCCTCTTAAATCCATGTTTGATCTGAGAGAAAGTGTGCTAAACCCCTCAAGCTGTGCGACTCTGAACAACAGCCCACCATGTTTGTTCCTCTCTACATGTCCTGGTACAGCATGGCACTGGTATTACAACAAAGCGTGTCTGATGTTTGAACGTAGCTGGGCTAACTAATCTACTCGGAGCTTGAAGTTAAAAGCCCAGATAAGTGTCGGTGACTGGCTAAGCAGGTCTAAACGTGTTCTCTGTCTCTAGGGGTCTGTGGAGGTGACCTCTCCCTGTTAAACTCCAGAAAACAAGCTGGTTCAGGTGACCATCGCCCATCCCTCTCTCACCTGAGCGATCCTGCACTTGAGCTCGGCCTTCTCCAGCTCCCAGGCACATCTGTCTCTAGTGTACTGCAGCTGCAGCTCGCTCCTCTTCTCCTCCTCTCTCTTCACCTCAGACTGCACTTCCTCCAGAACCGTTTTCAGGTCCAGCAGAATTCTCCGGTTCTCCCCGCCCTGCATGAAAACAAAAAAAAACCCTGCTGTGCTTAGCTAAAGCAGAGCCAACTCAGGTCCCACATCAAGGTGAATGATGAGTGTTCTGATTGTGTATTTTAACAATAAGACAGGTGATGCCTTCACAGGTCGCATTTACTTGTATGTTGGCCACTTCTCTCAACAAGGACTCCTTCTCCCGCATCCACTCCTCTTTGTCCTGAATGTGTCTCTTTTTCAGATCTTCCAGTTTTTTTTTAAGCCGGGATTGCTGGTGCTGCTGGGGTTCGGAGCCTGGCCACATCTGTCCCCTGAGGACCTCTATCTGGGCCCCTGCTGCTCCACCCTCTCCTCTGGGCTCCTGGATGTGACTGAAGACAGTGGGTGGAGATGAGATCCTCCTCAGCGGGCTGCGGGTCTTGCCCCTGCCCCTGTCGGTCTTCTCCATCCTGGACCGGGGAAGGAACTCCCATCCATGGGACGGAACCCCCCCCGCCGCCCCCACCGTGCAGCCCCGCACCGTTAATAAACGCACTCCACATCCGCCACGCGCATTCAGATAAAACCGTAAACCTGGACGAAGTGTTGTAAAGTCAAATCACTAAAAAAATCCACTAAAAGTCCGTCTTAGAAGTGAAAAGTTCAGACAAACGTCCCGGGGTGTTTGTGCTATCCGAACCGGGCCAGATCCCGCTGGGGCCAGCCAGCAGCAGCACAGGGGAGTCGACACCGGCGACGGGGCTGGACGCTGTTTTCTCCCCCATAGCTGCGCCCGAGCCCCGTGACGACCTCCCCCCGGCCCTGCTTATCCACCTGCACCGTTTTCCTGCTCCATGTTTGCGCTGAGCTCCCGGGACGGTCCGTCCGCTGCCTCCGCGCTCCAGGCGACAGCCCCGAGCAGAGGCGGCCCAGTAAACACGGCGGGACGCGGACCAAAAATATCCCGGAGAGCACTGCTGCAAGGGCGCCCGAGTATTTTTACCGCCTTGTAACCGGGAGTTTTATTTTCCCCCAAAGCTGAACGACGCCTTCAGGAGGAGGCTGTTGGGAATCAACGCCGTCTCCTCTAATTATGTCGCCACCTTGCGCCGTAGCCATGGCAACAAATCAATCCCGACCCGCGTGGCGGTGACCGCTAAGCAGCAAATCTGTTTCAGAGAATCGAACTGAGCAAAAGGCTGGGAGAGTACATGAAAGCTTTCCTCAGCTGTAAATAAAACATCTTTAGATGGAGAGGGCTGACGGTCACGAGGAAACGGAGGGTGTGGTTTTAGGTCTAAAGCTTTCAGCTGTCTGATGCCTTTCGTTGTTGTTTTTTTACCAAATCAAGTTCAGGTCAGAGTACATAAACTAAGTCAGCTCTCTCAGGTGACTGACAACCTGTTATCTATCCCAGCGCGTGCGCAGCAGCTCTTACCGTGATAAACGTCCTCACGCCGGGTCAGACTCAGCATCCTCACATTTCAGCGACTGGATAGGTGAAAGCAACCGCAGAGCTGCAGCTCAAATTATGCTTTCATGAACTGGAATAAAATTCCCCTTCCTCCCTCTCTCCTATCCCGCCTCTCTCCTCCTCCCCCTCTTCCTCCCACAGCTGGCCCGGTACAGCTGTGGGACTTGAGACATCCCACCGGTGCCATGAGGGAGGTGGACCAATTCCACCCCCATAGTGGTCACTCAAACCCCCCATGTGCACATTTTTGTTGTGGTTTCAGACCCCACCCAGATCCATTTTTATTCTGCCCAGAATGTTGCGCAACCACAGCGTGTGTGTGTGGGTAAAACACTGTTGAACTATCTAATAGGCAGAAGCAGGAGCCAAAAAGGCTCGATGCCGGAGTTTCTCTCTCACAAGCACAGTGCACATGTCCTAAAGCCCACAGAACTCCACCAGAGGCTCAAATCTCAAACCTCAGAATGAAGCAACTAAAAGCTCATCGTATATACTGTAAAGAGGTCCAAACGAGACATCAAAGATGTTCTTCAATGAGAAACCGTTTATTAAAGGGTGTGTATCATCAGTCCTGTCTCTATATCCCGACTGATCATGTGCTCTGGCCACCTGGACACGGGAATGTCCATTTGGCTGACACGTTAGGGCGTGTGACTCTCGTCCGGGAGTCCGGGGATTGAATCTCACCCCGGCCCCTGTCTCTCCTCCCTGCCACACTCCACCCACATCTCAAGTATGAAAAATGCACCATTTGGAGGCGTCCCCAGGTAGACCGAGAGGGCAGAGCTGCGGTAGTGAGCAGTACCCTTTAGAAGACGCACCAAACTGGCAAATCAGCATAATACTGCCGCCATGCGGGAATTTTGAGGCATTCTTGCTGGCCCACTTGGTAGTAATATTGCCACAACGCCAGACTTGTAAATGCGCATGATGCCTCGACACAACAGATGGAGGAGTCAAGATCACATGAGGAGTTACTGCCGAGCTCCGGCCGAGAATGTGATGAAAATGAACGTAAACACGGCCGTAAGTTAGGCTTTTTGAACGAATCAGCTGAGATGATACACTGGAGTGATGCAGAGCTCCGGGAGCTTCTCTCCGTTAGAGCTGGAGCTCAGATCACCTGACCGTTCACATGGGCATGTGGAGGACAGACACCTTCAGAAGTGGCTTGTGGAAAAAAAACTTAATGAGCGTGTCTTCGATCCTCTGGTGACTCCCTCGTTCTGCTGGGGGACTTTAACGCCCATATGGGCAACGACAGCTAGCCCTGGAGAGGTGCGGTTGGGAGGAACGGCCCTCTGATCTGCTCTTGGCAGCAGGACACCTCAGGATGCAGTTCGATGATCGACTTTGTTGTTGTTTCACCTGACCTGTGGCGGAGAGGGGCGGAGCTGTCAACTGACCGCTACCTGGTTGGCTTTGATGGTGGGGGAGGATGCTGGTCAGACCTGACAGGCCCAAATGTATGTATTACTTTTCATTTTGTGAAAAGTGATTATTATGTACATAATTAATTATTTGATTAATCATGCAAACTGAGAGTGCATATTTTACAAAGTTTTTTGCAAATTACGTCACCATGGTACATCGCATTTCTTAAAAAAGTTTTGGCACGTGTCCCACGGCCAAGCCGGTCATTTTGATGTATAGTTTGCGGGGGTGTACCCAGTCGTTTGAGCCGCATAAATGTTCTTGGACGAAGAATAAAGATATGGAATCCTCTGGTGAAGCCATTCTGGCCAGTACCTTAACTGAACAAACTACAACATCTTGTAAACATGAAAACATCAAACCACCTTTACAATGTAATGAAAAGTGTATTCAACAATGCTTTCAATACATTTTTCAAAAACTGCTGATGATCCGAGTTTTATCTTTCTACCTCAATTCAGTCAAAATAAATAGAATTAATGAATAAATCCAAACAGCCTTGTGGAAATGTGGGAGGACATGTCCCCCTTTGCCCCCCAAATATTACGCCCATGGATGTGGGCATCACTGATGAGCCAAAGACAAAGCTGGACTATGTCTCTATTTTAATGACAAGAAATGTTCTAGGTCACATGGCAAGGAAATGTTCACTGAAGGGTGGAGCTGGCCCGCTGCTGCTTTACAACAAACAGAAATAAAAATCGACTTTCTCAGAAGATCCCAGATGCCCAGATTCCACGATGAGGGTTTCTGCAGCAGCTGGGGAGTTCTGAGCTGAGTTCCTAACAGTGAGGCAGCATCCAGGCAGGTGGAACGAGGTCATCCAAGGTTCAAAATGGGACAAATAAAAGGATGCTGTTCGAGATGCGGAGGAGCTGCGTTAAAAATCAACTGGCCATGTGCGGGAGCTGCACCTGGCGTAGGGAGGATCTGTGCTGGCTGCGAGTTGTAAAAAGTTCTAGTGAGCATTTAAAATCACATCAAACGTGTTGCTTTCATAGCTGTTTACTGATTTTTAACATGATTTGATCTTGTTTGTGAGTTCTTTATACTTGCTGATCACAGTTTATTTCATATAGTTTGGTGATATTAAAGGAAGGTAAATGAAGCTGAACCTGTGGTAATACCGTATATTAGACTTCTTGGAATCGAGAGAGAAAAATAGCTTTTGTAGCTGTTTAATATAAAAGTTAAACGCATGATGTGGGAAACTGTACATTTGCAGAGGTCTCTGATAGGAATGAACACCTTGTAGGCCCCACTCAGGGCATAGAAAGCCCAGAAACGCCTGCATCAGCACAGACAAGGCTGCCACGTCAGAGGAGAACAGAACACAACAGGATCTGGAGTTTTACATCCCGATATTCAGACATCTCTCCTCTGATTGGCTAACAGCAACACAACTCTACCACTGACTCTGTTTGCTCTGCAACATTCATCTCCACAAATAACACAAGCCTGGAGGAGTTCTGCTGTGTGGTGGAGTTGCTAATGCTAACGGTTAGCTTCTACTAGCTGAGATGTTCTCTGCTGTTTCCTGGACGCTAAACCAACAACAGTCTTCCCCGCCGTGAGCCAAGATGGTGAGTCCGTGAATGTTAGTGACAGTGTGACGTAGATCTGTCAGGCTTTTCTAATCCTAGGGTTTCACCGTCTGTTTTCTATCAGAGGCTAATGCAGGAGATAGGTGTAGGAGACTATTTTCATGTTCAGCCTGCATGAAACACTCAGTGTGACCCGTTAGGATCAGAAATGATCATTAAAAATGTGTTTTCAGTGTTCCACACTAATCGTTTATTGCATTATTAGACGTTATATTTCATTAAAAGTTGGCTATTTTTGTGTTCGTTTGGATTGAAATACATTGTGTATTAAATCAAATTAATTAGTAGGCCTATCCTAATTGTAAACTTACAAACTGAATAACTGGAGAATCAAAAGCAGCGCTTGTGGCCGTTAGCATTAAATCTGGGGTGCAGGTTTGAGACTTTGTTTAAAGTGTCTGGCTTTGATCTTTGGTTTGGATTCAGGCACATTAGTAAAACCTGTCTCGCGTAGGACGTGGCTCGTCGTCGTGCAGGGAAAGACAAAAACAAGGTAAGCTTCTTTTTTCCTTAAGTAAATAAAAAACTGAGCTGATATAAAAATGTGACGGCTGCAGTATGTCAGCATTCCTGTTGGATCGCTGCTCACATTCAGAGAACAGAAAAACTCACCTTAAGCCCTCCTCGGCGTTCCCGGGTTTCGTGCTGAAAGCCTCCCAGCAGATGGATGCTTTGGAAAGTGAAAGTGCCTCATGCCCGGAGTGAGTCTTTGCTGTGTTCAACATAACAGACTTGAAATGATGAATGAAAAAGCCCAAATAATAACAAAAGCAACAACAAAAGCATAAATGGGTCGATCTGAACTCGTGCTTTACAGAACAAAGAAGAGGGTGAAAAGAAAAACCAGTTTGAAAATGGTGGCATATGAAAGAGATGAGAACAGAGCAAGGATGAGGATGAGCAGAATAATGGGCTGAAACATCTTTGTGGGTGTAGAGAAGTGGAGAGCAGAGCAAAGGCAGTCAGAACATCAAATCTTCACACCAGTCAAGCTAAATGTGTTAGCATTAGCTTACAGACAGCGGCTCATCTGCCTGTTTATCCTCCTGCTTAGGGACATCCAGTCGATCTATGAAGGTCTGCAGCTCCTTCCTGAAGGCCTTCATCTGAGCGTTGATGCGATACAGCAGCTCATGCTCTCTGATCCTGAGGAGCAGAAGAACTATTAAGTCTTTGACATACAAGGATCATCTTAAAAATAAATCCCAGTGTCTCACCTGCCACCTTCTTCATCCTCATCCAGCCGAGTGAACAGCTCTCCGTTGGTGACGTAAACTCGGGCCTCTGTGATGATAGTGTTGGTGTCAGCGATGAGCCTGTCGATGGTCCGGCCCAGCCTCTCCGCTTCAATGCGGATGTCTATCATTTGTTGCCGGTCCCTCAGGCTTCTGGATAAAAAACGGCTGTCTACAGGTGAGTAAAGGGAACGCGTAGGGGTGAGGCAGCGGATGTTTCTCACCTCATCCGAGTCACTCTCCCCTCCAATGGGACCCTCACGCTTGCGATGGGGTGGGAGGAGGCAGGGAGAGACGGCTGAGGCTGAAGGCATGTCGTCTTCCCGTCCCCCATCACTCTCCGCGTCACTGTCCCGGGGGCTGCCGCGGATGCCCAGGTGGGAGGCCAGGTCGTAACGCTGCATGTTGGAGAGCAGAACACGATTCTCGTACTGGAGCTGCATGACTTTGCCGCTCAGCTCATTGATCTGCATGCGAGCTGCTTTCAGCTCCTCCTGGAGGGCCTCCACCTTAGTCGCGTCACCTCCTCCTGAGGGTTGGAGAAAAATCTGCTCACCTTTACCATCTTCTAATGAGAAGATCCAATCAGATCAGAGCAAAGACAAAAATATGAACAAAACAAACCTCCGCCGTGTCTTGATCCAGCTTCATGGGACCCAGCCTTGTATTTCAGCTTATTGAGCTCCGTTGTCACCTGAAGATTCAACAGTATTTTTGTAATTGTTCTACAAAAACGTGTTGGTCAGATAACAAAAAATTTTACTCAGACGGTCTGATTGCACCAATGACTTTTGTCAGCATGATTAAAGGAGCAACATGTAAGAATTGTACAGGAAAATAATCACAAAAGAGTCTAATGTCTGAATTGTGTTGAAAGGAAGATTACATTAAAACAAATGTAAGTCTCAGTCAGCTGGGGGGTTGGCAGGTCCTCCTTTCCAAAAAGTTGCTGTTTACAATCAAAGAGCCCACCTAGTTGCCAAGTCTGTGCTGGGCAAACGCCACTTTCAACGCTGGCAGGCTAAAAGCTTCAGACTTGTTTAAAGAACCAACGCCAGTAAACCGGAGTGGCCCAGACATTATTTCTTGTAGCCCTAAGAAGCTCGGCAGCTTTTTGTTTTACTCTAATGTTGGGTGAAGCAGGTTGGAGGCTAACATTGAGCTAACAATGAATTAGAAGCAAATAGTCGGCTCTAAAAATACTAAAGCTTATTTTTCAATTACCAACAACCTGTTATTACAGTGAAATGTGTGGATAATGAGTCAGCTGTGGTGTTTAACTTCCTTTAATGAGTCTTTCAGAACTTTAACAGAAAGCTAACAACAAGACGCCAAGAACAACACTTCCTGTAATGCTGGAGGCATTTTACCATAATAAGTGTAGTAAGTGCCCCCTACTGTAAAACACCCAGAAGTGCAAACACCAGATAAAGCATCATAATCTATGTAAAATATAACAATATCTACTTATCAACTTACTGTGTATGACTCGTCTTTGATTGTCATCTAAAATGTTCTGGTGCGGATCTGTAACTGGCAACAGCCACAAAACTCACGGAACGGCAGTGAGAAACTGAGCTTTGTTTAGAAAAATGAACTGCAGTGCCCACATTTGACCACAGGATGTCACTCTTATTTCATTCTTACATATTGCACCTTTTAAAAGCAGGACAAAACCATCGTTGCTGCTTTCAGATGAACGGTTTGTTCTTGACTAAAATCTAGTGAATGTATTGCATAGCTGAGTAGAACTCAACCTACCTTTTTGTTCTCATCTTCTACATCTGCTAAATTTCGCCGAAGGAGTTCTGCCTCGTCTTCCACCAGCTGCAGCTGCAGCCTCAGTTCAGACAGGGCCTCCCCGTGCTCCCTGCTCTGATGAACCCCGCTGCCGGAGCCGTCCACTCCTGCTGCTGCCAGACTACAAAACCAGGATTTCACATTAACTCAAACATAAATAAAGGGGTTTTCATGTAACAGATAACTCAGTTCTCCTCTATGTGAGTTAAAGTAAAACAAATGTACCTGTCCTCCCTCATGTCATCCAGTTCGGCCTTCAGGCCCCTGTTCTCCACCTCCAGCTCCACTATCTTCCTCCCCAAGATGTTGGCCTCCTCCTCCACCAGACGCAGCCGGAGCTTCAGCTCTGACTCACGGGTGGTGGGAGGCCCTCCGGCCTCGCCTTTGGGCAGAGGGCTGTCCACGTCCCCGTAGAAGGAGCGGTACTTCTGCAGCTCCTGCTCCAGTCGATCCTTCTCCTTATCAATTTTTGCCATCTTTTTCCTCATCAGGATGGCTTCCTCCTTGATGAAGGCCAGCTGACACTTTAGGTCCTCGTTTTCTTCCTGTAGAGAAACCATCCTGGTTATTTGTGTTGAATGATTTGGAGAAAATTGTGGCTTTTAAATTCAAAATAAAAAACGATGCGTTCTTGACATATCTTCTTTATTTTTTCCACCTTTGTTAAATATGCATGTTTTGTTTTTAGTGATGTTAACAGAAAATGTGATAGCTCAACAAATCCAGCAGAGACTACATCCGACCTACCTCGACCGGGGTTTGTTGGGCCTTTCTCTCTGTTTTCTGGCCATCCTTGTTTCCCTTTCTTTTCAATGAGAGCTGGAGAAAAATAATAAAAGGTCAACTGATCCAGATGTGCTGGTTATACTCATCCCTAGGAATATTTCTAATGATTGGAAGAAGACGTTTCTTCTTTCTAAGCACTGATCTTAAAAACAACCTGAAACAGGAACCATGAACATACCCACACTGACGTCATTCAGGTGTGTACTTACGTCGAGCAGCCCAGCCATCATTAGGTCTAAATAATAAAGATAACATATGTGCAACATCTTAAAATGCACACACCCATTTGCAGCTAATTCTGTGCATGTTCCTGCACGTTTGCTGCACTCGTGCATGTACGTCTGACAAAGCTCTGCTCAGCTTCTCCTGCACCTCACACATCCTCTAGAATTACATTTTGTCGTCTGCACATTTAATACGTGAGATGAAAAGTAGCCCACCTCTTTGGCTTTCTCCAGTTCGTTATGCAGGGCTTGTTTGTTGACTTCCACTTCTATCAGCTGCTGCCTCAGCTTCTCGTTCTCCTCCTCCGTCTTCATCCTTTTCTCCTCCACAGTCTCCAGCTCATGGTGCAAGCGCACTGACACATCCTTTGCCACCTGGCCGCATGGCCAAAACAACATTTTAAAAATGAGAGACGGCTGAAAAGCTCCCCGATCTTTTGATGAGCTGCCTGACTCACCTTCAGGTCCTGCTCCAGACTTCTGAGCAGCTCTCCATCCTCTTGGCCCGTTTCAGTGAACCTGAGCCTCTTTCTCTCTGCCTTCTTGAGCCGGTACTGGAGAATCCGACAGTTCTTATTGGCTCTCTCCAGCTCTCTGCGCATGTCCTGCAGCTGACAAGCATCCTCTTCGTAGAAAGTGTCTCGCATCTCATCCATCTCTGTTCGCATCTCTTCGATTTCATTCTAGTGAAAAATAAAGTGCACATGAAAATGATTGAGGCCAGCTTCCCTCCACAGACATGAATGAACAAGATAAGCTCTTTTAGCATCTTTGCAAACGCAATGGTGCTCATGTATCGTTTTACAGGACATGTCTCCATTCACCTTTAGATCCTCATTTTCGTCCTCCAGCCTCTCGATCTCGTCCTGCAGCCTCTGGTCTGAGCGTGGAGCCCGTTGTGGACTGTCTGGTTCTGGGGACAGTTCCGGCTCTGATGTGGGTGGAGACGTTGACTTCGCCTGCATCTTTGTCCCTTTCTTGCCCAGGCTCTTATTCAGATGGAACTGTATCAGTTCTGACTGCAAGCATCCCTCCTTCCAGAAGCCGGGTCCACAGCCCACTGTACTTTTGGAACTCTTCTTGCTCGTGACCGCTGCAGCTTCCTCTCCTTTGGGCTTTTTGCTTCTCAGTTTGGGGGATTTGGAAGCGCACGGTTGGTCTGAGACGACGCGACTCGGATCAGCTCTTGAGGGGGTGGAAGCCTCTGTGACAGGACGGGGAGGGTCTAATGCTGCCGGTACAGCGGCCGCGGCCCTGCTCAACGTCGGGCTTTCAGCACCAGCATGCTGGACAGCAGCCGCTCCTCTGACGGGAGCACTGCCTCCAGCCTGCCGCTCCCTGCCGATGGAAACGGGGGAATGACCCCGGCTGTTTCTCCCTCCTCCTCCTTCTCCTCCCTGCTTGAGCTTGGCTGAACTGCTGCCTTTCTGTGCAGATTTAGATCCGGTTTCTTTGAGACCCGCTGGGGATGACGATCGCTGCTGCTTGCGGCTGCTATGATCTGGCTGCCGAGATGAGTCGGCAGAGGATGGGTTCATCATGGTGTCAGAGGATCAGCTCATCCTCAGGAACATCCATGCCCCCTGGGAAACAAACACATAACACGTTGAAAGGGAAGAGCTTAATATGGCTAATTTTCTTTACATGTCCATCAAAATAAAATAATTAATAAAAATTTCCCTTAATAAGCCAACATTTAAAACACTCCTCTATTTCTAGAGCTCCAGCTCCTCCGCATCATTAGTAATTTCCACAAAACCTGCAGAATGCAATTCTCCAACCCCTCTTCTCCCTCTGGTGGACGATCTGAGTACTGCAGTACTCTGCTGAAGGATGCATTAAATTCATCCTCGATGATGAGTGGAGCCAGACACGTACAGGAATTCTTAGCGCACTTGCCCTGACACTAGAACAGTAATTGACCATAGCTGATGACGTTTCACAAGGACAAGTGCACAAGTACAGGTGAGCACTACGTGAGATGAGACCCCACCCCCACCCCACCTCCACCCCCCAACCTTTGTCCCAGCATGATTGAGCCGTGTTATTTCACTCTTGTGCCTTACATAATGTTCCTTTAAATTGAGCCAAAAGCAAAAAATATATAATAATAATAAATACTTTTGAATTATTTAGTGCAGTGTTTTACAATCGGCTCCCCATAGCTACAGAGCAGAGGCAAGACAGGAAATTACAGCTCCTGTCAGAGGAAAGTTGCGGGTCACCAGCAAAAACCCCGCAGTCGGACCCTCGGAGCCTTTGTTTTACATCAACTGCAGCTCAATTACACGGTGCACGTTTGCGTCACATGCGCTCAAAGGGCGCACTTTGGGTGCGGGAGATGTCACTGAGCTGAAGAGGCGGGCAGCCAGTTCAACCGCGCTGTTATTCTGATCCCAGACCAGTTCAATCACAACAAACCTCGTGAAGGCCGGTGCAACAGCAGAGCTGCTTCCTGTCAGCCATCATCTCATCGCCGGATGACTCAGTGTGGAGTGATGGAGGCCAGAGGTACGCGCTCTAAATGATTGAAGGCATTCTCAGAGCAGCATCGCTTCTTTTGCTGCTTTGGTTTGTTTTTGAAAACCAAGAATCAGCTGTTCTCTGATCAGCTCTTATCCAGCATCTAAAGGAAGGAAAGGAAGAAGCTGCTCAACAACAACACTTGAAGGCAGCAACAGTGGACCAGCTCACGTTGGTGGCCTGTACACCAAACAAGGAGCTCGCTCGGGGTTCGTCCTTCAGGATGATTCAGCCACGTCATCTTCTCACGCTTTTGTCTAACTATCATAACTATCCAGCAGATGAACATCTTACCTCGTCTGTCCTCCGCTGGTGTATCGGATGCTGCCGAGAGATGCTGGTGAACGATGTGGAGGCAGGAGGGATGCTGACTCCGGCGCCTCCCGACCGCCAGACAACCTGTTTAATAATCATGACATTACGTCATCGCTGGGCGGTTCCCACCAGGACCGGACGCGTCTTTTGGAATTCTAGGGTGACCAAGGAAGGTCTCGCCTTTCTCGCCTCTGATTGGCTAGATGGGCTTTACTACGATTGGCTGAAAATTCGCGGGGGCGGCAGAAAACAGCGGCCTTCGCTTGTAGTGATGGGAATTCCGGCTCTTTTTAGAGAGCCGGTTCTTTTGGCTCAGCTCACCAAAAAGAGCCGGCTCTTTCGGCTCCCAAGTGGCTCCTCAGATTTTCTGTTGCGTAAAGTACATTTATAACCAAAATAATGCAAAACTATGTGTAAAATGATTTACTAATGTAAAAAAATGCTATATCAAATATTTATCATTTCTATGGATTTAACAACTGAACACTTTCAGAAATCTCCACTTTCCGACTGCTGGCGCTCATTTTCTCACCGTCTTCGTCGCACTCTCCTCTCTCTCGCTCGCCTTTTTCCTCCTCCTCATTCCCTCTCGTCTGCCTCCGCCCACATGTGCTCTGCTGTGTGTCTGAGTCTTACCCTCCCTCTTCCCCGCCCCTACTGCTCTGTGTGTGGACAGTCTGGACACGCAGTTACACATGCTGACCAATCACCTGTGGCTTTCACCAAAGCAAAAGGGGAGGGGGGGAGGGGAGGGGACGGCTCCCAATGACGAGCCGGCTCCCGTCGTTCACTTCAAAGAGCCGGCTCTTAGAGCCGGTTCGTTCGTGACCGACACATCACTATTCGCTTGCCTGAAAGCTAAGCAAGCAAAGCAACTGATGTGGATATCTGAGCAGAGGTAAACATGTCTTTGTGAGACAGCTAACATTAGCTTTTCAAAAGCCACGTTAAAAATAATAGGCATGCCCTCAAATGTTCATCTAATCTGTTGTTTGCTGATGACATAGCTGCCAGTTCAATATACTTATTCACACACACACACACACACACACACACACACACACACACACACACACACACAGTGCAAACCTCAGCTATCCTAGGAAGAGCTGAGGGCTGGGAGTGTTTGCAGGATGTGGGGTGGGGACAGAATGACCGCTGGTGTAACCATGGAAACCTTTGTCTAAATTCAAAGGAGATCTATGAGACTGAACAGGGATGTTAACTGAATGTAAAAGGTTTATCTTATTTATATTAGAATGAGTATTTTACACTGATGTTCCTAAAATGTAAAAACTCTGTTACTTTATTAGATTTAATGGATCTTAATGAAAAGCTTCCACCTTTTTCCAGATGAGCAAACATCACCATGCTGTGGGAAGTGATAATGGTCCCACAGATTTATTAAAAATATTCTTCGACGTGCAACGATAATCTGTTCTAATCATATCAGACAATTTAATAAAAACTAAAGCTAGTTTTTATTTCCTTAATTATAAGAGTTGGCATCAAACACCAGAAGGGAGTCGTTTAGGAAGACAGGGTCCTCTAGTGGCAGAAACATTGTAAATATTCTGATTTAAGCACTTGGTGGATTTATTTGTTCTTGTAGTTTGACACGTGCTGCTCTAGGTAGCACTAGCTCAGGTCAGTCAACAGTCTGATGAGAAAAACACAAATAAATGTAAATAAAAAATATTTAGACATTAAAGAAGTTCTACAGGTGTTCAGTTTTATTTTATTTTGAAGAAAGTTCAGTTTATGACAGTAAAAAAAAACAGAAGCAATGTGGCCATACAAATGTCTACTCTAAAAGCACAGAGTACAAATGATCACAATGTGATCTATACATCACAAAAATAAGACAAATACGCAAACAAGCACTCAGATCGATAAGTCGGTATTTACTCGAGTCGTCCAAACTGATAAATAACAGACTGCGTTGGCTGGTTGCTGGCCAAAAGCAGGCTTTACTGATTTAGAGCTGACCTACTCTGTATTTTACACAAAGAGCAAAGGTCTCTACCTTTTTCACATCTAGGATGAATTTACATTCAAGTCAGCCGAGGTCATAAATAAAGCCTCAGTTCTTAGCTGAAAAAACAACTCTTTACTCCTTTAAAGAGGTTTAGATATTTGTCTTTACGAAGTTAGCCATAGTACCGTGGTAAAAAAGAGAGGAAGCAAGCAGGATGAGCGAAAAGGAACCCTAAACGATAATAACAGCAGCTTTGATTTCTCCGGCGTCTGAGAGGAACGAGTTCACACAAGTTAGAATATAAAAGACAGGAAAACATCAGTAACACTCCTCCAGCTCCTCCGTAAGAGCAGGAAAACACAGAATATCATCAGATCCTGGATATTGTTACATCTGATCACATGACGAACAGTTATGGATGTACAACCTGGGTTAGAAGTTTACAGACAAGAAAAAAGAGCTAAAGCAACAGCGGGACCATATCAGCTGTTCTTTTGGGTTTTAGGAACATGTTGATGTTGACTCACTGTCCACATTCTGGATATGACTGCGCGATAAAGGATGGCAGCTCAAAAGTCAGAGCCCACGTCTCAGGTCAGAGTAAATAATAGAAGCTGTGAGAACGCCTTTCACGCTTAGCCGGAGTGAAACGATGGAGAACCTTAGCTTTACGTCTCTAGCTGACGTGTTTGTGTGTCTGTTTTGTGTATTTTTGTTTAGTTCCAGCTGTGTTTGGTGACTACAACAGCGTTAAACCTTTGCTTCCAGCGTGGCGTTCATGTCCAGGCCCAACATCTGAAGGCTACAAATCCTGTTTATTTCTACCGTACATGGCACTAGAAGGAACACTATGAACAAACCAATATGTTGCTGCTTCATTTAAGTCATTTTATGATATTTATCATCTTATTCATGACTTTTTATGAACAAATAAATCCCCTCTCATCTCAGCTTGAACCTAGAACCTCAGATCATGGCCTAAAGAAATAAGTCTGACTTGAACACATCCATGCATCTAAACGTTCCTCAAATCAAGTCTTTCCTGTTTCAGCTAAAACCAGAATGCAGAGCATAAGGTCCCACCTTGCTCGTCCTCCCCCTCTTCCTCTAATCTCTTTTGGCGCGTCCTTTCCTCTTTCTCCTTCCAGTGTTCTCCTGGGGCTTCTCCTCTTTGCTGCCCATCAGCACCGCCACGTTGGCGGCTTTGCTGAGCCCGTTCAGGCTGCCGTTGGAAATGGCCTTGGTGGCTTTGGAGGAAGAGGAGGGGTCGCGACGCGTGGGCTGCTGCTGGCGACGGTAGGTCTGGTAGTAGAAGTTACCGAACAGGACGATGAAGGTGATGGCGTAGCAGATGAGGGAGTAGTGCATCCAGTGGGGGAAGTCACAGTTGACATAGAGTGACAGGGCGGTGTGGCCGATGGTGATGTGGAACTGGATCTGGGATGCAAGAGAGAGGGACAAATAAAGAATGGTAATGCTAATCCTAACCTTGGATGCTGTAACTTCAAAAGGAAATCAGAACCCCTTCTTACCATCTGAATGATGGTCAGGTACTTCTTCCACCACAGGTACTTTTGGATCTTAGGTCCGCAGGAGGCCAGGCCGTAATACAGATACATCATAACGTGGATCAGTGCGTTCATGTGTGCACCAAAGAAGGCTTCAATAGAAACAGAAAAATGTTTCAGCACAGAAACCAGAATAAAAGCGGAGGAAAATCCCTCTTTTATTTCAAAACCCAAAAAGAATCTGTATGAAAGTAGAACCTGTTATGATTGGAAAGCCCAAAAACACAGGCTAACAGCACGAGCTTCCCTGATTCTGTGGGTGGCACTGCACTCTAACCCTAACCCTCACACACTTTTGGTGGGAAGCTAAAGGAGTTTGCTGTGATTCTGCCTCTAAAGCCATCACATTTGCAAGTTTTCTCGTTTGATAAAAATCAAAAGTCAAGAAACAAAAATCCTTATTTGTTCCTTATATGATGGGATATTGCATCATTTATTTATTTACCATTATTCACGACTACGACGTTGTGGAATAAAACAGGCTATACGTGGAAACTGAGAACTGATATTGGCTTTTTTACCAAAATATAAACCAATATCTGCTGTGTCCCCCCTTCTGAAAAAAGAAAAACTAAAACATTTTAGGTTCCTAACATCACATAGCTCCTTCAGTGTTGAAATTTTAAAAAACGTCTGTGCGAAATGACAACTACTTCAATTTAAGTTGGTAACAGGAAAAGTGTCCTTTTTATTTTGTCTCCAACAGCAGCTGAATCTTGTTCTCTCTCGGCGTGACGCTAAGGTGTGTTTATTAGTTAGTAATGTCTTTTCTTCTGTAAATTGCAGCTGTGGTGATAAAACATTTAACAAGTTCTCCAGATAAGAAAAACAAGCCTTGTGTGAAGATTCTTGTTTTTGTTTTATTTCTTTGTTAGCTGCTAGCCACACGTAGCCACGTACAGCATATGTTCACCACACAGGGCAAATTTCTACCCACAAGTTGTGCCAAGTAAACTAAAATATCTTGAAAATGTTACTTCAGATCTTTTATGTTTGAATGTTTTGAGAAAGAGGAGAGGTAGCTGAAAAGTTTATGTATAACATGTATGGGATGTAAAGGCTGTGTCATTAAAAGACACAATATTACATTTTAATGCAGATATCAGTCGGTATTAATGGTGGATCAATAATATCTGGCATCCCTGGTTCAAAGTGAAATAACTACAGCCTGGACTTTCCACCGGATGCGTAAGCAGCTCTGAATATAATACAGATGCGTTTTCACCACGACCTCAGCAGCACGTCCCTTCCTAACGAGTATGTTTCACACAACTGTAAATAGGGCTGCTCAATTAATCGAATTTTAATCACGATTACGATCTGAGTTTTGAACGATTATAAAAAACAAAACAAGCCGATTATTTGCTCCTCCCACTTGCGCTGCCCTGAGTTGCAAATGAAGCGCTCCTCCCTACAGTGTTGCCAACTTGGCGACTTTGACACTATTTCTGACAGCTTCTCAGACCCCCTTCTTGACTTTTTAAATCTCAAAAGTACCTAGCGAACACCTCAGAAACATCTCTGGTAACCCTTAGCTACTTTCTGGATAATTGTCGTCGACATTTCCTGCAGGTTAGCTAAACGCTCTGTCTGCGCTCCGGACCATTCTTCAGAACACTAGGAAAGGGAATGATGTAGTGATGTGTCGGTCGCTACTGAAACGGCTCTCGGAGCCAGCTCCCTGTTGGAGTAACCAGAGTGAGTGACACACACCGTACCTGCGGACTCCTGAGCCACTAAAAACGGCTGTGCGTGTGCGTGTGCGGCGTGCTAAACACACGTGCAGCTTGCCCCTGATTGCTGTGAGACCGGGTTGGGGGGTGGGGGGTGCAGCTGTGGTTGGGACAATTATTACATTAACTGATGGATGACTTGTAAATAAATAGTTTATAAATAAGGTAGAAATAAGTTCCTCATGCTGATAAATAATAACTAATCTCTCTGAGGACACGGTGCTAGTGCACTCTCCTACAGCACCTTGACACGATTCAATAAATGTTATGCAACATTTTGTGAACATCAATTTATTTGCATTTATTTGTTATAAATGCCACTGTATATTTCTTGCTGTCAGTATTTGCAAGATATTGGTATTTGGGTCTGTACTGGTTAGACTTAAATGAGTTAAACCAAGTTCTATAGCCCTTGGGTCATAGACTATGAGCTATAAGTATATTGGTCTTTTTATACTGGGAATCAGGAGTTCTTTTAGTGATAATCTTGTTCCTTATTTATTTTTGTCCTGATTGTGCCCTGAGCAATTTTATGACAGAATAAAAACAAATAAAATCAGCATAAATAGAAAAATCGTCCTAAAAAATCGTGATCTCAATTTCAGTCACCATAATCGTGATTTTTTTTTTTGCCATAATCGAGCAGCCCTAACTGTAAATATGTTCCACATAGAAGGTCCCACGTGATCATGGGAGAATTGCAAGATCACGCGAGATATCACCAGTTCATGTTGAAACAAGCAAGAAGAACGACAGCTGCAGGTATCCGAAAGGTCTGTGGGTAATTTTCTGTTATTTTACTTGGGCCACAGAGTGTTCACAGGGAATGACGGTTTTTGTTTCTTAGTTAAATCTGCACGTGTCTTTTATTCTGAAATGTACTGGATGCTTTACACTGCTTCTGTGATTAGCTTCCTGTCCGGCCTGATCTGAACTGTTGAACTTGAAGCACTTTGGAAGCACAGTGAGTAAAAAAATAGACCTGAAGTTCAAATTTAGCGCAGTCATTAGTTGTGTGTTACGCTTCCCAGAGGTAAGCCATAATTGTTTTTTCTCTGACAGATTACACATATAAATGTTGGATCTGAGTGCCTCAGAACAGACTCTGAGATAGTTCTCCTGTTGCATATTTAACTTTCTATGAAACTGTGCGACGACAAACCAAACCCAGTTGGGCCACAATGTTGAGATTATGGTTCACTCACACTGTCCTCCTGCCACCCACTTGATGCCGATCCACCAGAGCGTGAACATGGTGCAGTGATGGTAGACGTGCAAGAACGTGACCTGGTTGAACTTTTTCCGGAGGATGAAAAACACAGTGTCCAGATATTCAACGCCCTTAGAGACGAAGTACCACCACAGAGCTCCTGCCACCTGTTTTTAAAAGGAGGCAGAAGTAGTGGAAAGAAGTGAACAAGAAAAAGTGATGAGAAATAAACACGGCACAATGGGGTCGGATTCCCACATTTAATCATAATTAGTAGCTACAGACGCGTGAGGAGCACATGTTCCTGTTCTACTCTCATCTTTGACAACTCGATCTCAGTCACCCGAGAATAATGCACTGCTGGTTTGTGTGTCGAACTCGAGACGACGTCATGGAGGAAGGTGAAACTGATCCTTCCTTCAGCCTTTCTGACAAAAGGACAAGAGCCCAGATAAAGGGGATGGGATCGTGTTTCTAAAAGAAGACAGTGACGTTTCAGTGAAAGGGTGAAGTGGAATTAAGATGTTGCTCGTTTCATGTAATTTTCTAGTGATTTAATCCAACCTAACAGGTCATTAATATTGTCCACTTTCTGGGTTTCACCATTCAACACATTCTCACTCCCAGCGCCTCAAAAACAAACGCTTGGTCAGCCACCCTCCACGTCAGACCCCAGACGCCAAAAGTGCTCTTTTTCGTTACTTATGTGCGAAAAGGGGTTTTCCCCTTTTGTAACTGCAGATCCCAATGCAGCGTTACACTGACGTGATTAGATATCCGCTGATGTGGCACTGAACCAGCTCATTTAACCGCACCTAAACCTTAACGTTTCACTATTTATAACCTTCCCCTCTCCCTCATCCTAACCTTAACCCTCTTGCTACCTAAAATGTTACTCTCACTGTGATCAAGCGTTTGTTTCCCATGCATTCTGACTCTGACAGTCAGAGTCTGACTGTGAATTTTCGTATTTGCCGCCCAAGGGGAACGTTAGAACATACCATCTGGCGAGGGGGAGGTTACAAATACCCTCTACTTTAACCTCCACCGTGGTAGTTGAAACCTCCCCCTCGCGTTGGCTCGGTCCAAATTCGACCAATGACGAGGCGGCTCCCGCCGTTCGCTTCATAGAGCCGGCTTTTAGAGCGATCGACACATCACTAACGTGTTCGCTAGCAAGATGGTTAAGGTTAGGATAGGGGTGAGGGGAAGGTTAAATAAGAGGATAAGGTTAAGGTGAGGTACAATGAGATTGTTTGGTGCCCTGGCTGCGGACATCCCATCGCGTCAGTGTAATGCTGCATTGGGATCTGCAGTCAAATAAGGGAAAAAACCCTTTTCGCACATAAGTAACGAAAAAGGGCACTTTTGGCGTCAGAGGTCTGGCGTGGAGGGTGGCTGACCAAGCGTTTGTTTTTGACGTGCTGGGAGTGAGAATGTGTTGCACCATTACGTCAGTTTGTGCTCACCTCCGGCAGATTCCAAGTAATGACACAGTTTCAATCACCCAATTATTAAAATCAGGCGTGCTGGAACAGGGAAACAACTAAAACATGCTGGACAGTGGCTTTGGAGGACCAGGGTTAGGCACTCCTGCTTTAAAGTGCTTGTTCCCTGAGGATCTGAACATTTGTTTTTTTTTTTAAATATGATTGGTCACTCTGAGTTTCACACGCACGATGAACGTAAAAGCAGTCTCCAGCCCCTATTGCCTGCGTTAGCCACATACAGGAAATAATAGGAAAGCGATCAGGTCTGATAATGCTACGTCACAGAGAAAATTAGCATTCGCCCACCTGGGCCTGGGACTGTTGAAGGCTGTTTTAGTTTAGCGGCCAGGAGAGAACAGAGCTCATGATTAGTAAAAGCTAACATTAGCATTAGCAACTCAGTTCAGGCTTGGGTTATTTGTGGATCAACGTTGCAACATTTTTACCCAAGAGAAAAGAGAAAACGAAGCAGCAGAAGAGTTGTGTTGTGAGATATGTTTGTAGTTCATGAATATTAAGACTCGTGATCCTCTTGTGACCCCTCCTTCGAAAACCTTCTTCCTCCTGAAACTTCCTTAGAAAAGCTCAAGGCAACCACTGATCCTACAGAGCACAGTCATTTTATTGAAGGAGACTTTGAAGTATATTTGTAAAGAAAGTTTTAGCGAGGACTGTTTCTTTAGCCTGTCCTTTATTCTTGGTCAGAGATATATGTTGGATAAGTAAATTTTTTAAACCATCCATCCATTTTCTCCCACTTATCCGGATTTGGGTCGTGGGGGCAGTAGCCGAAGTCAAGAGGCCCATATTTCCCTCTCCCCAGCCATTTGGGCCAGCTCATCTGGGGGAATCCTAATGTGTTCCCTGGCCAAGTGAGAGACACAATCCCTCCAACGTGTCCTGGGTCTACCTTTAGGCCTCCTCCTGGTTGGACGTGCCCCGGAAAACCTCACCACATGTGGAGGAGCAGCGGGTCTACTCCGAGCCCCTCTTCCGGATGACCAAGCTTCTCACCCCATCTCTAAGGGAGAGCCCAGCCACCCTCTCATTTTTTCGGTCACTACCCAGAACTCGTGACCATAGGTGAGGGTAGGAACGTAGATCAACCGGTAAATCGAGACCTTCGTCTTCTGTCTCAGCTCTCTCTTCATCATGACAGACCACTACAATGCCCGCATCACTGCAGACGCAGCACCAAGCCACCTATCGATCTCACTCTCCATCATTCCCTCATTCCCTCACTCGTGAACAAGACCCCGAGATACTTAAAACTCCTCCACTTGGGACAGGACCTCATCCCTGATCCGGAGAAGGCATTCTACCCTTTTCTGAATAGGGTTGTCACGGTAACTGGTGTAGCGGTAAACCCCGGTAAAAAAGTTGACAATAATAATAACCGTCTTGTTTTTAAAAATATATATTATCTCGGTGTATTCCCGTGGCCGCGGTGTAGGCGCGGTGACCCTTACCAGCCACCGTATCATCTGCAGAAGTTGCCGGCGGCACATGCGCACTTTGTTGTTTACAACCAAAACTTTCTTGAAGCTAAAGCTGAAATAATGGCCAAAGGAGGAGACGGCAGTGCTCAGGACATTTATTATCCCTAAAAGAAGACAAAGTCGGAAGTACGGGCATTTTTTGGATATTTGAAGAATGCCGAGGGACAGCTGATAGAAGACGGCTATCCTGTTTGCAGCACGTGCAGAAAAAGTGTCTGTGAAAGGCAGCAACGCTTCAAATCTCATGACACATCTGCGTGACCATCACCCACAACTCTACAGTCAACGCAAGGCAAGCTAACGTTAGCGTTTTAGCTAAAATGCGTGATCCGAGGATTTGGGTTGAGGGAGAATGCAACGAGTCGCTATATAAAGCAGCCGCAGCGCCGCTACCTGCATGTAAACCGTGTCGCGGACACCCCCATATTGAAATGACGCTATGCATTATGGGGCTCTCAGGGGCAGATAAGGGTTGGTCTCTCTGAGAATAATTATGAATTTAACAATGATTACTGCCTGATGACATTTCCCCACATCTGCAAAGCTCACTGGAAGGACACAAACCGAGGACAATATTTTCCTGACATAGGGTTTATTACTCAAGTAAGGGTAAAAAAAAAGTATCTGATTAGAAGGCTACTTGAGTACTGAGTATCATCTGATCTAATATTTTTAAAATTATGACATCAAACAGACAAAAATTAAGAAGTTATGGGCAAATGTTGCTATTTTAAAGACTAAAGGGAAAAATGTAAACAAATAAAAAACATAATTACAAAATAACAAATTTTAGGCAAAATTTAGACACAAACTGAGGACAATATTTTCCTTGATATACAGGGTTTATTTAGATGTCTGAAAATGTAACACGTTTAAAAAATATACCACGATAATACCGAAAACCGTGATGATTTTGGTCACAATAACCGTGAGGTTAAATTTTCACACCGTGACAACCCTAAAGCCGGGCGTACACTGTGCGACTTTTTCACTTTTTTGAGCCGATTTTCCAGTCGTGCGAGAAGCCACGACATCGGGGCGAGTTTTGCGCCGAGCGGTCGTGTAGTGTACAGGGGGTTACGAGAGGCGATTAACACCACGTGACCAGCCGCCGATCAGCAGTCGTGAGGTCGCAGGGACTTCTGGTGTGTTTAATATTTTGCTCGTCCCTCGTGAGGGTATCGCACTGTTGAAGCGGCGCTGCGAGCAGCTGCGAGCAGCTACGATCCAAAAAGTATCAGAACCGCTCACGGCGCATGCGCGCGCAATCCTGCATCAACGCGGGTGTTGTGCCATAAATCGACTCACTGCCAAAAAATGATTAGCTTAGTTTTTTCCAGTTCGGAAGTTGTTTTAAGTGTTGCTATTTGTCTTAAACGTTCACAATGAGGATATATTAATCCTTTTTGCAATATTTGCGATTGAAAGATGGTTTGTGGTAAGAACTGGCTTTCTTTATGTTACAGCCTTGATACTAAAAAATAAATAAACAATGTAAAATGGCGCCCTGTATTGAATGTAAACGTTGTATAAATGTAAATAAACAATTCTCCAGCGATTTGATTTTTTTCCCCCTTCCTTCCTTTAGTGGCTAATCATTTTTTGGCAGCGAGTCGATTTATGGCACAACACCGGCTGGTCGCTCGCTATTTCCCTAATAACACACGCTGTTAGTTTTTGTTTCTACACGTTTTTTTTTACTCACAAAGATTGTCAAGAAAGCGTGTTTGTCGTGTTCATGTCAAATTAAACTGATCACAAAACACAGATTTACTCTCTTTATTTCGTTTTCCTCATCCAACCCCCATAAATCCCTGTGTGTCCTCCTGCAGCACTCCCGAAGGACAACAGGCAAGACAAAAAAGTCTGACGTGTTGAGTAAAAACTGCTATTTCTAGTAAATTTTTAGGGCCGACGTGTTGCTACCAGACGTACAGTGTGAGCAGTCAGGTCGCATGCGAGAACTGGGTCGTACAGTGTGAGCACACGACTCGTGAGATCTGCCCTGCGAGGAAGTCGTACAGTTTGAGCTGAAGCTGAACGCTGCGAGTGAAAAAGTCGCACAGTGTACGCCCGGCTTAAATCTGAATCAAGACCATGGTCTCAGATTTAGAGGAGCTGATTCTCATCTCAGCTGCTTCACACTCAGCTGTGAACTGCTCCAGCAACAGCCGAAGATTGCGTTCTGATGAAGCCAACAGGACCACATCATCTGCAAAAAGCAGAGACCTGATCCTCAGGCCACCAAAACAAATCCCCTCAACACCTTGGCTGCTCCTAGAAATCCTGTCCATAAAGGTCATGAACAGAATCGGTGACAACGGGCAGCCTTGGAGGAGTCCAACTCTCACTGGGAACAAGCTCGACTTACTGCCGGCAATGCGGACCAAGCTCTGATACTGGTCATACAGGGACCCAGCAGTCTGTGTCAGAGGGCCTGGTACCCCATACTCCCGAATTACCCCCCACAGGCTCCCTGAGGGACGTGGCCAAACGCCTTCTCCAAATCCACAAAACACATGTAGATTAGTTGGGCGAACTCCCATGCACCCTCCAGTATCCCCCTAAGGGTATAGAGCTGGTCCAGTGTTCCACGGCCAGGACAAAAACCTGAATCTGAGGCTCGACAATCCAACAGACCAACCTCTCCAGAACCCCTGAATAGACCTTACCAGGGAGGCTCAGAAGTGTGATCCCCATGTAGTTGGAACACACCCTGCGGCCCCCCTTTTTAAATACGGGAACCACCACCCCGGTCTGCCAGTCCAGTGGGACTGCCCCCAATGTCCACGCGATATTGCAGAGCCGCGTCAGCCAACACAGCCCCACAACATCCAGAGCCTTAAGGAACTCTGGGCGGATCTCATCCACCCTTGTAGCCTTGCCACCAAGGAGCTTTTTGACAACCTCATTTGGAGAGCCCAACTCAAAGTCCCCAGACTTTGCTTCCTCACTGGAAGACGTGCTGGTGGGATTGAGGAGGTCTTTGAAGTATTCTGCCCACTGATCCACAACGTCCCAAGTTGATGTCAGCAGCACACCGTCCCCACTATAAACAGCGCTGGTAGTGCACCGCTTTCCCCTCCTGAGGTGCTGGATGGTGGGCCAGAATCTCCTCGAACCCTAACTCTAACCCTTGCTCCATGGTCTCACCGAACTCCTCCCACACCCGGGTCTTTGCCTCCGCGACAAACCGAGCCACATTCCGCTTGGAATGCTGGTATCCATCAGCTGCCTCTGCAGTCGGACACGCCAAAAAGACTCAATAGGACTCTTTCTTCAGCTTGACAGCATCCCTAACCGCCGGTGTCCATCAGTGCATTTGGGGGTTGCCACCACGAAAGGCACCAACGACCCTGCGGCCACAGCTCTGGTCGGCAGCCTCAACAATGGAAGCACGGAATATGGTCCACTCTGACTCAATGTCCCCCACCTCCCCCAGAATGTTTTAGAAGTTCTGTCAGAGGTGGGAATTAAAGACTCCTCCAGACGTTCCCAGCATACCCTCACAATACGCTTGGGCCTGCCTGGTCTGACTGGCATCTTCCCGACCATCGGAGCCAACTCACCACTAAGTAGTGGTCAGTTGACAGCTCCGCCCCTCTCTTCACCCGAGTGTACACGACATTCGGCCGCAGGTCAGACGAAATGACAACAGAGTAGATCATCGAGCTGCAGCCTAAGGTATCCAGGAGCCAAGAACACATATGGACACCTTTATCTCTGAACATGGTGTTCATTATGGACAAACCATGACTAGCACAGAAGTCCAATAACAAAACACCACTTGAAATTAGATCACTCTCAAGCACCCCCTCCAAGGCCTCGAACAAGGGTGGGTAGTCTCCCAGGGCTGCCACCTTACTGTGGTGGAGGGGTTGAGTGTCCCAATAAGCCTAGGAGCTACGTTGTCTGAGGCTTCATGCCTCTGGTAGGGTCACCCATGACAAACAGGTCCTAGGTGAGGGATCAAAGAGCAGCCCATTTTTAAAACTAATGTTATTTAATTTTACTCTAGCACCAGTCACATCCTAAGTTAGTATTTTCTCATTTGTTAACGTTAAAGGGGCATTATGGAAGTTTGACGGCCAAAACATGTATAGAAATAATAAATTTCTTCTTCATACATTCTCCTGCAATGCCCTGGTCCTGTAGAATGAGCCCTGGCATTTTTACTGTGATTGCCCGTTTTTCTGTAAAATCACAGAAAATGCTCGGGTCGAGCAGGCTGCTTCATGCGTGTTCACGCTCAGGCATAACCCGTAGCATTTGCTATCAGCAGCTATCAGTAGCTTTAGCAGCAGAGAGTGAGGTAGTGCCAACTCAGCGACTTTGTCGCTGTTCTTAACGCCTAGTGACAAACTTACATTTCTGAGGACCCTTAGCCACTTTCTGTAGAACTTTCTTCTAGATATTTCCTGCAAATTAGCAACAAAATAGCCATTTTCGCTCCGAAACGGTCTTTGAACATTGTTTCAGCTGTCATCAAGATATACAAATGTTACAGATACAAAAGATGTCACTGGCACTTTAGCTCAGCTAGTAAGTCATCGGACTAGTGCAAAAGCCCTGGGTTCGATTCTGGATGTCAACATTGTTTATTTAGAGTTTATTTTTTACATTAATGGCATTTTTTTTTTACAGGAAGATGCCCAAATTTTTATTTGAGACTCACCGAATGGCATTGAATTCACAGATAAAAAAGGTGTGGGTTCAACTTTAATTTTGGAAATATTTTTCAAGCAAGGGAATGGAATGATCTGAGCATGCAGGAGGACTGACCCATCATAAACCTTTGCCGGCTGTGCTGAAGAGAAAGGTACAGAACCAAATTATTTAATTAATTAGCTGCGCGTTCTGTCCTCTGTCCTCCGGGCCACACACACATGCGCACACACACACACACACGCGCGCACACACACACACACACACACACACACACACACACACACACACACACACACACACACACACGCACACACACACACACACAGGACTGTCTCAGCTGTTCTTTTCGTTAAGGAGTGTGCACGTACAGCATGTGCGCCTCGTGCACGAGCCTACTATTGAAGCTGCTGTTACGCTTTTGGCCTGAGGGGGCAATCACGAGCATAAAAATTCAAAACTCCGTAAAGTGCCTTTAAAGTTAAATCTTTGCTGTACCTTAAAGGAGCATGGGGCAGGAATTGTCCAAAAACAAAAAGTACATGTTCATTCTTGAGAAGCTTATGGGTGATGAAGCATTTTAAACTAAAAAGAATGATGAAACCAGTTTATCATTCCATTTTGTTAATCAGGCTTTGTGCTGCAAAATGCAAAACATTCCTGATCCGAATTTCCCGCGCTGTTTTACGGATGTGACGTTAATTGACGCTTCAAGCGCGTTCTCGACAAGGTTCAAACCCGGAAAAACATTTGGAAGCTTGCTAGGTGACGGTAACGCGTCTTTCACTACTAGCCACGTTAAAACCCCAAACAGAAGAGGAAGAACCTTGGAAATGGATTCTACAACTAGCAAACGACCAAGCGCAACTCAAAGCCCACTAAAGAGTGGCACAAAGAAGAAGGTTTTGTGAGCGGTATCTCGAGAGTCAAAAAGAAAATATGATAAAAGTCGGCCAGGGACCCGAATATCTATTGGTTACGCTCTGGAAGAATGGAGGCTGCTTCAACTGGATTTGGGCCTGAAAAAGGATGCGGACATGGCGCATTTTCTAGTGACCAGGTAAGTGTTGGTCTCCTTATTTCTGTAGGTTTCAGTAACGAGTAGGTAAACATCAGAGCTGTATCTGCACAATTTGAGAAAATAAAATAAAACTTATGGATTTAGATAATGCTGATTTAGGTAATCTAACAAATCTTTGTGCAGATGAACAAGAAACTTATCTAAGCTAACGGTGTTTAGCATATGGCTTCCTGATTAGTTTGAAAAAGCTAAAAGCAACCAAGGAGTTACCGGATCACTTCTACTTTTTGTGGACGACACGCCGCATGTGTTTGGAGATAAATGGATGTTCCGTTTATTCTGACGAGAAAAGTAAACAGAGCTTGATTTGATTATACCGCTCAGCCGGAGAGAGCTAGCGTGCGTTAGCATGTTAGCTGCGATCATATTAGCTGCGATCACGCTTCAGTTTGTAGAAGAGAACGGACATTTTCCAAACCAAAGATGAGTCTTTAGAATTATGTCATATTTGATCTACAGTCCAACCTCTAAGCAGGACTGTTACTTTAGTAGATAATGTTATTCGTGGGGTTTGTGTAACAGAACCCCATCGGAATATATTTCCCTAGCGCTATTGCTGAGAATAAATAAAATTAGGATTCATAAGAATAAATAATAAGTCAGCCATAACAACACGTTTGACTAAAAGTAAAGTTGTGCAGAAGTTTGTGTTTATTTTTCTAAATTTGTCCAGTTGAATGTAGGTCAGAATAAAATATGTTTGTGAAAATGATAAATAATTTTTTTTATAACTGACCTGCATTTTCATATTACTAGTTGTGCCACAGGTAAAGAAGCTTAGCCGTTATTGATCTATGTAAACAGAAGGTGTAGAGTCTCAACCAACTTGTTGACATTTTTGTTTAAAAATGTGTTTTCCAGCTACCGGAAGAAGCAGGCTCCTGAAACTGCAATTCAGGGAGGTAATGTGCAGTCAACCTCAACACCCAGTAAGCGAACAGCAGCTAAAATGTCGCATCGATTATCTCCAACTGAACCTGTGTCTGAGGGGTTAGTATCTTTTCTGTAAAACAAATATTCACGTTTTTGTGCTATGATATTTCATACATTAAATTACACCTTGCATATCCACACTTGGTTCAGAACTAACATCACACCACCAAACACTTCTGACATTATCTTTACAGGGAAGATTGTCTAATGGCTGGTGTTGAGGCCTTAGCTGATGACCTAGATTTGGATCCTTTTGAAGAAAGGTAAATTTGTTCATGAGAAGTCTTGCCATATACGCAGGAAATTACTGCTGTGCAAAAAAGATAAAAACACAATAGATAAGCAAATATAGGTCATTATATATATTTATTTATGTTGTGAAGTGTCAATTCACAGCAGATTGTTGTTATTTGCAGAAATAATTAATGACAGATGTATTAGGCTCCACATTTATCTCTTTAGAATCAGTACCATTTCAGGTAAGTTCTAGTTTTTATCTTTACGTACAACAAATATTATTGTGTTGTCTGTAGTTTCAAATCCATGGATCTAGCTACGGATGCAGTCCAAATTGATGAGGACCAAGCAAACAACTTACTCAACAGTGTGTGAGTTGCAATGTCTTCTTATCTAGGGGTGGGCAAAATAAACGATATAAGGTAGAAATGATATAAAATTGGGTAATGATAGTTTTTGGCTATATCGCAATACGGCGATATTGTGATAACACATGACGTCACTAAGATGTGCACCCTGCTGACAATGGGACAACAGAATGGCGGTGACTGCAAGCATGGAGTGGGCGGAGGAGGAGGCCTATATGCCTCAAGTGGCATATATTTGCCACATGAGGATATCTAAAAGCATGTCAATTTGACATCTATAAACAGATGAAAAAATATATCGCAATATATATATCGTTACTGCACATGCTTCCGATTATATCGCAATATAGATTTGAGGCCATATTGCCCAGCCCTATTCTTATCTACACTCTTTTTTTAAACTCCAAAGTCTTAAAACAATATATTAATTCTACTTTTATTTATTGTTTTCATAACAGAATAGAACTGTTATGAAAACTTTGTCAGGCTGACGAAGTTTGCAGCCGCAAACAAAACGTTGCAGGTAAATAAAACCCTTCTATGTTTTAAAAAGAACTAAAAGATGGAATTGTTGTTTTATCCTTGTTCACAGACTGGGATCCTAAAGGGAATTTCCATCCTTCTTGTGTGGCTGAATGACATCTTCAACCAATTTTGGTACATCTGCCAGAAAGCACAACATCGTGATATGTTTAATGTAAGTATTGTGACATCTTTTGGACAACAAGACAACAATGCACATTGACATAATTACCTTTCTTTTCATAATAGTGCCAGCTCTCGTGTTTCTGTTTGTGAGCGCTTCTGTCACATGTAAAGTTTTCAAATAAAACTTATTTTTTCTATTAGGACATGTGGGTGGGTGTGCTTCACCATGTCACAGGGAAGCATGAATGGACCCGTGGCAAATGTGACCATGGACCACTTGATGCAACGACCAGTGATAAAGAGCTCATGGTACCATGATCTCCACCACACGAGGCTCTTCAACGAATCATGTTCAACAGACGCTGGTTGAAGGATGTCACCAATCTGACCTTTAGGTATATTAATAACATTTTCATAAGCAAAAAAGCTAAAGTGTCAATATCAAAGCTGACAATTTACATATAGAAATGACAATTGTGGGTGAGAAGGCAATTAAAAGTGTGATTCCTAATAATCTATAAAGTTGTAGCTTTTGTTTTTTTACAGGTCAACTTCAGAACTCGAGAGTTTCCAGAATTGCATTCTCATGTAATCTATGTATGATCTAATGCTGCTGTTCTCTCTCCATAAAGGCCCCAGGTACGTGAAGCATCAAAAGACAGGAATGACTTCTTTCATGCACACAGATTTATTAGAAATTAAGAAAAAATACTATGTACAAATGCAAATAACAGAACTGTTTTTTGTACATAAATAAAAATAAATATATTGCACAAACAGTTTGTTTATTTTTGGGTGAAAATGCTGTCTTCAGCTAAAGTTATTTTGAGGTATTGTGCTGTTTTGGAACTACTGTAGTTGTAGATAAACGGTTTGGATTTTTGGGTTAGGGTGCCCTCATTCAGGAAGACGGTGTCCTGGCGTCTCTTGCCGAAACTCCAGGATATCCAGCATCACCCCTGGAAGACGGGTCACCACTCTCTCGAGAATATAATCTCCTCCTGGCTCAGGTGTTGTAAAGCTGTCTAGGAATTTAAGTGCATATGTTTACATGACTAGATTCATATCTCCAGTGAGTGATGTTTTCGTTTTTAGCATCTATTATTTTATTTTACTTTTTTTACACAAATGGCTACAACCAACCTGCATCTCAGCTATACTGGCAGCTCTCAGCTGTGCAAGCCGGTCTCGGTCCTCTTCTCTGAAAGCTGCTCGCTGCCTACCCCGGCGCCCTGGTCCTCTTGAAGGAGCTCTGGACCTCAACCTGCTGCCCTCACCCCTTGAGCATGTCCTTCCCCAACCCTCGGAGCGACCTTTTCCTCTCCCCTTTCCTTTAGCCCCTGGTCTCAAACTTTCCCACGACACATCAAAGTCTGTGGCAGGCTCGGGCACACTCCATCTGAACTGTCTTCCATCACTCCTTCCAATGTGAATTCCTGAAAATCAATGACAGTAATGGAAAAATTACTGTACTACCCTGTAGGTCTTGTTGATATTATGATTTTATTTTGATGCATTTTTTGAACTAAACATTGATATTTATGTTCTTATTTACATTGTTGTGATGCCTGTCCTGTAATGAAATTTGTTTCACAAATGATGTCATTGACTTGAAATTGGATGTTCTTACATGATGTATAAACTAACATTAGCTTGTTAGTAAGCTTAGTGCAAAATAATAACTGTAATTGGTCTAAAAACATCAGAAATCACCTGCAGCCACAAAGCCTTATGCTAATAAAGTAGCATCATGTTACTGTCTTGCTCGCCAGTCACAAAACTGGCTTATGAATATTTCATAGGAAGGAGCACTTGCTTTACATCACGAGTGTCATGGCTAAATTAAAAAGCTAATGTCATGGAATTATACAAATATTAGACTAAAGTAACAATGTTACTTACTTCATTGCTCGACACGGTGCCTTGTTCGAGCCGCGCTCTGGCCATACATCACTGTAACTTTTTTTTTTCTAGTGAAGAGTTTGTGCGCGCTCTCGTGCCGGGCTGCAGTTACTCACAGCGCCGAGTGCGTCGCTAATGAGTTTCGTTTCTTCATCCTGCCCCATGCTCCTTTAAATTCGAGCGATTAAGTTCAGTGGAACCAGCTGACATAACTTGGTGAAGTAAACTAGACATCTATTTTTTAGAGTGTAAATCTATGTAGAGCAGTTTGGTGTCTTCATCAGCCAGCCCTAATCGTGCTACATCAGCAGCTCCATCATCATGAAAGCTTCTTGTGAGGGACAGTGAACATTTGTGATGTGAAACATCCAAACACTCACCCTGACTTCATTGGGGTCATCTGAATAGTCGACTGGCTGACAAACGTAGCTGTACCTCGCTGCCCGTGCTGCCATAAACAGCTAAGGAACAAAAACGGTGAGTGAGAATCTAAAGGATCAGAAGGAGATGCAGTGCAAGCAGCAGCACGAGTCACAAACATCTGGAACCCACCTCTTTAAAGATAAAGAAGTTGAGGAAGACCATGCTGAAGTTGTAGATGACGAGGGTTTTGCGGAGCTGGAAGGGTTCTCTGTTCTTCATGTATTTGGGCCCCAGCCAGAGGAAGAGCAGGTAAGAGGTGCTGATGGCCAGAGTGGGCAGCGGGTTGTCCATCAGAGGCCATTTCTCCACTCGTTTGTCTGCAGGACAGATATTCTCACACCGTTACACATCAGTGTGACAGGGCGTCAGGACAGAGTCATGTCACATCAGAGCTGATCCTTCTGGATGAGATACTCCCCAGAGGTCAGTCTGAGGCTACATTTTTGCAATTTGGTCTAGTTTTTTTAAAGTTTAAAAATTATGATCCTTTGAGAAGTTTGTGGTTTTATTTCACATTATTGCGAGGAATTGTTTTCATTTCTATTTATACACTTTAAAATTATAGCATTTTTTCCACAAAAACACAGAAAAAGCAATTAACTTTGTTTCCTTTTTTCTTCATTTCAAAAATACAGATACAGCTATGTATGCACCAATAAAATCCCACACACCTCTGCCTTCTGCAGCTTCGCTCAAACTGACTTTGCTGCTCGTAAGATAAAGAAAATAGTCACGAATAAAACCTAATCTTATTCATACTGAGATATTTGCTGCTTACAGCTCAAAAAACACAATTGGAACATTTTAAATAAATTTCTGTGGTCAACTGTTGTAAATTTGCTGTTTTTATGATGAGTTTAGAGGCAGAAATGCAGCTTTTTGTTATGAAATGTGATCAAATCTGTGAAAATACCCATTTATTTAGATTTGTGTCAAAATACACAACAGTGTGAAAAAGGCTAGCGATGCTACTGGAGCCATGTTCAACATCTAAAGCCTGTTGACAAAGTTTGGTTAATTTTAAGGTCAAAGTTCATTTTTGTCAGCGATAAAATGAGGAAAGGGGTTCAAATATGGCCTCCATGGGGGAGTGCCATGCTAGGCTGTCGCGGTAACCGCAAAAATGAAATATCGCAATATGAAGAAGCCCACCGCGCTGCATCATGGGCCACCGCGATTACTGAACTTGGTTCAACTCAATGATGCATGTTGAGAAGGATGGCTGCACTGGTATCAAAACGAAACGTCACTTCGCTCCTTTGGGAGCACTTTGGTTTTCAGTACGTCAGCTGCTGCGCAGCCAGAGTCCTTGGCCGAGACAGAGCTGCCACCAGCGGCAAAAAAATAATAATAAACGCTCGGAGACCTGCTGAAGTCCCGGACAAGCACTGCTTCTGCAACCGTCCCGAAGAGAGTTTGAGCCGAGCTGGAGCTCACTCGCTACCTGCAGGAGGAATGCAACCGAGAGATTCCCTTTGCTCGCCAGAGTCGCACGCAAGTACGTGTGTGTTAGTGCAACGAGCGCACCATCCGAGAGGGTTTTCAGTGTTGCTGGAAATGTTGCCACCCCTCTCAGATCCTGTCTCAAACCGTATATGGTTAACATGCTGGTTTTGCTTGTAAGTAACAAGGACGTGACCGAGCTATAAATCACCGTCATTCGTGTGTGTGAAAGTGAAATTATAGTGCGTCCGCCACCCGGCGCGCGCGCGCCCGGTACATGTAATTTTTTTATGCTTGATTTTAAACAACTAAACAACATGGGGACTTGTTTCTTATTTGTTAGATGCTGCAGCCAAATTTGCATTTAAAAGTTTAACCTCCTGAATTTTGTTGTCTTTAAGTTCAGTCGGACTCCGACTGTCGGAGAAACAAACGTTACTGCGATCTGTGTTGTTACTGCCCTTTGATCTGCATTCAGTAAAGTGTTATTAAAGAAGGCACGGCAATTTTAACCTTTTTTAAATGTGTAAACCTTATGTTTAGATAGTACTGCAATAAAAAAAAGAAGTGCTGCAATAATATCGCACACCGCAATATTAAGCCACCCTGAATCACCGCAGGAGGAATTCCTCAACCGCGACAGCCCTACCGCTGACAACAAAAAAACCCACAAAAAGCTCAAGAAGACATTTTGATTATGAAAGTCAAAGGTGGAACTTTTTAGAAGGTGTGATCCTTACCTGCAATAGTTAGGGTCCACTTGTAGAACTGTATGGTGTCATTAATTAGATGTTTGACAATCTCCATGGCTGCAAAAAGCTGAAATTAAACAGACAAAAATTCTATTAAACAAGTGGGGGAGCATTAACACAAATGCTGCAGATCATTCTGTGTTGCTTTGCAATAATTTAAAAACAATAAAACGCTGGTTGTGACTGATGAGGTAGACTTTTTGGGCCAGGAGCACCGCCATTGTCAGCACCTTTTAGGTGTGAACACGACCACCAGCCAACCTGCAAATATGACCCTGTAGAATAAAACCCATCCAGCAGAGGAGGGCGCATACAATTCATGACCCTTAAAATACTGCTCCTGTGCGAAGATGCTCCATGAGCAGGTAGTGCTGCAGCACCTGCCATCCTGCACGCGCTGCTTCCTAATATAACAAAACTGTCCTCACCAGATTAAATTACGACATTTGTATAAATCTAAGCGGGTTTGATAATAGGAGCCTGTAAGTCTGCGGGAGGCTGTCCGGCCTCTAATTAACTCTCGCAGCCGTGTGCAGGCCTGTTCTTTATCTGATTTACAACAACACACACACACACACACACACACACACACACACACACACACACACACACACACACACACACACACACACACATAATAAGAAATATTCTAAGAGCGTCAATAACGTCATAATCCGCTGGAAACGGATGGCCTAATTTCTCTGTTTTTGTGCGAACCGTGGAGCACAATAGCTCCCGACACTGTCTCGCCTTAACGCTCCGTGAGGATGGGGATGCTGCTCATCACCTTACCGTTTGGGTGCTTGGTTAAAAAATAAAAGCCCGTCTGTTTTTACATTCGGTGCAGAATGATTGCAGAGCGCGTAACTCCTGCTGGTCGGACTGGTCGGCAGGTGGCTGAGCAGGCCGTTCAATGGCACGAATTAGTCGTTAAGGTACCGTCCCATCCTCCAGAGCGAGGCTGCTTCAGCAGGACTGCGCCTCCGTCCTCCGTCCGAGCCCTGGAAGGCGAGAGACGCAGTATGCGCCGCGTTTCCGGTTGGAGTTTCAAAATAAAACAATTGTGTCTACTTTCGGATTGGCACGACGCACCAGTGGATTTATTCAGTGAATTTTAAACTAATGCATATGAATTTTGATTAAACGTTTGTGACTTAAATAGTGCCCATTTTGACAAAACTCCTTTTGAAAAAGTGATGCTATTCTGCTAAATATTTATGTAATAATAAAAATAATAATAATAATAATAATGATGATTATGTCATTGTTTTCATGTTGGCTAAGTTTCATTCAAGCAGCCAGGTGTTCCAAAGATACGCTTATTTATTATTTATTATTAAGCCAATCAGAAAAAAGTTTCCTATATAAGGAACCCAGCAGGTTGCATCGAGTCACTGACTAGTGTCAGAGTCTTTACAGCAATCCTCATACTAAGCAAGCATGCAGCGACAGTGGAGAGGAAAACTCCCTTTTAACAGAGAGAAATCTCCAGAGGATCCTGGCTCAGTATAAGCAGCCATCCACCATGACTCACTGGGGATCGAGAAGACAGAGCAGACACATGCATACACCAACCCACACACACACAAACACACATCCACACACTCTACATATATACCAAGAGATGTTTCTATGGTTATATTGTGATTTCTTAGTAAATATTCTATTTGGTGAGGGATGAACTTTATTGTATTCATCCTAGTGAATCTATGATTAAACAGGTAAACTAGTAGTAGCACATTCAATGTCAAAGAGAGTAAAATGTTATTATCAGGAGAGAGAGAATGTTTAAGTGGTTAGCAGCAGTGTGCTAGCCGATGGCCCCCACCATGAGGCCACCACAGCTCAGCAGAACATTATTATAGCTTCTTCTGGGGAGAAAAACACTTAGAGAAAAAATAAAGTTAACAGCTGAAATAGCAGGAAACAATACAGTTAAAGAGCTAATTGTAGAAGAAAGTAGTAGAGTGTGGAAAGTGGTCAGTGTGTCCACCAGCAGTCTAAGCCTATAGCAGCATAACTACAGAGATAACTTTGGATGACCTAGCCTTTTAGATGGAGGCATGTTGAAGGCAGGGCAAGGGAGAGCCGTCTTTACCGACTGTACACTCCACCTCCCTCTACTCCCCCACTTGTCCAGATCTGGGCTAACATCAGATTTTAACCATAGGCCCTATCAAATAAAAATGTTTTAAGCCTAGTCTTAAAAGTAGACAAGGTGTCTGCCTCACGGACTAAAGCTGGGAGCTGAAAAGACATCCATAAATATTTGGGATGTCCATCCATCCATTCATCCATCCATCCATTTTCATCTGCTTAACCGGAGTCGGGTCATGGGGGCAGTAGCATAAGGCGAGAGGCCCAGACTTCCCTCCCCCCAGCCACTTGGGCCAGCTCCTCCAGGGGAATCCCAAGGCGTTCCCTGTCCAGGTGAGAGACATCCCTCCACCGTGTCCTGGGTCTACCTTTAGGTCTCTTCCCGGTTGGACATGCCCAGAAAACTATGGAAGAATTAAAGTGCCAGAAATTGAGCACTTGAACTTTCAATTTGAGAGCAGAATTTCATATCAAGAGACCAACTTTTTAATTTGAGAATAAGATTTTATATTATTGCTCTCAAAACTTGTAATGCGTGCACTCAAAATGTCTGCTCTCTCTTTTAAATATACTCTGTTCTCCTTCAAATCTTTGTTTCTGCGCTCAGATTTAACCTTCTTTCACTGGTATTGTCTTCTCACGTGACAACTTTTTCTCTGCACGGATCAAAACTGCTCCCACAAGTCTGCTCCCTGCTCTCATGGATTTTTTCTGCTGTTGCTCAAAACTTGGAAGTACAATCTCCTAGCAACTGCTCAGCCAATAGGAGAACTGTATGGAACTGGGCGGTGACAAACGTCTTGGGGTTCACTCGATTTTAAAGCGGGTTATCCCATAGATATGAATACGTAGATGCCCAATTGGGCACTGGAACAGTTTCACCGCCATATTAGATGGGTCTCCTCACTCTCCATTGTCAATGCAGAACAGCAGTGACTGTAAAAAGAGATGCAGAAGCAGAGTAAACAACTGTGCCCATTTCTGTGCAGTTTTTAGTTGGGTAAACACCTCCTCAGTAGAAAAGAATGCACCGGAGGCAAATGGAGACCCATCTAAAATGGCGGCCGGCCACTACGACAGCTCCAATAGACAGCGCCAGTCCACGAGGCGTCTACGTACATTTGTCTGTGGGTTATCCTGTGAGGCTTCAACAGTTAGCTACATCTGCTCTTCAGCTTTCTGCTCCACGTTACGATCATCATGTGGACATTGTCAGTATCATGGTGTTCAAGCTGATGAAGACTAATGAATTATTTTGGCCAGACAGACTTTTTACACACATACTTACTCGTTCGCTTAGCTAACACTAACCCTACATGACAGCAACAGCCTGCTGACCTGAAGCAGGTTATTTCTTTTATGTTGACTGTTTTAGAGTTTTATTTTTTATCAAAAAACTATTTGTTAAATAAAAACAGCAGATTTATGCCACACTATCTAAATGTAATATAAAATATGATCAGTTATTTATAAAAATCATTTTAAAATCTAGATGCACAAATGGCTCAAATTTCAGTTCTTCTGTTCAAGTGAAAGAAAAATAAAGACTCCAGTTGAATCAACATTATTTATTGTAACAATGAGATTTCTACATGGATCACAAAAAAAAACTGCTTATTCAAACTAGCATGGTAGTACACACTCCTCATCAACACTTAGTTCCTAGAGACAAAATCACACTCATCTGTTGTTGTAAAGAGTAAATTAGCATAAAGGGTAAAAATTGTATTAATGATGTAAACACATTTCACAGTGTATAAACATGAAGCCTCACTTTAAACCAGCTTCTTCTGTCACAGATAAAACTAAACACAGTTATTGTAAAGCAGCACATCTAACCTCTATCTCACACTGGAAGCATCAGCAGCGCAGAACAGCGCTGCTTCAAGTACAACCCATTTTAGTCTGGGGAGGGTCCCCAGAATCGGACCGCTGTGCCGCTTAAGATAGGATCGGGTTATATTTTTGCCACGAGCCACTTCTGTGCCAAGTCCATTCCTGCAGTAAACACAGGGCTAGACAGGAAATCACAAGTTTCAGTGTAAATGTCTGGCAATTTTCAAAATATGACTAATGCAGCAAAGCTCACATCTACATGTGACCTCATGGCTTTGTTTACTATCAGTTTCTTTCAAGAAGTGATTTTCAGCATGGACGATGCTTTAACCTGGCAGGAGAGGGGCACAGCACACTCCTGCAGCCTGCACACCAGAATGGTTACGGCCGACTCGCCACATCAACAGGAAAACGGGAAATGATCAGTCATGGTGAAAAATGTGCCCCAGAAAATAAAAGAACTGCAAAGATTAATGTAAATGCATAGTTTAGGTTGAGTGGGTTGTCCAGTAATCAGAAGGTTGCAGGTTCAATCCCAGCTCTGACCAGAGAATGCTGCTGTTGTGTCCTTGGGCAAGACACTTAACCCACCTTGCCTGCTGCTGGTGGTCAGAGGGACCGGTAGTGCCAGGTGCCAGTGCTCGGCCGCCTTGCCTCTGTCAGTGTGCCCCAGGCCAGCTGTGGCTACAGGGTAAAGCGCTTTGGAGTCCTCTGACTCTGAAAGGGGCTACAAGAGTGGATCATTCATCATGTAGATCATGAACCCAGAGATGTTCATGAATCTAGAGAACAATGTTCCCGCAGGTTCTGTCAACACACAACCGACCGTGAGGTGACATCTGGGAGTCAGAAGCAGCGAGCTTCAGGAGCATCATCTGCTAACTCTAGAAGTTCTGCTAGATGAACCCAGATGTGAGCAGCTCCTGCTAGCCTGATGCTTCTCTGTTAGAAGTGAGGAAACCACAATGCTCCATCCATTTCTGGTAAAGCTCTGCAAGCACTCGTCTCTCTGACCTCATCCCTCCTTTCCTTTTACACGAGCAGCAAACACAGCAGCACCTACTTTTACACAAACAATCATTTAGTTTGTTTTTCAAAGTAAGAGAAATAAAACCTTTTAAAGATCTCAGAAAAGCATCTGATGTTCTGCAGAACTGTGGTTCTTTGTTAAAGTTGTGAAAGTTAAATACATCATTACATTTAAGTCAACGTATCTGTTGAATTATTATTCATTCACTTTTTCTTTTCTTCTTCTAGTCATTGAACGCCCCATCCAACAGTGGCTCTCCCGGTTCTCCGACTCGGTTAAAGTACACCATAATTCTACAGAATAAAGTTTTTAATGTTAATAATGTTCGTGGACACCCTCTGGCACTGATCAGTGACATAACTCTGCAGAAGCAGTCGTGATACGCTGACATCTGAGCAAAGTCCTTAAAGGGCCGAGTTTGTATGGAGAGACAACAGCTGGGAGGACCGAGCCGTTGTGTCTTCTTCTACAGAGGAAACATGGCTATCATGTCTGTCATATCACCTCTACAAACTAAATGTCATTGTTTACAGTATTTATATGTTTACTGAAACTTTTCTAACATTCACCACAAACCCTGAGTCCTGGTTGAGCTCCACACTGAGGCGCATCAACAACATGTTCAGATCTGAGTCAGCATCCTCTTGTTCTGGTCCAGGGTGGGAAAGCAAGGTTTTAATGTTGATGTAACAAATCATCTAGATCAAATCTAAATATTTAAACTAATGTTGAGACTCACATGAGCCGTGATGTCCATGATGCTCTGGAGCTTCTTCTCTTCTGGCCTCCTTGTTGTTAAAACCTTCGGATGAACCTGGCTGATGCAGGAGTCTGGACAGCAGGGGACGGTGGGAATGCTTCTGAAATCTGCATTTGTCTGAGAACAAGAGTAAACACACAAAACTACGTCTGAGAAATGAATCATTCTTCAGTGGTTGGTGAACCAACACACACAGAAGAAACAAATCTACTAGGGAATCAAATACTCATGTTCATTATCCAGTTCATGCAGGAACAGATGTGGCTGATCCTAAATGAACAGTCTGAGTGTCCCAGAGTAACAATAGCTGTGTCCATAGTGTGGAGGATTACTCTATGGTTCCTTCAACTGAGCACATTTAGCACTGCCACAAAAACAAGTGGACAAAGAAAAAAATTATAATTAAAAACATTTAAACCAGGGATGTTCCCACTGATCAGACCAGCCAATCATTAGGGTTGGGCATCGAGCATCGATTGGAACCGGTTCCAACTGTTAGTTTTTCCGGGAATCATTCAAAGTTTTTACTTCGATTCCTAGAATGCCGACGGAAGAGGAATCCGCGGCCGATCTCCGTGAAAAATAAGTGATCTGCAAATTGTGATCAACGCTTTTCAGAGCTGATCACACCAGCTGTCTGTGTGCAGCACCGAGCCCCCTTCCCCCCACCCAGATATAAACAAACACGTCTGCTAAACTTTTACTCCGTGCAGCGTAGAGAAAACCTTTTAAAATACGTCAACACAGTGGATTTAATAGAAGCTTTAAAGAACAAACTCTGGACGGTGTGAGGAGAGTTTGTCTCAGTGCAGAAATAAAAACACACACGGAGCATCAGCAGTCAGACACAGCCGCTCACCAACACTCGTGTGTGTGTGTGTGTGTGTGTGTGTGTGTGTGTGTGTGTGTGTGTGTGTGTGTGTGTGTGTGTGTGTGTGTGTGTGTGTGTGTGTGTGTGTGTGAGCGTCAGAAGGCTGAACAATAACCTGTAGAATAGTTAAAGTCATCATGCTAGAGCAGCTTCTCTGTGGTGGACCACACCAGCTTCTGCCACAATAAATAGTAATAATAATAATAATAATAATAATAATAATAATAATAAATCACTCACAATGTTGTGAACATTTTGATTTCCTTTCTGAACTATTTCTGTTGAGAGATTTAATGTTTAAAACTGTTAAATTGTTACTGACAGCAGCTACGTTTAAGTTTCTGTTCTGACTGAAGCTGCTGCAGCATGGAGGTGTAGTTCTCAGTCATCCTGGACATGATCATCCTGAGAGTTTTAGCTGAAAACAGCTGGGCGTTTCTGGATATGTTGGAGACATTTAGCCTCTCATCCCAGAGGCTTCTTCCAGACTTTGGTTGTGGTCAGAAACAAACACACTGGTTGTGCTGCAAGTCTTTTTCATTTTTTTCTCCAAAACATGATTTTGTCTAAATGAAGGTGATGTTATGTTATGTTATGTTCTGTGTCCCTTTGTTCCCCAGCCCCTCCAGTTCCCACTCCAGGTTTTTCTCTTGTGTCCCATTATTATCTCCAGCCCTCTGTAGACTTCCCTCAGGTGTCTTTCTAATCATTCCCCATTCCTAGTCAATCTTAATTTAGTCCCCTCATCCGTCTATTTGTTTATTTTTGGCCCTCAGTCTTTAGGTTTTGTGTAATCCTTGTATTATAGGTTAAGTAAGGTTTTCTGTCATCCTGCTTGTTTCAATTAGATTATTGTATTCACCTGCCTTCCCTCCAGCTCTCACTATGCACACCTGCCACCTGTTCCCCTGATCACCTCCCTCTGTGTTTAAAACCCCTGTCTTGTCCTTCAGTGTTTGTCGGTCCATTGTATATGTCTGAGCTGTTCTGTGTCCTCCGGTGTTTTTGCCTGAGTCCTTGCTCCTGTTTGTGAAACTTCAGTTTTTGTCTTTTTAACTGCTGGATTAAGCCTCACCTTAAAGAATAAAGAATGTATTTCTTTACTCCTGTCTGCGTGATCTGGTGTTCTGCATCTTGGGTTCAAACCTCCTGCCCGTCATTGTGACATGTTATTATTCATAGAGTTAAAATTTATGTTGAAGTTAAGATTATTTCATCAAGTAGGACCTGTGGTTAGCTGGCTCATGTAAAACATGTCATGTCTTCAAAGAATCTGAATCGGGAATCGATAGGAACCGGAATCGTTGCCCACGTGAGCGTTAAAGTCCCCCAGCAGAACGAGGGAGTCACCGGAAGGAGCGCTCTCCAGCACCCCCTCCAAGGTCTCCAGAAAGGGTGGGTAGTCTGAACTGTAGTTTGGTGCATAAGCACAGACCACAGTCAGAACTCATCCCCCCACACGTAGGCGGAGGGAGGCTACACTCTCATTCACCGGGGTAAACCCCAACGTACAGGCACCAAGATGGGGGGCAACGAGTATGCCCACCCCTGCTCGGCGCCTCTCAGTGGGAGCAACTCCAGAGTGGTAGAAAGTCCAACCCCTCTCAAGGAACTGGTTCCAGAGCCAGAGCCATGCGTTGAGGTGAGTCCGACTATATCTAGTCGGAACCTCTCAACCTCACACACCAACTCAGGCTCCTTCCCCACCAGAGAGGTGACATTCCATGTGCCAAGAGCCAGCTTCTGTAGCCGAGGATCAGACCGCCACCCTTCACACACTGCGCCCGACCCTTTTGGCCCCTCCCACGAGTGGTGAGCCCGTGGGAAGGGGGACCCACGTTTCCATGGGTGGCCCTACCAGAGGCATAAAGCCTCAGACAACTTAGCTCCTGGGATCATTGAGACACTCAAACCCCTCCACCACGGTAAGGTGGCAGCCCAGGCAGAGGCTTTGGAATGTATTGGTCTGAATTAATGTAGGTTTGTTTAAATGATTAGCGCTCAATTTCAGCCTCCTAGTTATGAGTAATGCTGATGCTTGAGTTTTATAGGAAGATTTTGAGGAATAAAACCACAAATAAAACAAGATTTTGCACACGTGTAAAGGACATTAAAAAAATTCCAAACGACGCATGCTTAAAATACTTGTCTGAGCTAATCTGAAAATTTATAAGCTTGGGTTAAAAATGTGATTCTAAGAAATTAGCTAAATTATTTTTTATTTGTTTATTTTGTTTTTAATGTTGTTTTTGTACAGTTGTAAATTTTACATTATATGTTTGGACTTCTTTAAAATGTGTTTCCTGATTAAATATCAGGGTTGAATCCTACATGCTCTTGATTTGAAATAAACGAGACACAACTTCTGCCGTGTGCTGTGAGTTTTAGGTAACTTGATCCGTTCCACATCTAAGGAAGGGGAGGGAGAACTTGCTTCAAAGATGCTCCACGCATGCACATTGATGGAGGCGGATGCAGCAGCGAAGCATCAGCAGCATCTGACGCAAAAGAGACAGGTGTCGTGCCAGAATCGGAACGGCTGCAGCAGGAGTGCGCGCGCAGCCGCAATTCTGGTTATTTCTGCTTCAGCGAATCAAAGAAAATGAGTAAAATCAATCCCAGCAATATTTGGCGTCTACTTGGTAAAAAAATTGATGCGTCCTCGCTTGGAATGTTTTTTTTTCAATGCATGCGCGCTCCCGACACAAGACCACACATTCAAATACCTTGGCGCAACACCGGAAGTGAAGATGGCTGTGGACGGTTCCTGGATGACTCACTGTCGTAAAATCACCGTCAATTTGTTTAATAGCTAAAATTAAATTACATTTGGAGCTAAACGTGATAGTGATATTTAATCAAGCAATACTGTTCAGCCTAATGAATGTATACGGCTAAAATGTAAGATTTAAAATTACTTCAAGGTATTTTATTTTGAAACTCTGAGCGAGAACCTCTCGCCCTTGGACATTTATCTTGACTATCGGCGTTTCTGGTCCACCGGCTCTTTTCCCAACTCTCATCTGTCCGTTAAATGTTGTTTTGTGCCAGTTGTCGCTGAGACAGGTGTATCAGCGGGAAACGTCTCTGTCCTCACGTGACTCCGACATGCCCGCGCGAGCGGAGATGGCTCCTCTGGAATCATCTCGCTGACACATCCCAGGCCTCATTCGAACAACTTGTTCCGTGAGTGGTGATGAGGATGAAGGCAGTCCGGTGAGGAGATGTAGCTTCGGATTAGGGCCAGGACAGCCGTTCTAATAATGAAGATCTGGAGCACCGAACATGCATTCAGGTGAGTCAGCATGATGTTAAAGATTAAAACTTCCATTTCATTAACTGACCTCAAACAAGCTGATGCTCCTAAATGTGTGTTTCCGCTTTAATCCCATTTGAATAATGGGTTATAGGGTGACGTGGTCCCTCACCATCACACTGCCACCACCATACCCTACTGCTGGTTTGATGTTTTGTTCTGATTTTGAGTGCAGCTACCCCTGGGAGACGGTGATCAAGGCTGCAATGAGAAAATACCCCAACCCCATGAACCCCAACGTGGTCGGGGTGGACGTTCTGGACCGCAGTCTGGACTCAGAGGGTCGCCTCCACAGCCACAGACTCCTCAGCACAGAGTGGGGGCTACCGGGTATCGTACGAGCGGTCAGTGGTAAACGCTGGGATGTGTATAAACACACATAAACAGACATGTATCGTAAAAACTCTGTGCTGTGTGTCATCAACATGAATGGAGGTAAGCTCACCTTCTCTGATTGGTTTGTGCTCATTTCCATCTTTAGATACTGGGAACCAACCACACTCAGACTTATGTAAAGGAACTCTCCATAGTCGACCCCAGCCAGAAAAAGATGGAGTTGTGTTCATCTAATGTGAGTCAAAAGCTAATTTAAACCGTGAAGCACGCTTTCAGTTTAAATGTAAATAAGTATCTCTATCCCCCAGATAACTCTCACCAACCTCATATCAGTGGACGAGAGGCTTGTTTACAGACCACACCCACAAAACCCTGAGGTGTAAGTGTTCATTTGTCTTATTATTATTTCTTTCATCTGATTTGATAAGAGCTGTCCACGTTATTTTGTTCTTGTCCTTTCTGCCTCCTCTGTCTGCTGCTCCCCAGCACCGTCCTGACACAGGAAGCCATCATTACAGTGAAGGGAGTCAGTCTGGGCAGTTATCTGGAGGGGATGATGGTCCGGAGCATGTCCGCCAACGCCCGGAAGGTGCTGCAAATCGAATATGATTATCTTCTACGTGTGCAGAGGCACAGAGAGGCTTCACCGTGGCCTCGTTACCTGCGAACGCAGACCAGCATGTTTCCTAATAGATCAAATAAAATAGAAAACTCAAACATTCTCCTGCATTCTGCAGGTTAAGGTTTACGCTTCTTCACGTTCATTAAAGCAAAGACTGAGTCCTGCCAGATTTTCATCATATTATATTATATCTTGATGTTTAGACTCCCTGTTTGGACAGTCGGCAGTCACCTAGCACTCTGATTATGAAAATTACACATCCACACTGAGGAGGAAAAGCTGTGGAATTCCCAGAATCCTGACCAAACCTTTCCTTTGTTTTGTTTTACTCCTTAATTCATTTTGAAATCATTAATACAGAAGGACTTTGCTTGAAAGGGACTTTGTTGTAGGAAAGTCTGTGTTTTACTCCCGCCGCGGCTCGCAGCAGCAGATTTAGACCCAGCCGGTGTCATATGGAGGACTCTTCCTGCAGAAATAAGTAATTAATATTAAAGTGAGGAAATAAAACAGGAAATTCATAAATAAATGTGGAAATAAAATTATAAAATGTTAAATAAATGTGAAAGGAAAATAAGAAATAAATATATAAATGAGAAAATGAAAATTAAATATGTGATTAAATAAAATTAAAAATAAATAAATATTGTTTTTATTTACTTAGATTTTATTTATTTATTTACAGTCTACTGTGACAGTGAGGTCCTCCTGGTGTGTAGGCTTGTTTTCGTCTCAGTGACTCTGATCGTCGTGGCGATGGTGCGGATGACTGGTTAGGGATGAGGATTGGGGTTGACCTGCTGCTCTGTTCTGTGTGCACCTGCAGGGGTGGGACGCTATTGAGTGGATTATTCAGAACTCCGAGAGGGAACGTTCATCTCTGTGACATTCACTAACGCCGGTAACTCCTCTCTCTGCTCTCCTTCACACGTTTCTTCTGCTGCATCAGAAAAATGAGAAAGCTACGTTTAATCTCAAAAACACACAAGTGTTACGGCTCTCACTACACTGTTTTATTTTCTGTTGTTGCTCAGGCCTCTGACTCTTCAAGAACGTCTGCTCTCCTCAGCTCCACCCGAGTTTTCAGCATCTTTGGATCTTCTTGCGATGTCTGGAAGGACTTTTCACTTAGTCCATCTAAGCAGACAAACTAGCTTCAAACCATAGCTTTATTCGTTGCTCTGCATTCTGCATTCCCTAACCCAGTAGGTTTAACAGTATGATGGAGAGACACCTTAGCTAGATGTTGGTGAAAGTTAGAACTCTAGATCCAAATTCAGCTCACATCTTAAAGGTGAACAATGCAAAAGGGGGCGGCTCGTCCAAGATTTGGGACAATTTCATCAATAAGCAACAAACTTAAAAGAGAACAATAAAAACGGATCTAAAAGGAGAACTCCACCATCAACACTGGCCTCTCTTATTTATTTCTTCTACCTGAAAGCAGCCGCTCTGTAAAACAGATTTTTTGAGAGGGAAAAGCGGGTTACTCTCTCCCTCACACACACACAAACACACACTATTCTTCGGAGTTCTAATGGCCTTAAACCCCCTCCTCCCGGAGAAGTGGCAAGCCTCTGACGGTCTCATGACTCCAAACGTAGATGCTACCTATGTAGATCTTGACCATCAGGGCAGTGCTGTATGTGCCATGGTGCACCTATGTGCTAAATGTATTTATAGGTATTATTTGCATAATATTTGATGTTATTTAAAACAAATGCACTGCTTTTATTCTGTCCATGTTACATAAAATGAGTTCAGTTTGTGTTTTATTTTGGTTTTAACATCAGATGATGTTTGGCTGCAGCTTTTGCTGAAACTACTAAAATGAATAAATAAAAGTATTTGTTGTTTGAGCTCATTATCAGCTGGTCCTGTGGTCTGGTTACACCCTGGACATCACACACACACACACACGTAAAACCACAAAGCTTGTTTTAGATGATCCTAACTCCAGACACAATATTCCATCACGTGGATGGCTGCTTATACTGAGCCAGGATCCTCTGGAGGTTCTTCCTGTTAAAAGGGAGTTTTCCTCTCCACTGTCACTGCATGCTTGCTTAGTATGAGGATTGCTTTAACGACTCTGACACTAGTCAGTGACTCGATGCAACCTGCTGGGTTCCTTACTTTTTTCTGATTGGTTTAATGACCTGTGAGAAGTGCCTTGAGACACTTGTGATTTGGCGCTATATAAATAAACTTGAATTGAAGTTAAAATGTTCTAACGTGATGTTGCTCCAGTTTTATTTTGTGTGGGTGGCAGCTCTACACTTCTAAACATATTCCTTTCATTTCTTCTGTTGCTGTTTTAAAAGGACAATGTTGAGTGCTGGTGCAATTCATCATGCGTCCAACAGAGGGCAGAATAAAACCACAATTTGTCCCTCAGTGGACACGTTTAGGTGCAACAGCAGCAACATGAGCAGAAAATAACATGAAACAAGAATCCTTCAGCAGAAAAGAGTTTATAAAGTGTCAAAGACCAAAAGCAGGATCATTTTCATCTTAAACATCAGTGACAACGTCATTTTAGAATATTTTGTTTTATTTATTAAACCAAACAGACAGACTGCATAGTGGGGACGTACAGACAGCAGCATCTGAGCCGATCCAGGCAAGCTGGACCCCGTTGCTCCCAAACAAATTCAACCACTTGTCTAAAGTTCCAAGAAATACGTAAACAATCAGCTGGGTGTGTAAAAAAATATGCAGGAGGCTTTTACAGAAACACGTTGCTTCCAGCAGCCTGGAAAAGTGTAAATCAGACACTTCGTTGTAATTATGAAGGAAAAAAACTGCATCCGAGTTAAACGGGTGGCAGCAAGACACAGATGGTACCAGGATTGTTTTAAGTCTCACAATACACCGTGCTTATGCTGGCTCTCATTACAAATCTTTGGTAATAATAATACACACAGGTGCTGCTGTAATTACAGCCATAGAAAGAAAATGGTTAAAAAAATTATCAAATCCATATAAAAGTGATAAAAAATAACAGAAGTCAGAACATCAGATCCTCCATCTGGGTTACTTCTGCAGCTTAACAGGAGCCTCTCGGCCATCCCAGAACACGAAAAATAAAATAAAATAAAATATGTACATTAAACATATTGCACCTCCCCGTGTGTGCAGGCCTCGCTCTGCAATTTAATCCCATCAACTTCATCTTCCTCGCCTCTAAAGTCAAAATAAAAACCTCCTAACAGGAGGAAAACAGAGGAGTGGCTTCAGAAACCACACCGAAGACTAAACGCACACACCTGCATCCCTTTCACCACATTCAGTCCCTTTCACAGGTGAACCCTTCACAGACGTTCGAAAATTGCATCCTCGTCCTACCGCCTGCGTCACACCAAGACTAAACCTACATCCAGGACCTTCCTGGGACAGAAACATCAACATCCATATGTACAGCAGCTCATCTGGGGCCGAGGCGTCAGAAGTTGAACAGATTGATGAAGTCTTGAGGGGAGAGGGCGGTGGTGCAGCTCTCTGGGTTGTTGGCTGTGCAGGGGTGATTCGTGTCCTAGGAGCAAAGATAAACATTTAGTTAGTTTCATGTCAGGCGCCTGTTTTCCTTTGCTTTTCCCTTTAGGTGCAGCTTTAAGGACGGGAGCGTTTGAGTTTCACATCTGCTGTGATGGAGGGTTAAGGCCAGCGTCGTACCTTCCAGAAAAGGATGTGGCAGTGTGTGCAGAGGTGCAGCGTGTCGCTGTACTGCTCTCTGAGAGGATAGCAGCGGCTCAGCTTGAAGTACATCTTCTTCCACTCCAGGTGGCCTTTATCCGACAACATCAGACGTTTGCAGATCTAAAGAAGAGAGACGGTTTTAAAAGATGCAACCCAGAATAGCAGCGTCTTCATTTTCTCCAGCACTAAACAGAGGTTGAGTTTATGATATTAATATTAATAATAATGGGTATTTAAGTGTTTCTACATGAAGTTGTAAAACCTGTGCACCACACGGCCAGACGTGTGACCCCTGGAGGCACCAGGCACGATAATGTTTCTCATATTTAAGACACATGGCATCATGTTGGTGTCACTTTTACTGTAAAGGTTTATAGAAGAACACTGCAGGAACCGGTCATTTTAAACACTGTTCTCAGACTAGCCATTAGCTCATCAGTCCTATAGGATGTAATCTCCGTTTGGAGAAACTGAGGCCATTCTGGGTGTAATCTAAAGTGATTTTTTTTAATAACCTTTACACAGAAAACACTTAAACGTGCTCGATTATTTCCTGGATAGCCTTCCACCCACCTGTCGGTCTGTGAAGTGGTACTGACAGAGTTTCTTCCACAGCAGGCGGTCCTCAGCAAGGCTCCCGAGCTCTGGACACACCTGTCCCAAACTGACCAGGTCCCTGCCATCCGACAGACGCTGCATGATGTTCAGCTGCAGGCTGGCTGGCAGCTCGGTCAGAGCCATGCCCGTGGACGTGGGCTGCAGGGACAGAAATGGTCACGACTGAAGTACTCGAGAAATTGTGGTGTGGGCAGATGCTCACCCTGTTGATCTGGATGCTGTCCAGCTGCTGCTGCCACTGCAGGATGTTCTCCATGCGGTGCACCCAGATGTTGATGTTCCCCACCAGGACGGACTTGCCCATGTCCTGAACCAGACCGCACAGCGAGACGTAGAGCATCTGCAGCAGCTCTTTGATGGGACGGACGTTCTGCTGGTCATCCAGGACTGTGTGTGTGTGTGTGTGGGGGGGGGGGGGTCCAGATTAGTGAGGTTATCAAACCAAATGTTTAAGATTGGCTGCCATCTTTTCTGCTGCACTAATAATATTTGTCCACGAGGTTTCATAGCGTTACCTAAACAACCTGAATCTGTTTAGTAGAAGGATCATTTGGTTTATGCTCTGGCGTGTAGAGCGGTCTGGTGACCGTCAGGGGCTTTCACAGAGCCAAAGCTGCAGATCCAAACAGCTTCACTAGCCTTTAATCACCTATGTTCATGGACGTAATTTTTTTTGGGGGGGGGGGGGGGGGGGGGGGGGACAGGGGGGACATGTCCCCCCACTTTTTCCAAAGTCAAGTTTTGACCCCTGCACTTTTTACCATCCAAAAACAATATTACGCTATATTAAATTGACACTGGTTGAGCTCTAGGACCAAGCCGAAAGCAACCGTTTGTGTTGAAGCCGGTTTCCCATTAGAACATATTGTAAAGATCCCCCCCCCACTTCTAAAGAGAAAATTACGTCCTTGCCTATGTTTATGTCTGTTGGTCATATCTAGATGAAACCAAACTGAATCCTGCAAGAGCAGTACGCCTTTCCTAAAAAACTAAATTTGCATGACCCAATGAGAGGAGTGGATGTAGTAGAGCGACGAGGCTCACCTTTCTGAACAACCCTCTCCAGAATATTCATGTAGTTCTTCTGCGCCACTCCGCTGAGCGAGGGGAGCTGGGACTTTGGCGATAAGCTCTAGCAGCTTCAGCAGAAGAAAACAAAAAGGACATGAAAAGAAAAACATCAGTTTCTTCCTGTCAGCTGCCGAGACTCTGTTCCACTGTCCCGTTACTGCACACGCTCGGCCGCATTCCTGCAAAACACTCGCTGTGCAGACGCCAAACATTATGCTGGCGACGCTCCACCTGGTTGTTACTCCTCAGCTGACAAGAGCCCTTAAGTCTGTAACCTTTAACCCCCCCCCCCCCCCCCCCCCGACACACACACACACACACACACACACACACACACACCTCTACAGGGGGAGAAGAAGCTGCAGGAGACGTGTTGGACAACCATCTCAACATAAGCTGCCAAAAATAAACTTAATCATTTGACTCCTGATCTCCCGTCATGTGAACTAGCTGAATCATGGTACAGAAAGTGTGTGTGTGTGTGTGTGTGTGTGTGTGTGTGTGTGTGTGTGTGTGTGTGTGTGTGTGTGTGTGTGTGTGTGTGTGTGTGTGTGTGTGTGTGTGTGTGTGTGTGTGTGCTGTTGGCAAGCATTAAAGCAGGGGGTCACAGGAGGAGATGGGAGGGCATGTAACAGATGCTGTGACATCATGGAGACATTAAAGTGAGCCATCAAGAGTGAGTCATGAGAACAAAAGCTACCATCATCATCTGTAGGATCCAGGAGATTCCCTCTGATCCGGTGAGAAGAAATCATTTTCCTCTGGTTATCCACGCCTGATTTTCCAGCTTCTCTGAATGGTTTCATCCCTCCTTTCTTCCCTAATCCTCTACCCTTCCTTCTTTGAGCAGCTTCCCATCTCTGCAGAGCAGTCGGGCAGAACGGCACTTCTACTTTTAGACCCTCCCGCTGAGCACTAAGCTACACCTCAAAGCTAATCATGTGGCTCGCACGCTTTCCAGAAGCACTGGATGTCAAAATTACATAAAGTTCTGCTTCTAAAAGTTGGAGTTAAGTTTAACGTACCGATTACGTCTCTTTGACTGATAGTGGGGGGGGAGGCACTGATGCAGGTGAGGAAGAAGAAACTGATATGTGTAATCGAGATGGAGTCAAGCGATCCCGTAAACGCCATCAGACGGCGAGAAGCTAGTGTTCCATTGTGGTATTGTTTTGGCCTTAACGCACCTCGCTGCACTTATGAGCTGGGATCTGCGACAAGAAGCAAATCTAAACCTCCCAAAATTAGACCAGATTACAACCAAACTGGTGTGTGAGGACATGCGGAGCTTCTGGACCCGTTTCTTCAAATGAAAGCAAGAAAAATTAAAAACACAATCCTGCCTGATTAGAGAACTGGAAAGTCCAAAATAAACGGGCATGGAGTGTGAGCGGAAAACCGAGGGGTTAATCAGAGACAGTGTGTGTGTGTGTGTGTGTGTGTGTGTGTGTGTGTGTGTGTGTGTGTGTGTGTGTGTGTTTGGGGTTCAGATTCAGCTGACAATCATCAGGTCTGGTTTCATAAACCCCCTCCTGGGGTGGTCACACATCACCACACGGCTGTCACGGACACCTCACAGTCACATGTGGGAACATGTGGAAGAGAGCCAGGGTTTAGATCGCACATTATATTGTAGCAGGAGGGAAAAAAAATCAAATTTTAAAGAAAAAGATTGATCCTGAGACCAATGTACGTTAAATGCGTCCGTTTAGTGGTTTAAATTCAACTTGGAGATTAAAACACACATTACTCCAATTTCCCTCTGGGATTAGTAAAGTATCTTTGATTGATTACTGGGTCATATGGTCACCACTGAGGGGTTCTTGTCTGGAGAGTTTTGATAAGACCGTCCCAGAAGCGTGCGTACGCGCGCGCGCACGCACACACACACACACACACACACACACACCAACTCAGAGTAAAGAGAAGAAAAGGCACGAGAACTCACTCTGACGACGTAATTAAATCTCCTGGTGTCCTTGATGGCGCTGCAGAAATCCAAGCGGTTGAAGGCCTCGCCGAGTGTACAATAACCATGGCGCTGGGAGAATTTAATTATCAGAGTATTTGATTGCAATCGTCCACAAGAGCACGGAGCAGTCTGACGGTGTTTGCATTAGATCAGAAAAGTTGGATATCAGACTAATTGTTACCTCCTTGGTGCTTCCTTTATGAACATAAATCCACTTCTCCCTGTGGAAATCTGTGGAAACATCAAGTGTCTCCATCAGTGGCTGCTGCTGCTGCTCTCGTTACACAGCATCAGCTCTGAGACTAATGCACGAGCATGCACCACAAACAGGACGTGGACAAATTAATGAAACGTTCCAATTGAGAAAGTGTCCGTGCACGTTGTGCAACTGTGTGTGTGTTGTGTGTGTGTGTGTGTGTGTGTGTGTGTGTGTGTGTGTGTGTGTGTGTGTGTGTGTGTGTGTGTGTGTGTGTGTGTGTGTGTGTGTGTGAAGACTCACAAGGGATCTTGCTGTTGTTGTTCATCAGGTCTTTCTTCCTCTTTCTGGCAGCCATATCATAGCTGAGGGAGAACAGCAGGTTCTCCTTGTTGAAGCTCTCTGCCTCTTTGACTTTGCAGAAGCTGCATAAACACATGCACCATCAGAACCTCAGCTGTTAGAAATAAAAACACATGTACCACCCTCAGCTCTGAGGTAAAACACATGTGCCTTACTCAGCTCTGAGAGGTAAAACACATGTGCCTTACTCAGCTCTGAGAGGTAAAACACATGTGCCTTACTCAGCTCTGAGAGGTAAAACACATGTGCCATCCTCAGCTCTGAGGGGTAAAACACATGTGCCTTACTCAGCTCTGAGGTAAAACACATGTGCCTTACTCAGCTCTGAGAGGTAAAACACATGTGCCTTACTCAGCTCTGAGAGGTAAAACACATGTGCCTTACTCAGCTCTGAGAGGTAAAACACATGTGCCATCCTCAGCTCTGAGGGGTAAAACACATGTGCCTTACTCAGCTCTGAGGTAAAACACATGTGCCTTACTCAGCTCTGAGAGGTAAAACACATGTGCCATCCTCAGCTCTGAGGGGTAAACAGCCCTAATCACGCCTGAGGTCATGGTGAGAGGAGAGTTACTATAGAGGCTGGGACAGACGCTTGTTAATCCTCTCACTTGTTGTTGGGTTATTAATAGCTGTGCGATTCCCTGCGAGGGAAATGTAGCAACCAGCAAAAACCAACCAGCGTGAAGGCCCACTTCCCTTTCTTCATCTCCCCCTTACCCATCCATCCTTCTCGCGCCTCTAAACGAGCAGCTGCGCGTTTCTAAAGTGCAACACTTCTGGACAGAACGACGCACCTCTCCGCGGAGACGTTGTTGCTGTTTCTGCCGTCTGCTGCTGTCCTTTTCCACCCATCTTCGGTCTTGACCCAGTTCTGACCCGGTGACCTCCAATCCTGTCCGAGGAAAGGCATTCTGACTCGGCCGCTGCTCTAAAGCCAACGAACCAACCTTTTAAATACGCGTTTAATGAAGAGTGTCACGTCCCTGAAGCGCTTTAGTTTCCTGAGTGTTGACACTGCGCAGCTCGCTTTTATCCTCCCACTCAGAACCCGGAAGCGCACAAGCCCCGCCCACTCAGGAATCCTGTCCCCAACACGTGGCTTTGTTTATCAACCTCAGTGTTGCGAAAGAGCTTGGAGGGGATGAAAACGTCTCATGTCATGGAAAGTTAAAGACAGAGGGCACCTTTGACATTCGTGTTGGAATCTTTTAGCGGGTTAAAGCCCGAGCAAGGCATTTTTATTTTAAATCAGGGCTAACTCACCTGCACCAGAGGGGTAACAAAGATCATCAACAAGCTGATGTGACTTTTACCCCTGAATGAAAATAGCTCTGATCAAAATGAACATAGTAATGAAATACCACCAACCTGTGTGATGTAACTGAGTATCTACACGAGAGACACAGCTGGAACACATTTTAATTGTGTCCCTCTACCAAACAGCTAACGGTGTCTGTTAGCAAACCTCATGAACCAATGGGTGGACTTTAAATAAACAGAAAATGTTCACTGAAGGTGCATAACTGGCTACCTTTTGGTCACCTCCATTCAAGATGGCTAACAAGCCTAATCAACCTTAGCAAGCCCAAAGCTAGCTCGAACTCAGGCAGTTTTACATGTGCTGAGCTAAACGTTAATGTGGTCATTGCTGAGCGTGTCAGTGCCCTGCCAGGTGTTTTCTAGTTTTAATGGCTATGGCATCATTTCTCACCAAAGTTTAAATATGTTGGTATGAAAAACATCAGGTGATGTGCTTTCTGTCAAGGTTTCAAGGGTCGTGTGCTCTTGAGAATCTGCCTTAGTGGAAATTAAAGTTAAAAAAAATATTTGGCTCCTCAGAAATGTGGCTCTAATGTCATGATTCTTTTTCACTTCTGCAATTGTAAACAGCCCGAGTGCATTGGATCCTTCCCGAGGTGTAGGCTCGATCCTCTGTGAACTGAACATAGAAGGAGGGGTTTACCACTGTATTTAAATGATTTTTCCCCAAATCAACACTGATTGTTCTAGGTAATCTGTTGGAGGGTGTGTTTGAGTTGATTTGAGCCAGAGCTGTGAAGGATCATGTCCTGTCCAAGCACTGGAGCAGATCCTATCAGCATCATTAAGTGTGTTTGCACATTCATCTGGTGAAGCTTCTGTAGACGAGTTCATTGAGCTGTTTATGGCGTTGATAGTATTCCTACTGTTATTCGGCCTTGTGCTGTATTAAAAATCCCCCAGGAGATTGGCTTTGTCATCAACAATCTGGACACGAGATAAAAAGTGATCAAAGAGGAACAGATTTAAATGCCTCACCCAAATCCACATACATCACACCGATAGGTGGCTTCGTCTTCAGCTAAGTCCAGCTAATGTCATCAACAAGCCAGAATAAGTAAGAGGAGATTTCCCCACTCTTCATAACTCATGAAACACAATCAGCAAAACATGTCAGGACATGAGGCACAGTGTGCACACGGAGTGGCTCCTCTTCTGTGGAGCAGCAGACTAGTTTCAGATCACCTCCAGCATACGCTGTGGAGCATCTGGGCTGCTCAGCATGACCAGAGCTGCACATGTGACTAATGTGGGGTTTGTGCTGCAGAGTCAGTTATAGTCTACCTCACAGTCATTTCATTTCTTTTCTCTTATAAGCTACAGTTAAGTTCTGTTACCAGACACATTATAACTACTGTAACTTTAGCGTTTTGTTGGTTTTTGTTTGCTGCACTAAAGTGTGGACATCTAAGCTCCAGTTCACACTGCAAGATAATTAAACCTTTCCCGTCCATTTTAAGGATGCACCCAATTACCACAATGGCCCTAAAAATAGTTTTAAATGATATTCCTGCCGTGTGTGTGTTATGTTAGGCCTTACAGCAGAATTTTGTCAGATGATTTAAAAATCATGAGAGAAGACAGACACAGGAATGAAAAATCACGGATATTCCAGTTTGATCCTACAATGTGCGGTGTGTAAAAACTACCCATCACACACAAACCAATTTTACACAAACACTGCTCCGTCAGACATCAAACTTCAACATAAACAAGCATGGCAGAGAAGGAGGGTGCACGTGCTTCCATCAGCTCGTTTTCTTATTAGACATCACATTCATTCAATCACATTCAACACGTTTGGTCTCAAAAACCGACCAAGAAAATCCAAAGTGTTTGAAAGTCCAGATTAAAGCAGAAATCCAGAAGTTATTTTAACCCAATGGCACCAACTAGAGGCTGGAAAATAAATGGCACCTCACTTCGTTATCCCAGCTTCTGTAGTTTTGCCCGAAAGCAACACCTCTTGTCCACAAATACGCACCTCTAGCCGAGCAACCGAGCTTGAAATGGAACTGGCACATATCCTCAGAGCGGCACAACACTTCTGGGACGCTGCGCTCCCCGTGTAGCCATGCTCACTAACTATGATGGCTTCTATTTAAAATACGGGCGCTGAGCATCTGTCTCCGGCGTGCCCCAGGCTTAGACTATCACTTTTACGGAGTTCTAAAATCATACATAATTACTTAAAGGAGGAAACCCCTATACTGAAGCCTTAATAATCAATAACCCAACATACTTATGAGCAGACCAGGATGCTCTTAACACACCACACATGACAAAAAACTTTAATAGCATTAATTTTCTGGCAAATCCTTCATACTGTCAGAAGGGGAGTTCAAGATCCTGGTTGTGGTTTTTAGGGCAAATCATTTTGTCTGAAGTTTTTCCCGTGTGACTCGCAGCACACACCGTAATACCAAAACTAGTATTTCTGTGGTTTTTCCACATGCTAGGGTTTCTCATGTTTTGAAAATCGTGCAAACAAATTTTTAAATCTTGCAGCGTGAACAGGGCACAATGAGGACAAAACAACACACTGGTCAGCAGGATTATTCCTGCAGACGTGACTCGTGTGAAAATAGTTTTATTACAGAAAGTCAAAGTGACATTGAGGCATGTGGATCTGCAATGCTGAAAGTGTGTTTCTGTGTGACTTCCTTGAGTGTAGAGTAATAAATATGGCAGCAAAAGTCCCCAAGTCTTTCTATTCCTGGAGCTAGCTACGCTACATGGTGACTTGGAAAGTCCCAGCAGATGCCTGCTCACTGAGTGGTTCACCTCTGACCTGTTGGTTTCAGCTGAATTTATTCACTGTACGATTGATGGTGTTTAATCAGAAATCACGTGCGGTTAGAAACAGAACTACCAGCAGAGGTAAATGTACTTGAATGACTCCAAGGAGAGAATTAAAGCAATAACTTTTAGACGCTCTTAAAAGTAGATGGCAATGCTGAGCTTCAATCCCACCACAACGAGTCCGGGTCCTGGAAAAGTAAACTTGGTTTGTGGCACAATATCATTAAAAGATGCGGCTAGTCCAGACGAAGCAAGGATAATTCTGGTCATCAATCTGAACTGCATTAAAACCACATGGATACGTCACATACTGTTTGTTTTCCTAAGAGGCGTCTTTCCCTCCTTCACTCCAGCGATAGCTGGAGCATGACCCGGGTATTTTATGAGATTTCTGTCGTTGTTCTTGGTTAGGTTTAGAAAAACAACATCCATCACAGACTTTGTTGAGACACACGACCGGTCCTCTCAGCTGCTTGGTGACCTCACATACCTTTATTATATTTTCGGAGGTGGTATCATGTTAAACTTTACTCAGTTGTATATTTCATTAAGTTGACCAGATCATTTCATAAAATCTTTGGCTTTTTCATGTCCTAAAGTGCAGCTTCTTGTGTTACCTCTGCTTTAAACCCTGTAACAGGATCAGAGCAGCGTGCTCGCTGCATTCAGAGCAGTTTGGGCCCAACTTAAACAAATAAATGCCCAAACAATTAAACTCTGAACCACATAATCTAGGTGCGTTAATCTGACTTTGGCTAACTTTGGTTCGACTCGATTTGAAGTCACGTAGTGGGATTGAGTGTGAACATTCTTTCTGCCAATTTTAGAGAATAAAGAATACACTGACAGAATAAATTAAAACATTTAGTGCGTGCATGGGTGAATGACTGATTGTGTTGTAAAGAGCCTTGGGGGGTTCTAGGGCTCTAGAAGGCACTATATCAAATACAGGCCATTATTTAGTTATAAATATTACACAGTAGTGATGATGTTGATTTGTCACGTTGGACACAGAGTAGTGAGATTGTACGGATATCACAGTTATTGTCCAAACCTGAGGTTGTGTTGTGTAGTCAGTGCATGTGTGGGCTTAGGTGGTTGTGGCAGGATGCTGTTTGAGATTTCCTCTTAAGATTTGTGTTTATTTGCACACATAAAGCCACACTTTAACACATTTACACACAAGTTCAGCTGCAACATGATTTATTTTAGCAGAAGAATATCAGCATGATATCATCGTTGAGCCTCTTAAAGAGCATTCAATGTAAGAAACCTGAAATCTGCTGTTTTACAAAGTTGGTTATTTGTAAACTTTCTGTTAAAATTGACTAAATGCATCGTTGAGAAAAATCGTAATCTCATCATCCATGTTGCTTTATTTCAGATCACCTCATCCTGTTTTTGTTGTGATATGATGAGACACAACAGGTGGTCAGTCCCGAGTTACCCTCCCCACCACACACACACACACACACACACACACACACACACACACACACACACACACACACTTGGGCACACAGATACCCAGATCCACCTGTTGCTGCTCCTCGTGGATGAGTTTCATCACTCGCTCAGATTCTCTGTTGTGAAACACACCTCTTGAGTTTCTCTGTCTCTAGCGCCACATCAGTCAGCTCACACCACACGGCATCACGTGGAGTAACATTTGCCCTTGTTTGTGACTCAAAATAACATCAGATCACCTATAGTTTCTCCAGCCTTCCTCGCCCTCTCCAACCACTTTTCCTTTGGCCTCGTTAGATGGAGGCAAGAGACTCTGTGTTGTTAGAAATGCTTAAACTCCTATAATGTTTGCTTCTGATGATTTTGTTCACTCGTCTTTCAGTTTCAGATATGCAAACATTAGCTGTTGCTAAATGACGACTTTCAGAAATAGCTTTAAAAAACCTATTTTCTCAAATTCAGGAAAAGCAGCACTTGGTGATGTCAGCGTGAAACGTTGAGAGAACAAATTATGTCATTTTCTCCACAACATAGCCTAAATATTTTTAAAAGCTCAAATGACTCATTCAAAAAGTAGCTGTAAACTCACCTGTTCAGGCTTTTTAATCATTTTTTAAAATCTTTATCATTTAAATTGTTTTGTTTTTGTGAAGCGCCTCGCGGTTTTTATCTTGAGAGGCACTACAGAAAAGATTGTTTCTTTCTTTCTAAATCTGTCCTCTTTCATTCTTTTTTGTACAAGTTAGAGGTTTTAAACTAGATGTAGTACTAGGATAAGGAGTTCAGCAACATGTCTGGACAGAAAGACATCGTGCGTGGACAGGACATCATCAGGGTCCGACTTAGAGGAGGTGTCTGTAATCAAAATTACAGTCAGCTGGCAGAACTGCTATGAAAAGCTGCAGTTAGAGAAATGAGATGTCACAATTACAAATTAAAATGTGTTTTTAAATTTTTAAGCAATGACAGAGAAAACAAGGCTGACGTAAGCCTAATGCTAAAGATGGTAGATTGATACTCTTATCTGATCTTTGTGTAAAAGAAATGTTAACATTTTTATCACAACGTTTTCATCACCAGTTTTCAATGGAGCCGCAGACACAAACATCATAGCCTCGGAGCTGAGGCTCACACCAAACAGCCCCCGGGATCCAAACATGACAAGAACAATCTCTTGACTCAAAACAGGCTGAAAACAGCACTTTCACCCTTTGTGAAGTTAGGGTTCAGGTTAACAAGCTGTGCTGCAGAGTAGCAAACCTTTTACATGTCTGGGGGTTGAAAGGACAAAATCACTCAAGGAATGCTATAGTATAATTCAAATAGTCATCAGCAAACAGCTATACGACAAAAGATTGGTCTTTAATGTACAACAAAAGGGATTTGTTTTTGTCCCTTCTGTGTCACGACTGAGCCCAGTTCTGTGAGACACGTCACAGTCAGGAAGCCATGGTCAAACCGTTTATAAGGCAAGCTCCCTTTACATGTCCACGTGTCTGTCTTTGGGTCACTCAAAAGTGTCCGAGTCTTCAATGACATCGTGTCCGCTGACGTAACGTCCACCCGTGACGTAGATGTTGTGGTTGATGATGGTGGCAGAATGGTGCATCCTCCTCTCCCTCAGTTTGGCACACTTGATGAACCTGCTGGTCTTGGTGTCGTATGCGATCATTCTCCTGGTGTATCCTGTGACAGAAGCATTTAGATGTGTGGGTGAATGTCGCAACATTTACCAAGACTTAAATCCTCACCGTTGAATAGAAAAACAAAGAGAGGATGTTATTTTTCCTACTATTTTAAAGTTGTGCCAATAGCAAAAACAAACATTTTGCTAACAAATCCTGGTATTTAGAAGACTCGATATTTCTTTTGTGCACGTCTTGGTTTTCCTGTTGTTGTTCTGCCTTTCAGCTTATTGCAGCTCTATTTAGTACCTCCAATGATGTGGATTCTCTCATCCATAACTACAGTGGGAGCAGAAACGTTCTTCACCGTTCTGTTCTCCATCTTGGACCCCATGTTCCTGCTGATGTGGTAAACCTGTTGTGGAGGAAGGTGAAGAGACATAAAATCAGTAGCTGACTGGGTGAGATTAGAAATGAGCCAACAGTCAGAGGGTTTGCATCACTTGTATCAGTCTGACGGGGTTTTGCATGGCATCCTCTCCTCCAATCACATAGACTCTCTGGTTGATAGCAGCGACCGCAGGGTGAAGCGCAGCCTCAGGGATTGGTGCCATTGGCTCCCATTGGTTGAACATACTGTTGTACCTCTGAACAACTTGCAGAGATTGATGGTTCGCAGGTGTCATTCTGCAACACTTTTTATACCGATGCAGCGTGGTGACTAAGGAGCTCACCTTTCCACATTGTCTGTTAGGAGCTTGTCAGGTCCGAGTCCACCCAGGACGAAGACGAAGTGCATGTACAGTATGAGACACTCTGGTGAGCAAAGTGAGGCTGCAACATGGGCTCTGCAGTGCGCCACTGGTTGGTCTTGAGAGAGAGGGTGTAAACGGTTCTGCTCACTTGGCCGTGCTTTGTGTTTGTGGTCAGGCCTCCGAGAACATACAGCACGCTGTGAAGGGCGACAAAGGAGGCTTTGTAAAGACGAACTGGAAGTTTGGCGAGCCACTGCCACTTCTGCCACTTCTCATCAAAGACCAAGGCTTCCTTTGAGGTCTGCTCATTGTTCTTCCTCCCTCCTACCACCAACAGCATGTCATCGTAGGTGCAACGCCGTGGAGCAACCCAAACAGATTTGAGATCCACTCCTTTGATGCAAGCTGTGTCAACGGAAAACATGAGGCATCTCACGGATTCGAGGAGCTCAGTGCAGAGGGTGCACGACTGGATCAGAGAGTTGTTAGCAATGAACTGAAAGAGGTAAGTGGGGTGGATATATCGGAGGCGGACTTTCCTGGAAAGATCACTGATTGCCCCACGCCTGGATATGGGGTCATGATGGATCCATGCAACAAGTGACTCAAAGACCTGCTCCTCCTCTGTACAAAGGCTATCATCGTCCAGGTACCCCATCAGCTCCTGTAACAAGCGCTCACGCAGATCCTCAGATGTCGACACATCAGAGAAACTCTTCATGGCCATCTCTTTTGTTTGTCCCTCAAACTGCTACAGTTCATTATTTCAGATAGTCGTATCATGCTCAGGCAGTTGTCTGGTTTCACGGGAGAAAACGGGAGCAGATCTCAAAAAGGCGGTCATATTGTAGCATGGATGCCGCCTGCATTAGAGGAAGCACCATATCCTTGCTAATGCTAATGAGTCCAGTGTAAACGTAGTCAATGATGCTGCTCAGGGTGGCAGAGGTCATCCCCGACCTTGCTCCGCTGTTTCTCCATGAAGTCGTTGCAGAACATGGCTCTGAAGTAAGGGCTGCTGGACATCAGAACATTACGATGGCAGGGGATCTGTGTGGTACCTGAACACAGCACCACGTCGGTCAGGATGTTCTCCTGTCTCAGCGTGTTGAGCCGCAGGAGCAGCGAGGAGGAGTGCTGTCCCTCCTCATAGTGGCGGACCTCAACGGCACATGGATCCATTCTGTGTAAAGACAAAGGAGAGATACGATGGACATTTTAAAGGTTGGAACAACTGTTGTCAACCAGATGAAACTACAGTCCAGCACATGCGTGCACCATAATCCCCATAAAACTATTTTATCTCTAAGTTTTATTTGTTTGAGGGTAAAAAGGATGAAGCTGTGATTTTGACTCTCGGACACATTTAGTTTGTTCAGAATGACCAAACTGCAACGCGCTGTCTTTGCTAATAGTTCGTTATAATGATCAGCATGCCCTTCTGCACCTACTCACCAGCAGGGGTGTGTTTCTGTAAGAAGTGTAAACTGAACAACACTTTTAGAGAAATCTGTTTTGAACCACATTCATACGTCTAGAAGAGATTTTTGTTTGTGTTTTGCTGAAATTCAAAAGTTTGCATTCATGCTTTTCGTGTGTGCAGAAATGTATTAATTTAAAGTAAAACTATAAAAACATGAATTATTTTTGTAAACATAAGAGAAGTGAATCAAAAACTCCATCACAGCCGTGCAATAAAACGACTCTCACCTTGTTCCCTTCTTCTTCCTCGGGTGTTGTTACTGGGATCCAAGCGTCTTCTCAGAAGAACATGTCTCTTCCTCTCTCTTCGTGTGGATGCTGCAAGTCCACCTCTCTGCAGGCACCGTGTTGCACACTGTTTGTTGTTGAGGTCTCTTTCCACGAGGCCTGTGTACATTCCTCCTCCCAAAAATAGAGCCGCTGTTTGGAAACAGACGTGCATGTGACAGCAAACTTCTCAGAATCCCTCTGACCCTTTCACCCAACGTCCTTCTGCACATGCATGTTCCCTTTTCTCCACCTCTTTTCTGACATTCTTCACCTCTTACACACACACAAGGTCTCACCTTTCACCTTACACATCTAGCATCTCCACACCCCATCGTCGCTGTCAGGCACACTGTTGTAGCAGCAAGGGAACAGCACTGGTACTGGATAACACTTGTTCTGCTGGAACATCATGATTATGTGTCTACAGAGCTACACAAACAAGAGGAGGTCACCACTGGACAGAGACTTTGGTGTTCTGGCTAGGATTACTGATATGAACTAGTTTGGTGCAGTTAAGGGAGGTAACTGTGTGGGACATTGCTCAGGTTATTCATTCTTCATACATGAAAGAAAAAGCTTAATTTAACTGTACATCAACAACAAACGCTCCTGTGGTTGTTTTTCAAGCTCATTTCCATCTCATTTGTTTTACGGCTGAACAGGAACACGCTCGTTCGGTGCCGTTTCTGTAGGAAACATCCCACAAGGTGGCAACGTAATTGTTTCCTCATTCCCTACAGCTGGAGACGAATCAAAGCAACGCTGCTCCAATGTGGGCGCACGGAAAACAAGGCATTTTAGCCATCACATTTACATACCCCGTGTTTTCCCTTGTACTTTGGCTCGTGTATAAAGCACGGCAAATTAGACACAAAAGGCTGCTGGAGCTTTTATAGCTACGTGATTTTAATGTGATGAGTGTTGAATCACCAGGTTTGCATTAGGGTTGTTCTCTTTGCACAGACACATCTTGTAAAAGTCAGCATCAGATGGAAAGTAGCTCATCTGAAGCAAAACTAAAAGTCTGCATTAAAGATATAATATGATCGAAGCACAGAGGCAATAACACTCTCCACAGAGAGCAGCAATGACTAAACAGCCCCATCTAGTGGTTCTACCTTAAAAAAATTTTGTGATAAATTAAATTGAATATTGAACGTTTTTAATAACAGGTTTGCACAATGAAGTATTAATTCAACAAAACACAAAATCCAAGCAGTTTATCTGCTCTGTCTCTATCACATCCACACAATTTGTCTCTAATCTGCATAATCAAGGACAATCACTCATGTGCCCAAATGAGCAGTGTGGTTTTTATCATGCACGCCCTCTCATCCTGCATCCTTTAATGCTTTTCCTACTATCTCTGTTCCTTCACCTTGACAAAAGGACTCATTAATGTCTGCCTGCGGGCAACAAGTTCTATTAGAGTGAAGGCTTTGATACACACTCGAGAGCGGAGCAGCAACACTGTTACGCCCCGCGCGTCATCCTCACCAAATGATTATAATCTGCTAAGCGCCTGGTCTAATTGAGCCAATGCCCAGGGGGTTTACATATCACTCGTTTGTTTTGTGCACAGGGGAGAAACTCACTCCTTAAATGTAAAATGTCATTTTAGAGGTCTGCATTTATTGTGTCAGTTTTCCTCCAACAAAACCAACGCTACGTTTAATAAAAAGGTTCATGGTTTGAGAAAACAAACGGAGAGGAAAGCTCAAATCCAAATAGTGAATCCTTTTCATCTTACGGTAGTTTGCTCAGTTAAGGCCCCTTTTTATTAGAGTGTGAAAGAGACTGAGAACATTTGTATCAGAAGAAGAATTTCTAAAAGAGAGGAAGTCATTCTCTTTTGGTTCAGATCAGATTGGTGATGGCAGCTTCTCACAGCAGCAGCCATCACTTCAGTTTCCTTCAACTTTACATCTCCTCCCCAAACCTCTCCCTTGCTGTCCAGGATGTGAATTTCAGGTGGTGCGACTTTGGCGTTCTGTCATTTCTGTTTAGATGGCCTGCCCATGGTGACGGGTCACCTGTCCTGAGTTTGACTGAACTCACTGAGACTTGCAGCCAAAACAAGTTTTGCTTCCAGAAGAGTCGCAAAGCTGCCTACAGTCCTGTGCTCCTGACTTGTTTCATAAAATAAACAATCTTTTCTTAAAGCAAAAGCCATAAAACCGAGTCCACGCTGTGCTTCTGCGCTCTCGCTGTTTCAGGTCAGCTTGTTCGGGCACCAGCTGAGTTCAGATGATTGATGCATCGGTCACTTGTAGTATGAAGCAGGTTATAAAAAGGCTTCCCTGTTGGAAATTCAACAGCATATAATGTTCATGCCCTTGGTGTGTTTCCATAACACCAATGCACAAAGCGTGTGCATGTGCTGGAGCCTGACTTACAGTGCATGCATCCTTTTCAGTCCTTTTTAGTCCAGACATGGGAGCACTTCTCTGCAGACAGCACCATGAAAGGAAAGAGCTCTTACTGTAAGGGCTGCAGCCCCAAAATGAGTCAGGAACGGGATGACAACCTGGACAATAAAACTCCTGTGTCATACTTTCATCTCAGCTCCATTCTTTGGTAGTTAGCTGCTGTTTTCCTCACAAACATTTGAAGTAAGAGTCTAAAATTTGTTTTCATTAAACGGTTTAGTCAGTCTGCTAATTAATGGTGGATCTTGATGTTTGTTTTGCAGCTGCAGGCTTCAGAAGATCACTCAGGCCAGGTTTTGACTTCCACTAGGTGTCAGGCCAACGTTACTCAGATTTCAAAGGGAGAAGAACTTTCACTTGGAACCAGAAGCCTCTAAAGACAGTTTCAAGATATGTTTACTTGACCGATAAACACCTAATGTGTAATTAAAATATATATTTCAGGGCATTTTAACATAAATATAAAACAAATAAGTCAAATGAGGATCTAGATTTCAAAAGTTGCAAACAAGCTTTTGTGGCTCTGAGTTTAAAGTGCATATTTACTCACGCTGACCCTCAAAAGAAAGGAAACAGACAGAGGGAATCAGGTGATACCTCAGCAGAGGGCAACCACTCCCAGGTGAGATCTGGCTGGTTTTCATAGAGAGATGGAGAGCAGGCTTGAGAAGAAAACTGTGTGAATGTGTGTGTGTGTGTGCAGGGGGTGGGGTGGGGGGGTGAGGGGGGGTACAGTAAATATACAGGGATCAGGAATTAAGGGGCTTTCAGTTAGCTGCTTAAAATTCTTCTGACGTAAGCAGCAAATGCACAACTTGATGTTTAACAAGAAAAATCAGGAGTTCATCGTTAGAAATACATGCAAGTGTGTGTGTGTGTGTGTGTGTGTGTGTGTGTGTGTGTGTGTGTGTGAGTGTGTGTGTGTGTGTGTGTGTGTGTGTGTGTGTGTGTGTGTGTGTGTGTGAGTGTGTGTGTGTGTGTGTGTGTGTGTGTGTGTGTGTGTGTGTGTGTATGTGTGTATGTGTGTGTGTGTGTGTGTGTGTGTGTGTGTGTGTGTGTGTGTGTGTGTGTAGGTGTGTGTGTGTGTGTGTGTAGGTGTGTGTGTGTGTATGTGTGCGTGTGTGTGTGTGTGTGTGTGTGTGTGTGTGTGTGTGTGTGTGTGTGTGTGTGTGTGTGTGTGTGTGTGTGTGTGTGTGTGTGTGTGTGTGTGTGTGTGTGAGTATCCCCACTTCTGCCCTGAACTATCTGAACCTTAGACCGTACCAACAGTGTTTTTCTGTTTTTAAATCTGACATTTTCCCTCTGAGTCCATCTGTTTCTCTGTGAGTCTTCAGAATACAGAGGGAGATGAGCGTTGGAGGCCTTCAAAGACATGATATCTGAGTAATTTCACCTCCAGATATCCCACCCTCCTCCCCCTTCTCCATTTTTCCTCCTCCCTCTGTTTCTTGATCTCTTCCCTCCTTTATATGTCTGGTTCCTTTCATGGAACCCACACACACACACACACACACACACACACACACACACACACACACACACACACACACACACACACACACACACATGCTTCTGCTGTTTGGTGGAGATGCTAATGCTAACAGTTAGCTTCTACTAGCCGAGACGTTTTCTGATGTTTCCTGGATGCTAAACCAACAACAGCCTTTCCCGTCGTGAGTCCAGATGGGTGAGTCCATGAATGTTAGTGACAGTGTGACGTAGATCTGTCAGAATTTTCTAATCCTAGAGATTCACTGTCTGTTTTCTATCAGAAGCTACTGCAGGAGATAGGTGTAGGAGACTATTTTCATGTTCAGCCTGCATGAAACACTCAGTGACCCGTTAGAATCAGAAGTAATTGTTAAAACATGATGTTTCAGTGAACCACACATTTAAACTCAAACTTCGGTTTGGAGTTGATCCTTTCGGGTCTAAATGCTAAAGTAGAAATATGAAATTTGCACCATAGCTGCAGACTTACCTGCAGATCCTGAGACATAAAACTTCTCGAGAACTAGAATTTACATCAAACCTTCAGCTTTTGGGCTGAATTTCATCCAAAATAGTTTTTTGGCATTTATTTCACTGCTGTACCTCAAGATGGAGGGATTTATTTCAAATAATTTGAGGATATTTGATGGATCTATTGCCAAAACCAGAAGTGTTAAACAAATGCTTTTTTTTTCTAAAAGTTTGTTTGAATCTTTATGGGTCGGCAATCTTCCACCCACCCATCCATCCACTTTTGGCCGCTTATCCAGGGTCGGGTCGCAAGCAGCAACCAAAGCAGGAAGGCCCTCTCCCCAGCCTCTTGAGCCAGCTCTTCCAGGGGAACGCCTTGGCGTTCCCTGTCCAGGGAATCTTCATGATAGTCATTTCATTTTATTCCCCAAACCCATGTTTGTGTGGCCTTCACGGCTTGTCACCACGTGTGGCATAAAAACAGTCAATAGGTGCTTCTTTAATCTTGTGACCTTTTGTCTTTATCTTCAGAAAAGTGCAGCTGTTTCTCAGATCATGCACCCATGGGGTCACGGGCCTTCTTCAGGAATGGTGTCTGCTTCCTTAAGCTGAAATTCGTCTCCTCCACCTCCTCACACCATCCAAAGTTTCTCCACACTTCTTCTTGGTTTCACTGTGTTATCATTCCTTCACTCTCTCTCTGCTGCTTCCTGGAAACCTGCTGCTCCTCTCCTCCCTCATTCCTCTCACCCTCCTCACCCATCCTCCCCCTTGTTGCCCTGGCTCCACTCTCTAAACAACAACCAAATGAATGAAACATCCGTTTGTGTAATGCCCTTCTGACCTTGTCTATTATCGACAGTGTTTAGTCAAACCAAACTCATTTATAGAAATGCACTTTTAAGGAACATTAGGAGCTAAACTTGGACCTTTCTGGAGCAAACATTCCAGAAAAGAAGCACGTATCCTGCTAGTGGAGGTGATTCACCCTCGTTTTTGCAATAGTGACAAAAGATTTTGGCACCAAAGTGTGCTTTGAGATGCGATAAGTGTCAACAAACAAAGCTTGGTGTGTGTGTGTGTGTGTGTGTGTGTGTGTGTGTGTGTGTGTGTGTGTGTGTGTGTGTGTGTGTAGCCTCCATGACCGGAGGAGCTTTCCTTGAGCTTGTCTCACTGAGTGCAGTTACCGAAGTGCACTGTTTGCACTGTGGTCTGTTTACTCTGGGTTGTTTATGTAACATCCAGCAGTGGTCAGTTTTTGGGTACAGTTTGACCATTCAACATCTGGTCAAAAAGGAGACACGAGACTGCATGTGTCCCCTTTAAATCAGCCTGCCTTCATCCCACCAGCTGGAGCTCAGAGACTCTGCAGCTCTGAACACGGATAATGAAATGTCAACAGTAATGTTCTCTCCACAAGGTCCAATCTTTCTGGATTCTTCATGCCTCCATATAAGTGAACACTCGCAGCCCGGATTAGTTGCTAAATCAAAGAATGATTTCCTAAATCAAATATGAACTTCTACAACTTATAAGCTGGATAATCATTAAATAAATGTTTGTTTATTGCTACTTATAATAATTATAATATAATGAAATGTTTCATTAATCTGTGCTCAATGATTGAAATTTGAAATGAATGTTATGTTGTGATTACAGTGATTGAAATAAATTTCAGCATGTTAATATGACAAGGTCATCACCACTTGCACTCACACAAGAACAAAGTAAGGTTAAGTTAAACTCGTGACACATAAATAGTCCCTTACCCCAGATCAGAGCACTGGTAGCAAGGAAGGTGTGTTTCTGAGAATCTTGGTAATATTCCTCAAACTTGTCAACCTCTGGTTGGCTACACAAATCATAACATGAGAACATTAAAACCAGATCACCCTGGTGATTCATAAGTTCTTGAGAAAGCTTCAGACCTGCCATCTGAAGCAAAACCCTCTTTAACCCATCAAAGCTTTTGACATGTCATCAAAACCTTTTTGCACCTGCAAAGCTGACACAGCAAAAAGTTCCTGCAGAACAAGCTGATCTTGTTCCGACTCCTAAAAGAGTCCCAGACGCGCGGTTCCATCCATATGTCGTGACCAGAGACATCTCTGGACTGAAGCGTCGGCGCCACGGTATTCTACAGCCCTTCTGTGCCAGAGGTCAGCTGACCTCTCTGACCTTCAGATCCACCAAGAGGGTCTCCGAAAATGGGTGAAGTAGACACACAGATAGCGTCTGATGTGCTTTTATAATAATCAACTTCATAGCTTAACACAAACCAAATTCTTTGCATCCAGAACTCAGCTCTCCTAGATACAGAAGTTCTGACCAACATCGCATTCACACCTAGGTTTTATCAAGCCCCCACAATGCGGTTCAAAAATTGAGTCCAACCCGGAAGTACCAAAAATTGCAGTTCCACTCTCATCTGCTGGGGGCTGGTGTCAGAAGCGAGCAAATCTTCATTGACTCCCATGTTAAAAATACCAATTTCACAGCAAAAATAAACATGTTTACAGCCTGGTACCAAAACATGTTTTTTGTTTAAATTATCTAGTTTACACTCATGACAACTCTGAGGGGGGTGAATTTTTTTCTCACTCTTCTGTTTAAGTGTATTAAAAGCCTAAAATTCTGTATAATTAATGAGCATCCGACCCACGTGACCACAGAGCTAGCTCCGTGGAAAGGCTTCAGTAGAGCCTCGGTCTGGCTTGGAAACTGCTCCGGGATTTTGAGTCTCTGTGTTTGTGTATTCTTTTTGGATATTATTTGTGCAATTGTTGGACAAAATGACTTTCTGTGGCATTAATTGCACCATTAGAGCGTCCAAGGAGTCTCCACTTCATTTTTTTCAGTAAGTAAAATTATATTTATGTATTTTAGGTCACTGCTGAGCTTAGATTTTAACATGTACTGTTTAACCATGAAATTTAAATGTAATAGGGTAAAACCCAGTGCATTTAACATAATGCTGCACTTTAGAAAATGGGTTGCAATATAACATGTTGGTGGAGCTGGGTTCTGACTATCGGCTTGTGGAGCTCTCGGTAGACCTCTGTTTTCCACTTGTTCTCCCCTCCCCGCAGCTCGGCGCATCTCTGTCTGATCGTGGCTCCTGTCTGCTGCGCGGGCTGCTGGCTTGTGGAGCTCTGAGATGGAAACCTTTCCACCTGGTTCTCCCCAGCGGCAGCTCTGCGCATCTCAGATCCCAGCAGCGCTTGTCTGCTGTGCGGCTGCCGGCTTGTGGAGGTCTCGGAGACCTCTGTGTTCCATCCAGTTTTACCCAGAGGTCAGCCCGGTGTATCTCTGACTCAGAAGCTCTGGTGTTGTGTACAGTTAACTCCGGTTGTAGCTAGGTTGCTACCTCCGTTAGCTTAGCTCCCACCTCCGCGTTAGCTTTGGGTTAGCTTGTAGCTAGTTTGACCGGGTGTCGTCAGTTGATCCCAGCCTTACAGCCCCACCGTCAGCTCCACCTCTCTTCCCTTTTGTGGAATTGTCTGGGCTTGACGGAACCTGTGACACGGTCAAAATGGCGGTGGTGGCCACCTCCCATTTAGCCTCAAAAATGTGTTATTGGAGCCTATGGAAATGAATTGTCCAGTATATATGTTGATGGGTTTTATACATCACATTTAGTTCCATCCATCACAGTAAATGTTAGTTAACTTGTCATGTTTTAATTGTTGGTAAAATAAATTCTTACTTTTATAAACCTGACTCTTTTCTGAATCAAAACGAAGTGTGTACAATCCCCTAATAAATAAAGAATCCTAGAATCTTCTGATAAACACAGTAAAGACCAAGCAGGGTTGATATTCTACATTTAGATAGAGTATCACAGCTTATTGGTCATATACGGGGCAACGGTGGCACAGGAGTTAAGTGCTCGCTCCGTAATGGAAGGTTGCAGGTTCGAGCCCTGCTCAGTCTGTCGCTGTCGTTGTGTCCTTGGGCAAGACACTTAACCCACCTTGCCTGCTGGTGGTGGTCAGAGGGACCGGTGGCGCCTGTGCTCGGCAGCCTCGCCTCTGTCAGTGCGCCCCAGGGCAGCTGTGGCTACATTGTAGCTCATCCCTACTAGTGTGTGAATGTGTGTGTGAATGGGTGAATGACTGATTGTGTTGTAAAGCGCCTTGGGGGGTTCCAGGAATCTAGAAGGCGCTATATCAAATACAGGCCATTTACCATTTACCATAAGTAGAGGTAATATATTGAGCTCTTAAAGCACTCAATTTACCAAACCCTTCATTTATTTAAACTGTACAGAAAGTTACCACCTGACTCCACATTCGGCTGGTTGAACTTGTGCTGAGCTGGGTGGTGAGTTGTCTCTGAGCTGATCCTGAACTCAGCACGCTGCAGAAGAGAGGCTTTTTGCTGTCAACGATACTTAAAGTGTTTGTATTGCTGCACACTTTCCCTCAGCCTTTAGGAACATTATGCAAGATGTTTCCGATGCACTTCAAACAGAGGAGCGCTGTCAAAATGTCTGTCGAGCATTAAGAGCTCTTATGTAACACCACAAGTCTTCGCCCGTGTCTTCAAGAGGCTATAACTGGTGAGCTTAACGGAGACACAAGTCACATTTGACTAGATTTTACAAAAGATGCTGAGAACAAAAGAGTTGAGTTTTGATTGGAGTATCAGATAACATTAGCTGGATAACATGAACATATGTCGACATAAATAAACACGAGTAAACACACGGCAGCAGCAGTGGGGCCAAAAACGTCAGTTCAAACCTCAAACGGAGCCGCATTATTTAGACTTTCATAAATAAAATGTAAAAATGACTTTTAGGATGTTTGTTTTACTTTACATAAAATAACCACTCAGTATTTTAAAGGAAACATTTTTCCCTTTTTTTGTTTTGTTTTGATGCGCTGCGTGACTTTTATCTTGAGACGTGGAATGTAAAAGATTGTTTCTTCTTCAAATCTGACCTTTTGCATCTTTTTTTCCTGCCATGTAAGTTGGGTCTCTGCCACCATAAACACTCCCAAAGTAAAAAAAAATTCCATCAGTGTTTGGTTTTGGGAATTAAACGCCTAAAACAAGCTGTTTCAAAAGGTCCTCATTTGTGATGTCACAAAGGTACATGTACATTTCTCTCCCTTCATCATATCTGTCGAGGATGTGACATTTTCAATAACCAAGACGTGGTGGAGAAGGCCTGGGAAGGCTGTAGGACTCCCCCAGCTGAGCTGTAGAGGAGAGGCAGAAGCTTTGGACCTTTCTTATTCTCTGGTTAAAGTTCTAACATCATTACCAGATGCCTCAGAATAAGTGGAAGAAGAAAGACTAATCACAAATGAAAGATTAACAACAGAGGGATGAATGAAGATGTGAAGAACCGGACCAGAGTGAAGCTTTGTTTCTGCTGAGTGGTTCCGTCGGCAGCTCTGTTTGGGTCAGGGCGTTATAAAGAACCACCACAAGTCCCGCCCATCTACTTCCAGACCATGGGTCCCTGGAAGAAAGAAAAAATGAATGTGTTTCACAGCTAAAGTCAAATCTGTCTGTTTTAATGAAGATAACACAGTATCATTCAGTCCATTCATAAGAACACAGACTTCTCCGATTTAGGCCAACATATCTGTTGTTTTATTGATTGCTTCTGTTCTCTTTGTTCTCACCAAAGAACGCATCTCCGCACGGCGTCATGGGCTGCACTAAATCCGTCCAGGTGAAAAACCCATCTTCGAGCTCGTCTCATTCTTTATGAATAAATAAATATTTTATCTGCCCTACGAGCTCCCTCATCGATTCGTTCATCAATGATTTTCATCCTCCCATCTCCCTACTTTCAAACAAATATTTAAATGTCTAAACATTACATTTTTTATCGTCTCGTTATGTAAAAGGATCAGGGGCTGAAGTACTGTATTTTGTCACTGACGGCTCTCTCCTCTGGTTTGGGATCTGAGGGAGTTTTATTAAGTAAGCAGGAGTTCATCGATTTTAAAGAAAGCCAAAGCTCCACTCACACTTATCTCCATCTTTTTTTAATCACGGGAAGAGAAAATATCTCAGAAGTTGCTCATTAATGTCAGCGATTTAACTTTTCACCCAGAAGTTGATGATTTCATGTAATTTAGTGTGAGTGTGATATTTTTAAATAAGCATTAAAATAACTTGGTCCTGTTCTTGTTTATTTAAATGAGAAAATGTGAAAACGGTGGCAGCGCACTCTCATGACTGATCCCTAACGCTGCTCACATATTTATATTCAACACGCCGGTTTTCAATAAATCACCAGAAGCTGAGTGAAAACTGCGGCCAGGCTCCAAACAAAAAGCCACTTAAGATTCAGCCTCACACAGCTCCTGACCTTGTGTCTGAATCATCTCTTCGAAATGTTTTAAATGACTACATGACATCACTGGTCTGAACAGGGTCCAGTCCTGCTGCCCTCCTTAAACCTGAAAATGATTAGATTCTCCATTTATTCTGTCTAAATCTCTGTTTTTGGTGCTGGATCGGGCTCCGTGGTCAGAAACAGCGTTTGGGTGAACGTGAAGGACTATGAGCTGCCATCAGGGTTCCAGAATGACAGAACTCCTGTTAACTTCTCCTGTTTACTGATATCTGAATGAAGATGACTCTGGAGTGGTCCACAGGCCATCACTGGCCCTCGCACAAGATTATTGACATCTGGGTTGGCCCATTTAGTCCTGGTAGATTTATTGTGTTCACATCTGGGTGATCTGTGTGTTTTCCATCCTCAGCTGGCCGTATTTTTTACCTGCTCTCAGGTGGTCAGCTTTGTGCAAAACCGACCCAACACACCCACTACCGATTGGTTGACCGGTTGAAGGTCAAGTCTAAATGCTTTAAAACTCTGGTGAAATGGTGGGCCACATGAATCTTGTCATTGATTGCCAGGCTTCTAATAATTTTTTTAAATTTAAAGTGAAAATAAATCAAGATGCTTAGACAAGACCCCGGTAGACTCTTGTTTGAAACTCAAATCATCTAAAAGCGTTCAGATGGAGCATCAGGATTAGTACTTTCATCATAAGCCTCACCTAACCAGCCTTATACTGCCCTCTTGTGGAGGATCTACAGGTGGAACGGGCCGATTAGATTTATTTATGATTGCTATTTTGTCATACATCTACATAAAGAAATGAAAAGATGATATTATGGTTGTTTTAACTAAAAGTTCAATTTAAAAGCTTTATTATCACCAGTGTTAGCAGGACCTAGCACAAAATATATCTGATTGTTTTACAGCAGGACTCAAACAGCCCACAAGCACCAAACACCTGCTTCTGTGCAGGTGAGCAGAAATGAGCAGCAGGCTTTCATGGGGATTCACTCATAATGTGACTTCTTCTGCCACCAATCGAGTGACTGTCGCCGTCGTCAAACAATAAAAGGAAAACACTGCACTGCTACTCCAACGTCTCCCTGTTTAGAAATGAGTAAACGTGAGCTGGTGGGTGAGCATTATTAAAAACGATCAGTCAGATAGCAGCTCACACGCTCCTGGCCCAGCTGCCTGCCTAGAGCCCTGTGTGTGTGTGTGTGTGTGTGTGTGTGTGTGTGTGTGTGTGTGTGTGTGTGTGTGTGTGTGTGTGTGTGTGTGTGTGTGTGTGTGTGTGTGTGTGTGTGTGTGTGTGTGTGTGTGTGTGTGTGTGTGTGTGTGTGTGTGTGTGTGTGTGTGTGTGTGTGTGTGTGTCCCCGCAGCCACCGGTACTGAAAAAAGCACTTTCAGAAAATAGCTTGATTTTAATAATCAGGAGAAGGGAAGCGTTTCCCAAACATCAGCAGTCTGCATGGAAACAACGGAACAGCAAGGATGTGGCAGGATGTCCACAGCTCCACCTTTACCCTGATCACCTTTAGTAGATTCTGCTTTTTGTTCAGAGAAAGACATTTTTATGGATATTGGGAAAATAATCAAGTTCTAGCTTTGAGTTTGAGTCCATCAACAACAAGGTTCAACATTAGTGACTGGACTTCTCCCTCTCTCATTGGTGGAGCTAGGCGGCTGGACTAAATATTATAAAGACTACATAATTGTAACTGGGTGACAGCCGACGTGTTTCCACCATCAAAACTTTCGTGTAAATTTACCAGAACTTCCCGGCACGCATGTGTCTCCACTTCAGCGGGACGCTCTCAGGATCCAGCGGAGTAACTGAACAGGGGTAGATATTTGGAAAGGCCCAGCTGAGTAGCTGAGAGGAACTTTTGGTTAATTCACACTGATTGATTATAACTCAGTAGGAAATGACATCAGCAGATGTCGTCCAAAACAACGGGCATTAGAAGAGTTGCTTGTGAAGCAAAATGGAAGAAAAGAAAATTATCACAGATGGCGCTGCTTTGAAATCACCGTTACTAAACTCCGGAAAACAGGGTGGAATTCCCCACAATGATGGTTCTGTCACAATTCCAACCTTACAGTCATCCGCTTCATACCTTCCCAACATTCCCTGCAAAGGAATTCTTCTCTTCACGTCATCACACACACCCTAAATCAGGAAGTCCAGCACAACCATCTGTCCGTGACCTTAGCGTTTACGTTTGGTGTCAGGTAGAACAGCGTCTAAAGCGGTAGCACGTTTTTACTTCGTTCAGCCTTTTACTTTTCCAGCTCATCGGCTCAACAGGACCCGCCGAACGCTGGGAGCTTCCATGCTGGGGCGGTCACAGCTCGCTTCGCTTCTGTCCAGCTCCAGGTTTTGCGCCACACGACTCAGGGCTCACACGCACCTCATCCAGCTACAACTAAACAAGCGCCTCGGCTCAAAAGTTCATGCTGGAGCGCTCGGAGCTTCTGCGCTCACCTCATCCTTTAGCTCCCTAGCCGTCATGGCTCCTGAAGTCATGCTGGACAGTTGCAGTTATCCTTCTGCATCTAAACAATGAGCCTGTTCTTTTACTTTCTGGAACGTAGCCGCGCCCTTGTTTCCCTTGGAGGACCGTGCTGGTGTTCCTAGATTTACTGCGTTTCAGACGTCTCCCATCGCTAGCACTTCCGCGTTTGGGTCTGGTCACACACTACAACCCTCCTCACTACTTTGAGCCAAGGTGAGGAGCCTGACATGATCACTGAACACCACATTTGATCACTCTGGGCCCTCGCTCCATCCTACCATCACTTACATCCACGACACCAAGGTACTTCCATCAAAAATTCACACCCAAACCACAGAGTGAACCCCACCTTGTTCCAGTAAGAATTATGGGAGAAACTGACTCTCATCCTACAGTTTCACACACAGCTGCAAGCGTGCCAAAGGTCGTGGCTTAGCAACACATCTGCTAAAATCTGAAATAAGCCCCGAAAGCATCTCAATCCAAACGCCCTTGTCTCCATCACTGTATGCCTTAAGATCTAGTCCACAATCACCACCAATAGGATCAGAGGCGGGGAGCCGCCCAGGAGGACTCCATCTGTCTGCATTGTCTTAAACATTCAAGCAACATTCTGAAAGGTTGAGAACTGGGTCGTATTTAATCAGTACATCCCAGCTATAAAACAGTCTTAATTTAGTTTGGTTCAGTGAAAACACCGACGCTGATCCCAACAATCTCAGTCTTCCAACAACCTGGATTCCAGCCATCAGTTGTCCAGGTAACAGCAGCAGCCGCGCCACGCGCTGCGTGCTGCCAGGTTCCGATGAAAGTGTCTGGAGGGGGTCGTGCAAATCACCCTTTGCACCTCAGCTAGTGAGAATCCCATGCATGAGTGTTTCTCCCAGCTCCTCAGTCCTGGTGCTCATTTTTCTACCATGCATGTGCTTTTAAATTTAGCTTGCTGAGGTCGTCTGACTAAATGATTATTTACCAACACAGAGAGCACATTTTCTTCCAAATCATATGAGAACAAAACTCCAGACAGCACATTCATACCCTAGCAGGTAGGTTTGTAACAGCAGCTGAAAGGGAACACAGAGGAGCTACGGAGCTGGAGGAAACCGCACTGTTGGAATGCTAAAAGTTAAGTTTGTGCTAAAACACACAGCAGGAGCAAACACACACCACACATACAAACACACATGCTGTCACTCAGTCATCATCTGCAACAGCAATGCAAATATGACAGTGCTCTTATTTTTACACAGCATCAACACCACTGGCATCACTCTTATTGAAGCTAACCTTGTACTCCGCCAGCTAGCAGTCCTCTCATTGTATAATTTCTCCTGCAAACAACGGGAACAATGGGCACAAGGTGGAACAACAGAGCAAAGCAGAATGTTGATGCAAAACTCCCAGCAAACAAAGGCAGTGCTGGGAATTTGATTCTTCAGGTTGTTTTATCAGCAACAGAAGAGAGCACATCTCTGCTTCAGTGACAGGTCTTGAGAACAAAAGTGCATGCAGCTTTCAGTAAACTTCAAATCAAACTCATAGATTGGAAATATGTAGATTTCTTGTAATAAACACATCAGCAGAGGCAGGCTGGGACCACACAGGCCAGATGTTTCCAAACAGCCCCTAACAGGGTTGTTCTGATTAACTATGTATGCACCGCAGCAGGGTGGGGGTCAGCGCTGCTGCCTCGCAGCATGAAAGGTTCAAAACTGAACTCTGGTTTTGCAGTGTGGAGTTTGCACGTTTGCTTCATGCATGCATGGGTTTCTGGTTAGATGGATAAAGGAATCTCAAACAGTGATGTATTTTATTTTTTAAACGTTGAATGAATCTTCTACATTTTCCTCTATTATTAAATGTACAAAACAGTGAGAGTTTTACTGTGAAATAATCACAAAACAGTCTAATGCAGGGTTGTCAAACTCACACTCACACTGGGCCGAAATGAAAAACTGGAACGATGTTGTGGGTCAAACTCAATATTTATTGAAAAGTGGCGGTAAATGTCCAAATTTTCCTTTATCTACAGATCTGTACGGTTGAACCTTTTCATTTGGAAAAACACCTACTTTTGCAGAAACACTGAATGGGTTTTTTTTTCTTCTGCTCTTGGAGAGTACAGACACTTTTGTCCTCCTCTCCTCCCTGTCTTATCCTCAAGGCTCTTTGTCTGTCTTTGGGTGCATGGCTGCTTCTGCATTTTTTCTGGAAACTGGAAATTATTAAAAATGGACCTGGTCAGCTGGTCACTCAAAGCGATTGATAAAAGTTGTTCAACAATGAGAACGGGAGAAGGGGCTCCCGGATGCCCCCTGGGACAGACCCAGCTGGTCATATCACGGACTCCTGGAAACAGTGGAACCTGATTTGCCTATCTCAGCTGTCTGTAGAGTATTCTGAAGACGTCTGGATATTTGTGGTGTTGGTGTCAGGTTTCCTGCTCTTTGGCCTGGGAGGCTTCCAGGCTTACCGGGAAATTAACGAACTGACAACTATTATTGGGATTTTGAGAGGTTGAGGGCCAATGGAACTTTGAGACAGAGAGAAAATTATTCCTGTCTGGCCCCAAAACAATTTCTATTCTGAATCTGGTGCCCTTGAGCCTGTAAGGCTGCAACCAATACTCCCCCCTCAGAAGAAATATGGAATGCTGCCGTCGCTATGGCAACTCTGTCTCCTATCCCAGCCTGGGTGGGACTGCAGGCTGGGTGAAGGCCGCAGAATAATTCCAAGAGTCACTGTGCCCTCCAAAACTCAACGACCTCCTTCCCCAGTCCAGACTGAGGTGACGTGTGCTGCTTATCGTGGCTACAGGAACTGACGTGTGGAGAGTCCCAAACTCACCACCCCACCTAGTGGACACTTATGTTGCGTTATGTCTGAAGTCTGTTGCATCTCTGTCTAAGGTGTTTTTTTTTTTTTTTTGCATAGCAAAGCTGCCCTCCCGGTGGAGGGTAACTCTGAAGTGCCTTTTTTTCCCTCCACCTGAACCAATCCTCATGTAACCCTCTGATCTCTATTAAGGTAGCGCGACTCAGGGTTGCGAATGACCACAGTCACCAATTCTTGTCATGTGTCTTTGCCTATGTATGTCTGATCGCTGAATTGTGTGTACTGAAACTCTAATTTCCCTCTGGGATTAATAAAGTATCTTTGAATTGAATTTGAATCACACACGAGCAAATCCATTTTAAATAAAGCACATCAGTGGTGTTTGTTACTTATTATGTCTCATTTTTTTATAATTTTTATTTCTTGGATTGTGAATATATGCAACATTTTTTTTTAATATTTAGAATCTTTTAAGTATTTCTGTTTTATGTTTTCTTGTTGTTTACTCTTTATTCTTATTTATTACTCTCCTTTTTTACTCCTGTAATGAATGTTGTTGCTGCTGTGACACCAAGCTTTCCACACTGAGGGACAATAAAGGGATTTTCTATTCTGTTTCTATTCTATTCATCTATCTGTAGTCTTTCCAGTTCCTGTTTTAAAGTAGGTTAAACCTTTTTTCACAGACTAACAACAAAAATAAAAATAAACTGTAATTATCTTAAATGAAAATGCAACATTTCACCTATTAACTTTCATGCTTGGAGCAGAAAAGGTTAATAATCCAGCCCAGTTTGCTCCACTCTGATTTACTGTGATGCTCACCTGTTCCAGGTGCCAGACACCTGCACCTGTGGGGTTGGGCTCTGAGCCAAGGAAGACAGCAGTTACTCACACAGGTTTGTGCTGCTGAACATGGAGAGCATCTGAGCTTGACCAGGCTGTTGGTCAGCATGTCAGCGAGGAAAGTGCAGCAGCTACAGAAAGCGTATCACTAAACTAGAGTTGAATCATCTCGATCTGAAAGTTTGTTGGTGTGCTTTCTATGTCTGCAGCAAACAGATTACTGAGCGGTTAAAATCTAATTCTGGGCTTCAAAGTCGGCAAATCGCTGAGTAAACTCAGCGCTGAGTAAGAGGAATGTTTTCAGTTTGTCTGAGGCAGAGGAGGGTAAAGCTGCAGGCACCAAGTAGTAGCGTGGATGCTAATAAAAGTAAACACTTGGAGGAGGCGCATCAACAGACGTGCTAACGCCACTACGGGATTGGTAGTCTTTGCAGCAAAAACACTTCTCTCTTTTAATACATATTTGATATTTGATCTCGCGGGCCAAATAAAAGATGTCTGCGAGCCACAGTTGGTCTGAAGGCCTGAGTTTGACACCTGTGGTCTAATGTCTCAATCGTATAGGAAGAGAGATTATACTTAAACAGGTTTCATTCTAAGCTGGCTGGGTGGTTGTCGGTTTTTCTCCTTTCAAAATGGCCAAAGAGAGACAAAGTCTATGTTTACAGCCTGTGAGCTCGTGGTGTTACAGAGTCTGTGTCGGCATTTGTAATTTGACATGGGTAGGCAAAATGCAGCAGTGTTGTGGACAGAATAAAAGACAGTAAACAGGAGCGACCCAGAAGTTATTTCATGTAGCCCTAAGCAGCCACGGCATCTTTTAGTTTTACTCTAATTGGGTAAGACTTTAATCTTTAAGGAAGGCTAGAGGCTAACGTTGAGCTAACAATGCTAATGGTGAATTAGAAAAAGACAAGATTTCTCAAGCTACTCCATTAATTACCAACAACTCAATGTTACAGTGAAATGCATTTATTTAAATATCAACTTACTGTACATGACTAGCTTCACTAGTCCTCTAGAGTCTGCTGGTGCTGATCTTTAACTGGAAACAGCCACAGAACCCACAAACACGAGGGAGGTGTTGCCCGTTTGTTTAAAAGCATGGACTGCAGTACCCAGATTTGACCACAGGACGTCATACTTACTTCATGCACCTTTAACCCTTTAACCTGCAGGTTGACGCATGAACTGAACTTAGCTTAACTGCTTAAATCTACAAAACAAGGTTTGAATTAAAAGGTAAACATTATTCCCTTACATAAGTGTTACTTCAACACTAGATTATTACCTTAAACCTTCATAGAACCATATTTGACCATTTGTACACTCTAAGTCCTGATTTACCAAAGACCTTTTTAAAAATGAGAAAAAGGAAAAAACTATAAAGTAGGCAAAGGTTCAAAAGGAAAACTTGTAAGAAAAAAGGAAATAAAAAATATATTTTCATTAGATATTGATCTGTTTTCCAGAATTTGAGTGATTTCCTTTTACAGTGATATTAATAACATTGTTTCTATTTTTATTATAATCATCTGACATTAATTGTTTTCTCTTTCTGACCCGAATGAATAAATTATGCAAACAAAAATAACCTTGAATCGATTTCGTCTTCATGTGGAAGATAGAGGGTTAATTACATGGTGCCAGTTAATATTTGGAGTCATTCCAATTAAATACAGCTCATGAACTTTAGCAGAAAACAACTTCAGGTTTACAGAAAGTGAGCTCAAAGTCAACAGCTGAGATGAGGAGCAGGCCTTACACTTCTTTATGGGACGATGAGGCTTTAATTTTTAAAAATATCATAAAAATGTTAGGAAACGAAAAGAGATAATCAGTGGATTGCTGGACAGGCAGAATTTGTAGAAAAGGCAGATTAAGAAGAGGATGGTGATGACGGTCCCACCAAAGCCTGAACAGGTGAGTTTAAAGAGGACCACTGAGTCCACTGATCTCAGGCTCAGAGGGAGAGAGGTCCAGAGTCTGGGGGCCACAGCAGCAGATGATCTGTCACTTTTGGTCTTTAGCCTGGTGCTGCAAAACCAGTAGGCTTTGGTCACTGAAGAAGAAGAAGAAAATATCATTTCTATAGCGCCTCTTAAGATAAAAATAATGAGGCGTCGTCGTCTTCCTCCGCTTATCCGGGTCCGGGTCGCGGGGGCAGCATCCCAACTAGGGAGCTCCAGGCCGTCCTCTCCCCGGCCTTGTCCACCAGCTCCTCCGGCAGGACCCCAAGGCGTTCCCGGACCAGATTGGAGATGTAACCTCTCCAACGTGTCCTGGGTCGACCCGGGGGCCTTCTGCCGGCAGGACATGCCCGAAACACCTCCCCGGGGAGGCATCCAGGAGGCATCCTGACCAGATGCCCAAACCACCTCAACTGGCTCCTTTCGATCCGGAGGAGCAGCGGTTCTACTCCGAGTCCCTCCCGAATGTCCGAGCTCCTCACCCTATCTCTAAGGCTGAGCCCGGCCACCCTACGGAGGAAACTCATTTCGGCCGCTTGTATCCGCGATCTCGTTCTTTCGGTCATTACCCAAAGCTCATGACCATAGGTGAGGATTGGGACGTAGATCGACCGGTAAATCGAGAGCCTGGCTTTCTGGCTCAGCTCCCTCTTCCCCACGACAGATCGGCTCAGCGTCCGCATCACTGCAGACGCCGAACCAATCCGCCTGTCGATCTCCCGATCCCTCCTACCCTCACTCGTGAACAAGACCCCGAGATACTTAAACTCCTCCACTTGAGGTAGGACCTCTCCCCCGACCCGGAGGTGGCAAGCCACCCTTTTCCGGTCGAGAACCATGGTCTCAGATTTGGAGGTGCTGATCCTCATCCCAGCCGCTTCACATTCGGCCGCGAACCTACCCAGCAAGAGCTGAAGGTCAGAGCTGGATGAAGCTAGGAGGACCACATCATCCGCAAAAAGCAGAGACGAGATTCTCCTGCCACCAAACTCGACACACTCCACACCACGGCTGCGTCTAGAAATTCTGTCCATAAAAGTGATGAACAGAACCGGTGACAAAGGGCAGCCCTGGCGGAGTCCAACCCTCACTGGGAACAGGTCCGACTTACTACCGGCTATGCGGACCAAACTCACGCTCCTCTGGTAAAGGGACTGAATGGCCCTTAACAGAAAGCCACCCACCCCATACTCCTGGAGCGTCCCCCACAGGGTGCCCCTGGGGACATGGTCATAAGCCTTCTCCAAATCCACAAAGCACATGTGGATTGGTTGGGCAAACTCCCATGCCCCCTCCATCACCCTTGCAAGGGTATAGAGCTGGTCCACAGTTCCACGGCCAGGACGAAAACCACATTGCTCCTCCTCTATCTGAGATTCAACTATCGATCGGACCCTCCTCTCCAGTACCTTGGAGTAGACCTTTCCAGGGAGGCTGAGGAGTGTGATCCCCCTATAGTTGGAACACACCCTCAGGTCACCCTTCTTAAAGATGGGGACCACCACCCCGGTCTGCCACTCCCTAGGAACTGCCCCCGATGACCAAGCAATGTTGTGGAGACGTGTCAACCATGACAGGCCTACAACATCCATAGCCTTGAGATACCCAGGACGAACCTCATCCGCCCCCGGGGCTCCGCCGCTGTGTAGTTGTTTGACTACCTCAGCAACTTCTGCCCCCGAGATAGGACAGTCCATCCCCAGGCCTCCCAGCTCTGGTTCCTCCTCGGAATGCGCATTGGTGGGATTGAGGAGCTCCTCAAAGTATTCCTTCCACCGTCCGACTATAGCCTCAGTTGACGTCAGCAGCTCCCCATCCCCACTGTAAACAGTGTGAGCGAGTTGCTGCCTTCCTCTCCTGAGGCGCCGGACAGTTTGCCAGAACCTCTTTGGAGCCGATCGATAGTCTTTCTCCATGGCCTCACCAAACTCCTTTCACGCCCGAGATTTTGCCTCGGCAACTGCCACTGCTGCAACCCGCTTGGCTATCCGGCACCTGTCTGCTGCCTCCGGAGACCCACTGACCAGCCACGCCCTGTAGGCCTCCTTCTTCAGCTTGACGGCTCCCCGAACCTCTGGTGTCCACCAGCGTGTACGGGGGTTGCCACCACGACTGGCACCGGCCACCTTACGACCACAGCTAGCAACAGCCGCCTCGACAATCGCAGAGTGGAACAAGGCCCACTCGGACTCAATGTCCCCCACTGCTCTCGGGACGTGGTCAAAGCTCTGCCGGAGGTGGGAGTTGAAGACCGTCTTGACAGGTTCTTCTGCCAGGCGTTCCCAGCAGACCCTCACTATGCGTTTGGGTCTGCCAGGTCTACGCGGCATGTTCCCTTGCCATCTGATCCCACTCACCACCAGGTGGTGATCAGTTGACAGCTCCGCCCCTCTCTTCACTCGGGTGTCCAAAACATACGGCCGCAGATCAGATGATACGACTTCAAAATCTATCATCGACCTGTGACCTAGGCTGCCCTGGTACCAAGTGTACCGGTGGGCATCCTTATGTTCGAACATGGTGTTCGTTATGGCCAAACTGCGGGTTGCACAGAAGTCCAATAACAAAACACCGCTCGAGTTCAGATTTGGTGGGCCGTTCCTCCCAATCACACCTCTCCACGTCAAGCTGTCATTGCCCACGTGAGCATTGAAGTCCCCCAGCAGGACAATGGAGTCCCCTGACGGAGCACTATCTAGCACTCGTCCCAGGGACTCCAAAAAGGGTGGGTACTTTGAACTGATATTTGGCCCATAAGCACAAACAACAGTCAGGACCTGTTCCCCGACCCGAAGGCGCAAGGAAGCTACCCTCTTGTCCCCCGGGGTAAACCCCAACACACAGGCAGAGAGTCTCGGGGCTAACAAAAAGCCAACCCCAGCCCTCCGCCTCTCACCCGGAGCAACTCCAGCAAAGTAGAGTGTCCAACCCCTCTCCAGGTCTCGGGTTCCAGAGCCAATGCAATGTGTCGAGGTGAGTCCGACTATATCTAGCCGGTACCGCTCAACCTCTGCCACAAGCTCCGGCTCCTTCCCCGCCAGCGAGGTGACGTTCCATGTCCCAAAAACTAGTTTTCTTGTCCGGGGATTGGACCGCCAAGGCTCCCGCCTTGGTCTGCCACCCGATTCACATTGCACCGGACCCTTCCTGTTCCTCCTGCGGGTGGTGGGTCCACAGTTGGACGAGCCCCTGTATCCGGTTCGGGCTGGGCCCGGCCGGGCCCCATGGGCGAAAGCCCGGCCACCAGGCGCTCGCTCACGGGCCCCAACCCCAGGCCTGGCTCCAGGGTGGGACCCCGGTAACCCTCCGGGCCGGGTACTCTGACTCTTTGTTTTAACCGCCATGAAAGATCCTTCGAACCGTTCTTTGTCTCACCCTTCACCTAAGACCAATTTGTCATGGGAGACCCTACCAGGGGCACTAAGTGCCCCAGACAACATAGCTCCTAGGATCATTAGGGCACTCAAACTCCTCCACCACGATAAGGTGACGGTTCAAGGAGGAGAAATAATGAGGCGCTTCACAAAAACAAAAAATGTAAAAATATAAAAAAGCATTTAGAAAATGTTTAAAAATATATTTAAAATGAGCAAAAATAGACAATTGTGATTAAAAAAATGTTAAGAAAGAGAGAGAGTGAATAGGAAACAGGGAAATCAGTGTATCCTGAGGAAGGTGGAATAGGTGGGGAGAGCAGAATAAAGAGAGAGGGGTTGAAGAAGGTCATACAAAAGCCAGCTTGAACAGGTGAGTCTTCAGCTGCTTTTTAAAGGAGACCACTGAGTCCACTGATCTCAGGCTCAGGGGGAGAGAGGTCCAGAGTCTGGGGGCCACAGCAGCAAATGATCTGTCACCTTTGGTCTTTAGCCTGGTGCTGCACAACCAGTAGGCTTTGATCACTGGACCTCAGGGACCTGCTGGGGTGTAGGGACTAAGAAGACCACCAATGTAAGATGGTGCTTGTCCATGCAAGGCCCTATAGACCAGAACCAGGATCTTGAAATGAACCCTGAAGTTGACTGGCAACCTGTGAAGCTGGAGGAGAAGTGGGGTGATGTGGGTGTGTTTGGAGGATTTGGTCAGAAGCTGAGCACAGGCATTCTGAACCACCTGTAGACAGTTCAGGGAGGTTCTGCTCAGACACGTGAAAAGAGAGTTACAGTTGTCTAAGCATGAGGAGATGAAGGTGTGGATAACTGTCCCAAGTTCAGAGCGGGACAGAATGGGACTCAGCTTAGCAATGTTCCTGAGATGGAAGAAGGAAGAGCAAACAAGAGAACTGACATGAGAATCCAGGGTGAGAGCAGGGTCAAAGGTCACGCCAAGATTCCTGACGGAAGGTTTGCTGTGAGAAGCAAGCAGACCAAGAGAGTCTCTGACTTTGGGAACCAGCTTATTTGGGGAACAGATGAGGATCTCAGTCTTATCTTCATTCAGCTGAAGAAAGCTCCCAGCCATCCAGGTTTTGATAGTCTAAGCAGGTGTGTAACAACTGCAGCTTAGACATCTCATGGGGCTTAATGGAGATGTACAGTTGGATGTCATCTGCATAAAGATGGTATGAGATTCCTTTGAAGGAGCTCAGGATGTGCTGAAGAGGAAGCAGATAGAGGAGGAAGAGCAGAGGCCCCAGCACAGAACCTTGTGGGACACCACTGGACCTCAGGGGCCTGCTGGGGGTGTAGGGACTAAGAAGATCACCAATGTAAGATGGTGCTTGTCCATGTAAGGCCCTAAAGACCATAACCAGGATCTTGAAATGAACCCTGAAGTTGACTGGCAGCCAGTGAAGCTGGAGGAGAAGTGGGGTGATGTGGGTGTGTTTGGAGGACTTGGTCAGAAGCCGAGCACAGAACCTTGAGGGACACCATGGGTGAGAAGGTGGTGGAGGACCTAAACTTGTAGACGGCCACAGAGAAGGAACACTCAGACAGATTAGAGGAGAAACACTCCAGAGCAGTTCCTGATAGGCCTACCCAGTCTCTCAGCCTCTCCATTAGCAGGTGATGGTCAACAGTGTCAAAGGCTGCAGTCAGGTCCAGCAGGACCAGAACAGAACAGTCCCCCTCATCACTGTGGGTCAGAAGGTCATTAGAGTCCCTATGAAGAGCTATATCAGTAGAATGAGCTCTACAAAAACCTGACTGGAAGCTATCATAGATGTTTTGTTCATCAAGAGCAGCTGTGAGTTGTTTAGCCACAACATTTTCCAAGATCTTGGAGATGAACGGAAGTTTAGAGATGGGTCTGAAGCTGCTATGGAGAGAGGGGTCAAGACTCTGCTTTTTAAGAAGCGGGTGGATTACAGTGTTCTTAAAGTAAGCAGGGACCTGACCAGAAACCAGTGAAGCATTAATATTGGAGAGCACGCTGGGACTGAAAAGCACTTTTAAACAAAGATGAGGGTAAGATGTCGAGGGGGCATACAGAGGTCTCATTGAGTTAACTAGTTTGGTTAACTCAGGCAAAGAAACAGGAGCAAAGCTATCTAGGATGATGGGCACGGTTGGAGTCGGGAGAGGCTGAGATAAGGCTGAGGGAGAAATGCTAGATCTGACCTTATTGACTTTGTCCACAAAGAACGACAGAAAGTTGTCACAGTCGGCAACAGAGTGGATGGAGGCTGTAGGAGAGGCAGGAGAGCCGATACTGCTGATGGTGTTAAACAGCACCTTGGGGTTCCCTTTGCTCTGGGACACCAGGTTGGAGAAATAGGCAACCCTCGTGTCTCTGACTGCAGAGTTAAACAAGGTCAGAAGATCCTTTAGGTGCAACAGATGGACGTGGAGATGGGTTTTCTTTTACAAGCGCTCAATTTTTCTGCATTGGTGCTTCAGGCTGCGAAGGCTTAGTAGGGTTCACTGCAGGAACGAGAACTAACCAGACGGTGAGCAGGAGGTGGGGATGCAGAAACTGACAAGTTAAGAAAATGTAATGGTGATGTGAAACATAAACATCCTTGGGACAAACACCATCAGCATTTAGACTCAGATGTGTGTGTGGGAGGCCATTACATGCTGGGTAAAGCTAAAGGAGTCTATGAGGCTGGAGAAGCTCATGGCAAAGTGAACTGAGGTATCATCAACGTGGATGATAAAATCACCAAAAATCACCAGTCTGGACAGCTTCACAGTGGAGGATAAAAAAATCACTAAACTCCTGATGGGAAGAACTGTTTGGATCAGGTGGAAGATAAAGGGGCAGCAGTAGATCAGGAGGTAGAGCGGGTTGTCCAATAATGGGAAGGTTGCAGGTTAGATCTCGGCAGCCTCACCTCTGTCAATGTGCTCCAGGGCAGCTGTGGCTACAATGCAGCTCATCACCATCAGTGGGTGAATGTGTGTGTAAATGGATGAATGAGACACTGCAGTGTAAAGCGCTTTGGAGACCTCTGACTCTGATAGGAGCTATACATTTATCATAAAGTACTCTTCATGGGCTTGTTCACAGAACTACGTCTTTTTACAGGAAAATGTTGTGGAGCTTTTATAAGACACGAAGGTTGGAATCCAGAGTCAAGCAGAAAACTAAATGACCTTAATTTTTCATATCTCTACTTTGTTTTTTTTGTTTTTTTATCAGACTCCCACCTGCATGTTTAATAGAAGTTACTACTTACTACTTTCTTTCTATCCATCCTGACCTCAGATAAGACAGTCCACAGAGATAATCCTGCAGCCTCAGACAAGCGAAGAAACCCTGTTAAAAAATCCACAGGGAGTGATTGGCTGTAGGAAATTCAGCATTGAGTTTTCTTTCTTATTTACTTTCATGATCGTTGGTCTGGAGGCGGGGGCGGCAGGGAGAAGAGCGGCATGCTGATCCAGCTCTGCGTCTTAGAAAGAGCCTGTGATTGTGACTGGCAGCGCGGAGACAACAGCGAAGGGACTGGACGGCGGGCCGAGAGACAAGAGCTGCAAAATGAATGCATGTCACATCGATGAGGCTGAACCAAAAAGAGCTGAGAGCAGGATCAGCTCCTCTAACCGGCTCCCGGCGTCTTAGCTCGAAGCCCTAACTCCAATTTTCACCGCCATCATTTGTTTCTCTGTCTCTTTCTTCCGTCTTTTTATCCAGTCATCCTCTGTTTCACTGTGACTCTTCAGAGGATGTTCTCAAATATTATCCACAAACTTTAGGAATCACCACAAAGTTCAAACTCCTGTGTGTCCATGGGATAAAGGTGGGATAAAGTAAGAACCCTAGAAAGCTTTGTGTGCTTCACGAAGCACTGAGCGTATGGTGGTGTTGCTTGTAATTTACAAATCAATGACAAAATAAACAGTTGGATTAAACGTAAATGAAAAACGTAGAAAGTAAAATCACAAACTGATCTGCTGCTCATGTTGCTCTAAGCTGAACATCCTCCGTCACCGAAGGAATTTTTCACACAACAATCACTGCTTCAGTTTGTGTCCTTCAGGACTTTACATCTGCAGTCAGGTGCAGCCGAGACCAAAGGCCAGTTTCATTCAGGTCTGCTTCAATGCTGGACCTTCACGGTACGAGCGTGTCTCCGTTTCACTGGGCCAGCCCAAAAGGACAGCTCTCCAGGCCATTTCAGGGACCAGTCCAGTACCTGAACAGGGGTTTGTACTTGGAAATAGGCCTGCAGTCAGTGGGCGGGACTTGGGGTTGCTGATTTGTTGTAACTCAGTAGGAAACAATATCGGCACATGTCACCAAGTAACAACTGGCATTTGTAAAATTGTAAGTGTCGCTGACTGAAAATAGTCTCCTACACCTATCTCCTGCATTAGCTTCTGAGAGAAAACAGACGGCGAAACTCTAGGATTAGAAAAGCCTGACAGATCTACGTCACACTGTCACTAACATTCATGTACTCACCCATCTTGACTCATGACGGGGAAGGCTGTTGTTGGTTTAGCATCCAGGAAACAGCAGAGAACGTCTATGCTAATAGAAGCTAAGCCTCAGCATTAGCATCTCCACCACACAGCAGAACTCCTCCAGGCTTGTGTTATTTGTGGAGGTAAAACTTCAACGTTGCAGAACAGACAGAGTCAGTGGTAGAGTCGTGCTGCTGTTACCCAATCAGAGGAGAGATGTCTAAATATCAGGAAGTAAGACTCCAAATCCTGCCGTCTGAAGCTCAGCTGTGATCTGGCTCACTTCTAGTTCCTGAAACAGGTGCACCAGAGCTTTTTTCCCCAGACAAAGACTTACAAGGCATTTCTACTAGTGACCACTACAGATGGAATGTGTGAACCACACCTTTAAACATGTTTGCATGAAAACTGATTACTTTAGGAGAATGGGGTTGTTTTAGGAAAACAGCAAGACATTTTGGTTTCACAGTGCTGATACTAGCAGTTAGCTCATCAATCCTGTCACATGTAAACTCTGGCTGTTCAGAAGGGAAATAGGATACTAATGCAAAAACATGGTTGATTGCCTCATATTTTGTTTTTTGTTTGCTCCTGTGCTTTGTTGTTTTTTGCTACATCCAGAATTGTTTGACCAGCCTCTGCAGCACAGCGTGACCGTCGGGGGTGCACAGACGCAAAGCCTGATCTCAGATCTGCCAGCTGATCATGGAAGGTGAACTTTTATCTTGGCCTTGGTGCAGACAGCTGCACTTTCACTCACTGTGATGCATTGTTTTTGTCGCTCTGTTTTTTTCACCACACTACATCAGATGGTGTCTGGATCAGCTAGTGGTCTGCTTGTGCAGTTTTTCTTCTTCAGAGTGCAGAACATTTTGTTGGTGTGTTTGTTTTAAAGATGCGTCCTCTCGCTGAGTGTCATCACTGCTGGTTAATCCTCTTTAACAGGTGTGGGACATTCGAGGAGGACACCAGGACAGAAAGTATGTTTATTTTCTCCTGGTGCAGAATGACAGATTTAATAGAAGAAAAATTAAAATGAATATGATTTTATTGGGTTTGCTGAGAGAGAAGACAATTGTCCACCTTTGATTGACGGTCGAACATCCTCTGGTCATCACCAATGACGACCAGAGGAGGAGGAGAAGGAGGAGGCTGCCCAACGTTCCTCTGCAGCCTGCTGCTCCAGTGATCTGACCGGGGAACAGAAAGCAAACAGAGCTAATCGTTCCCTCACATCACCCTCCACCCTTCCCTTTCCTTCCTTCCACCCATTAAAACAGGTCTGGGAATGCTCCCTGAATTCTGAGTCATTGTTAACAACTCCTAATTGAACTTGAGTGTTCCTAATGTGCCGTCATTCAAATACTCAGTCTGTGTGCTCTCTGCTGCTTAGCCCAAATCACCCTGCATGCCACTTTTGTCTCTGCCTCCTCCTCTGCACCTCTATTCAGCTTTTGGTGGAGAGTTGGAAGGGCTGGTTAGTAATGAGCGGGCACGAAGGGGAGAAGGACATCAACTCCTAATTCCTCAGAGGGAACAAAAGGCTTTGCTTTGCGCTAGCCGGGAGTTTCATCAGCAGCCGGGACAGACGGGCAAAGAGAGGAACCGAGAGACAAAAGGCGCTGTGAGAAACTCAGCACAAGTTTAAAATAAAATGAAAGTTCCTGGACTGGAATGGGCTGGGTGACATCAATAGGATCCCAAGCAGGGCCACAAATTAGCCAAGCGAGAAGCAGCACAGCATGGGACTCGACAGCTGAGGCCCCTTGTGCACAGCCACCAAGGGATTAACAAGGTTTCAGGATCCGACACAGAGGAGATGAGCGTCATGGGCAGAATAAAGAGCAACACTCGTATTAGAGACACTCCACCGACACTCACGGAGAGCTTAAAGGCTATAGATATTATTAATGAAAGGAGGGGGGAGAAGGTCCAGGGTTCATCGCCTTCATTGTGAACACACACACACAACTCAATGAGCGATGGTTGGTGGTTCCACGTAAAGCAGTAGCATCTGAGAGGCGCACTGTAAGTTTGATTCACACCACCCTCGGAAGATTGAGCCTGAATTATTCATCTGGAAGTCGTGGTGGAAATGCCAAACGCACATTTGAATATTTGTATTCGCCTGTCGGAGCGCGCCGGAGAAAACAAGATAGCCTTCATTGTTCTGCTCTTGCAGGTGTGCCGCTGAAATGTGTTTCGTATCCAGGTCTGCGTTCAGTTGATGGATGTGTGTGTGGGCTTACTTGTGTGGCCGTCGGGCTGTGCCTCGGTTTACAAAAGAGACTTCTCTCTCTGATCCGACTCTCCCAGACCGTTCCAGCTCCTGCACTGTGCCGGCACAACCGCCGCAGGGATTCAGCTCTGGGATAACCTTTGCTCAGGAAACACACGAGACTCTGAGACAAACCAAAGCCTGTCCTGTTTTGTTTGTGAGCTTAATGAATGAATCAAAGGCTGTTAGACGAGTGTCTAAAATGTGCTTAATGAAACACGTCTAAGGAGAGCACATTTGGGTTTGTGGTTTGACATCTTTTGGTTGTTTAGCTGTGAGAGCGTAAGGGTGTGATAGGGCAGAAGTTGTCCAACAGCGTCCACTGGCTCCGTTCTGGCCAGAACCCGATGTACATTTTAGGACATCCTCAGGACTCACGGGCTTATCGTCAGAAGTTAAATCAAACAGCCCCAGACGTCCAATCATCAGGTTTCATTAAAAACCATCAGACCTCCACCTGACAAAACACTCTCATGGAGAAGCTTCCTGTGGGTGGTGCAGAAGGAAAGGGAGAACTACTTAAACACGGACCTGATCACACAGCAGGATGGTCATGTTGGTTATTGACCTGCTCCTGCTCTTGAGGACGAGCCCCATTAACGACTCTAAAGATAATCTTATCAGATTATCCTACCCTGTGTGGTGTGTCACAAGAGCTCTAGTCAGCTCGGATGCATTCTCCGATCATGAGACATTCCAGAATTTGAGGCGCTTTTACGTGAGACCTTTTTTCTGACCTTCTTTTTTCTAAAAGCGTTTTGTCTGACTTCATTTTCCTGAGACTTTTATGTTTCAGAGACTTTAGTCATTAGTGTTTGATCTGACTCCTGATGTTCTCCTGAGAGTTGAGGATGTCCTAAAACATAAACAGTACTAGTGGTTAGCTTATCGATGCAGCCAAAAGAATATCTATCCCTTAAAATTTTGAAATCTCTGAAAACTGAGCTTGTTTAGGATTAAAACTTGGCCTCATTAATCTGGGTTGTAGCAGCAGGATGCCAGTAAATAACTGTATTTCTATGAATGAAAACACGGTGTTATTGCTGTGTGTTGTAGAGTATGGTTGGTCGATCTTTACGAGTTTTCCTGCGGATGTGACCCAGCTCTCTGTGGTCTTCTGAGCACTTCTTCATCTTTCTTTTAAATGAACAACGGCTTCATAAGAGGCTTAATGTGCTCGAGTAACAGATAGGAAAGCTGAGCGTGTTGGGATTGATATAACACCGAACAGCCGTGTTACAATTACTGCTTCTGCTCTCTGGTCCGAGCCACGCCACGCGCTCTAGCATGGGCGGTGAGAAGTGCAGAGCAGGATTTCACGTGCAGGAAGAAACCCTCCAGATTAAACACTGAAGCAGTTTCCTGTAACTGTGATGAAGATTGAGCACGTGGTTTATTTTCGATGGGAAAGTCATAAAATCAACCTGCAGAGATTTAAACGTCACCTAACGGCTTCCTCTGTGTCAACAGGCTCCGTTTAAAATGGAATCTGGAGCTCTTGTTGACAATAATTCTCAGAGTTTGACCTTAAAGCGAAAGCATTAGGTGGTGTTCGAGCAAACACGGGTGCTTGATAAGGCAGCGGGTAGTCATTACAGCCTCCCGTTCTCATACTGAGATTTGGTCGTTAGCTACAGCATTTCTGACTGATGTGTGTGCTGGGGGACTGAGTGTACACACACATATTCGTGCACACGGGGGGTTGTAATACATCTTTGTAATTAGTCTCATAATTATAAGGCAATAAACTCCAGCACACATGGGAAGCTGATCCGTCTCTGGGATACTGCAATTACCCTGCTGAAATATTTCTCTGTGACAGATTTTCAAGCAGCTCTGCAGCTCTGAGCACGACTTCGATTTTGTCTGGTTTTGTGTCTAAAATGTTTGTGCTGCTTTTCGGGGCGGAGGTGTGGTTGGTTCAGATGTGATTTAAATAAGTCCTGTTGAGTTTTTGCTTTGCTTTCCAAAGCCACTGTGAGGCCCCGCTTTGTCGAGATGTGACGCTCCAGCAACTTGTCTTGGAGTTCTCATCCATCTGCTCGATGTGGAGATATGAGACGACCACTGAGTCGGTCACAACTGGTTCATTATCAGCAGCCAAGCTCTTTCCCGCTGGGCCGGGCCTCGTGCACACACTTGTACACTGACCTCACAGGTATGCACGAGCACATAATGTTGATCTCACAGTAGCAGTCACTCTGACACTGCTGCTTCCATCTCCATATCTTTGATTAGGCCAGCAGGTTGTTTAGGCTGCCGCTGAGAACATCTGCTTTCATAGCTAACACCCACAAAAGATGATGGGGGGCAGAGAGAGAAATCCCAGATTGTGTTGTGGATGCGGGGAGGTGTGAGAGTGTAACAGTCTGTCATCTCCTAAGGCGTGAACAGCACTCATTTCACATGAGTGTGTGCTACACGTGCAGAAATCTGGTCAGCAGCCAAGCATCCAGGCCTGTCTGCTCAACCATTCATGAGCATTTCTAAAGTCCCTTCATCACATTGAAGCATTAAATTAACTTAACAAGAAAAAAATTGTAAAACAAGAACATTCTAAAGAATTTGGAGTTGTTTGAGGAAAAGCGTATTATTATTACAGGGCATTAATTGGCTTTTTTGTTGGTGAGGGAGTTAAAGGGTTAACTCACACTTGCATGTGCAGAGCAAAGGTCATGTTTGGTGGCATCTGCACACACACACACACACACACACACACACACACACACACAGAGAGAGAGAGAGAGAGAGAGAGAGAGAGAGAGAGAGAGAGAGAGAGAGAGAGAGAGCAAATGTGGCTTGTTTTTGGGCCTTTTCTAAAAACATGCTGACCTTTTGTTTTCATTTAAAACCTGCAGGATAAAATTTGAAAACTGGAGCACATGAGTCTTAACTGGGCCATTCCCATCTGTACCGGGTCGGCCCGGGCCGGGTAGCCCCAGTCGGCCCCAGCCTGGCCCGGTTGATTCCACACATCCTTGTCTTAAGCCCATGTGGGCTGATTCTACCCACCAATCAGAGGCTTGCTCTAATGGAAGGTGTGAATTTGCTGTCAGCAGTGGGCGTGTTGGCCCTGGTCGGCCTGAAGCAGTACCCCTCGGGAAGAGGGCCGAGAATGAGCCTTGGTTGGCCCGGGAAAATTCCAGGCCACCCAGATATGTAAACAACCTACGCTACCCGGCCCGGGCCGACCCGGTACAGGTGGGAATGGGGCTAAAGTAACCGGTCACTGAGGAATGGTTGTACAGAAATAGTTCAGATGTTCAGGTATAATAATCTGTGGGAAGGGTTGAGAATAATGTACCTGTTGTAGCTTTTTAAACAACCTCAGTTTGCACAAAATTAGATTAGTTTTGCTCCTCCTTGAACCGTCGTCACCTTATCGCGGTGGAGGAGTTTGAGTGCCCTAATGATCCTAGGAGCTATGTTGTCTGGGGCACTTGGTGCCCCTGGTAGGGTCTCCCATGACAAATTGGTCTCAGGTGAAGGGTGAGACAAAGAACAGTTCAGAGGATCTTTCATGGATGTACAATCAAAGAGTCGGAGTACCCGGCCTGGAGGGTTACCCATTTTTAAGGAGGGTGACCTGAGGGTGTGTTCCAACTATAGGGGGATCACACTCCTCAGCCTCCCTGGAAAGGTCTACTCCAAGCTACTGGAGAGGAGGGTCCGATCGATAGTTGAATCTCAGATTGAGGAGGAGCAATTTGATTTTCGTCCTGGCCGTGGAACTGTAGACCAGCTCAATACCCTCGATCTACTAATATAATATAAATATTTTATGATTGTAACTTAACCAAAAATGATCCTTCAAATGTAAGTCAACAAGACTCAGAGATGCTGTAATTTATAAAAATGTCTAAATGTGTCAGGGGGAGCTTAATTAGGCAGATGTAGTAACTATGTGTTTTAAATATTGGCAAAGTAACACGAAAGTGAAATTACAGAACAGCAAGAGGAATCTGGCAGGAGACATTTATTTAAAAATAAACAAACAGAAAGCCCGTCTTTCCCTCCTGGTGCTGAGGGAAGCGCCCTCTACAAATAAACGCTGCTAATATTCTTTCATCTGAGTGTATACTTTAGTTTTTCTTGGTGTATAAAAATACTATTAAAGGTACACGAGACTGCAGTTAAGTATGAGGAGGCGGAAGTAAGAAAAAGAAGAACATCAGTGAGAAAGAAGAGGAAGAAGAAGCAGAACCAAGTAGAACCGTTTCTCTGCTCGTCTAGCGGCCTTCAGCTGGATTTGACACTCTGAACAGAAACGGTTCGGCTGTGAGCGTGGCGGCTGGTAGAGGAAAGCCAGTGGTGCTGAGGACTCAGATCAGGAAATCTTGTGATGACTCAGAGAGATGGGGGGGGGGGGGGGGGGGGGTGATTGAATCAGACTGCCACAAATAATTGAAGTGACAAACGGGTCAGAGAGCTGGAGGCTCCAGCATTCTTCTGACTCTTCCTGCTTAACTTAAAGCAGCAGAAATAATTTCTGTCCATTACGAGTTCTGGTTCTGGTTCTGTAAACCAGGCAGGGGACCTGGAATCGAGCCTGATTCCATTCTGAAGAGACACAGCCTGCTGTCTTGCCCTAAACATGACATCATAGCAACTGTTTCTGATACTTTGGATTATTTGTCCTTGAAACCCATCAGCAGTTTCCCGCCTCTGCAGCTTTTAACAGCAGCTTCACCGCCACAGTCGACCGTTTGGCTCTGAGAAACACATGAGCAAGAGAGGTTGGATGTTCAAACACACACACCAACACGCACACACACACACACACAGCGGGGGGTGTTGGACTTTGCCATTGTGATGCAGAATAAACAAACTGGGGTCCAACATCCGGACACGAAGAATCTCGGCACAGCTTTGGTCTGAGACTGAACAGTAAACACAGCTTCAGGTCCAGCTGCTGGAGTCCAGTACAAATAATTAACTGGGAGCAAAGAGAAGTCTAACAAACACTGAAATGTAAAAGAAGATGCTGTAAGTAGCTGGAGGGTTGAACCGTGTCATTCGTTTGAGTTCTACAGGAGTTGTGTTACGTTGCAGAAAAAGGAAACGTTTCCCATCGACATGATTCAGGTGAGTGGGCCGTGAAACCGCCCCGGTGAACGCTGTTCCTGTCTGAAGCAGACACCTCCTTGTGTTTTCATTTTACCTACTAAGCAGAAAACAACAACTAGCTCCCATAATGCACTTGTTCATGTGAATGTGGCAAATAAAAGCTGACACAACCTTAATATGTTTTTGTTTACCTCAAAGGCAAAATATCTCCAAAATGATCAATATAATGAACACAGACTCAAGGAAGGAAAGTAAAACCACAAAAGTTTTAGCTCTAATAAACTCCTGTGGTGAGATTCAGAGGATAACAAACACTTTCTCAAAATCGGCAGACTTACAGAAACCATCTTTCTTTAAAACCCTTAAACTGTTTTAAATAGAAAACCATCTTACCCAGATTATCCGTCCTCCGTCTGCAGGCCTGACTCATATAAACACCACAGACGTTTACACTTTAGGCATTTGTGTGCAAGTCTTTTTGTGCAGATAACATCAATTTGTAAACATCAGATGGGCCTGATTCAAACTCTGGCTGGGCCCCAGCTTTTGTAACTGTGCCAGCTCCACTAGAAGGGTGTGGGCTAAGGAAACAAGATGGACCCCTCTGGGCCGGAGTCGGAGCCAACAGGTCCAAGAATCCACAGGAAGGAAAAAGCAAACATCGGATCTACCTGGTCGTAGTTGACTGTTTTTCTTTAAAGCTGCCATGTTTACTTCCCAAAAGCAGGATTTTATCTGTTATATCAGCTCTAAAAAGGAAAACACCTTCCGGGAGACCAATGCAGATGTTGCCTGAAAACATGACCGACAATTGATAAAGTTGGTTTTCATGTGTGACCATTAAAGCATCATAAAGGTCAGATATAATGTTCCTTTGGGTAATATCAGTCTGCAAGTCATATTTTAACATGCATCAGCTTTCTTTATAAATAATAATAGAACAGTTTGGATTTAAAAAAGAGTAAAAACATCTATAGAAATCCACAGAAATGTTTAAGCTGCTGCCAGTGGATCAGCAGTGTCACCATGGTAACCAAATACCAAACAGCTTGAGAGGTTAAAGCCTGATTCATGCTTCTCCATCAGCTCCGCAAGGGACAGACACGCACAGATTGATGGAAGCGTTTTGCTCTCATACTTCTCCGTCTCCTGGAGAGTGTTGCAAAGTAATTCCACGCCAGGACAACAGAGGGCGTAGCGCTGTTCTGTGGTATCCTGTCATGTATCGGTCCAAGATAGTGCGTTTATATTGTGTTTTTTTGTATATAAGAGACTTTTTAACAGACAAATTTGTCTCTCATCCTCCTCCACCTCTTCATGCACTCCCCACCTCTAAACCCACGTTTCCTGTCATTTCCGTCCACAAATAAAACGCTGGCTGCGCCTCTTTTCACTCCTCCAGTCACGAGGGAACTAAACGTTCATATTTTTAGAGTTTTTTCGCGAGGTATTCTTCAAGCTGCTCCATGTCTGCCACTTGTTATCCTCGGCTCTCTTTATGTTTTTGAGGGCGCAATGCCGGCGGTGTCGACGACAGCGGCTTCCTGACCAATCACAAGCTTGTGTTGTCCGTCTCTACTGACGGATGTTTAGAAAAGAGAGCTCGACTCCGTCCGTCCTTGCGGAGCTCTCCGGCAGGCCCGCAAGGACGTTGCGTGTCTCCGCACTGACGCAGACAGAGAAGCATGAATCAGGCTTAACACTGAACTCTGAGTGGATTTTAGTCCAAACCGATGCCTTGTTCGCACCAAATACGGACCGAATGTGGTCAGGTTTCCGTATGGCTTCCAAACGGATTGCCATTCACGCCGACTGCTACAACAACAGAGGAGCAGGTAAACAAAAGCCACACTCATCTTCTCCAACTATGAGCTGATATTGCTGTCATTAAAAATAAAACAAAAACTGGAGAAAAATAATGCAACACGCATTTTATTTTGAAACATATCAGATGCGACTCGCCAAACCATGCCTCACTTCCTGTCCAGCTCATGTCATTTCTGTAACATGACAATCTGAAATCCAGAAAAAAACAGACTCCATGTGAGCACTTTCCAGAGTTCCTCGTCTGGTGTGAAGGAGGCTCGAGTCCTGCGGCGAGAGGCGGACTCGTCTACAGGTTGATGAAGAATCGTATACGCAGTGGAAAAGCTGTAAAGGTCATGAAACATAAACCATGACTGTTTAAAAACATTTATCATAATCCCAATTCAGGCACATAAAATCCAACTTCCCGTGACCCCATTCAAACTTTGAACGATGTGGATCACTAGTTGGGTGTATTCCCGACTGAGCTGCATGTTTAGATGTAGTTTTCCGTGAGGGATCTCCAAACGCTGAGGGAGGAAAATCCAAGAAAATGACTAAATTGTTAACAGCAACAGGCTCATCAGAAATATGAACCACACACACACTCCTATTCAGACAAACCAGGAAAACGCTTTCCTTGACGGGACGAACAAACAAGAGCTGCATTTATGTCCAGTAATTAAAACTCAGCATAGACTCTTTAAAATGGAGGGACTGAATACGAATGATGCTGTCCACTGGCAGCTTAATTGCAGGTCTCCTGTGGAGATTTGAATCATTAGGAATGCTTTAAGGCAACCGGCTCCCTGCTTGGACTGCATCATGTGTGGCCGGCTTCGCACCATTTCACCTTTCCACCATTTACTGCAGAATAATCTCCTGTTTGTCCTGGAAAAATATCTGAACAACATTCCTAACGTTTGGAAAATCACTTTTGCTATGATGTGCATTCAGGAGAACAACCACCAGAACAGAGACCACAGGAAACTCCTCCTTTACCCAACAGAATATCATTTACAGTGTATTATTCTGCTTCTGTCTCACAGAGAGACATATGCTAATGTGTCCAGCAGCACTTCCATTTGGTACCGGTGCTGAAGGTGATCTATCTGTGGGTATGGTGGGACCTTCACCTGCCACAGCATGACTAACACCTCCATATAAAACCTGATGGAGGACAGGAACACCAGCAGAAGCTTTGAGATCACCAGCTTCCTCTGAAGTTGCTCAAAACAACCTCCCAGCCTGCTGCAACTTCCTATGCAGCCTGCAAACATCCTGTTAAGTGTTTTCATAGGTGGTTTGTGTTTGACACCAGCAGAACAGCAGAGCCGTTATCCAATCCCCGAGCAGCTTTAAAGTGATGAAACATCAGCAACTACAAACTTCTCCTTAAATTGAATAAATGCTGTGATTCAGCCAATGAGGACAACACTGAATATGGATGGAGAATGGCTCAAACCTACAGCCAGACTGAAATATAATAAATAAAAGTGACTCAGCAATGAGGGTATGGCCTGCATGGACCCATGGTGCTGAGGACAGCAGGCATTTGGATCAGGATGATGTAAATTTTATTTTAGGGTTATAAACTCTGTTCCGCTTCACCATCATCTCATCACCACCATCAGTTATTTGAACCTTTTGTTAGAAAGAAGAAAAAAAGCTTTACTCTTCAAATATAGATTTATTCCATTAGCCTTCATACAAACATGTTTTTGTTCAATTTCCCTAAAAATAAACCCATCAAAGGAGCATGGCTGGTCCACAGGTAAAGCTGTGAGATGATAGAAAAGCAACAGCTAGGAATCCAGATTATTACTGAAGCTACATGATCTCCACTGGGATTAGTCTCCAGGGGTTTATTTGGGGGGGGGGGGGGGCACTTTCAACACCTTCCTGGTATATATGTCAATGGTAAAAACACAAGGAACTCGTTGGAGAAAATGTAGGAGACGCCGATGCGCTGCGCGCCCTCGCCGTCCGGGTCGAAGCCGTTCGGCTCCGACGTGGGCACCTCTGCGTAATTGACGTGGAATATATGTCAATGGTAAAAACACAAGGAACTCGTTTAATTTTTGATTCTTCTCCACCCTAACAGCTCTGATGCAGGATTGTTGGGCTGAGGAGGAGGAGAACTTCCATGAAGGTTTTAGTCTGAACCCTGAAGACTTTTTACTGATGCTCTTATTGACCTTTTAAAGGTCCGGCGCGCGCGCTCGTGTGTGTTGGCACATCCTCTGACTCCCAAAGACCCTCCTGGTGGTAAAAAATCCTCCACCGTCTCATCCGTGATCCTGTCGGACTTTACGTGGCGTTTAAATGGTTGGCCAGCTCTCGCATCACAGCCTCCTTCCCGATCTGGTCGTTCCTCCTCTTCTCCATCACCACGTCCTCCAGACTCTGGAACTCCAGCACGTGGCTCTTCTTCTCGGAGAAGAGGAGTTTTAACCGGTACGGCTGCTTCCCGATCCGGATCTCTCCTCCGATTTTAAACTCCCGCCTGCCGAAGCGGCACCAGGCGGCAAAGCACTCGGAGTTCCTCCAGCACAGCTCCTGGTCCACCGCGCCGACGTGGTCCAGGGCGTTACGCACGGTCACCTCCGGCGGCAGCGCCCGGTACCGGTACAGCTCGTTCACTATCCTGCCCCTTTTGCCCTGGCTCACGTCGGTTAGAAAGTTGTTCTTGATCTCAGCTCGGTGCAGATGAACCACCTGGAAGTCCCCCACGTAGACGGCCCATGTCGGGTACTGTCCGGTGGCGACAAACTCCAGCAGGTCTCCCGGTCTGCACTTGGCCATGAGACCCTCCGGGCTCTGCGTCTGCGCCGCGGCTCTGGCGCTCCGCTCGTAGACGCACTCGTCCCGGTAGTAGACGACGCACTCCAGCTCGTCCTGCAGGTCAAAGGGCTTCTCCTCGTGGCTGGCGGGCTGGCTGCTGGAGGAGAACTGATCCAGAGTCTCGTCCTGATCGTCGTCATCGTCGTTGGAGAAAATGTAGGAGACGCCGATGCGCTGCGCGCCCTCGCCGTCCGGGTCGAAGCCGTTCGGCTCCGACGTGGGCACCTCTGCGTAATTGACGTGTGTATGTTTGTCCACTTGGTTTCCCATCGGGAATGGAAGCGGGGTTCAAGTCAACACAACCAGGGTCCACCTGTTCACCTGGAGAGCTGATCCCTAAGTCCACGGGAACCAATAATCCATGTCCGGTTTTCCAGCTGACTGGGACAACCTGACGGGAACACACAGCTGTCAGCACGGTCAGATCTAACGCTCCCAAGCCCAACAGGTGTGACCTGACTCACCTGTTGGCTCACATTTTCAGCTTCACTCTCCGAGACAAGAGCAGCTTCCTGTTTAACCCCTACCCAGCCCTCCCGCTGCTGTTTTAACGGCTTTTATCAAATCTGTCAGAAACTCACCAGAATAAGGGAAACGCTCACTTGACCTCTCCGCTCCAGCAGGTTCCCCTTCGGTCATCAAAGCAGCTCCTTCCAGTCTAAACACGCTTTGTTGTGTGCAGCTCTCGGGTTGTTGCAGCGAAAGTCGCTCAGGATGCCGCTGCTGGGAGGCGTTCTCTTAAAGAGACCACGTCTCTTTTTCTGACACCAGCAAGTAGGCGTGTCACCTCAGATCGCTGCTTTTTATCACGAGTGTCTGACTTTAAACCTGTTAAATAAGCTGGATGTGCTTCTGGTTTAATGATTAAATGTGCAGGAACACATTCTCTCCACCTGCCAAAAACTAATTTGCAACAGAAATAACCGATCTTCACGTGGACGGCTATTTTTCCTGAAACATCTTGATTCATTTACAAACGCCCATAAGCGTCATTTTAACCGGGGACGCCGGGGACATGTCCCCGGCAAAATTTGTGATTGGCAACTGTCCCCCCCCCCCCCCCCCCCCCCCCCCCCCACTTTCAAAAAAGCCTGCTGATGAGGATTTTTGTTTTACCAGCTCAGATCTTATACCAGGGGTCGGCAACCTATTCCCATCAAAGAGCCATTATTACCCATTTCCCACGGTAATTTTGGACGGACCTTAATAAGCAGTGACTTAAGTGAAGCAGGCAGGTCGCGCTAGAAATTTTGACGTCATAAATGTGTTCCCCCGTCCTTTTTATTTATAAAATATGAAGTAAAAACTCACAATTTAATGTTCATTCATTTGTCATTAATATGTAGTCTACAAACGTGCATTAAGTGGACCATCTTCAAGTAAACGCAAAGCATCCAGTCCACCTCTCCAAATGCTAAAATGTGCATCAGCCGCTAGTTAGGCGCGCGCGCACCATCAGCTGATCAGCCCAGACAAGAGCAGAGCAAATAGAGAAAGAATAGATGATCATTCTGTCTGGATGTGGATGGAGATTAGATTTTACAGCAGCCTGATCATCATTTAAATACGTAAACCATCACCTGGCTTCTAGTCCATGCTATCAGCATTATTTTAATTGGTGTGTGTGTGTGCGCGTGTGTGTGTGTGTGTGTGTGTGTTTTCCGCTTCAAACACTGGTCTAACCAACCAGACCAGCGTGTCCAGTAACATATTGATGTTACAATTCAACAGTTTCACTTCATGTAGGCTAGGAACGTTTCACCTGCCGTGGCCCGACCGCTTCTGCTCCACATAAACTTTGTGCGTGATCAAATGTCTCTACGCATCATGCGTCTCCATATTAGAGACGGGAACAAGCGCTGTTCAGCCAAAGTTTCATAATTTCATAAAAAGAACATTTTTCCAAGTGACACATCCCTCAGAGAGGCCGGGTTTCCAGACTGTTTCAGTGGGAGGAAATCGTATCGCATGCGCGTGGTTCTGCACTGCGCTGGAACCCCAGATCTTCAGCTCACTGTCCACCGTGGGCGCTCCAAGCCGCGCTGAACACAGTGTCCAGTATAAAGCTCTGATGTTCTGATGGGAATATTTTACCTCCGCGATGTGCGTTAACGATTAAAATGTCAGCTCATCCATGCGCATCCGTGTGCGTCGGGATAATTATCTCAAACCAAACAACATCCTTGAGTTCATCTGTCAAACTAAACAGTCAAATGGAAATATATGTAATCTGCCGTTTAACTGTTTTGCCTTCCTGTGAAGATTGTTGCAAAGAGAAACAATTAAACTTGATTAACCCCAGAGCCACCCAGAGAACCAGAGCGCATGCGGGAAGGTTCCTCCCACTGAAGCAAGAGTTTTCCAAACCCTGTCTCTCAGAGAGACTTGTCACTTAGAAAATGTTCCCTGATTATGAAACTTTGGCTGAATAGTGCTTGTTCCTGGCTCTAATGTGGCGACACATCCAGGAGCTGTCTGAGGAGAATCCCAGAATCTCACATCCTCTTCAGCTCATAAAGTGCCTATATGATTACGCACAAGTGTGACCGGTCAACCACCACAGACCGGGTTGGACCTGTTCAGGTTTACGCAGATAATCTTTACATTTAGAATTGGCATACAGGTGTAAAACTAATGCAGTAAAATATAAAACTTTTTATTTAAATATCCATTCATTATTTTATAAGCACAGAGAGCCGCATCAGATGGAAGAGCCGCATGCGGCTCCAGAGCCGCGGATTGCCGACCCCTGTGCTAGCCTACTTTATTGTCCCCAGCAATTTTTAAACCCCACTCAAGTGTATGGTTATTGTCCCCAGCAATTCTGAAAACAAACTGACGCCCTTGCAAACGCCTACATTAATAGATCAGAGATCACAAAAATCTGAAACGGTACCGGCCTTCAAAACCAGAATCGGTGCATTTCTGGTTGAAACCGGTCACATCTAAAGCAGTAATTAAAAAAGGCCGTGCAGGCAGATTAAAAGTGCATAAATGTTCAGAGACTGGACTCTGCAGGAGTAGCTCAGAGAAACGCTAGAGGTCAAAGTATTTCTGGATGTGATCGCCTGCTGAGGACAACAGCAGCTCAGAGCTCTGCTTACTTCAGCAAGACTGAGTGATGCAATAGGCTGGTGAAATGTTTTTTCTTTTGAAATATTTAAAACAACAAAATGAGCTGTGGTTTGTGTCGCCTTCAATCAAACAGGAATTCCTGGATTTTCAAAGTGAGGTTTTATTTGTTGAACATCTTGATTACTTCCTGTAACGTTTCTTCAGAGATGGTGAGAGGTCTTTCCTCCGACTTTGCCGCTCTAAAAAGCACGCGGTTTTGGTTTTCTTGTCACGACTTTGTGAACTTTGCTACACCAGAAGAAACTGAATGGGACTGGAATTCTGAGAAGATGGTCTGATTTGGTCCCACTCCCCCCTAGCTCCTGCCCTGCCAGGACTCCTGTGCCAAGACTCTTGGCCCAAGAGGCGAGTTTGTTCACTTCCTGGCAGCCAAAGCCAAATCCTCCTCCTCCTCCTCCTCGGAAACACACGTTCACAGCCTCCTAGGCAACCATCACAGCTTGGAGCGTTGGAAGAGATGAACATGAATTTCTGCACAAACATAACCGGAAGTGGATTTGATCACAGCATCCCTGTTCGGTTCGCTCCCGCCTTCGCATCCTTCTAAACAGGAAAGACTTCTCAGTTATTAAACCACCTGGAACATTACACACATACAGATTTAACGGGCATCTAGAAGGAGCACGAATCTAACTTTGAACTTTTACTTCCAGATAATTTCATCATCTATTCAGAGATTATTGAGAAACTGCTGATCTGAGGTGTTAAAGGATTAGTTTCATGTAAACGCAGCTTTGTTTGTTTCTCTGGAACAATCAGCCTTTCACTGTGAACCAGGAGTTAACCATGCAAGAACATTCCCCACAAAGGTTAAAGAACGGTCCTTTACGGTTTAATCATTTACGGTTTGGATCCAAGGTTTAAGGAGTCTTAAAGGGTCTTCATAAAAAGCACCATGATGTGTCTGTGTCGCTCATTAATAATAAATTACTAAGTTATGATACTAAATCCTTTGACACTGATACAGTAAAAATGCTGCCCTCTTGTGGTTCACCTAGGTGCCTTCACCACTAACATAAAAACAATCTAGTTTATTTAGCAAAATCTTTATAAACAAAACAAACAGAACATGAAAAACAAGCGAGTATTTACTCAGATGGGTACAAAACTGTATAAAGACAGATAATAAGACTAACTGCTGCAGGATGAGCACATGACTTCATAACAGTCAGAAATATGAAGGTGATCCGTGAGACTTGATTCCAACAGACATGCTAACAAAAACTAAAAAGCCTAAGTTTTGTTGCTTTGTCTCCTGTAGCTCTGGATCCTTCTCCACAGTAGCTGATCCTGAATGAGGTCGGACGGTCTCACATCTGTGTTGGCACAGCCCACGACAGGACAGCTGCAGGACAGAGGGACAACGTGGTCATCAAACTTCGTAACAAACGCTTCAGGTTCAGAAAAGCCCAAGTTCAGAGCTGTTCTCTACCGTACTACAGTTTAAAGAAACATCTGTGTTGCTCGAGGAGCAGCTCAGTGCTGGTCCTGCACAACTCTGAAAACCTGACCCAACTTTCTGATCCTTCTTACCGGCATTTCTTTTTCTGGCTGTTTCTCGTTTTGATCAGGCCCAGGATGGCATTCTTGTCATAGTGGTGGTTACACTTCTTATTCTTGACAGGGTTCTCCATTTCTACCTTAAATACAGATTAATGCAGTACGTGTTTACGGTCACGCCAGTTTGTGGGACAGAAAACTGTAGTTAGCCGTTAGGTTAGGTGGTGAGGGAGGGCTCCTCCATCACTGTAAATACCTGAGTGAGTGGGCAGGTGAAGTTCACTTGGCTCTGTGTGACGGCGATGTCCTCATCAAGCTCTTCCACGTTCTCTGCCGACTCCTGGTTGGCTGAAAACACAACAAAGATACAGATGTTGCTCCCAGATGTGGACTGCCACTGACTGGTTGGAATAAAAACATAAATTATCCAACACCAAGTATCATGAAAAACATTCTGATTCGTGTTTCGTCCATTTGGCAGAGAACAGATTTGTTTACAAACTGAAACATCTTTAAACTTACTGTTTCAGTGACAAGACAGATGTTTTCCACAGTAACAAAATGATTAAAGTACAGTTAACTTTACACTGTACTTTCATTTTGGGCATTGCTTTATTCCTAATGTGTTTTCCCAAACAGAATCTCATTAACACCCGTTTACCACCTCTGAAGGTTCCAGGTATTAACCCAGTGATGTCCTTCCACTGGACTCACCTTGACTCACTGAGCTCTCAATGCTCTCCTTGAAGGCGATCACCTTTGGGTGCTTGTGCAGGTCTGCATCAGAGAGTTGAGCTATCCTCTCTGAGAACTGCTGTTTCACTTTGGCAGACAGGTCGAACATGGCATCTGGCTGCTGAGCACCAGCCTGCAGAGAAACACACATTGATGGATGTTTCATCATGCAGGACCTTCCCTCAATAATAACCTCACATCCTCGTTCAGCTTCTCCCTTCAGGTGTCTCTACAGCCAATCGTCTCCATTTAGCCATGTCTTCTGCATCCTCTGCCCTCACACCAACTAACTTTCATGTCCTCATAAATTTCCTCGTTGGTCTACCTTTCAGCCTGGTGGCTCCAACCTCAGCATCCTTCTACCTAGGTCATCATTGTTTCTCCTCTGGACATGTCCAAACCATCTAACATGAGCTGTCCTTCTGGCGAGGGATGTCTTCATTATACCTGAGGAACAGGTGTTCCACACAGCACCTACCTCTGTAACTTTCTGCACAATGTCAACAAAGTTGTTGATCTCTCTGTCCAGCCTGGCACACTCCAGCATCATGGCCTCCAGCTCTTTGATGGCACGATTCATCTCTTCATCTTTGACAAAAACATAAGTGCCATGACAACTCTGATGGTGAAGTTAGTGACACGTTTTCGGTGTGTGCCTTTATACAGGTGGTTAAACTCAAGTATGTAGCTTCTAAGCTAACTATGTTCAGGTTTGAGCATCGTGTGGACACCTACCCCGAGTTTCCACCAGGTCCATAGCAACATCCGTCACGATGTCCATTCCTGTCCCGAGTTCCGCCTGACATGACTTCAGGCTCGACAAGGTTCCATGAACCGCGCTCACAGACATTATGCAGCAGTTTCGTTTATTAGCTAACTCACGCGACGTACCCGCGGACGTGAACCGCTACATTCCTACTTCCGCCCGGACCAGCAGTTACCTGACACCTTATCGCTAATGTTGGGTAGCTAAGATTCAATTTTTTTTTTCAGAAAGACTCAACTACTTCAGCAAGCAGATAACGCGAAGAGGAAAACAACGTATGCTTAAAAAGCTGCAGCAAAGGCGGTAAAGTTTTAACTTCCGGGCAAGGATTTTCAGAATAAAGGTCTTGATAAATATGAACAGTAGGTTAAATAATTTTATTTTTATTGATAAATTGGCACAGATCATTTGTACATAAAAGACAATCCATAGACAATCAATTATAGGTGCAAAATTTGTTAACAGACTAAACAATGAAATGTGAGCTGATATGTTAACACCAGGCCTTTATTATTGTACTTGTATTCCTAGGATGCTGCTGTAAAAAGGTCCATAGGGTCAGCATCTGAGATGTGACTGTATGAAAAGTACTGGTACAAATAATAACAATAAAAACATTTTCCTCACTGGATTACTTGAACAAACAAAGAGTTTGTTAATGTTATTAGTAACACATGTGTGCTTTTGTCACTTATACAAGGCCAGGTGTCTGCATGGCAGCAAAAGCAGAGACACATCATCCACATCTTCACAGTATTGTTCTGAACTCATCAAATATTAAGCTGGGCACGTGAGCTTCAACCACCTTCAGATCACAGAAGAAAAAAAAACATGTTAATATCTCACAAACACTAAAATGACTGAAATCTATCATCACACAAGCTAAGCACATTAGCTACAACAAATTAGCAAATGGTCAATATACCTTATCTGCTAGTGTGTTTTATCATCACATCCATTTTTCAGGAATACTAGAGGAATAAATGTTGCCTTGGCTTACCTTACGTGAGAGTTTTGTGTACTTTACATAATCTTCAAGAAACATCAGCGCTCCCACCACATCAGAAGGCATGTCAGGAATTTTCTGACTGTGTTGGAAATGATCAAAAATTCATGAAGATGTTGCGTAAAACTGCATCCAACATCCACAAAAAGTTGTTTCTGCAGAGAGGGCCGCTTTGTTGTGTTACCTTGTGCACTGCTCCATGATAGAGCGGATGAACTGACCAATGAGAGCCAGGAACTGTTGCGTATATCTGGAGTGGAACTGCTTGAGCAGGGTGAGCATGCCGAGCACAAGTGGAAGCCAGTCCACTGGGTCTGTGGCTTTCCTGCAGGTCATTCCTAAAAACAAATAAAGACGACCTTAGCAGGAAATCTGGTGGAGAATGAACTACTGCTTAAAATGTTGATGATTAAAAATATAGATACGAACCTTGGTTTTTGCTGTACTGAAGTTTAGGCAACTGAGCAATAACAAACAAGAAGTTGATGATGGGGAAGTATGGGAGACGCTTTGTTGTGATGTAGATCTGAGTGAGGCATCAACAGAGCAACCTTTTAATAGTCAATTAACCCTAAAAACCTCACAGGTTAAGTAACACATGTGGTTTACTCACCTTGTTGAGGGGGTTGTGGATGCCAGCAGCCTCCAGGTAGGCAGTGATCTCATACAGCAGAGTGTTGTCCTCTTTGGGGTATGGAAATGTCGGGTCCTGGTAGTGAGCTTCAATGTCTGCTAGGAGAGACCTGACAGAACAAGAAGGGGGACTTAATGTAGCTGGAGACCAAATGAGATAATGCCAAGAGTTGACCTAATATAACTCAATAAGTAATAATCTGACAGCACATGGTTAGGATTAAAAACAAATTCCTTACTAACAACCCAATATTATCTTGTATCGAAAAGATTAAAATAGAAACATCAACAGACTTGTTGAGGTTTTCCAGGGCAGCACCCAGATGTTTGGAGTCAAACTTGCAGGAGAAGTTTAACTCGTTGGCAATCTGCTGTCTGAGAATCTGCATCTGACCAACCTGCAACAAACAGACACTTCACTGAATCTTCATGGTTTTGTGTCTTCAGGTTAAAAAAACAAGGAAACTGGCAACAGCTGGGTGTGGACTAATACCTTCATGATGGATTCCAGATAAGAACCCCAGATCTTCTGAGACTTGGCAACAGCACTTGTGTACACTTTAGTGGAATTAGCTACAGCGACATAACAAAATGGCATCACATTCTGCATACGTTATAAGTAAACGTTGTCGGGTTGTAGACAGATGTTGTACCTACCCACAATACCTTGGACCGGGTTAACAGCAGCCACCATTGCTTTAAAGACGTCCACAGCAGCTTTGTCTCTCAGGATGGTCTTCTGAAGCATCGTCAGGAAGTTCTGGTGACACAAGCAAAATATAATTCATAAACAATAAGGGTGCTGATATAATCCAAATCCATAACAAGGTCTCGGGAAATTATTCTATCCCAAACTGGAATGTTTTCAGCACTAATTACCTGAAGCTCCTTGACGATCATGAAGCAGAGGAGTCGGTCCAGTCCGTTCAGACCGAAGGTCCCTAAAGTGTTCTGGATCTCAGAGAACACCCTGTTATTGGTCACCTCCTGGTGGCTCTTCAAGTCGTACCAGGTGTTCATCTGGTCCATGTAGCATGTCACCCTGTAGAGGAAACCAGTCCATCAGCCTAGGTTTGATGATGCTAACATCTGTGATCCACCTTCTGATCCTGTGTCAGTTATTCTGTCAGCAGGATTCCCGTTACGTACTTTGGATCCGTGATTCTTAAGATTTCTCTGCAGAGACGACCGATGAAGGTGGCAGACTCATCCACGGAGGCAAACTTTGGAATGGGTATGTGAGTGGACTGGTGCACACTCTGCCAGTCCTGGATCTGGAAAGAAACAAAACAAGTCTCATTACAGACCAGTAACCCCAGCACCAGGGTGCTTCCTGTGGACAACACGAGTAATCGGCTGTGATGGAGAATCTGGAGCAGACCTTTGTCCTGAGGAAACTGTTGCACTCCTGCTCCACGTTGTAGTTGATGATGCGAGACACTTCCTCCTGCCAGATTTTGAGGCCATAAATGCTGACGTAGTCCTGGATGTACTCAAACGACCTGTAGAAGCCATCCATGGTTGCTGCCATCTCCTTCAACTTGGGCATGAGTTCACTGGGCTGAGAAAATATTCATGTTTATTTCTTTTCCACCTTTATTTTTGGTTCTCTGAGACCAAAAGGACACAAAGACCATCTCATAGCTATTTCATGCACAACAGGAAGGCAGAGAAAGATATTTTCATCCATCACTGCAATCAGATTTTAAGTGCACCAAATGATAAAGCCCAGATGGAAAATGCTGTGAAATGTATAAACACACTGGTGTCAGTGGAAAATGGATCGGGTGTCTCACCTTAGCCTTGGGGTTGAAGATTAGGCCTTTGTGTAAAGCATAAGCCACTCTCTTTACTAGCTCCTTCCTGATGCCATCCTCCAGAAGCTGCTTAGGATCCACCTTGAAACAAATCCCAGCACGGTCATGAAGCCCAAGGCAGTGTGCAGAACGAGTAAAAACAGGAATACATCCATAATACAACTGGGGGAATTTACTTTAATGATCCCAACTAGAGTTGTCTTCATCATCAAGATGCCCTCAGTGAAAATGGAGATGTCATGAGTGAGCTTTGCCACCTAGGATCAGAAGGAGAGGAGGGATGTTCATGTGCACCAAGGCAGATGAGATCTCTTCAGCGTGAGCTAAAGCAGGCTCATGCTCAGCAGCAATTAGAACGATGAGCAGACATCCGAGCTAAACGACACCCTCAAGCATTTACGGTCGTTTATTTTTGCAAGGTTACATTTTGAAATTAGCAACGACCAGATTTCATTTCAAACCTTTTCCTAAACTTTCCTTTCAAGATGAAAAATGTGACCTCGGAGGTTCCGATTCCAATTAAAGCTCTTCCAGTGAGCCTGCTGGTACAATCTGCTTCCACACAAAGCCTTTCAGGCTAATTTGTGTCTGACATCAAATGCTGTGGGTGAGATTGAAAAACGGTGAGAAATGCCAGCCAGCCTGATTGCCTCAGACTCCCATCCAGCGTATGAGTCAACATGAAGCATCTCTTCAGCCTCTTATCAATGTTTTTTTTTGATACCGGATCATAAGACCTTTTTAAATCTCTCTGTTAACACGTTAATATGGAGAGAGCAGAAACAAGTGTTTACTTCATAGCGAGCCCCCAGCTGGGAGTAGTCCTTTAACTTGTCCTTATCCAGCCGCGTGGGAACCTCCATGATGTCGTGGATCTGAAGTTTGATGATTTTAGCCAGAGAGGTGAACATGCTCTCTGGGATTATCTGAAGCACCTACAAGCAAGAAAAATAAAGATCCCTAAGAACCAACAATATTCCAAAAGGGTTTTTAAAGGCAGAATAATCATCATTAGTAATTAAAAGCACAGAAAGTTTCTGTGCATCTGCTTTTTGGATAAATCCGTCAACCAGACGCTTCCAGAAACATTCATCCGCATTAAAGCTGCACTACGGATGCTGAATAATAAAATACAACACGCAGAGCTCATTTGTTAAAGAAATGGATTCTCTTCATACAAAAAGCAAAAAGCTTTTCCAGACAACAGCTAACAATCCCACAGCACCTTTCTGACATAGGCCACCAGCTCTCCAGAGTAGAACTGCGAGACACTCAGCAGGTCTGCGCTGTTGGCCTGGTTGATGCGCAGCAACGGGAGATCCAAGGCAGACGCCAGCTGCTCGCACAAACACACCCACAAAACAGTCATCAACAACTTCCACAGATGTGGACACACGTAACGTCTGCTGCTGGAGACGTGAAACAAAATGGTCGTCACCTTCAGAAAAGTAGCTCTCAGCTTGGTGACCATGGGCGGGCTGACTCTGATGCTCTCCTGCATGATAGAGGTAAAGCTGCAGAACAACACAAGAAGAAGACTAAAGTTACTAACACAAGTATTCTCCGTTACCTGAACACAAGCATTGGGAATATTTCCTTTAGCCATTCTTCCGAACCTGTCAATAATCTGCCAAGCGTAGGACAGATCTCCAACTATCTGCATGGTGATCAAGACCTCCTCCTTGATGTTGATGGTGCGGATCATCTGGTGCAGGAACTTTCTGGTATCGGCCAAAAACTGACATACCTGCAGGTTCGACTCCAGCTGGTGAAACTCCTGCACCTGAAGACAAACGAGAACAAAAATGTCTCTTTTCAAAGTTCTTCATAAGGGTTTGCTAGTTCACTCCTTCATACCAACCAGGTTGGTTGGACAGATTTTGTCCTGTTAAAACTATATTTTTCATTTACTCAGGTCATGTTTGTCTGATTTGTAAATGTGTTCCTGATCCGAAACATTTAAATAACAATCAAAAAAAAAAAAAAGCACTTTTTACAGCACTGAAGGCAAAAGCCCCTGGCCATTATTTGTGTTTATGCTGGTATGTTTCAAATAACCCTTATGAAGAAAAATTGGAATCGGTGTTCCCTCGCTCGGACGCGGGTCACCGGGGTCCCCCTCTTGAGCCAGGCCTGGAGGTGGGGCACGTTGGCGAGCGCCTGGTGGCCGGGCTTTCACCGATGGAGCCCGGTTTTGGACACTTTTGAGGGGGGGAGCACTCCTTCCAGTGACTCCCTTGTTCTGCTGGGGGACTTTAACGCTCATGTGGGAAATGACAGTGAGGCCTGGAGAGGTGTGGTTGGGAGGAACGCCCCCCCATAATGAACACCATGTTCAGACATAAAGGTGTCCATATGTGCTCTTGGCACCAGGATACCTTAGGCCGCAGCTGGATGATCGACTTTGTTGTCATTTCATCTGACCTGCGGCCGCATGTCTTGGACACTCGGGTGAAAAGAGGGGCGGAGCTGTCAACTGACCACTACCTGGTGGTGAGTTGGCTCAGATGGTGGGGGAGGATGCCGGTCAGACCAGGCAGGCCCACACGTATCGCGAGGGTCTGCTGGGAACGTCTGGCAGTCTCCTGTCAGAAGGAGCTTCAATTCCCATCTCCGACAGAACTTCCAAAATGTTCTGGGGGAGGCGGGGGACATTGAGTCAGAGTGGGCCTTGTTCCGTGCCTCCATTGTTGAGGCGGCCGACCGGAGCTGTGGCCGCAGGATCGTCGGTGCCTGTCGTGGTGGCAACCCCCAAACCTGCTGGTGGACACCGGCGGTTAGGGATGCTGTCAAGCTGAAGAAAGAGTCCTATCAGGTCTTTTTGGTCTGTCGGAAGGCAGAGGCAGCTGACGGGTACCGGCAGTCCAAGCGGAATGTGGTATGGGTGGTCACTGAGGCAAAACCCCAGGCGTGGGTGGAGTTCGGTGAGACCATGGAGCAAGGGAAAGCAGCGCACTACCAAAATGGTTTATAGTGGTGACTGTGCTGCTGACCTCTACTCGGGGACATTGTGGATGGGTGGACGAAATACTTCGAAGACCTCCTCAATCCCACCAGCACTTCTTCCAGTGAGGAGGCAAAGTCTGGGGACTTTGGGCTGGACTCTCCGATCTCTGGGGCTGAGGTCAATGAGGTTGTCAAAAAGCTCCTCAGTGGCAAGGCTACGGGGATGTATGAGATTTGCCCGGAGTTCCTTAAAGCCTGATTCATGCTTCTCCGTCTGCGTTAGTGCGGAGACACGCAACGCCATTATCCTTCCTTGCGGGCCTGCTGGAGAGCTCCGCAAGGACGGACGGAGTCGAGCTCTCTTTTCTAAACATCCGTCCATCGAGACAGAGAACGCAAGCTTGTGATTGGTCAGGATGCCGCTGTCGTCTACACCACTGCCATTGCGCCCTCAAAAACATAAAGAGTGCCGAGGATAACTAGCGGCAGACACGGAGCAGCTTGAAGAATACCTCACGAAAAAAACTCTAAAAACATGAACGTTTAATTCCCCCGTGACTGGAGGAGTGAAAAGAGGCGCAGCAAGCGTTTTATTTGTGGACGGAAATGACAGGAAACGTGGGTTAAGAGGTGGCGAGCGCATGAAGAGGTGGAGGAGAATGAGAGACAAATTTGTCTGTTAAAAAGTCTCTTATATACAAAAAAAACACAATACAAACACACCATCTTGGACCGATACATGACAGGATACCACAGAACAGCGCTACACCCTCTGTTGGCCAGGTGGGGAATTGCTTTGCAACACTCCCCAGGAGACGGAGAAGTATGAGGGCAAAACATCTCCGTCCGTGCGTGTCTCTCCCTGTTGGAGCTGACGGAGAAGCATGAATCAGGCTTAAGGCTCTGGATGTTGTGGGGCTGTGTTGGCTGACGCGGCTCTGCAATATCAAAATCAAATCAAATCACTTTTATTGTCACGTCACATGTGCAGGTACACTGGTACAGTACATGCGAGTGAAATTCTTGTGTGCGAGCTTCACAGCAACAGAGTTGTAAAAATACAGTAACGTAAAAACAAGCAAAATATAAAAATGGCTAATCTAAATTTACAAATGAATAAAGTAAACAATAAGATAAGAGATATAAAATATACAGAGGTTGGTATGTGCAAAACTGTGGCATTAATGTACAGTATGGAGTGTGTAATGTTGGAGTTTCAGTAGTGAGGGTGAGGTGTCTGCGATGTGTTCAGCAGTCTGATGGCCTGATGGAAAAAGCTGTCTCTCAGTCTGCTGGTTCTGGACCGGATGCTGCAGAACCTCCTTCCTGATGGAAGTAGTCTGAACAGTTTATGGCTGGGGTGACTTGAGTCCTTGATGATCCTCCCCGTTTTCCTCAGGCACCGCTTCCTGTAGATGTCCTGGAGGGAGGGAAGTTCACCTCCAATAATCCTTTCAGCACACTGCACTACTCTCTGGAGAGCTTTGCGGTTGTAAGCGGTGCTGTTGCCATACCAGGTGGAGATGCATCCAGTGAGGATGCTCTCAATGGCACAGCGATAGAAGGTCCTGAGGATGCGGCGGCTCATGCCAAATCTTTTCAGTCTCCTGAGAAAGAAGAGGTGCTGCTGTGCCTTCTTCACTGTATTTTCTGTGTGCACTGACCACGTAAGATCCTCTGCCAGATGAACTCCAAGGAAACGGAAGCTGCTCACCCTCTCCACAGCGTCGCCGTTGATGGTGATGGGGGTGTGTATTCCTCTGCACCTCCGGAAGTCCACTATCATCTCCTTTGTCTTTGTGACGTTGAGGGTGAGACGGTTGTCCTGACACCAGTGGGTCAGGGCGCTGATCTCCTCCCTGTAGGCCGTCTCATTGTTGTTGGTGATGAGACCCACCACTGTGGTGTCGTCCGCATACTTCACAATGATGTTGGAGTTTCAATATCGTGTGGACATCGGGGGCAGTTCCTCTGGCCTGGCAGACCGGGTGGTGGTTCCTTTACTTAAAAAGAGGGACCGCAGGATGTGTTCCTACTACAGGGGGATCACATTCCTGAGCCTTCCTGGTAAGGTCTATTCAGGGGTTCTGGAGAGGAGGGTCTGTTGGATTGTCAAACCTCAGATTCAGGAGGAGCAATGTGGTTTTCGTCCTGGCCGTGGAACACTGGACCAGCTCTATACCCCTTAGGGGGATCCTGGAGGGTGCGTGGGAGTTCGCCCAACCAGTCTACATGTGTTTTGTGGATTTGGAGAAGGTGTTTGACCGCGTCCCTCGGAGGACCCTGTGGGGGGTAGTTTGGGGTACCAGGCCCTCCGATACGGGCTGTTAGGTCCCTGTATGACCGGTGTCAGAACTAGGTCCGCATTGCCGGCAGTAAGTCGGGCTCGTTCCCAGTGAGAGTTGGACTCCTCCAAGGCTGCCCTTTGTCACTGATTCTGTTCATATGGACAGGATTTCTAGGATTTCTAGGAGCAGCCAAGGTGTGGAGGGCACCCGTTTTGGTGGCCTGAGGATCAGGTCTCTGCTTTTTGCAGATGATGTGGTCCTGCTGGCTTCATCAGAACGTGATCTTCAGCTTTCACTGCAGCGATTTGCAGCCGAATGTGAAAAAGCTGGGATTAAAATCAGCCCCTCTAAATCCAAAACCATGGTCTTGAGTCAGAAAAGGGTAGAATGCCTTCTCCAGGTCAGGGATGAGGTCCTGTCCAAAGGGGAAGAGTCTAAGTATTTTCTGGGCACGTCCAACCGGGAGGAGGCCTAAAGGGAGACCCAGGACACATGGAAGGGACTTTGTCTCTCGCCCGGCGAGGGAACGCATTGGGAATCCCCCGGAGGAGCTGGCCCAAGTGGCTGAGGAGAGGGAAGTCTGGGCCTCTCGGCTTAGGCTGCTGCCCCCGCGACCCGACTCCGGATAAGCAGAAGAGAATGGACAGATTGTATTTTTCTATAAGTACAGCAGGAAGCATAGTTCCTATCACCTAATCCCTCAGCATAATGTGAAGTAAAGATTTTATTTCCAATTAATCTAATGCAAATCTGTGAAGCAGCTGGGAAATATCATCCTGGTCCTCACCTCAATGAGCGCCTGTATCAGCTGTGCCGTCTTCCTCCCAGCGGCTGTGGAGTCCTCATAGTTCAAAGACTCGATCTGCTTTGAGATTTCCCGGAACCACGCCTGTAAGTTTTCTGTCAAAGGTGACACAGACCCATAAACCACAAAATTAAAAGGTGTATATTACATATTTGTTACTAAACAAAGATCTGCTTTCTGTTTTGTGAGTCAACTTTCTTTATTTCACACAGAAGAGAGGAGCTCACCGTTTTTCTCCACCCGAGTAAGAGGTTTGACGCCGGAGAAGACTTCAGCCAGCTCGGTCATCCTCTCAGATCCTTCTTTCTTGTAGCTCTCCCACTTGAGCTGCTTCTCTGACAGCATCTGCTTGAACATCTGGCAGCGGGACAGCACAGGTGCTTAGCTGATGGAGAATTACTCAGACGAGACACATAATTAGAAGATTTTGTGCCATCTCCTTATGATAAACTGACGACCCAGATGCTATCTCACTGTGGGCTAATGAGCAACAGATACATCTAACAAGGAATAAAGTCTGACGAATCACTTCGGAAATGACGAAAGAATACATTTTTCTGCATTCTCTTCTTATTTTTCCCCGATTTACAGGAAGGATCTCACCTCTTTGAGCATGAACTCAAACTGAGCTGTGTCCAGCAGCAGCTGGAACAGGATCTTTGGTTTGTACTTGGAGTCGCTGAGCACTTGATCCCTGACCTGACGCAGGCGCTTGTTGTTTAAGTCGTAGGCTAAAAGATGAGACAAGCAAGAGCATATGAACTATTTCTTACAGCCTTTTGGTTTCCACATATTCAGAAGACACCCCGAAACACGAGCCCTTTTTAAATGCTCATACCTGACTCTGCAGAGTGCAGCATCAGCCAGCGGATGGCCACGTTGCAGTCCCTGAGACAGTTGAGTAGTTTGGGAATGTGGTCCAGGATGATCTCCTCCCTGAGGAAACCTTCCTTCAGCCGCTGCTGCACCTGAGACCTCTGGCTCTCCAAACTGGCAGCGTAGCGAGTGGCCTGCACACAGGAATGCTGGTGAAAACCCTGCATGACTAAAAATTATTCATGACTTCATTCCCAGCGGTGGTGAAAACTGCCAATGGCTACAGGTCAGCTGGTTTCTTGTCTCTGGCACTCGGCAGCTTCCCGCCGCCACCATCAATTCTTCCACTCATACATCTCCAACACTTGGATAATGAGCTGATCAAGTTTAAAACAGACCTTCTAAAGATTTACAGCCTTAATTTTACATTTGGTACCGTCCCAACTAACAGATTGTCTCTGCACACATTAGCCTTGCTACACCTTAGCATCAACACACACACAGAGGACTCGGGGACATTGAAACTAAAACTTTTTTCATACCTGCTCTTTTATATTAGCAGAGTCCAGGGTATAGTTAAGAGCTGTTTTAGCGGCTTTGTATGGCTCCCAGGCCTCCACCAAGTTGACAGTGATGCCCATGTAGATACTGATAACCTGAAGGCAGACAACACAGAAACTTCTTCCACCACACTGAGACTTAATATCCTCTAGTGTTTTAAAAGAGAATATACACCATTACCCAGTTATCAGGGAAGTACTTGTCTACGATCTCCCTCATCTTGGCCTGTTGGGTATGCAGGATGGAGGGGCTGAAGAACAGACACACATAGAGCATTGCTGCCTGGTTAGCTAGCGCCGTGCTTCGATGCTCAGGTAGAGGGTAGGCAGACACCTGAGGAACAAGTGGACGCTTGACGTAATCTGCAGCAAAGTCATTATAATGAACTACAAGCTTAGGACAAAGGTTTGCTTGACAGTGCATCTCACCTGGTTGTAGATGTCGTCGGAGCGCAGCCTCCCGATGACCATGCTGATGAAAGTGGCGCTTATGGGAATCCTCTGGAAGTAGCTGTCTGGGTAGCTGGCTGGTCGTTTGGCTCCAGGCTGGCTGGAGAAACCGGTGCTGCGCAGGAGTTTACAAATGTCATCCAGGTTGGAGTCAACTGATGAGCGGGCAGCACTGAAAATAATCAAACACCAAATGACACAAGAACCAGACAGTGAAACTGGTTTAGTAAACAACAATAATAAATAATTGTTTTATGATTCTGCAGCAGCAGAGCTTTGGGTCAGAGGACACCCCCTATAGGTGGCTAAGTGTATTGCACCTAAAGCCCATTTCTCCATTTTCGTGCCAAAAACCATACATATGTATATAAACACTAAATGGCGAAAGCGGGAGTCGAGGGTGTAGCTAAAAGGCGGCCATCTTACCTCAGACAGAAGACCCCTCCGCTCTCAGTGGTAGCAGCTGGAAGGTGAGTGATCAGCTTCAACCAAAACACTCTTAACTCAATGAAATATTAATAGATTTATAAGCGGTTTACCTTGTTACAAACCTTAGAACACATGGGCTTGAGACGACATACTTGCTCATGTTGAAATTAACGCTTTTGTGTTTGAAAGTGACTTAATTGTGAACCATGAGCCCCGCCTAGGGTATCTGCATGTTATTCAGGTTGAGACCACAATCTATATTTTATGTGGTTCTACAAAACCAATAACGACTTTACGACAGCCCAACTGTTGTGTAAATGGCTGTGTTTGTGGATGTTTATGTATTTATTAGCTGTCTAACTTGGCTTAGAGATGACGAGGCTACGGTGGGTGCACTGCTTAGCAAAACAAAGTAGACCGTTTACCTCAGTGGGAGTCGCTCGTTTAATTTTAAATTTATTAATGCTAAATTGCCCGTGATTTTTAAGCTCCTTGGTTTAGTACACAAAACTTATACTGGGATATACTAAAACAGGACATTTCTGGATTTATGTTTGCAGAAATACAGCTTTATTAATTGTGAAGCTCGAGGGTCAACATGCCTGACTTTCGTGCAGCCTACGGATGCTCGAATCGCCGCTGTGACAAATCGAGACAACATGGGATCACCTTTCATTTGTAACTGTTGCAAAGAAACCCCATACTTGTATATTATTCTGTCTGTTAATTGTTTTTATGTCAATAAAATAATTAGAAACCGCTGTTCCATTGCTGTTGCTGCTACCTTCTACACACTGTTATCTGGTATTATGAATGTTGAAAATCTCCTTCACAAGATCAATCCATTATCCATCTATCATACTAACCTAATCTATCTTTTGGTTATTTCCTAACTTTTTCAGAAAGCATTTACAAAGAGTTTATAATTAATAAATGAAAGTCAATAAATAACAAAAGTTAAGAAATAGTGAAAATACAAAATAATTTGCTGGGTTAAATTTTATTGCTGGCGGGCCGGTTCTGGCTGACAGATGTGATTTGGGTGTCGGTTGTCTTATTTGTTGGGGAGCACATTTTGTATCTGTGTTCTGTTAATGTGGGCTTTACCTCAATAGAACCTTGAAATCTCAACACTACACAAATCTTATTTCACAAACCACGAATGAATATATATATTTATTCATATCGAGAGAGAGAGAGAGAGAGAGAGAGAGAGAGAGAGAGAGGGAGGGATCTATATCATATAATAATAGGCCGCCACGTTCCTACGTCGCATCCCATTGGCGAACAGCGGGGACGAGGCATCTAGTGTTTATATACATATCTATGCCCAAAACAACGCCTCCTGTTCTTGAACGTGCCCCCTTAAATAACTGTATTTCTGCATGTTTTCTGCTTCAGTGCTGTGATTGTGTGTTTGCTTGTGCACCTGGTGTAAACCTAAACCCAGACGTGAGTCAGGTGAGTAACTGAGCCTCTGCTAAAAGCAAAATCCCACTCTCACAGCCGACTGAGAGAGTGCAAATCACTCAGAGAGCTTTGAGACGGGGCGAGTGAGTCATGCTCTCACCTGTATCTGTAATAGGAAACAAGCATCCGCTCTCTGACCTCTCCTTCGATCTTCTGGTCAATGACCAACAACATGACTCCATACAGATAGAGAGCCTCACACTGGGTGGAAGAAAAACTTTAGCCAACTTAGTTTTGACATTTAAGAATACAAATCACATTATTAACTGGAAAATCAGGGCTGAAGTCTTTACATCAAATCATCAGAGAGATATGGAGGACAGCTGAAGTTACATTTCATAAATAATTCAATAAAGCCACGGTTCAGGTACTTACTAGTAGCTGTTTCCCATCTTCATTCAGAAGAACAGTTTCTAAGGTCTGTTGAATATAAACTCCATCATTTAGGTCATCTAAATATCTGGAGACAAAATAACATAACCACACGTGTTAGTGTGGCTGTGTTTGGTGGTGCAAAGGAAAAAGAAGTTCTGGTGGGCACCAAAAAAGTTTTAAGCTCACTTATGGGATATGAATTTGCCCAGATTGTTATAATTTACCTTCTCTTTCCTAAATGTTTGGATGATTATGCTCCTTAACTCATCTGCAGTCATTCTCCACACTAAACTGAATCAAGCCTGTTTAGCTGGTCTCACACAAGTGCAGCAGAAACCAGAGACTCGTGTGAAAGATGAGGGGAGCGGGCTCAAGCTGAAAGGAGGCAGAGCCCGTTATCTCACCTGTTCAGATCAACTATGTACTTGTGAACGCTCTCAAAGGCCAGATAGAACCGAGACAGAATCTCAGTGTTGTTTTCTCTGAACTCTTCATCCAGGTCCTGAAGCTCTGCTTTGGCTTCCAGCTTCCCCTCGTAATACTCCGCACCCTGAAGAAGAAGCAACTTAATTTACCATCACAGAAAGTTGACATTAGTCTGAGGCTAAATGACACAGTTCAGGCCGTCCACATGTTTAAACCTTAAAGTAGCTGAAGTCACAGATGATGTCTCCATATTTCTGCTGGTCATTTTTGTCCTTCAGCCTAAAAACTGGAGGGATGAAGTCAGAGAGACGCAGAAGCTCTGCTATGATGGCATTCCCTCTGGAAACTATCCTGAGGATGGCCTGGCCACACAGGTTATTGTCTGCCAGGAAGTCCACCATGGTGGCCAGAGAGGGAAGAGTGGGATATAAAGATACCCTGAAATTCAAGATATTCCTAGAGACAGAAGAAAATGTTTAACTTGGAGCCAACAGCAGCATGACATTTGACTTCTAATAAACCCCTTGTTCATTGGGTTGGGTTCCCATTAGAGCAAGGCTGTTGTTTATGGAATTAAAACAGAATAAATAAGAATTTGCACCTCTCCATTTCTGACTTTCAGCTTTTCAGATGCTACAGAACAAGTATGCACCGTTTTAATCTAACTGAAATCTTTCTAGATTACTGATGAATTCTGATTTCATGCTAGTGCTGGAGGGGCCAGTGGACCTCTTTAGGGAAGCTCAAGCCAAGGTAAGAGTGGATGATCTCACCATCGCCCAGGCTTCCCCAAACTGACTTTACTTTTACTTTTCACGCTCAGATGATCAGACAACAACTGGTTGATGCAGCAAGACAGTTAGAGAACACCAACAGTACTGAAATAGTTCTTGAGGGTCCCAAGAGAAACTCCTCAACCACCAGAATCTTTTGGGTTCTACTAGATGTTCCTCAACCATCGCCCAAGTGCATAGGGGGGGCCACAGGCACCCTTCAGCCTCTTTCAGAGGGTCATCAGAGATCGCCTGTTCCTGAACCAGGCCTCTGTTCCTCCTTACTCTGCTACAGGGTCATGAATACTTCACCATGACTGGTTTCTACCTCCACCTTTGCTTTCCAAGCCTGTTTCTGAGGTTCACGTGACACACACCTCAACCACCCAATAGTCCCACATGATGCCTCTCACCTGCTGCAACAACACATCATCAGTAGGGTTACTGTCTCACCACGGTCTAAACCCAACTCTCCTTCCCTATAGCGGGTGAAAAATTGAATGCTTGGTGAACTCTGCTCCACAATGATGTGAAGAGCCGACATCAAGGGTAAAAAAACAACTCCAACATTTTTTTATGTATTACTTTGTTCTGTTCAAGACATTTGTCTAAAAATTAAATAAATGTGTCTTTTTCTGAGAAAAAAAACGCTCAATTGTATTTCTGATTTTTTAATCAATACTTGGAGAAGTGAATGCAATAAAAACTGATATATGTGTTAATCTGTACTCATTAAAGAATAAACTGTGTAGATTAAAAGCAGCGTGTAAGACAGAAAGGCCACACTTATGAGCAGCATTAAATATCAGCATGGATAATAATTTTTGGCCTTTTCAAAATTCTTTTTTCTTTCTACAACCTAACAAATTAATAAAATCCAGTTTCAACTTTGTGGAGGTGTTGTCTTTGTTGTTTATAGTGTAACAAGTTTTTCTAACATCAAACCAGGTAAACATTTTCTAAAGGTTTACAAATGAGTTGTAAAACAAGACACATGGTTCTTTAATGTGTCGTTTGCTGTGATTGACCAGCTGTAATTCTCACACATGATGTTAATAAACCTGCTTCTAGCATCAGCACTTTCCCAAATCACACACATTTTAGTTATTAAACATAAGAAACAACTAAATGCGCTGTTAGTATAATAAAACATGTGTTTAGATTCCAATATGGTTGTGTCGTTATGATTTATATGTGCTACTATAAACCCACAAGCTAATGTTAGCAACTAGCCTACAAGCTTTCTGCATGAACAGTGATGCTGCACACGACACGCAAGTAGCGTGCGCAAACGTGATGGCTTACTAGCTTTATTTTCATTTAGATGTCTGAATTATAGTAATAACTTCGATTTTAAGAATGTTTTAAATAACTCTTACCTCTTTACCTCTTTAGAGCTCCTCCTCTTTTCCTGTTTACTTACTTCCTCATGAGAGAAGCCTCATGACCGTCCACATGACTCTGCTGCTCTTCTGGGTACGTTTGTTTAGATATCATTCAAGTAGCCGGACGTGGGCGGAGACGACGGAGAAAAACGCATAATCTACCACTAATAATATTAAGAAATCCATATCATTCTTTTTTGTTTTCTTTGTGAATCACATCACAAGCATATACTTTATAAATCAGTTTTAACAACAAAGAGTAAAGTCTAACTTTTGGTCCACAAATCATCCCATGTGAAAAATAATCATGAGTATGTCTCCAGGGGGCGCCAGAGATCCACCAAATCCTGGTTTATCTGTCTCGTGGAGGCTTCCATCCAACACTCTGAGCTGCTGTGGGAGTAGATACCTGGCTCCACAGGGGAGCAGTGATTTACATGAATCATGCCTGAACAGAAACTAAACTAACCTACCATCTCAGACATAAAACCACAGGGTGGAGAAAGGAAAAATCATCTGTCCTTCACAAGATAAATAGGCTGCCCACCTAAAACACAGTGTGAATGTTGTTGTCAAGGCTTCCAAAGTGAACCTTCAAGTCTCAGCAAACAGCTGATTATTCATTATGGAGAAACCTGGTTTGGGGCTGAGATGTAATTACCCTTGCACGCAAGCATTTAGTCAGTCCCACACTAGGTCCCGATTGGCTGCATGATGTGGTCAGCACGGATGACTGAGTGAGCTGCCATCAACTCCTGATTGACCTGGAGTTTTATAGCCAATAAGTCCAGCATGGTGGCAGGTAGCCAGGGCCTTCCATTAGGCAGAGGTCAACGACAGTCATGTGTTTGGAGCTGGTTGTTTGACCTGTTCACTATTTATGTGACAGCCAAAGTGTGATAACGGAATATTACACGCTGCAATATGCAATATTATAATTGTATGGATAAAATGTGTGCAATCTTAGCTAAAATACACATTGGTGGTTACCATACCGTACCTGTTAATTTCTACAGCACATTTAAACTACAGCATGGGAGCTGCCCAAAGTGCTGCAGAGGCAGGATCAATTAAAACAGAATAAAGGCAAAAACAATGAGGATATAAAAAATACTGAACAGTTATAACATACAAAACCAATAAGAACAATAGGAAACACATTAAAACAATAAAATGAGTCGCTGCCCAATAGCCAAGTTGTAAAAGTGGGTCTTTCAACGAGATTTAAAAAATGCCAAAGAGGGAGCCTGACGAACTGTAATGGGAGGTGAGTTCCACAGGTTGGGGGCAGCGTTGACAAATGCTCATTCACCCCTAGATTTGTAGCACATCTGAGGAGTGCATTGAGATCAACTGACCTCAATGTGCACGTAGGCACATAAGGGATGAGCATGTCGGACAGATAAGGAGGTGCCAGGTCATGAAGAGCTGTAAAAACAAAAGTCAATAACTTCAACTATACACGGAAGGGACATGGTGCCAATGGAGAAGTTCCAGGACAGGGGTGATGTGGCTACCTCAGTTCGTGTTAATCAGGAACCTAACAGCAGCATTCTGGACGACCTGCTGCTGATTCAGGGCAGAAGCAGGACTACCTACAAGGAGTGCTTTTGCAAAGTCCAGGCGAGAGGTATTAAAAATATGGATGACTGATTTCAGGAGCCTCCGCTTCAGGACTGGTCGCAGCATAACTGATAAAAACAAGATCTCACCACAGAGTATAAATGATATTTCTAAAGTGTCGAAGATCCTAAAGTTTGTAATTTTTGCAGATGATACCAGTATACTTTGTTCAAGTGGGGAATTTCAACAGGTTGTGGAGGTGATCACACAGGAGTTAAAGATATTGAAGACATGGTTTGATAGAAACAAATAGTCCTTAAATTTAAATAAAATAAAATTTATGTTATTCGGAAACCATAAGAAAGATATTAACATTGAAATTTGTGTTGATAATGTATATCTAGAAAGGGTTAATACCATAAAATTTCTTGGTGTGATCATTGATCATAAGGCCTGTTGGAAATCACACATCACTCATGTGAGGGGAAAGTTAGCACGGGGCATTGCTGTCTTGGGGAAAGTAAAACATTTTCTGGATAGGAAAACATTATATATGTTATATTGTGCTTTACTATTACCATACATGAGTTATTGTGTAGAAGTTTGGGGAAACACATATAAAAGTAATATTCAGACTATAATCATAATGCAGAAAAGGGCTATTAGACTAATAAATCAGGAGGGGTATAGGGCTCACACAAACGCACTCTTTATTAAGACGCAAGCTTTAAAGTTCCAGGACCTGGTCAAGTTTAAAACTGCAAATAATATATAAGGCAAGGAAAGGGATGCTCCCAATTGAAATAAGTAAATGGTTCTTAGACAGAGAAGGGAGGTATAATTTTAGAGGGAAGTGGAATTTAAAAGTACAAAGAGTAAGAACAACATTGAAAAGGATGTCTATTTCAATAGCGGGCGTTAAATTCTGGAATGAGTTAACAGAAGAAATAAAGGTCAGTAGTGATATAAACCAGTTTAAAATAAAACTAAAAAAAGAAATGTTAAATAAGTATAAGACTGAAGAAAATGCAATTAACCCAGGACGGCATGCAAACTGATGTTTAATCTCTTCTACAAATTAGAAAATCTAAATATAGTTCTAGTTGAACATGAGAATTTAATTTATTTATTATTATTGTTATTTTTTTTGTGGGTTATTTTTTTTTGAAGGCATTGTAACTGTTTTGTTGTTTAAATTTTGATGATGAGGATGTAAACCTGAGGGGGTAGGGCTAAATAAGTATACACTTCTCCCTACTCCTTTTCAAACAATTGCGTGGAATGATTTTATGAAATGTTGGTGAATGTATATGTTTGAAAGAAAGTGAACTGAACTGAACTGAACTGAGTTTATCTGTGAGGCCATTGAGAGGTCAGCATCCAGCTTTACCCTGAGACTAGTTACGTACTGTTTAGGGTTCCGAGTTTTAAAAAAAAATTACAAGCAGAGTGAGAGCCTGGGTGATTTCAGGTGTCAAAAACAATAGACTCAGTCTTTAACTAATTTATTTTAGGAAATCGCATGCCAGCCAGCCCTTCACATCAGCCAAACATGTGCAAAATTGTGAGCCCACATTTTTCTCATTCGGCGCCACATATATTTGGCAACCGTCATTGTAAATGTGATAGTCCCATCGATATACATATATGGATAATGGGTTTTCATAGACTCCAATAACACGTTTTTGAGCTAAAATGGGAGGTGGCCACCACCGCCATTTTGACCGTGTCACAGGTTCCGTCAAGCCCAGACAATTCCATAAAAGGGAAGAGAGGAGGAGCTGAGGGTGGGGCTGTAAGTCTGTGATAAACTGACGACACCCGGTCGAACTAGCTACAAGCTAACCTGAAGCTAACCCAAAGCTAATGCGGAGGTGGGAGCTAAGCTAACGGAGGTAGCAACCTAGCTACAACCGGAGTTAACTGTGCACAACACCAGAGCTTCTGAGTCAGAGATATGCCGGGCTGGCCGCTGGGTAAAACCGGGTGGAACACAGAGGTCTCCCGAGACCTCCACAAGCCGGCAGCCACACAGCAGACAAGCGCCGCTGCGATCTGAGATGCGCAGAGCTGCCGCTGGGGAGAACCGGGTGGAAAGGTTTTCATCCCAGAGCTCCACAAGCCAGCAGCCCGCGCAGCAGACAGGAGCCACGATCAGACAGAGATGCGCCGAGCTGCGGGGAGAACCAGCCGTCAGGCCGCGCAGCACACAGAAGCCGCGATCAGACAGAGATGCGCCGAGCTGCGGGGAGGGGAGAAACGGGTGGAAAACATCGGTCTCCCGAGAGCTCCACAAGCCGATAGTCAGAACCCAGCTCCACCAACATGTTATATTTCAACCCATTTTCTAAAGTGCAGCATTATGTTAAATGCACTGGGTTTTACCCTGTTACATTTAAATTTCATGGTTAAACAGTACATGTTAAAATCTAAGCTCAGCTCGCCAGTGACCTAAAATACATAAATATAATTTTATTTACCGAAAAAAATGAAGTGGAGACTCCTTGGACGCTCTATTAGTGCAATTAATGCCATAGCAAGTCATTTTGTCCAACAATTGCACAAAAATATCCAAAAAAGAATACACAAACACAGAGACTCAAAATCCCGGAGCAGTTTCCAAGCCAGACCGAGGCTCTACTGAGGCCTTTCCACGGAGCTAGCTTTGTGGTCTCGTGGGTCTGAGGCGGCGGTCACGTGGGTCTGATGCTCATTATTTATACAGAATTTTAGGCTTTTAATACACTTAAACAGACGAGTGAGAGAAAAAATTCACCCCCCTCAGAGTTGTCATGAGTGTAAACTAGATAATTTAAACAAAAAACATGTTTTGGTACCAGGCTGTAAACATGTTTATTTCTGCTGTGAAATTGGTATTTTTAACATGGGAGTCAATGAGGATTTGCTCGCTTCTGACACCAGCCCTCAGAGGATGAGAGTGGAACTGCAATTTTTGGTACTTTCGGGTTGGGACCAATTTTTGAGCCGCATTGTGGGGGCTTGGATAGTCCAGACGGTCCAGACCATACTGACTCAGGATTCTGCCCAGTGGCAGGAGGTATATGGGACTAAGGAGTGACCCAAGAATGGAGCCCTGTGGCACCCCCCTAGGCAACGGGAGACAAGAGGAGGTACAATCACTGATCTGGACAGTAATGGATTGGTTGGATAAGCAACTCCCATCACCCTAACCCAAGACCCAGACTGGCCCAATAGAATATGGTGGTCGATGGTATCAAAAGACACTGAAAGGTCCAGCAAGAGCAGCAATACCCTGGACCCAGAGTCAGATGCCACCAGAATGTCATTTAGCACCCTGATCAGGGCAGACTCTGTGCTATGCGTGGCATGAAAGGAGACTGAAACAGATCTAACAATGACTTGCTGTCCATGTGAGCAGAGATCTGTGCATGAACAATTTTCTCCAGAACCTTTAAAAGGAATAGGACTCTCGAGATAGGACGGAAATTCTCAAAATGCAAGGTTAATGCAAGGTGCTGAAGTCTAAATCTTCTGCTTCTTTGTAGAGTAATTTCAATATATTTGAGTGCATCATGTACCTCATGCAATGAAAATCAGTCAAACTGATGTTTCATTAATGTATATGCATGCATACATATAAAATCATTTTGTGTTGCAGCAATACTTCTTAGCCATAAACCTTGATTCATTCATTCATAGCAATTCTATGCAATACTGAAATACCTAAGAATTAATACATTAACAGTCAGATCATGTTCTTAATGACTCCCGCTGTTATCATGCATCCAGCTGAGAATTTGACTGAGGTTCAGCCATTTCTGTGTTCAATAACCTAACGATTTGTCTCGGGTGGCCATTTTCTATGGCGTTGACTCCAAAAGGCAATCGGACGTAAATGTAAATCAAATATAAGATTTCTGAGTTTCCTTCAAATCTGTTCAGATAATTTGCCGTCATTATTAATTCACACACACACACACACACACACACACACACACACACACACACACACACACACACACACACACACACACACACACACACACACACACACACACTCAGTGGGCAATGACTCAATTTAAACAGGAAATCGTTGCAGCTTCACTTTGACGTCCTTTTAATCAAAGGTATCATTGCCTCAGGATCATTTTACTTAAAATATTCAAATACCTGAACTTTATTCAGTTGATAAAAGGAAACATGTTGAGGAAGGCTTCTCTCAACATTGTGGAGGATTATTCTGGAGGCTTGCGAAGAGCCAGGGAGTGGCAGATGTATGTTTAGATTCCTGGCTTGGCTCCTTATTGACCTGTCTGTCCACACTGCGACCCTGTGGCAGGTGGATTTATTACCCGTTTACCGTCACAACAAGGTCACACTCTCAGCATCCTCTGGGTCAGCAATGTGGGCTTCCTGGATGCATCATGAAAGGTTTTCACTATTACACAGCATCTTCATTAACTTAATGGTGCTATTAAGGTTTTTCTCATAGTTCTCTTTACTGGTCTTTTACTGGAGCATTGTAAAAGTGTAAAACACCGGATTGTTGGTGATGAATTATGCACTCACGAACAGAGAAATAGTCCGTCATCCTAAGAGAGACCAAGTGTGTGTGTCCATTGGTAGAACTGACAGACCTCATTCTTATCTCTGAGCAGCAAAGCAAACACTGTTAGCTGTTCCATCAGTGGTCCCCTGAAACTGGCTGCCAGTAATGACCCTTTCTTTATGTCTTTCTGCCTGGCTCATGAGTTAAAGCCAAACAGCAGTTGGAGGGTGACTTATAGACGTATAAATCAAATATTATTATCCTTATGCAGCAGCTCTAGACTGGTCATGTTAAAGATGTGCGTGTGTGTATGTGTGTGTGTGCCATCTAAATGCACAGGTGCAAGGACATCACGGATCATGCTGTGTTTGTGTGCAACAAGATGTATGTGCAAACATGAGGATGTGTTCACGAGCCCGTCCCTTCCGGCTCTGTGTGACCTTTATTAGCAGCAAGTTGACTCTATTTGGCTTGACTTGTGATTAAACCTTCACAAGACCAGAACTTTTACACTGCTGCAGGCCGTGTGAGGTGATTAAAGGCTGTTGGGTTTGAAGTCCCGTCCCACTGCTACCCTCCCTCATTGATCTCCTTCGGGCCCTTAAATTGGAAGGAACGTTACTTGCAGCATTCATGGGATAAGACAGCCCTACCTAACATTTCCCAGCCATGTATGGGATCTAGGAAGCTGCCGTATCTGTGAGGTATCTAATAACATTGTGCTGCGTTATTATTTGCTGAAGTCAATTACCTGCGTAATGAGTGGCAATCTTTATCTTTGTCATAATTGTTTCATGACTTGGAGACAAATGAAATAATTAGACACGACTGATGAGTCAAAGCCAAATAATATCCCGTCTGTTTTTATGGGATGTCTGTTCAGTCCACTGTATTATAGCCCTTTCTTCATCCCTATGGATAGGATTAACTCCATTTGACTACTTAGGAACATGCGCCTACTTTCAATGTCTCTTAAGGCAATTGAAACATAAATACAACCCTGACGCCCGCTGCAGAGAGAGAAGAAAGGACCAGGACAAGGGCTTTCACATTACCAATGCCAAATGTCAAAACACTTCCCACACAGAGTTACGAGGCTAACAAGTGATTTCAAGACAAATAGCAAAGGCTGATTGTTGTAATGCTCTAATATCAGATTCAATCAAGCAGCAGATGTCTTTTTATTGCAAGTCATTATCGCTGTCATACTTATTAGCATATAAATGGTTTCTAGGTCTTCGGAGACCGAAAAGTTGTTGCACATGTAATTGAACTTGATCTCTGCTCTGTGATTGAGATGTTCCAACACGTGCACACATACGTTACCAAGCATACAAAGCGGTGCACACTATGTGCACATCCACATGAGGACAATCCTCCCTGTCTGTCTTTCTAACTTTGTTGGAGACTATTTGGAGACATATTTTCTAACCTCAACATCATAATTCAGTACCTAGCCTTAAGGCTGTCCTAGAATTCAAAGGTACATTTACGTTGACGTCATTGAGTATAGGCAGCTCAGGGTGTCAAATGTACCAAACCAAAAACTCTATTGCATCTCCGATCTAACCTATGTAAATTATTCATGTTGTAATGGTAACGGGGAAATGGTTTGTTCTGAGAAAAGGTAGTTCAACATGTCTCCAGCGTAGACACACCACCTTCCATTTGCATATCCGCTTCAGCCTCTGCAGTACACAAATGTTGGTGTTGGTAATGCTAAACGCAGAACAAGGCTAGCCCGAGCTACTTCGAATGCTAGCCCAAGCTAACCTGAGCCCCTGCTAATGATTTTGTTAGACAAGAGGACATTTTCAAACTTTACTTTTGTGTTTCACTGTTTTTCCTTGCACCTGGAAAGCAGATTGATTTGACCTTTTGTGTGGACTGTGCCAAATAAATGAAGAGGCCTCACCAAAGGAGAATTGCCGGAGCTCACAAGTAACGTTACAGGATACTTGGAATTTCCAGACTTTGAATGAAAGCCAGATGATTCTATTAAGGCCCACTGAGGGTTTTCTTTATACACATGTGTCCTAGCCAACATTTGGGGTTGATTTCACCCTGCACAAACTGTCAGTCTTTATAGTTCAACTCCTGTTGTAAAACTCAGCCAAACCTGCAGGAAATTTCTACTTAAGGTATCTGTTTCAGCTTCAAGGCAGATATTTGTCACATGAAATCTTCGTTTCACTCTCCATCTTGATATTCTCAGATGTGATTTGTGCATTTTAGTGTTGACACAGACGGATGAGGCTCTTCTCCAAGGCTGTCTCTGTGAGTCTGGAGGGGACCTTGAATTACTGCATCCGAGGCTGTGCTCTACACAAAGCAACGCATGTCGGCATGCCAAAATGAACATTTTCAGATTGCATGTGGAGGAAATTTTAATGAAAAATCTGCTTTGTATCTTGCGGTCATGGACAAATGGTGAATTCATAAACTCGGAATGAACTTAGAAATGAATGTTTGAATGTTTTGTTGCTTGTGCCGACTTGGAGCCTGGCTGGTAAAACTATGCTGACCTGGGTGTCTCCAAATTAGATATTGGCATGATTGCAAGTACTACTCAGTGGGAGGGCTACTCTGGCTCAGTCACCCTGCTGATCAAAATCTGGCCAATGTTCATCGCAGCAAGCACAATGCAACAGCAGGGGGAAAGCATCTCAGCAGTCTCATTAAGCTGCAAAAAACAGTTTAAAAAAAGAAAATCACTACAGATTTTTGATGCATCTTTTCTTTACCACTCCAGTTATGTTCGCTTTCATTTCTGATGCAAGAGGTCTACTGAAAGGGCAAAGATCATTTTCAGGTTTTCCAGTCACAATACCACTGCTTAAAATGCCTTGAATTTTAATGAACTGAGAGAAAAGATTAACCTGGCCATGCAAGGCTAAAGTTGAAGAGAAAACCAGTGGCTGCCTAGAGCTAAAAGGAAGAAAGAGAGGAAAGGGAAAGGATGCCAGAAATCCAAATATCAAGACAGACAGCAGACAAACAAACAAATTGGAAGCTGAATGTCAGGAGGTGGCCGTCCCATCTCACACCTTCCTGTCTTTGATCAGTGGTCGATGGGGTAGTGCAGATGGCTGCTGCAACTCCTGAGCAGATCAGACTCACATTCCTGCTTCTGGGAAATCACTTGTAGCAGCTGTGAAAACACATCGTGGCTCGATACAGAAATGATGAGGCTAATGCACTCCGCCATTGTTGTGCCAGCTCCCCGTTACTGGTGTAGTTCCTGCCAGAGAAAACTCGGTTCTGTTCCTGTTACTGGCATCTAGCATTCTCGGTTTCATGGTGAAAATATCTGTTAAGGTCTCTCTGGCTCATCTGTTATACCATTGAAAGTAGTTTTTAAATGCATGTAGCAGCAGTCAGCATAAACAAAGCATAACGTTTTATCAAAGAACACAGTTGTGTTCAGGGGAGATGGTTTTTTTTACTTTCAGTTGATTTTCCCTTAACAAGTCCAAATCAATCAATCAATCAATCAATCAATCAATCAATCAATCAGATTTTATTTATAAAGCGCTTTTCAAAGTGAGACTCAAAGTGCTTTACCGAATTAAAATGACCCCAAATTCCCATAACAGTTTAAAAACATTAACAGACATATGCACGCACACATACACACACGCACACACACACACACACACACACACACACACACACACACACACACACACACACACACAATCACATCAGTAAAAATTTATATTTGACTGAGTCCAGATGAGCCAAGTAAGGTAAGGCAAGGGAACACCATCAGAGGAGGCGTCTGCCCCGGCAGCATCAGGTCTTCCACAGCAACTAAGTCAGGGCGCTCAGAGGAGGGAGAGCATAGACCCCCACCTCCACTCAAACACTACCTGCAGGGTGCCCAGGAAGTAACATTTGACCACTGCCCCTGGGGCAGAGGGCCCCTACAGGGAAAACTCTGGATTAAAACGAGTAAAAATATGAAAATAAAAGAGCTAATATAAATGACAAAAGTAAGAAAAATAAATAATAAATAAAATAATATGGACAGTAAACTAATAATATTATTAAATAATGAAACAGTGCTAAAATATAATCATATAAAACGAGGAATAAAACTATAATAGCTAATTTGATAAAAGCTAACCTAAATAAGTGGGTCTTGATCCTGGACTTAAAAACAGGAACGTTCACTACGGCCCTGAGGTCCTCCGGCAGCTCGTTCCAGAGGCGAGGACCGTAATACTGGAAGAAAAATCAGATTTTTTCCCCCAGTTCAGTTAATCGGTTTTGAACAAACAAAAATATCCATCAACACTGTCAACTGGACTAACTTAGGCAGCACCAGTTTGATCAGAAAGGAATGAGTGTTCTTAATGTATGGCAAGCGGATTTATCATTTAACAGGTAGACGAACTTCCAAAAAATGCAGTACTGATTTCTTTGCTTTGCAAGTTTTAATTAGAAACCTAAAAGAGTCAACAATGAGGAATATACATTTTAAATTCCTCCTAAAAAGCCACATGGAACATTTACAATTGTTGCAATAAAAATAAGAATATTTTGCACTCTTGTAAAATAGACACAATGAGCAACAATGTAATTACAAATGTCTTCATATTTTGGACAGTTATTAGAAACTAGATGGGATACAAATTTATTTCACCTGCACCTTAAATTTGGAACAAACTGCTTTTACAACTCTAGATACGTAGCCATTTATGATTAAATGAGAAAATAATTGCGTACATATTTAATGACTTTTTAATTGTGGAAATGTAATAGCGTAGCTAAAAATAGTTCTTGAAGTAACGTTGCAATGCATTGTGGGATATAGACCTAGACAAGCAAGTGTGTATTTTGTACGGGTGTCTGAAGGTCTGAGTCACTCTGCTCAACTCAAAGTTGTATCTTCGTTTCTTAAAGATGTTCATACCGGAAGGAACTAAGCACCGCTGTTGGGGGCGTGCTAATCGGACTCCAGATATCCAGATAGGATATCAGTTGGGAATTTTTTTTTATCCTTTTCCATAGCTGGGAATGACCACGACCACATGAAACAGCTGGGAAGAGAAATGGCCGAGCTAAAGACAGACAAAGCAAAGGATGTAAAAGACTGGATTTCCACAGTGTGGAGCAGATCAAAGGGTGTGAGTATGTTTGCTCCATACATTTTGACGGTGGAAAAGGTCCTACCCTACATTGGAGAATGACAAAAATGAAGGAAACCAGCTGAGCGTTTCGACCAAACAGCATGTAAACGTAGACAAAAAAACTTTAGACCAGAGGTGGGTGGTAAGTACAGAGTGCAGACACAAACAATATCCTGAGAGTAATAAACAACTTAAATAAATTGTTACTTGAGCTTACTTCAATTGCAGTTTGTTTGTCTAGCATGACCCAGCACCACTTGCGCTGTGACGTCAATCGTTATGTAAAAACTCCGTTTAAAGACTGTGATTTCATTATATGTGAAAACGGCTTTCCGTAAAACCTTCAGCAACGCACTGGGAGCCGTGCAGGAACGTCACCTTATCAGCTCTAGTGAGACAGACAGACGGCTCGGCCGCGGCGAGCTGCGCTGACTCGTCGCCTCCTCAGGACTCTTGTTTGCGTGTGAACCATGGTGTGAACCACCACTTGAGCACTTTACACGTCTGGAGATATTTACCGAGATGTTCCTATGCCGGTTCAAAGACAGGACGCGAGTCTGGACTGGAGGAGAACCCTTGTTTTAGAGCGAGGAGACACGTTTGTTTTCCGTCTTTACTTCCAGCCGGCGTTGTAGAAGACTGTTTGATGCGAACGCTCAGCTAACAAGCTAACTGGAAATGTTGTCACAAACTAGCTAGTTGGTTAGCTTGCTAGCAAGCTAGCGGGGTTGTGTGTTGTTTGGGTTTAGCAGCGGTGCTGCTTGGTGTAGGAAACCGCGGCAGAAGCTCGCGCTGGGGTCTGCTGGGTGTTCAGAGGACCTGAGCCAGTTTGGTTCCTAACCTTTACTGGAGACTAGAGAGCGTTTAGTCAGAACAATAGTTAATTGTTCAGGCAACAAGTTCGGCACCGCTGCTTTAACATCACTCAGATGTAGATGTGAATGTCAAATTATTAGTTTAGATTTGGCTATAACGGGACAAAGCCGATACTTTGTTTTACAATGTTGAATGTTGGGTTAGTGAAAGTGGCGTCATACGGAAAAAAGTACGAGTGGAGATGCCCAGAGCGTCTCGGGTACCCCGGATTCTTTTGGTGAAGCTGTTGTCAGTTAATCAAAAGCACAGCTGACGAGGTGAACGCGCATTGAAAAATCGCCCACATGCGTTGGATCAGCTCCCGGACTTGTGAAAGGCATCTGAAGCAGCAGGAGGGAGACGAGAGCGCACAGCCCTTGCAGCAGCCCGGGGGAAGATGGCGGAACGTTCCCACAGGAGGTGGTGAGACCAAAACTTCGGCGCTTCTCGGATTCCCGCACAAACCACTTTTCTCAGATCGTTGGACACATGCAGGCCAAAAAACGATATTTAATTCTGTTCTCCGCCGGCACCTGTCTCATTCTGCTGTTCTGTTTTGGGGGAATACAAGTCCCGCTGTCCAGGCGGGGGTCCCACAGGCGTGATGACCGCAGCCTCACCGGCTATCACCTCGGGGCACGGTGGCGTCGCCTGTCCGGATTCATGCAGGCTTTCAGTACTCTGGGGAAGGACAGTAGCGATGAGCTGCATGGACAAATGTCCCCTAGGCAAAAGAGGGACACCAACTCAGGCCTGTACACTGGAAAACGCTGCAGGATGGAGACTTGTTTTGACTTTTCTTTGTGTGAGAGGAATGGGTTTAAAGTGTACTTGTACCCCCAGCTGAAAGGAGAAAAACTCTCAGAGAGCTATCAGAACATCTTGGCTTCTATTGAAGGGTCCAGGTTCTACACACCAGATCCGGGACAGGCGTGCCTCTTTGTCCTGAGCTTGGACACTTTGGATCGAGACCAGCTTTCTCCCTACTATGTGCACAACTTAAAAGCAAAAATCCAGGGACTTCCTTTATGGAACGAAGGCAAGAACCACATCATCTTCAATTTATATTCTGGCACATGGCCGGATTACACAGAAGATCTTGGCTTTGATATAGGCCTGGCCATGTTGGCCAAGGCCAGTATTAGTACAGAGAACTTTCGACCTAACTTTGACATTTCCATCCCTCTTTTCTCTAAAGACCACCCAAGGACAGGAGGGGAAAGAGGGTATTTGAAACACAATACAATTCCCCCTTATAGGAAATACATGCTTGTTTTTAAGGGGAAACGCTACCTGACTGGAATAGGTTCAGACACTAGGAATGCTTTATACCATGTGCATAACTCGGAGGATGTAGTCCTCCTCACCACCTGTAAGCATGGGAAAGACTGGCAGAAGCACAAGGACGCACGCTGTGACAAAGACAATGCTGAATATGACAAGTGAGTACTGCCCTTCCTTTCTGCATGATTTAATTAGACTTTTAGGTCCTCTGTTGTAGTGTTGTCAAAAAATCAATACCTAGATATGAATCGATACTAAAAGTGGTATCTAAATGAGATATTCCATCCCTGTGGTATCGATATTATGGAGTCTCACATATACACAGCCTTCTTCAAGTAAACCGACACACACGACAGCTAGATGCCGTAAAGCAGCCTCCGCCTCCCAGACAAACAGAATAAGAAGCATGGCTACATTGCAATTTCCCACGCAAGTTGTCACCGATCCAAGTTTTGTTAACAATGGCAACAGCGAATTTGGGAGGCGCTTCACAGCCCAACTTAATTAGCATACCAAGTCCGACACGTAGTTGTATATTCACGCTTATATGCTTAAAGGAAAACTCCCGTTTATTGCAACCCGGACTTAATTTCTAGCATGCACTACATTTGTTTACTCACGCTGACAACTTTGGTGCTACTTGGATTCCCCGGGGTATTTAGATCCATCGGCGAATCGCCATCAGTGTATATCCATATAACGGGTGCAGACGGGCACCCATGGTGCAGCCTTGAAATAAGACATTATCTGCACCAAAACATCTCAATGTCGAAAGGTTTTTTTAGGAACCATTAACATGATTCCCCTGTTCGTTTGGAGCGGGTCTGGGATTTCTGGGCGTAAATAGCCTAGCCGCGGCTAATCTAACCAGCGCTTTTAATGACGTCACTGCCGTGCGCCAATCTGTTTTTATTAAGATTAGATGTACCTTTGTCCTACTGTGGAGAAATTCGTTTTCTCCCTTTATTGACCAACAGAGTTGTTCAAAAGTACAGAACAAAACATATGGCATTACAGCTTATGACAAAAATGCACCTCAGAGTTTATGCAGCAAAACATCACTATGCAAATAGTGTATATATAGTGAGACAATTCATGATTTAAAGTGTTAACTTTCGCCAGTTTTTGTATGCATGTTTAAAAAATGCTGGTACTTGAAAGGTTTAAGCACTTTATACACTTAATTCTTAACATTTAATTTTTGCAATATAAATTGAGGAATGTTATTTTTTGAATAAACCTGTTCAATAAATTGGTGTTTTTAAATAGTATCAAAATCGAGTATCAAGTTTTCCCCCCAGTATCGAATCGAGTTTGAAATTTTAGTATCGTGACAACTAGGGCTGCAACTAACGATTATTTTCATAATCGATTAATCTGTCGATTATTTTTTCGATTAATCGATTAATCAGTTTGTTATTGTTTAGCTATTTAACCTATACAAGTGATGAATGCATTTCAGTTAAGAAAAAGAAAAACATAGGAGAATTGTGCAGTTGACTGCAATCGATTTTATTGCACATGAACACAGTCAGCAGTGTAAAATGAGCTAAACAGTGCAAAATATCCGTCCAGAAGAATTTTTTGGCATCAAAATATAAGAGGTAAATTCCATAAAAAATTATGTAGAATCTAGAATAGAGTTTGTAAGTGGTATGCATTGCTGGGGGGTGAGTGTCTTGTTCCCCATGTAGTTGTCCATCGTTGCTTGTTTTTTTCTGCATAAGAAACACAAATTGACTGACATAAGTACACATATAAAATAAAGCAGCACACACACTACAACACTAAATCAATATTATATTATTTGAATTAATTAACAATATACAATGATCATTTATTTTGATAAAAATGCGTTGTGAGGCATTTTATAGTGTTAGACAGTAAAACAGCCTTTTAATAGTAAAAAAATGACTTTTTCTGAATTTCTCCTGTATTTAAAAATTGAAAGCGTACAACTATGCCGCATTATATTCACCTGGACACAGCTCGTCTGTATATTTTTCTCCGCGGAGTTGTCCTCTTTTGAATGAGGAACTTATGGGCCATTCCCATCTGTACCGGGTCGGGCTGGGTAGCGTAGGTTGTTTACATATCTGGGTGGCCTGGTATTTGTCCGGGCCAACCAAGGCTCATTCTCAGCCCTCTTCTCGAGGGGGTCTGCTTCAGGCCGACTAGGGCCAACACACCCACTGCTGACAGCAAATTCACACCTTCCATTAGAGCAAGCCTCTGATTGGTGGGTAGAATCAGCCCACATGGGCTTAAGACAAGGATATGTGGAAACAACCGGGCCAGGCTGGGGCCGACTGGGGCTACCCGGCCCGGGCCGACCCGGTACAGATGGGAATGGCCCAATAGTTGTGGGTTTGTGCCGTTTTTCTCTTAACGAGAACATTCTTATAAACAGACGTGCTAAATTTGGCAAGCGCATGATTCACAACACGGAGATTCACGATTGCATTTAGTCAATCAGAAGTAGAACACCGTAGACTGACGCAGCAAAAAAAACATGTTTAACATCCACTATAACGAACTCAGCTAAAACACTAAGTCCCAAATTTGATCTGCGTGTAGTGATGACTTATTTTCTGTAACTTACTTACCGGGCTGTCTCTTCCTCTGCTGCATCAGCCCCCACATGTTTTCGTCTCAAATGTTCACTTAGGGACGTCGTGCTTCCATGCCATGCTAGATGGTTTTTGCATATTTTGCAGGTCACCCGTCTTTTCATGACATCTAGAGTGACGTGCTCCCATACTCGTGAGGTTTTTGTCCGGGGTTTCTCTTCAGTTTTGTCGCTTCTATTTTTCTTCCGTATTTCTTCTCGTTCCGCCATCTCTCACAGCAAGTTGAGCGTCAGTAACGTGATACGTCATGAAAACCGAGGGCACTTATTGGCTCGTTTCTTCTTCTATGGCTCCACTGGTAGATCAGTGGCTCATTACTGCCACACACTGGCGGCAAATTTAACAGATTGTAACCGATGTCAGATTGTGGTAAAAATAGACTTTATGCGGTAAAATGTGATTATTAAACAACTAATCGATGACTAAAAAAGTTGTTAACTATTTTAATAGAATATAATCGATTAAATCGATTAGTTGTTTCAGCTCTAGTGACAACCCTACTCTGTTGTCTTATTTGGTGCATTTGTCAAACGTTGGCCTTATAGTAATCAAACTAGTTTCAGCTGTAGGATTTTGAATGAGTTTCTTTCAACAGTATGAAAGCATTTCTGTACGTTTCTTTTGTTGCATTATTGATGCCCCCAACTTTTCCCAATCTTTCTTGTGAGCTGTGTTGCTGAGCTTCCTTGTTATGGGATAGACGATGTAAGCCTGGAATGTCAAATAGATATGGTTCTCTTTTCCCAGAAGGAAAAACCTGTTATTATAGTTTTCCCATTGTTTGCTCATCTGATTAACTCAATCATAGACCTTTAGTGGATCACTGTGAGGCCCAGCTGAATTAATTGCTTTAATGTCAGTCACAAGAACTATTTTATTAATGTCTTTCAATCGGTGTCTGGATCTGTTTCCAACACCTGGGCCCTTTATTTCCTTTAGCTTTTGACATCTTCTTAATGCTCTGTTTTTTTTTTTAATTCAAACCAGGTATTTATGCGCACAAGCTTTATGAGCAAATATGTAGCTCAGTATTTTATTTTTACTGACCATTATCTCTCATTAATGCACTTTTACACTTTTCTAAGCTTTCTAAATATTGCCAAGCCACCCTGTTTAGTGTGCTCAAATCTGATCTGATGAGCAAACCGGCGTCTCTCTTTCTCTCATCTATCTTTGGACAGTGGGATTCATTTTGTGTCCCCCAGACGGTGCCGTGTTATTACTGATGACTGTGGGGTGCTGGGTGTTTGATTGTGGATCTTTGGCGTGGATTAGTAGTGACAAAGCTCTGGTGCCAGTAAGGGGAAGCCACTCTGGCTCTTGTTTGCTTAATCATTTCACAGACAAACCCATTAGCATTAGCCAGGAATGCCCTGGCCCCAACCAGTGTCCTACATGACCCGGATATGTGTGTGTGTGTGTGTGTGTGTGTGTGTGTGTGTGTGTGTGTGTGTGTGTGGTGGTGGTGGGGGGGGGGGGGGGGGTTGCTAAAGCAACTTTAACAGAGAGAATAAAGGGTCTCTGCTGTTTAACCTAGAGGTTTCTCTAATTCTACAAACCTGATTTTAATTGGTGGGTGATTAAAATCTGCTTCTGCAGATCTAGATGTCATGAGAGTGCAGGATAGTGGCCCCGGAGGACCAGGGTTGGACACCACTGAGAGAGTAGTACTCACAAGCTCCTGTTCTTTATCATGCTGGGGGACATGAACAATACACCCTTTCTACTGCTTGATGATGGCCTGCTGTTAAGTCCAACAAGCAGTGATTTAAATACAAAGTCACAGCAGACAATTAAATCAGGAATCGGGAGTTTGTTCTCAAGAGGGCACCACCAAGAGGCGGAAACATGCATTGCACCTTAAAGACTTTGTGATACTGCTGTGTGCAATGCCTCTCACTCTAGCTGGGCAACCGAAATGCTGCCAACACTGCATCTGTTCAACATTTGAGTCTAATGCAGAAATCCTTCCACAGATGAAGAGCAGGTTCAAAGGAAAGTCTTTGCTGTTTTTTTAGGCACTTTTCAGGAAGTGAAGTCAGTGAGGTTTTCTTTACCCTTGTCCGTTTTCTAGCAGAGGCAGATTCTGATTGGCTAACTGCAACACACCTGCCTTCGTTTGCGCTTCTTTCTTTGGTAAAAATACAACGTTGGTGTTTTATCTCCACAAATAACACAAACCTGAACATGTTTGCCATGTTGTGGAGTCGCCAGTGCTAATGGTTAGTTTCTACTAGCTGAAACTCGCTCTTCCCTCTCCTGGCTGCAACATCAGTGTAGCCTTCAGTGGTAACAACCCAAGGTGGGCAAGGCTATGAATGCCAATTTCTCCTGTGGCGTAGATCTGACTGACTTTTCTAATCTGAGTCTTTCCCCATTGATCATTTGGCAACTAACGCAACTCATATTTCAGAAGAACAAGTAAAAAAAACTGTTTCTCAGTGAGCTTGCTTTTTAAGTGAGTTGTGACACACATTAACACAAGAGGAGCTATCAGGAAATAAGACCCAAATCCTGCCGTCTGAAGCTGCTTTCTCCTCCAGCTGAATTCTCTGCAGAAACGGGCGCACCAGAGCTTTTTTCCCCATAGAATAATACTTACCAAGCTTTCATTCCTACTAGAGACCACTTCAAATGTATTAAACTATGAGTGAATGATCTCTTTAAAATCAAAGTTTCGTGCTACTTTTACTATTTTCTACACAAACCTGTGTTGATATTGAGCAGGTTAGAGAACTATACAAACTGCAAACAGCCAAACTTTACAAAAATATTTTCCACGTTCAACACAGCTAGTTTGATTTAATTACATGGCAATTTAAAATGTGTTGAGTATTTTACCAGATATACATGTTCTGTATTTATCCTGGATGGACGTGGTTCTGTTTGGCTTTACAGCAAAGATTAAATGGATAAACTTATACACAAACCTGTACCTTATGGCCTTTTTGGTCAGACAGTGCAGTCTGTGGTCTAAGTGGGTGGAAGTGATTGTTTCTGTGCCTGGTTGTGGTCTTTTGTGTAACAAATCCCACTTATCCTCTCCCACAGGAAACCAGGAAGTTGTGACACTCGGTTTAGGCCCTTACAATAATTGCAGTGTAAAGATCATGTCATTTTAATGCAGTTATTCAGACCTAATTTTACAGATGTTGACTTGCTCAGCACACGCAGACATTACAGGTTGTGCGGTTTTTATATCTTCTTTGCAAAATGAGTCTTTGTTTTAGTGAGAATTCTCCAGCATTTATTCATTTTTCTTAAAATTTCAGATAAACACTAATGCTGATGTTAATTAAACATAACATTTTGGTTTGCTGTTGTGAAGATTAAGTTCAAATTTACAACTCTAGGTTGTTTGTGTTGTGTTGTGTTGCTGCATTCAGGAGTTAGTCATCTACTAGCTTCCCTCATCCCAACTTTACAGTTGCTGCATCTGCACTAGGCCGCTGTGTGTACAAGCCTGCAGCTAAAAGAAGGGAGAAGTAATACAGCAGGAGGCCGATCAGATGCAATTTTACCCTCAGACTGAAAGCCCTTTCACAGCTTGTTTCCAATTAAGAGGCGCTGCCAAGCGCAAGAGTATGAGCGGGATAAAGCAGGAGAATGGGGGGCATCGTCTCAGCAGAGTGGGAAACAAACCGAGTGAAAGATGGGGGTAGAAATAAGAACACAAAGAGAATGGAGTCTGAAAAACTAGAAGATGGAGCGAGAAGGTAAAATGTGGAGGATGACAGAAGAAAAGAAAGCACATGCCATCTATCCCGCAGTAAGAGGTGAGCACAGTAGCCTGGCTGGCTGCTGACGTTAGTATGCTAGGTGTATTTATAGACTTGCAGAGTTTTAATCCTCGGTGTGGGCCAAAGCCCCTGGCAGAGGGCTGCTAGCCAACTTGATGCATTCTCTACAAGCTTGGGGAAAATGATAATCCTTGAGGGAGGATTTAGGTTTCTGAACATGAACTATATATATGTTTATGCGTATTTTTCTCAGTCAACAGTTTCCACACATTAGATAGGCTGGTGTGGTTGGGATTTTCTGGTCTTATTTTAGTTGTTCCCATCCTGTTTTCCTCTCTGCACCTACAGGGACCCCTTCCAGTTTTCTCACACGATTGGAAATTACTAGAATGAATTAGCTAACTTCTCATTTGTTGATTGTAATACATGTTAGGTCATTTTTATTTCCAGTTGTAGTCAATGATGTTTCACACCCCTGCCCAGGTTGTAGCAGCAGGTTGATGATAATAACCAGTGTTGATTTCTATCTTGTTTCTTTAAATATGAGATGGGGGGGGGGGGGGGTATTTGTGTGGTGGTGTGACCATGATGGTAACGCAGTGCAGGACTGTGGGGGTGTTTGAAGCATGTTGTGTGGTTGCTTTCACATCGCGTTAAAATTGCAGGGAAATAAATATGTCGGCTATTGTCCATAACAGCAGCGTTTTTATAGGATATCAGCCCAGATATTTCTAACTGTGCATCCCTAGGTTATTTAGCTTCTGCCCTTTTGATGTAGAGCATACTGATGCAACATGCAGAGAAGTAGGCCGGTAAGCCATAAAACCACTCAACACAATATTCCTCAGTGTTTTCTCTCTCTTCAGGTGCAGGATGCTCCATCTGAATAGAAGTAATGTCACTGCAAAAGTTTTCTAAACATCAAATGATTTTTTAAAATTTTGACTTACTTGTTGGAGGTTTTTAATTGATAACACAAATGGCTGCTGCAATCATCTTCTTTTAAAGTACCAAACTTCAAATAGCAAACATTACCTGGTTTACGAGTATAAAAGGTTTTATTTATCTCTGCTCTTTGTAGTCAAGTGTGTGCTGTTGTACACCAAACCTTTGATCTGTTCATCGTTTGCTTAGCGCGTTTTCTGCATTGTCAAACCTTGTTAACTTGTTTTAGAAGAGTAAACAAGTAGAATCCTCTTAGGATTAATCAAAGCTAGAAATCTGTCTTGTTGGCTGTGAAGGGCAATGAAGTAAATGAGTCCACAAGAGAGGATGTGAAAAATAAAAAAACAAAGCAGATGATCAACAGCCCAGCAGGCTTGTAAACCTAATGCTGAAGACACAAACTAAAGTCATATTCAATTGAAATTCAGATGCTTTATTTCCTGACTGGCTTTTAGACTACAGAGTCCTGTGCCATTTGTCTGCTCTTGTCCTGACAAGATAATGCATACCTTATCGCTGGCAGCCATGTAGGTATTGTATTCTTCTTGGAAAGCTGGAGCAGTATGAATAAACACAAGGGGATGCCCACTTGCCAGGAACTAAGAGCAGGGTTTTTCCTGCGTTCAAATTTGCGTGGCGGCCGCCTCCAGCTATTTTTGTACCGCCCCAGCCTGATTTCACTCTGCCCCCAGCTATATGGATGTTATTTTAACTGCAGTTGCAGCGTTGTGCCACTATGGGGGCGCTGTATCAGCAGCGGTGCACCGAAAAGCGCTAAAACCGCTGCAGGAAAAGATCAAAAATGGCTTTTCTCACTAGTTGGTACATATCTATGGTTGGTGCTATTGTAGGCTGACCAGTGACCATACGTCCTCGTTCCCCCGGACATGTCCACTTTTCACTCTCTGTCCGGGGCATCTGGAAGGGTTTCCTACCTGGATCAAAATGTCAGGTTTTTCATCCAGGAGCAGTGATCGGGTTATGGGGGGCTAGATATCTGTCAGGGAAAGATCCAGTTTCTGCCTATATTACAATATTTATGAACTGTCAGCGCAACAGGGATTCTTTTTAGCGGAGAGGACGCAGAGCTCTGATGCACACGCTGCGTCCAGCACAAGATACATTCTCAAGGTGGCGCAGCAAAACCTTATTATTAACATGATCGTTCATATCTGTTTATGTCCTCTTGTACTGTGTTTAAATCATTCTTGACGCACTCCGCTATTCGTGTGCTGTGGTGATTTCACCTCACTGACGCAGCATCTAAATATACACCCCGCTTTGCGGTCAGGAGATCCCTTTGATCTGCTTAAAAGTAACTGATGAGGTGAAAAAGTAAGAATCCAGGCAGCAGTTTTTCTAGAGAATTTAGAGGAGATGCAGGAAGATGAGAGACAGACAGGACAGGAAAATAGTCACATGAAAACAAGAAAACAAAGCTTGACAGTAAAATGTAGGTAGATTTGTCTCCACCACGCGTTTTTACCTGTATAAAACAATAAGTTATACACATGTCATATTTATACATCTGATACAATTCAGATCACCTTCAAAACTCAGTCACACACCCAGGGCCGTTTCAAGGCATTTTAGAGGCCAAGGCAAAACGGAACACCCCCTAACCCTAACCTGTACATAATAGACATGCCACCAATACATTGTTAGCAGCAGAAATTAAATGTTATTACCATTTCCAACACAAATGCATGTTAATAAAATGCATTATATTTTACTGGAGATATTTTTGTGTTATTTTGTCTAAGATGAGTTAATACAAACCTAAAATGTTACTGAAATGTAGGTCAAAAATTAAAAAATATTTTTAACTATAAATATCAGATGTGGAAAAGGGAACCAAACAGTAATCTAACGCATATTACTGAGCCTTTTATAATATTTTGCCTTTAAAAAAAGTGAGGCAGTTGAATGCACAGAGTATGCATGTGCTGGCGCATGGTCAGGATGGTACCACCTCTGCCTCAATTTGAGCCAGGAGAAACCCTGACTAAGAGTGATCTAATAAGCTAATAGGATGGCACAGACATGGTTGTACTGCCAAAACGGCTTGAGACAAGGAGGATTGGAGTGTTGGCCGAAATAGTAGTATTGGGGTGTAATTTCACCTTAGTGGTGATGGAGACGCTTTTCTATGGGTAAGTTTGTTAAAACACAAACGCAGCCTGTGGTTGACGTGTCAGGAAAGCTGTGGACAAAGTGAAAAGCTTTGCGTGCTAGCTAAAAACTGACATCAGATTGAATATTTATTAGCACTGCTTTGGCTCCAAGTGGGGCTTATAAGATGCACAGAACTGACTCATCATCGATTCTTTGAAATAGCTAGCTTGGCATGAGGAGAGCTTTTACAATAAAAACATGATGCGAGTGCTGCATGTGGAACTGTGGAGTGTTCTAACCTGGCGCCAGTCAATTCCTGCAGGCTTTTAAGCCTTCGGTTGGTTTTGAGAGGAAACGGGCAAAGGTATATGAAAGGTACTGTTTGATAGTGATGCTATGTCCTCTCTTCTTTAAAGTCTTGATCTGAGGTAAAAAAAAAAACAGTAACAAAATTGGATTATTTTCTAAACCATTAAATTGTACATTACCACTGGAACTCCAAAGGTTGTTGATCACAATTTTGCAATCAGATTTAATCTTTTGGTGGTTTTTTTCCTTCTCAGGCTCTCACTCCTTTAACAGCACTTTAAATGGAAATCTTCTCCTCTTGTTAGCCTCCTAATAGGATATTAGCTCTGATTCACACTCATGCAATCTGACCATAATTGAAGGTCTCATTACTACAGATTTATTCATTCTTTCTCCTTGTTGGGTCACAGTCTGAGCGTGAGACAGAAAGCGTCTTTCTTTGATCTTTCCCCTGTTTGAACTAATTAGCTGCCTGCAGCAGTAAGCAGCGGTGGCCGTGGAATTCATAAACCGATGAAGTTTTGCTCTGGGCCCGAGTGTCTGGAAGGATTTAAAAGCTTTCACCTGCCTCTGGTGCAGGATTGTGTCTTTTTACAATGGCAGAAACTTTATTGCTGAATAAATACTACGACTGGAAGAGTAGCACAATTCTTTATGTGCTAGACTAAATACAGAATGATGTAGTTTCACCTAATTTAACTCTGATCATTTTAGTTCTTTGTGGGAATATAATAAAGTAGTGAAATATCTGCTGAGCAACATAACACGTCCACAGTTTTGGATCATTCTTGCATTATTTGTTATGTATTCAGCAAATTATTTATCCTTTCAGTCTGGTTTATGTGCATCACTGGTCTGATATCTGCTCTGAAGGATTGGGCTTGACAGTTGCAAACACTGAAAATAACTGATCTGCTTACATTTATTTTACTTTTTTTAGAAAATTAAAACAGTTCCATTGATAAAGCAAATCAAATGATCTAAAAGTTAAGGTGACCATTGACAATGAAGCTAAATGGGTTCATATTAGTTTTCTATTAGGTCTGTTTGATCACTTTTTATTGCATGTTTTACTTTGTTACTTGAAGCATCACATCATGATCCAAGGAACAAATCATGTTCAGGTTTAATAGACAATGCAGGAAGAAACATGATGGAAATGAGAAGCAGATGTAAACGTAAAACTAGGGATGCACCGATGGATCGGCATTTGATCGTAATCGGCCGATAGCGCCCCTATCGGTTTTGATCGGAATTTTCAAAATAGATCAAAGCAAACCGATCAGGTAGGGTTGTCACGGTAACCAGTGTAGCTCTAAACCCCGGTAAAAAAAAAAACGGTAAAAAAAAAAAAAGTTGACAATAATAACCGTCTTGTTTTAAAAAAAACTATATTATCTCGGTGGATTACCGTGGCTGCGGTGTAGGCGCGGTGACCCTTACCAGCCACCGTATCATCTGCTGAAGTTGCCGGCAGCACATACACGCTTTGTTTACAACAAAACTTTCTTGAAGCTAAAGCTGAAATAATGGTCAAAGGAGGAGACGGCAGCGCTCAGGACATTTATTATCCCTCAAAGAAGACAAAGTGGGAAGTACGGGCATCTTTTGGATATTTGAAGAATGCCGAGGGACAGCTGATAGAAGACGGCTATCCTGTTTGCAGCACGTGCAGAAAAAGTGTCTGTGAAAGGCAGCAACGCTTCAAATCTCATGACACATCTACGTGACCATCACCCACAACTCTACAGTCAACACAAGGCAAGTTAACGTTAGCGTTTTAGCTAAAATGCGTGATCCGAGGATTTGGGTTGAGGGAGAATGCAACGAGTCGCTATATAAAGCAGCCGCAGCGCCGCTACCTGCATATAAACCGTGTCGCGGACACCGCCATGTTGAAATGACGCTATGCATTATGGGGTTCCCAGGGGCAGATAAGAGTTGGTCTCTCTCCGAGAATAATTATGAATTTAACAATGATTACTGCCTGATGACATTTTCCCACATCTGCAAAGCTCACTGGAAGGACACAAACCGAGGACAATATTTTCCTGATATAGGGTTTATTACTCAAGTAAGGGTAAAAAAAGTATCTGATTAGAAGGCTACTTGAGTACTGAGTATCATCTGATCTAATATTTTTAAATGATGACATCAAACAGACATAAAATACGAAGTTATGGGCAAATATTGGTATTTTAAAGACTAAAGGGGAAAAATGTAAACAAATAAACAACATAATTACAAAATAACACATTTTAGGCAAAATTTAGACACAAACTGAGGACAATATTTTCCTTGATATACAGGGTTTATTTAGATGTCTGAAAATGTAACACGTTTAAAAAATATACCACGATAATACCGAAAACCGTGATAATTTTGGTCACAATAATCGTGAGGTTAAATTTTCACACAGTGACAACCCTAAACAGACCATTTTAGATTAGGTTACATTTCCTTTATTCCCAGATTATGTAGTTTGTAGCACTCATTATAATGTTGTAGAAAATTTCTGGCCAATCCACGTGATCGGTATCTGTGATCGGTATCGGTGATCAGCATTCTTTGATATCGGTATCGGTGATCGGCAGCAAAAAACCTGATCGGTGCATCCCTACGTAAAACTCATGATGAATAACCAGGAGAGTAAAGTGTCCAAAGCAGAAGAAAACATGTTGAGAGTAAAAACAAAGCCTGTAAGCCTTTCATATGTGACAGAATACAATGCAAACATTCCTGAACTTTGTTTCATTCATTCAAGTTTAATTTTTGAGCTGATTACACCCCTAAACATGATTTTGGTTCTTTAAAACACACCAACTGATTTAATGCATTAAAATGAGGTGAATTGACATTGACAAGGTGCTGGAAAAGGCTTGAATTTGACTTTGGAACAGTGTCAACACCCTGGGATTGGTTGTTGAGCTGTTTTGTGAACATGACTAGTGAAACGTATCAGTAGACACCCAGAAGATTACATCCTCCAAGCTTTTATTTTTGAAGAGAAATGTGAATACGTTTGCAGAGTGCCACAGATTTTTGCTACTTCATGCAGTTTTGTGTTTCTTCTGGAAAAACCACAATGGTTTCCTCTTTATCTATCATCATTTGTGCAGCCACCACCCTGTAATCTCTCTCCTTCTGCCACAGAGGCGATGGGGCGTCCCTCTCTGCGGTCTTGTAATTGTGCAGTAATAATCCTTTCCCTCTCTTGAGAGTTAGAAGACTGTGTTTACACTTCATTTTTGGCGGTTCAACTTGGCAAGACACTAATTTACACCCTCAGCAGCAGAATGAGTCTTCTTTATTGAATTTCCATCTGGGATTAATATAATAAAGTATTTTGAATTAGAATTGCATTGAATTGATTACCTCTCATTGACTTCCCAGTCGATCTGCAACATCAGGTTGCAGAAACCTCTATTATTATAAGTTTAGGGTATTTAAATGGATATCTAATTTTAATTAAAAAAAATTGTGAAATATTAGTCACTCATTTTTTCCCTTTTTGCAAAGAATAACTCCAATTTATTAGCTTTTTAAACCTTTACAGTGCTTTAAATTTCAAAATAAGAGTTTCTTTAAATAGAATTATCTGCTGATTAACTGCAGATGTAATAGAATAGTTCTCACTCCTAGTTAGACTTTTATATATTCCATATGTATAATGTGAAACTCTTGAATGGGAGGGGTGGGGGTCACTGAGAGCGGAGTTGTTTGTTTTGAAACATGTGCTGCAGTACCTAGGGATGCACCGATCTGGTTTTTTGCTGCCGATCACTGATACCGATATCAAAGAATGCTGATCACAGATACCGATCACGTGGATTGGCCAGAAATTTTCTACAACATTATAATGAGTGGTACAAACTACATAATCTGGGAATAAAGGAAATGTAACCTAATCTAAAATGGTCTGTATTAGGGTTGTCACGGTGTGAAAATTTAACCTCACGATTATTGTGACCAAAATTACCATGGTTTTCTGTATTATCGCAGTATTTTTTTTAAACGTGCTACATTTTCACACAATTAAATAAACCCTGTATGTCAGGAAATATTGTCCTCAGTTTGTGTCTAAATTTTGCCTAAAATGTGTTATTTTGTAATTATGTTGTTTATTTGTTTACTTTTTTCCCTTTAGTCTTTAAAATACCAATATTTGCCCATAACTTCTTATTTCATGTCTGCTTGATGTCATCATTTAAAAATATTAGATCAGATGATACTCAGTACTCAAGTAGCCTTCTAATCAGATACGTTTTTACCCTTACTTGAGTAATAAACCCTATATTAGGAAAATATTGTCCTCGGTTTGTGTCCTTCCAGTGAGCTTTGTAGATGTGGGAAAATGTCATCAGGCAGTAATCATTGTTAAATTCATAATTATTCTCTGAGAGAGACCAACTCTTATCTGCCCCTGGAGCCCCATAATGCATAGCGTCATTTCAATATGGGGGTGTCCGCGACACGGTTTATATGCAGGTAGCGGTGCTGCGGCTGCTTTATATAGTGACTCGTTTCATTCTCCCTCAACCCAAATCCTCGGATCACGCATTTTAGCTAAAACGCTAACGTTAGCTTGCCTTGCGTTGACTGTAGAGTTGTGGGTGATGGTCACGCAGATGTGTCATGAGATTTGAAGCGTTGCTGCCTTTCACAGACACTTTTTCTGCACGTGCTGCAAACAGGATAGCCGTCTTCTATCAGCTGTCCCTCGGCATTCTTCAAATATCTAAAATATGCCCGTACTTCCGACTTTGTCTTCTTTGAGGGATCATAAATGTCCTCCTGAGCGCTGCCGTCTCCTCCTTTGGCCATTATTTCAGCTTTAGCTTCAAGAAAGTTTTGGTTGTAAACAGCAAAGCGTGCATGTGCCGCCGGCAACTTCAGCAGATGATACGGTGGCCGGTAAGGGTCACCGCGCCTACACCGCGGCCACGGTAAACCCACCAAGATAATATAGTTATTTAAAAAACAAGACGGTTATTATTGTCAACTTTTTTTTTTACCGGGGTTTACCGCTACACTGGTTACCGTGACAACCCTTCGGCTGATCGGTCTGCTTTCATCTATTTTGAAAATTCCGATCAAAACCGTTAGGGGCGCTATCGGCCGATTACGATCAAATGCCGATCCATCGGTGCATCCCTAGCTGTACCAAAATGGCATTCCTACTTCATGCACCTTTTAAATACTTTTGTCAAACCACTCAGAAATTCTTAATAATCTTCAACTTACCATTTGAAGCCTCATATTACTGCCACAGTAGACACATCTAGAACAAAAATGTATTTTTTACTTCCACGAGGGTCAAATAAAAGTAATCCAATTAAATTGTTGGCCGGCTCATGAGTCCAGGGTTTCCCCCAGCTCTTCATAAGCCTGGCGGCCCGCCAGGCTTTGCTTAGCCACCCACCAGGCTAAGCGTCATGCCCCACCCCCCCTCCCTGACCCTACCGTGTCCGCTGTGATACAAGCGGCACAACGAAACTAGAGCCCTCCATCAGCAAATACTGGTGAGAAACAGCAGCAGCAGCACCCCCCACCCCCCACGGCAGAATCCCCAGGCTTAACTCATTTTCTGGCGTGAACCCTGACGAGTCCCTAGGAGAACGAAAAAAATTATTGCAAGTCAACGGGGCAAAAGAGCTATTTTCTAATCGGCTTAGCCTTATGTCCTGGATCGTACATATGTTGTACTGCAATTTAAATGAAAACTAACGATGGGTGTTTCAACCACACCTATCACGTACTTTAAGATTTATCAACTTGTAAATGTTAGTAATTAGCATGACTACAAACCAGACATCGACATGTCACCACAGAATCTGCAAACTGACTAAGAACTGTTGTGATTGGTGAGTCGCTGCGTGTCAGGCCTACAACACATCTAAACTAGGGATGCACTGATCAGGTTTTTTGCTGCCAATCACCGATACCGATATCAAAGAATGCTGATCACCGATACTGATCACGTGGATTGGCCAGAAATGTTCTACAACATTATAATGAGTGCTACAAACTACATAATCTGGGAATAAAGGAAATGTAACCTAATCTAAAATGGTCTTTATTAGGGTTGTCACGGTGTGAAAATTTAACCTCACGGTTATTGTGACCAAAATTACCATGGTTTTCTGTATTATCACGGTATTTTTTTTAAACGTGCTACATTTTCACACAATTAAATAAACCCTGTATGTCAGGAAATATTGTCCTCAGTTTGTGTCTAAATTTTGCCTAAAATGTGTTATTTTGTAATTATATTGTTTATTTGTTTACATATTTCCCCTTTAGTCTTTAAAATACCAATATTTGCCCATAACTTCTTATTTTATGTCTGTTTGATGTCATCATTTTAAAAATATTAGATCAGTTGATACTCAGTACTCAAGTAGCCTTCTAATCAGATACTTTTTTACCCTTACTTGAGTAATAAACCCTATATCAGGAAAATATTGTCCTCGGTTTGTGTCCTTCCAGTGAGCTTTGCAGATTTGGGAAAATGTCATCAGGCAGTAATCATTGTTAAATTCATAATGATTCTCAGAGAGAGACCAACTCTTATCTGCCCCTGGGAGCCCCGTAATGCATAGCATCATTTCAATATGGGGGTGTCCGCGACACGGTTTATATGCAGGTGGCGGCGCTGCGGCTGCTTTATATAGCGACTCGTTGCATTCTCCCTCAACCCAAATCCTCGGATCATGCACTTTAGCTAAAATGCTAACGTTAACTTGCCTTGCGTTGACTGTAGTGTTGTGGGTGATGGTAACGCAGATGTGTTAAGAGATTTGAAGCGTTGCTGCCTTTCACAGACACTTTTTCTGCACATACTGCAAACAGGATACGGTAGCCGTCTTCTATCAGCTGTCCCTCAGCATTCTTTAAATATCCAAAAGATGCCCATTCTTCCGACTTTGTCTTCTTTGAGGGATAAAAAATGTCCTCCTGAGCGCTGCCGTCTCCTCCTTTGGCCATTATTTCAGCTTTAGCTTCAAGAAAGTTTTGGTTGTAAACAGCAAAGCGTGCATGTGCCGCCGGCAACTTCAGCAGATGATACGGTGGCTGGTAAGGGTCACCGCGCCTACACCGCAGCCACGGTAAACCCACCAAGATAATATATATTTTTAAAAAACAAGACGGTTATTATTATTGTCAACTTTTTTTTTACCGGGGTTTACCGCTACACCAGTTACCGTGACAACCCTACCTGATCGGTCTGCTTTGATCTATTTTGAAAACTCCGATCAAAACCGATAGGGGCGCTATCGGCCGATTAGGATCAAATGCCGATCCATCGGTGCATCCCTAATCTAAACGTCACTTGCTCAAATATATTGCCCAGCGTCATTTGTAAGGCTGACACATATTGCATGGGAAATGTTTTACGTGGTCTCCAAACTCACACATCCTTTTTCTGAGATGTTGCTTTGCCCCTCAGACAATGTTCAAAGTCATACCAACCACACAAAGGGCTTCAGAGCAGACTCAGTCTGGACATATCCCACCCTCAGCAGCCAGGATTTATCTAGATCTCTCTGCCTGTATGATGGATATTGGATCAGATCAGGGGCATCCTGCAGGTCCTTCTGATGGTGCACTGATAGCAGACATTGTTGATAACATTCCATATTCTGTACTTAAGGTAGGCAGAATTAGACATGACTGCTTTTGTGACACAAGTAGCTGAATATGTTTTTGTTTTATTTTTTAACCTTCCTTTTCTTTGTAGCTGATAAAAACATTTTGTTTTCTTTTGTTTCCATGTGTTTTAATCATTAGTCTTCTACATCACATCTCTGCATCTTTCCTCACTCTTTTCTTTCCCAACTCACATCTATTTATCTGTTTTCCTGTTCTCTGTCTGGCCTTTCACCATTCAGCCTCCATTATTTCCTATTATCTACCATTTGCATCCCTTTATCTCATCTTGTATCCATCCGACCTGCCTGCCCTTAGAAACAGACATTCCTGCTCCAGAGTCCAGACTTGTCACCTAAACCTGCTAGGCTTTACCTCCATTTTCCAACACAAAAACAAAAGATATTTAGAAGAGTATGTGAGCCTTTAGTCTGAAACTGTTCGAGCTTTTCCAAATTTTGGGTATTTAGCATAATATGTGAGTCACTTTTTCTCAACTGCTTAAGACTATCACATGATGCTGCTTGTAATTGAAACAGCACATATCAAACTATGCTGTTGCTATAAACGTGTAAAAGTAGCACGCAGGTAAATTTACTGCTTTGTGATGATCTCACCTTCACATCCTTAAAACAGGTGAATCCACCAATGGATGAAAAATCTCAGCAAGAGGTTCAAAGTGAATTCAAGAGATTGAAAGTTTTTCACATTCACACAGTAAGGAAACATGTTTCCCTGTAGGGGTGGGCAATATAAACGATATAAGGTAGAAACGATATAAAATTGGGTAATGATAGTTTTTGGCTATATCGCAATACCGCAATATCGCGATAACACATGACGTCACTAAGATGCGCACCCTGCTGACATTGGGGCAACAGAATGGCAGTGACTGCAAGCATGGAGTGGGCGGAGGAGGAGGCCTATATCAGGGTGTCCGCGGGGTTTTAAAAAGTATTAAAAAGTGATAAATAAAAATAGTCAAATTTAAGGCCATTAAAAGTGTTAAATTTGGTCTCAGAGGTATTATTTTTTCCAAGTTAGGTATTATTTTTTTCAGACTATCAGGTGTCGTATTCTGAACATCGACATAGAAATATATTCCGAATGAAATGTTTTGAACGATTATAAAAATAAAACAAGCCGATTATTTGCTCCTCCCACTTGAGCTGCCCTGAGTTACAAATGAAGCGCTCCGTTGCCAACTTAGCGACTTTGATGCTATTTCTAGCAGCTCCTCAGACCCCCTTCTTGACTTTTTAAATCTTAAAAGTGCCTAGCGAACACCTCAGAAACATCTCTGGTAACCCTTAGCTACTTTCTGGATAGCTGTCGTCGACATTTCCTGCAGGTTAGCTAAACACTCCGCCTGCGCTCCGGACCGTTCTTCAGGACATTAGGAAAGGGAATGATGTAGTGATGTGTCAGTCGCTAAAGAAACGGCTCTCGGAGCCGGCTCCCTGTTGGATTAACCAGAGTGAGTGACACACACACCGTACCTGCGGGCTCCTGAGCCACTAAAAACGGCTAAATGTGCGCGTGCGGCGCGCTAAACACACATGCAGCTTGCCCCGATTGCTGTGAGACCGGGTTGGGGGTGGGGGTGCAGCTGTGGTTGGGACAATTATTACATTAACTGATGGACTTGTAAATAAATAGTTTATAAATAAGGTAGAAATAAGTTCCTCACGCTGATAACTAATAACTAATCTCTCTGAGGACACGGTGCTAGTGCACTCTCCTGCAGCACCTTGACATGACTCAATAAATGTTATGCAACATTTTGTGAACATCAATTTATTTGCATTTATTTGTTATAAATGCCACTGTATAATTCTTGCTGTCAGTATTTGCAAGATATTGGTATTTGGGTCTGTACGGGTTAGACTTAAATGAGTTAAACCAAGGTCTACAGCCCTTGGGTCATAAACTATGAGCTATAAGTATATTGGTCTTTTTATACTGGGAATCAGGAGTTCTTTTAGTGATCATCTTGTTTCTTGTTTATTTTTGCCCTGATTGTGCCCTGAGCAGTTTTATGACTGAATAAAAATAAATTAAAAAAATCTACATAAATTGAAAAATCGTCTTAAATAATCGAGATCTCAATTTCAGTCACAATAATCGTGATTATTGTTTTTGCCATAATTGAGCAACCCTACTTTAGCATATCCGGTCACATTATGATGACGTCATATTCAGTGGTCGTTCTGCATCATTTCAGGCCCCGTGGTCAACTGTCTGAACCGCTGACAAGAAGTGCCTGGCATATTTTCTAAGTAAAATAAATATGCGCAATACGTTGTCAACATCAGTGAGTCTCTAAGTCTATGCTTTTTGTATGTTATATATGTTAAAATATGTGTAAATAGGTCGCTGATTAACACTTGCAATTTAGTGTTGTGACGGTTTTAAAAAAAATTCTGAAGGTAGTAAAAAAAAGTATTAAAAAGTAGTAAATTTTACTTAAGGATTGCTGTATATACCCTGTATATGCCTCAAGTCGCATATATTTGCCACATGAGGATATTTAAAAGCATGTCATTTTGACATATATAAAGAGGAAAAAAATATATCGCAATATATATCGTTACTGCACATGCTTCAGATTATATCGCAATATAGATTTGAGGCCATATCGCCCAGCCCTATTTCCCTCCACAAAGAAATTCTATGTTTCCCACAATGGATGCAAAAATTACAAAATAAGATTAAAAAGGAGCATACCTAATACAATCAAGCTGCCAAAATATAAACGGAACATTGGCTATGCATGTTAATGCAGATATTGTGCTACGTTAGCTGGTATGTGTAACATTCAGCGGTGGATTAGTGATTGTGTCCACAAGGGACTTTTCAGTTCAGCAGTTCAAGAGACTGATGGTCACAGGAAACCGAGCCATTTAGTCTGGTCGTCCTGCTTTTCACACTAATGTCCCTCTGGCCAGAAGGTAAAAATGTAAATAGTCCAAACTAAGGCTGTGTGGGTGAGGCAGTTCTGCTGTGGACCAGATATATCTTGTCTTGCCTGGCCTATATAAAAAAGCACATTTGTTATTTATTCTGCAATCTCTCTGGAGCCATATGATCTCCAATGTATTGTTTCCCAAAATCAGCTTTTTCAGTTTTTTTCTTTTCCTCCAGAATTCCAATACTTCATTAATTCTAACCACGTTTATTAACCTAAAAAGTGTGTTTAAGTTGTCATTCGTACAACAACCCACAATTTAATTTCGTTCAGATTTCCGGGATGAAAATTGGATTAAGAATCGATCCTCGATTCAAATTGATTCTCGATTCAAATCGATTGCAATCAATACGTTTAATAGCAAAGAGTGGCAACTGAAGTGTAGACGTGTGTGTGTGTATGCGTGCATGCGATTGCGTAATATTATGTTTCCTGAAGAACCAATAAAAAGAAGAGAGAATACAAAGTGCATGTGAAACATCTTAACGTAAAAAGCAGTTTGTTTTCTAAACACCCATTAGGATTTACTCACACAAACCAGTAGCATCTAACAAGTGTCAGCTAGCAATGGTGCAGTCTGCATTAGGGTTATTGTTGGTGAAATTCTGGTGGTACGTACATATCACGATACAAGGGAGACAATATGATATATTACGACAAATTCAGCCAGTCAATTTTTTTAGACTGAATTTATTGTAGGAAAATTAAATAAACAGTCCAAACTTACTTATTTTTAAAACCGTAATCATCTCAAACTTTTTCAGCCATTATTACAAGAACAGTCATCTCCCATTTATTCATTAATCCTGGGATAGGGTGGGCAAGTAAGGATACTCTGAAGCCATCTTTGGAATTTGTGTTAAATAAGGATGCATTTGAGGACACATTATGAGCATCCTTTGAATTTGGATAGTCTTGTGACTTCGCTGTGACGTAATCTGCCTTAAAATACGGATTTGGAAGTAGGGCTAGGTGATGTGGCTTCAAGTCAATATCGCAGTATATCGAGGACTTCACCTCAATAATGATAAATGGTCGATAATTACCTGTATGCACAAAAACAAAAGTTGTCCATAAGATGGGTCTGAGGCAACATTATTACTCCACAGCCAGTTTTATAGTAATATTCCCTTAGATCTATTTATTGCAATTATTTTTATTGCAACTTAAAACTACAAACTGCAGACTACTAGAGCTGAGGAAAATAATCAAATAATCGATGCATCGGGATGCGGACATAAACGATTCTGCATCGTAGAAGAGTACGCCATAATCGATTATAGTGGAATGTAGTTTTGTTTTTAATGGCGGCACCAGCGCAGCATCCAAATCTGTCAGAGTGAGCGTCCTCCACATTTACCAAGTGGTTCCGCCTTAATGTGGTACTGCAGGGCTGAGCGCTTGAGTTGTAACCTGAGACCGAACCGGAACCGAATCACGACCGGTTCTGTTGGATTTGGGCCGTGAATTATGTTAATTGAGCGGGTTGTCATGCGGCGCGCTCCGCTCGCTCTATCAGCGACTGAGAGAGAGAGAGAGACTGTCTGCTCACACAAGAGGATCCGAGGACGCCCCTCCAAACCGATGCTCCAAACACGCGTTATTTTCATAATTTAATTATTTTTTCTCCTGGAAGCGCTCAGTCAGACCGAGTGTTGCGATGCTGGGAGATTCGGTCTCGGGGGAGGGGGCGGGGTCAATGATGGCGGCTGCAACGTGATCGTCTGTCTCTTTTATTTAGGGACACGGAGAAGTTAAAAGGAGAGAAATAGAAGATAGAAGTTCTTGTTCCACTTTATTCTTTTGTTTCATGATGATAAACTGGTGTTAAATTCAGCTTAAAGAGAAACTGGGAGGAAGGTTTGGTTCATTTTAAGTTACAGGAGGCTTGTCTCTTATCTGCTCCTCAGAGACAGCATGAACATGAGGGTTAAAGGGTGAGGGTCACACAGGACAGGTTAGTGGAAAGGTTTGTAGTTAGCTGGTTAGTGAAAGAGATCCATCAGCTGGGTAATTTAATCCTAATCCAGCCCACAGCCTTCTGCTGGTGTTATCAGAAAGAATAAAACACACATCTTAAATATTATTGGAATTTGTTTTATTGTTTTCTGCATCAAACAGAACTTGATTCATTCTCCAACATTTCAGAAATGAACCACTGGGTTCAAATAAAATAAACTAAGTCAAACATTTCATTTGGTGTTATTTCTGACACCTTCAACTGTGGCATAAATATTGGACTCTAGAGCTGCTCAGAGACATTAAACACTCATATATGAACCCATAATGTATTTGATTATTACATTATGTGTCCTGTGGGTTTTCAGTACTTTTTTAGATTTTGTAAAGCATGTTTTCTCAGCCTGAGGTGTGGTGTTGAACGAGGAAACAGATGTTTTACTTTGTTAAATCTTCTTAAATGTTTAAATGTTTTGTCCTAACCTGTTAATGGAGAGCTTTTGAGGGATGGCAGGTTGTATCAATTCCTTTTTAGATTAAAAAAAAAGCAATTATCTGACATCTTCTATTTATCGATGAAAACAAATCAATATGAAATAATCGTGATGCATCGGGATATCGAATCGAATTGAATCGTTGACCCAATAATCGTAATCGAATCGAATCGGGAGATAAGTGAAGATTCACACCTCTACAGACTACCAAGTACTTTTAGTTAATATTTAAAAACTAAGCACAACTGAACAAGTATTAAGTAAAATAGAATACAGTATATATATAATTTCCTGCAAACACAAATTATTGAAGATGTAATCTCTTGTATTTTAAAGATGGATTTTACAGAAGAGCTGCATCATGTGAATATGGTCACGTTGGAGTTGTCTGGTACTCAGGTTCTCTGGGAAGAGTGGTTGTACTGCAGGTGTTACCTTGACTTGACTCTATAGAAATGATATTTTCTTCTTCTTCTTCTTCTACTTGTTGCTACAGTCTTCCTACGGTTTACGCTTGTCTTGTTCTTGCTGAGTCCCTAATTTTGCTTAATGGTTGATGAAACAAGCTTCTCCTCAACCAAATTTACTGCTTGTACTTGTAGCACGTGATGGCGAGTAACGGCGGACAGCCGCGAGTAGCGAACCGACTGACTGCAAACAGCCTGCTGCTTCTACAATTAAATCATTTTCTATTTCTTCGTCTTTCCCTGGTTCCAGACTGGTAACAAGAAGAGAGACAACTGAACTAGAGTAACGGGACTTCACATGACTAGCTGTGATGAGGACTCTACTGGTCTGTGTCTCAGCTTTTTAAAGGGACATGGACATGAGCAACCTGCTCACATTGAATTATTTTTTTAATAACTGACATACCAACATGGGCAAAATGACGTCAAAAACTTTGGTAACTGTAAAATTTCAGTTTACCGCCCAACCCTGCTTGGAAGGATGCAGCCCCTAAATTAGGACATATAAGCTATAATTATCCTGCTCCATCTTGGTTTTTGACAACGTGTCAAACAAATCACTTGAATGTGCTTCCAGTTCTGTGAACAACTCTCTAGTGAACACCATACGCAGGCAAGTTATTTACTTTAGGTATTACTTTTTTTTTTTACTCAATGCTGTCATTTAGTGCAGCCTGTCAGTGTTAAGTCCTCTTGACTGTGGAAACCTGATGCTCTTTGAGCTTGTTTCCTCTGCCACAGAAGACAGTAGTTCTTCTTTACTCATCTCAGCACTAGTCTGTTACTCCCAGGCCACACACACTAAGTGGTTGTATAAAAACTCTGCCTTCCTGGCTAGTAGCTACCGATGGTCAGGGAACGTCAACAGTGTGGTTGCTCTGATTGAGCAGTTGGCTGAGGTTAAATCCTCAGCAAATAAAGCAAAGTTCACCACATGCTTTCTCCTGGAGTAAACCATTGCGTTCAGACCCACAGAAAGCTTCATTGTTTTACCTATTTAAGTGACACAACTTTTAAATACTATGCACATACTGTGAGGGACTGTTTAAGTGTTTGTCATGCTTTGCACAGATCATTTTTAAAGTTTAAGTTTGCATGATAAAAGATGTGATGTCGTTTACCTTAAAAGATTTAGGTTATTTTTTTGTTTTTGTTGTGAGGAGCAACCCCGTCTGTATAGCTATCTGGTTTTACCGGTATCAGAAACTGAAGGTGTACTATGGTCTATAAGAGTAGACTATATCGGTATACAAAGGTTAGGGTTAGATTCAGACTAAAGCCTGCTTTATACATCTTCATCTGCGTGGGTGAGGAGAGAGGCAATCCCATGATGCATCATTGTAGGGGCTCTTCAGCAAGCCTGCAGAGGGTGACGGAGAGATGCCCGATTTTTATAACTGTTCATCAAAAGTGACAGAGACCGCAAGCATGTGATTGGTCAGGATGCTGCTTCCTTTGAATTTGTCAACAGCACCGCCATTCTTCCTCAGAAAAATAAAACAAGTGCCAAAGATATCTACCGGCAGACACGGAACGGAGAATGTCTTGGCGAAAAGTCTGACGATATGAACATTTATACACCCAAGACTAAAGAATTACAAAGATATGCAGCAAACTTGCTTTTCGCGGAAGGAAATTACAGGAACTGTGGGTTTGAAGAAGGTATCTGCAAGATGAGGTGGAGGAGAGTGAGGGACAAATGTGTCTGTGGTAAAAGTGTCTGAAATTCATGAACACAATATAAATACACTCGTTAGTCAGAGACGTGACTGCAGTGGTGGCAGGATACCCCCAGAAAAGCGCTGCTCCCTCTGTGGTCCATGGCAGGGATTTGCTTTGGAACTTTACCCAGACAACAGAAAAGTCTGAGAAAAGCATCTTCATCAAGCTCCACACCTGAGCTGATGAAGTAAAAATCAGACTTTAATCAGTATATCGGATATCGATGAAGAAAAAAGAAGACATTGGAAATCCTAAGTTGTTTCTGTGTGACTGCTCTGTGTTTAAATCATCTTAATAAAATCTGAGTCATCTAAAAGTAAAAGTTTTGAAGTGTTCGGTTTGTTTGTACAACCTGATTGGGAAAGAAACTTACTTTAGCTCATTACTTTGTGACTTCTCTCTGATGATCAGCTTGGTGCCATCAAACTGCTGTGCTCACTGCTAACCATCTGGATACTGGGGTGTTTGAAAATATGGGAATCATCTCATGTGGTGTAAAGTTAATTGCTGACATCCATCCGACATCTGTCAGACATAACAGACTTCTCACCAACAACTGTTTGTTTTTAATGGCAAGTCCTAATAAAATTACCTACATCTGAACGTGAGAAAGGGCGAAGGTTTCTGCTGAAAGTACCGGAACTGTGTCGATGTTTGAAGATTCCCGATGTGCAGCAGCTTACCCTGGGAGCGCTCCAGCCTACAGGCAGCCATCTGGTAGAGGCGAGTCTGCAACAGCAGGAACATCTGGCTTTCTGCGGGGTTTCACTGACATGAAATGGGATTGATTTGAGTTTTACATTCATTGATATGGATTTAAACATGCGTTTTTTAAAGGTGTGCAGGAACTCTGCTTTGATCATTGGTTTGTTGGGCTTAATGGTGGTCTGTAATCTCTGTGAATGCTGAATCAAATCACTCCTTAGGAAAGGAGCAACTCGAGCAGTCCACAGTTGGGTATATTTTAAATATGATTGTGTGAGCTGGCTTTGTGTTTTTTTAGCTTCTACTCCTTCGATGTTGATAGATTTCGGGCTTTAGAGCGCTGCAGGCAGGGGCCCTGCAGTTTCATCAGCGTGCCTCTGCTCAGTTTATGCCTCATGTTGCTTTTAGGAATTAAAGGTAAAGTTTTCAGTTTAGTTTACAAACCATTTCTCCTGCAAGTGTTGGACCGTGCTGAGAGCAGTGTTCATTTCTTTGTGACATCTCTGCTAAAGACAGGAACAGTTTCTGGTTGTTTGTCTTTTTCAAGGCGAGATCACCTGCTGATTTATCATCGGAAAGCTTGAACTGTAATCTGTTTGGAAAAAATATATAGCAAACTAATCTAGTCTGTGACCAAACAGCAAAACCACCAGGGTAGATGGGCCTGAGGGACAAATACGTCTATTTTGGGCATATTTTAGTATCAATCAATCAATCAAATTTTATTTCTAAAGCGCTTTTCAAACAAAGTGTGATTCAAAGTGCTTTACAAAATGACCGCAGATTCCCATAACAGGTTAAAAACATTAACAAACATATGCAAGCACACGCACACACACACAGACTCACACACACACACACACACAAGTAAAAATTATATTAGGCTGAGTCCAGAAGAGCCAAGTATGGTAACGCAAGGAAACGCCATCAGAGGAGCCATCTGTCCCGGCAGCATCAGGTCTTCCACACTAAGTCAGGGCGCTCAGTGGAGGGGGAGCATAGACCCCCACCTATAGAGCGCCCAGGAAGCTACAGTCGACCACCGCTCCCGGGGCAGAGGGCCCCCACAGAGGAAACACTGGATTAAAATGAGTAAAAATGTAATAAAAGAGCTAATAAAAATGACAAAAATTAGAAAATAAGTAATAAATAAAATGATATAGACATTAAAATAATTTAAATAATAAAACTATGCTAAAGTATAATCATATAGAACATGCAAAGCAAGTAATGAAATATAATCATGTAAAACGAGAAATAAAACTGTAGAAAATATTTAGATAGTAGTGTAAATGAAAAATAAATCGCCACGAGTCAACATTTTAACGTAGTTTAAATTTAAAATTTACATGTTTTTATGTCTGACAAAGACATTAAATTTGATTTTGGCCCTCTTGACTAGCTTGGACACCCTGGTGTAAAGAGGGGGTGTTGTGTTTTGCAGTAGTGAGGCACTAAGTGCAATCATTGTATAAGTAAAGGAGAGGCTAGGGAAACAGCTCCAAGAGTACAACAGGAAATAGGAACTTATCTTACGTTGCCATTACGCATTCTTTATATTCATGGAATTATGGCCACAATTTGAACTGGATTCCAAAATTTAGCATGAGTTTGTCCCTCTAAACGACACCTTGCAAACATTTACATTCAGTATTCCAATCCTGCTTATTAGTATAACATAATCCCATTGTTAACCAAGCAGGACAAGTTTCTCTTGTATTCATTTATAACTTCAGTGAAGGAATTCCAGGCAGCTCCTTAGTCAGGGCAGGTGTTGCCTGAGGGTTGGATTGGATGGGATGGAGACTGGATTTTTCCTGAAAATACTCTTGCTTTCCAGGAGGTGACTCTCATGCTGCTCCTTGTGCTTCAAGTGTTAATGCTATTTATGGATTACATTGTCATCTATTTTCTTTAATGTCTTCTTCTGTCATGTAGGTACGAATACAGAGAGATGCTGTACAACTCCACGTTCTGTCTGGTCCCTCGAGGTCGAAGGCTGGGCTCCTTCCGTTTCCTGGAGGCTTTGCAGGTCAGTCCAGAGCAGTGTGCTGATATGGCCAAGGAGGGCACTGCACTATTAGGCACATCGTCTGTTTGCACCAATGTATATGGTTTATACTCAACGCATACTCTCACAGTTCGCAAAGAGTGTTTAAAAATCAGCTAAAAAAATGTACAAGTCTGGTTCTAGAAATCTTGCTCTGCATCGACCCAGACGTTTTGGTTCCTAGGACAGTAAAGCTAAAGTGAAGCCCTCGGTGAGTCTCTTTAGCTGTTTCATTTGCTGCCTCCGACTCGGTCACTCTCTTCCATCATGTTGTTTTCCTCGTCCATCTACTCAAAAATTCTGTCCTCTTTCTTTGTTTTAATGCTTCATGTCTGAAAATGCTTATTCTGCAGAACAAGCTATAGTCCAGAGGAAAACAAGAAACTTCAGCCGTTTTGTTTTGCTCACACAAATTCCTTTTCATTTTTCATTCTCTTTCAGTCTTGATTTTATCCAAATCACTGAAACTCTGATTTCTTTCACTTCAAACGTTCTCGTTTTTACCTTCAGTCATCCCGTTTCTGCAGATGTTTATGGTGCCAAAAAGCAGCACACTCAGTTCAAATAACAGTTCCTGTAAAGTTTTCATACAGTTTAAGTACAATAAATGTTAGGGATGCTCTTAGGTCGGCTCTGTTACTGATATTTAATATTCCATTATAGTCTAATGCCTAATTTTTGATGTTAACGGCCTGTTATTGATATATAAACCAGTACCAATATATGCAGGGCCTCCCTCATAAAGAAAAAGTTAACAAGTTTAGGTACCTAACATCACATATATTCTATCATGTATGCTGAAAAATTTAGCATATTTGCTAAATATGACAGCTGCTTCAATTTAAGTTAGGTCAGTTGTGCCAAAGCAACATAAACCTTGGATCTGTCAAATGTTGACGTTTTCAGTGAGAGGAGAAGCAGCTGAAGAGTTTGAGCTGTAATATTTGCATGGGATGTAAAAGTTTTGCAGCTGAAAGAGTAAAAATCAATGCCGATTATTTCCGACATAATAACGATAATAACGGTAGGCTAATTAAGTCGAACACCCCTATAAAATATAAAAATCTATTTAATCCAATAAATGTAGTTTCTTGTAATAAGTCCACAACCAGTGAATGACTCTTTTCATGACTAGTTTCATGTTTGTTGGATTGAGATCTGATTATGAGGATTTAGGATGTTTGTTGAAATACTGACTGCTATATAATCCTTTACAGCTCAGAAAACTTCAGTTTTACAAAGATTATGTACTGCTCTTAAATTATTTATTCATTCTTTATTCTTCATTAATAATTTACTCTCTTTGATTCTGCTAGGAAACACAGGCCTTCTTTTGAAAGAAATGGGGCAATCTGTTTTCAATAAACATGTTTTTAGCTGAGCTCAAGGGGGTCAAAACAGCTGGGATCTGCTGTTAAATCGTCTGTTCTACTGGTGCACGTTCGTTGGAGATGGGCTATCTGAAATGAAATGGCTTGTGTGTTAGCTGTGACATCAATGTTACAGGATGCGCAGGGACTGATTTAAACTGTGTGTAAATAAGGACCATTTGCATCACCCAGAAATGGGAAGGCCATTTTTTGGCCTTTGCATTATTGATGCAAGTGTTGTGTGACAAGCTAGAAGCCTGAATTACTAAAATATTCTCTTTCCCACGTGAGGCCAAAGTGTTATTAGTGTGTGTGTTTGTGTGTGTGTTTGTGTTTGTGTGTGTGTTTGTGTGTGTGTGTGTGTGTGTGTGTGTGTGTGTGTGTGTGTGTGTGTGTGTGTGTGTGTGTGTGTGTGTGTGTGCACGCACGTGCGTGAGATCTTCTGTATAAAGACAAGATTGGTCTATAGGATTCTTGATTGGAAGCAGAGGAGCAGGTAAAGTGTGGCAGCCTTTGAGCAGATTGTTACCTTTGCTAATGACAACATGGAGATTAGACGAGCTCAGTGGCGCTCTGATGTACGTGTATGTATGCTGGTGATCAATCAGCAAATGGCATCCTGCTTAGCTGATTACAGAACTTGTCACTGCTGGCTAGATACTGCCTTTCCAACACATACACACACACACACACACACACACACACACACACACACACACACGCACGCACAAGTACATTAAACATACAAAACACAAGCACAAAAGTCAGTGCAGGAAAATCATGCTTTAGGGAAGAAAACTGTTTTAAAGTTGAGCCTCACTGAGAAACCATATTTTACTTATGCTTGAAAATGACTGGTTACTCTGATTGTTTCATGCAGGCTGAACATGAAAATAGTCTCCTACATAGGGCTGTCGCGGTTGAGGAATTCCTCCTGCGGTGATTCAGGGTGGCTTAATATTGCGGTGTGCGATATTTTTGCAGCCCTTTTTTATTGCAGTACTATCTAAACATAATTTTTACACATTTAAAAAAGGTTAAAAATTGTCGTGCCTTCTTTTATAACACTTTACTGAATGCAGATCAAAGGGCAGTAACAACGCAGATCGCAGTAACGTTTGTTTCTGCGACAGTCGGAGTCCGACTGAACTTAAAAACAACAAAATTCAGGAGAAGGTTAAACTTTTAAATGCAAATTTGGCTGCAGCATCTAACAAATAAGAAACAAGTCCCCATTTTGTTTAGTTGTTTAAAATCAAGCATAAAAAATTACATGTACCGGGCGCGCGCGCGCGCCGGGGGGCGGGCGCACTATCATTTCACTTTCACACACACGAATGACGGTGCTTTATAGCTCGGTCACGTCCTTGTTACCTACAAGGAAAACCAGCATGATAACTATATACGGTTTGAGAGAGGATCTGAGAGGGGTGGCAACATTTCCAGCAACACTGAAAACCCTCTCGGATGGTGCGCTCGTTGCATTAACGCTCACGTACTTGCGTGCGACTCTGGCGAGCAAAGGGAATCTCTCCCGGTTGTTGCTCCACCATGTCAGTGGGTTTTCTTCAGGGTGGATGCGTTCCTCCTGCAGGTAGCGAGTGAGCTCCAGCTCGGCTCAAACTCTCTTCAGGACGGTTGCAGAAGCAGTGCTTGTCCGGGACTTCAGCAGGTCTCCGAGCGTTTATTATTATTTTTTTGCCGCTGGTGGCAGCTCTGTCTCGGCCAAGGACTCTGGCTGCGCAGCAGCTGACGTACTGAAAACCAAAGCGCTCCCAAAGGAGCGAAGTAACGTTTCGTTTTGATACCAGTGCAGCCATCCTTCTCAACATGCATCATTGAGTTGAACCAAGTTCAGTAATCGCGGTGGCCCATGATGCAGCGCGGTGGGCTTCTTCATATTGCGATATTTCATTTTTGCGGTTACCGCGACAGCCCTACTCCTACACCTATCTCCTGCTTTAGCTTGTGATAGAAAACAGACGGTGAAACTCTAGGATTAAAAAAGCCTAACAGATCTACGTCACACCGTCACTAACATTCATGGACTCACCCATCTTGACCCTTTACAGGAAACAGCGGAGAACGTCTTGGCTAGTAGAAGCTTACTGTTAGCGTTAGCAACTCCACCACACAGCAGAACTCCTCCAGGCTTGTGGTATTTGTAGAGATAAAACATCAAAATTGCAGACCAGACAGAGCCAGTGATAGAGTTGTGTTGCTGTTAGCCAATCAGAGGAGAGATGGCCAAATATCAGGAAGTAAGACTCCAAATCCTGTCGTCTGAAGCTACTTTCTCCTCTGGCTGAATTGGCCTTGCTGAAACGGATGCACTGGAGCTATTTTTCCCCAGAGTGTGACTCACAGGCATTCATTCTTACTAGAGACCGCTGCAAATGTATTTGTATGAGCAAAGTTTAAGGCCCTTGACTGTTGATGCAAAGTTGATGTGAAATGAGTTGATTTAAGGGTCTGGTTTGATTTGACCGTCAGTCAAATGTTGTTCATTTTATTGGCCGTAGAGCTAAAAATACTCACACAAAACAATGGATGAAACAAACTGAAGACTAACATCATATGAAATATAAAGGATGCGCGACTGCTGCAATGCTTGAAGACATTTATCACATGTACTTTTTAGTCTCGATGAAAGGTTTAAACCAGTGTGTTTGTATAATATTCCTCCTGCAGGCAGCTTGTGTGCCGGTGATGCTGAGTAATGGCTGGGAGCTTCCCTTCTCAGAAATTATCGACTGGAAAACGGCAGCTGTGATTGGGGATGAGAGACTGCTGCTGCAGGTAGACGTGTTGAACTTATCAGATGTCGATTTGCATACAAACACTGTTTTTATTACACAGACACAAATGGTTTCAAATAAAGCAGCAATTTTCAGAGGCTTTTGATGAAATGGCCATTTTGATTTTAACTTGAGAGGGTGCTCGCTGCAGAACCACAAAGGCGGAGCTGCATCATAAGGTGGAGCTGCACCAGAGTCAGCCCCGCCCATTCACGCAAACTCAGCCTAGCCCACTGACTTCCGTTTTTGTTTTCAACTTTATCGCAAACTGACCTGACCCACATGAATTACGGCTGTTACTAGTTTACAGTCGTTAATGCTATGTTCTATGCTCCAATTAAACAAGATAAATATAACTTGCTACATGACAAAGACTGAATATATCTCGAAATGAAAAGGTTTCTTTCAGCAAATATCTGCCCACAGCCGGTCTAACAGAAATGGTGTATAACAGCATTACAGACTTTTGAATGGGCTTTGGTAGTCTAGTGGTGAGATCGTCTGAGTTAAGTTTTGCTTTCCCCTCAGCTGATGCTGGTTCGATTCTCGGTGGGGTCGTCAGCAATCTATTTAGCCAGCTGAAACATTTAATTTGTTTATATTTTAGTTGTAATGTTTATTTTCAGGAAAATATTTATGTCTGTAAAAGTTCTTTGAATTTGGTCGTTCCTAAACAGCATTTTAGTTGAAACTCTGCTCACAAATGGACTCACACTGGCTAAATAAACGAATAAATAAATAAAAAAACACATTAGTCATTATATGTTAAACTGTATACCAGTAAATTGTTGTAAACATAGTACTGGCAAGTGTAGCTAGAAATGAAGAAAAGAGGTTGTACACTACCTAAAACTTACAGTAATGGGAGGCGAACCTGCACAAAACTGCATGTAAACCTGACTCCATAACCACTACACCACCACATCTGTTATAACTCATGCGGCGTTACATCTAATTGTGCTGCCTAGTGTGTCTCTGAGATGGGCTGTATGGTTTTTCAGCGGTGTCTCAGTAGAGGTCATTTCAGAAATAATTTGTCAGAAAATTCACAGAATATCCAGATTTGAGAACCAAGACCAGACCCGCTTCGGGGGAGGAGACCAAATTGAAGCTGAGATGGGAGGAAAATGCATGAATGAGGCTAAAAATTGCTTTGGCATGCTTCTTATGAGGAAATGACAATATAACATGATTAAAAGTTCCAAAAGTTAGATTTTCAATTATATGGAACCTTTACAAAAACTGTTCAATTAACTTCTCAACTCCATCCTCAATCTTGCATTTTTTAGCTATAACACCCTCTTTGGTTCCAGAATGCTATCAAGTCTGACAACTGGAAGGAATTGGACTGACTCTGATGGAATGGGCGGGGCTGATTCTGGAATGGGCGGGGCTGACTCTGGTGCAGCTCCACCTTCTGGTGCAGCTCCGCCTTTGTGGTTCTGCAGCGAGCACCACTTGTTTAACTTTGGTGTTTAGAGGCTCGTATTTATGAGTCCTCCTTGTGTACTTAACTACTACGGTCTTTTCAAGTTACTTCAAAGCTGGGTCAGACTGAATGTCACTCACCAGTTTTCATTGTAGACGGTTTATTTTATGTTCTAAAAGGGTGTGTATTGGCAGGGATCTGGTGATACGATTTATGTCACACTACAGGGGAGACCATATGATATATTGTGGCATGAAAAGCCAGAAATTAGCAATTTTAAAATGAAATTTAATTGTAAAACTCAGGCCAGATGCTTCTAAGGGTCAATCCCAATACTCACACTGCGCCCTGTGGTCCTCGGTGAAGTGCACTTGGAGGAAGTGCGCAGTCAGGCTTTGAGTGTGTAATACACAAGTGTGTAAACAAAAGTCGAATTGGGACAGGGACTGTTGCGTCATCGACCATGACGCATGCTGGGATGCTGCTTGCCGTTTGTGCTACTTTAAAAAAAATCTATATTAACTCATTAACTGCCATTGACAACAAAATCGCCATTTGCATTTTTTACTGTGTGGGCGTCGGAACAAGCCCCTTCACCATGAGAACAAACATCCCAGCTCTAAAGCTGATCTCCATCCGTGTACGTCATGTTCATGTGACTAGAAAGCAGAAAATCCATGTGTTAGGAGATCGTTTTGGGCCGCAGCTGTAAAAAAAAGTGAGGCGCAAACCGGAAAAGCTTCTGCCGATCACAATTTGACAACGGATTATGAAGAAAGGATAACGCTCGAAACGTGCAGATTCTTCCTGATGTAAGAGGTGAGTCTCCGCTTTGTTTTGGTTGTTTTGGCGTCGACATCATCATCGTGCGCAACGTTATGTGACTCTTAAAAAAACAGTGAAAACGCTGAAAAACGCTGGCAGTGAATGAGTTACCAACTTTCAAACAAAACATTGACAAAATTTTCATTCATTGCTGTCCACATTAAATCTTAGTTTAAAACATTTAGAGCATCAATAAATGTCATTAATCGTCCTAAAATTACCTTCTTTCGCTTGGAAATAGATATTTTTAGAAAAGACAATTGAGCCGTTGGTCCGCCTTCTTCTAAACATTCCTACGCAGCAATGGATTGTGGGTAATACCTTCGCCCAAGTCCGTACTGATGTGGACTTGGGGAAAGTGCATATTAAGGGTGAAAAGGGGGCATGGTCAACTTCCACACTTGAGAATCGGGACACCCCACACACTCGCACCCCTGAACACAGTGTGCAAGAGGGGAGGTGTGAGTATCGGGATTGGGCCTTTGACTCATTCAGGATTATTGCAAGATCAGTCTGTCAGAATGAAGGCGCTACAACTGCTGCCTTCTAGCAGTCGGAGTTTGAATTGCACCTCACAAAAGAAGAACATTCAATGTGAATTTTCTGCAAAAAATCGATACACTGACTGCTTCAATGTATCATTTCAGTATCCTAACACGAATTATCGCGATATATCAGTGTAAGGATATTTTCTTACATCCCTGTGTTCTGATGTTTAATTGGAGTGAAACACGTTCCTGGCATGTCTCTCTGCTGTCTCAGATTCCATCAACGGTGCGCTCCATCCACCAGGACAAGATTCTGTCCCTCAGACAACAGACGCAGTTTTTATGGGAGGCTTATTTCAATTCTGTGGAGAAGATAGTGCTAACAACCCTGGAGGTATGTATACACACACACACACTAACACACACACACACATTATATTTAAGCTTCAGGATTCTACAGGAATTACTTTAAAAAGACTTGTTGTAGATTGCACTTAACTTAGTCTCTTCTCTTGAATATAAATACATCTAGATCAAAACAAAACAAGTAAACCTTCCAAGTACAGTTAAGTGTTAATGACTTCAGTAAAGTCACTTGTTTCTCTTCGCCTTCAGACTGTGTTCATATAAAGTGACATTAAAATGCTTCAGATTAGATTAAATAAGGATGACATCCGTTGTGGAGCTGCGTTGTTTTTAGGCTGCATCTTGCAGGTTTGGCTATCAATCATGTCAATAGTTTGTTGCTGTCAAGGTCCGTTTATCAGGTTTCTGTGCAGCAAATGCCAGACTATCATGCTGCTCTGTGGTTAGAATTACAAACAGCCACAGATGAGAGCAGAGAGGAATGAAAATTGATAAGGGTGCAGGGCAGAGCAGCAGATAGAATGTATGAGATTCCTGAGAGTAAAAGAGGCTTTTAACATCGTTCTGAGTCGACCTGTAAACATAGTTAAGCACTCGTGCTTCTCTAAACTCCTCTATCACAGGTTTATCTCTACATGTCAAAGTGCTAGACCTTGAAACCTGAATTAGTAGCTAAATTACTAGAGTGGCAGCAGGAGTAGATCAGTTTTCAAACTTGTCTCAATTTTATGTTACATGTGAGCCTATAAGCCAGCAGTCGTTTGAACTACTAGTTTCCATCTTAGAATAATTTCACAGACATTTGATCTTAAAGGTCAGAAGCAGGTAAGTGTGGAGCTGAGGTGTTCTCCTTTAGCGAGGCTAGCATCATCATGTTTTCCTGTGAATGTTATTTATTTTTACAATTTAAAAAGACGTAGACAAGGTCTGATTTGTTCTGTAACCAGTCATTTTATTAAAACATCCTTCTGGTTGTTCTGAGGGGTTAAGGTGGAGGTTATTGATGCCCGTAGCCTTTAAAGTCACAGATTCAAAATCTCATCTTATAGTTAGAAATCTCAACGTAACTGGAGTAAAAGCTGAGTAAACAGCTTTTGTACTTCTGTAAAATATCTATTTAATGTATAATTATGTGGAAAACTAAAGCTGGAATTATATATCTTAATTCCCTTTGTTGTGTCTTTCTGTGAATAAAAACCTAATTCAGATGTTTGTTAAACGTGTATTAAAGTATTTTGGGTAGATTATGAGCTGCTTTTTAACAGATGGACCAAATATTGAACTTGTGAAGCTCAACCAAAAATAACCTGTCTTTGTAGAAAACAATAAAAGGAGAGAGAACTGATTAAACGGGAGGATTTGTGGTTTACAATAAAACACGACATCCCAAAATAACCTCAGTCTCTAGACTCCTGGTTTATTTTCTCTAACTTCCGTCGTTGATTTGAGAATCTGTTTCTAAACCATGTTCATATGTTTTGGTGAATTTCCTCCGCTCTCCTGTAAATCTAGATCATCCAGGATCGGGTGTTGGAGCACTGGTCAAGGAGCAGCCTGATGTGGAACAGTCTTCCTGGTGGACTCTTTGCGCTGCCTCAGTACTCTACCTCCCTCAGAGACTTCCCCTTCTACTACGCTAAACTGGGTCAGGAACATAACACTTCACATGGTGTATGAGCCAGGTTTGGTTAGGCACATTTATGTTTATGAAACTTGATGGACGCGTCACGGTTTCTGGTTGTCCAGAACATCAAACACCTCAGGAGCACCAAGGAATTACTGCTAACCCTAAAACTGCCCAAATAGATGTCTGCCAAGGCTGCCCGTTGTCACAGATCTTGTTAGCCATAACTTTTATGGACATGATTTCTAGAGGCAGCCAAGGTGTTTAGGGGATCTGTTTTGGTGGCCTGAAGATCAGGTCTCTCAGATTATGTGGTCCTGTTGGCTTCATCAGAACATGATCTCCAGCTTTCGCTGGAGAGGTTCACAGCTGAGTGTGAAGCTGCTGGGATGAGAATCAGCTTCTCCAAACCTGAGACCATGGTCTTGAGTCGGACAAGGGTAGAATGCCTTCTTCTGGGTCAGGGGTGAGTTCCTGGCTCAAGTTCTCGGGGTGAGGGAAAGATGTAGCGTGAGATTGACGGGCGGATTGGTGCTGCGTCTGCAGTGATGCAGGCGTTGTAACGAATAAAGAGTGAGCCACTCAGTTTTAACGCAACAGTCATTCCTCACGTAGAACTGCTTTATATTTCTCCCGTCTTCTGTTGGTTTTAGTTGGAGGCGTGCTGAAATTGGTAGGTAAAGCACACACAGGTATGTGGCTAGGTCACAAGACGTGCTCCACAGAAAACTGTTTTTAACTGTTGAGCAAGTTTTGGTTCCAGACCCGTTCCACACACACTTGTTTCATCTCTGTTGATTGTTCTGTGAGGAACCTTGGTGTAAAACATGTAAAGTCCTTCTAAAACTTACTGATTTCTGTTTCTTCAAGCCTAAAACTCACAGAAGAATGACTTTAGTTTTCTCCCACAGGTATCAAACCAAACCCCAAGTTTACAGCAATCATCCATGTGGTCACCCCACTGGTCTCCCTATCCCAACCCGTGATGAAGCTGCTTGTGGCTGTGGCCAAATCTCAGTACTGTGCTCAGGTGACTAGTTTCACTCCATCCTGATGTCGAGTTGTGTTGTCTCCGTTTCCTGTTGTGGTGTTTATAGTGTGCTGCTTTGAAGTCGTTTGGGAGACAGTTCCTAAAATAGACAAATGGAGCAGGTTGTCTTCATCACATCCTCGTCTTCATGCAGGTTTATGAATATGGAGATGAACTTTATTACTCTTCATTTGTGAACATCTGTTTTGACATGTTTGCATAAATGCATAGACACAAAAGTGAGTTTAAAGATGTTTGATTGAAAGGTGCGGCTGAACGCTTGTCTGACTCTGATCCTTTGTGCAGGTGATAATTCTGTGGAACTGTGACAAAGCTCTTCCTGCCAAGCACCGCTGGCCCGCCACTGCGGTGCCCCTAGTTGTCATAGAGGGAGAGAACAAGGTAGGGATCGTACGAGATGTAAAGCTGTTATAACGACAGATCGCCGCTACGAGGTGGAAGCCGACAGTCATGTAGGAGGTTTCCAGTGTAACAGCTGTTATTATTCCATTGTTGTTCTTTTCTATCATCTAATATCGTATAATACAAGATAAAAAATACAGGAAGCACTTTAAGCTAAGCTAAGCTGCCGCCATGTTGCTGACAGTTTTAAACGCAGCGGGGAGTAAATTACATTAAATCAGCGATTTTCAGAAAGAGATTGAATCATAGCTGTAGACACAGTACACTCATGAAACCACCAGGAAATGCTAAATAATGTCCAGTTTGTTGTTTGAATACTCCTGTCACTGACAGAACAGAGCCATCTTAAACAAAACCATGCTTCTATGTCCAAGGGCCCACTCAACGTCCTGCTGTTAAAAACTTAGTCCACAACAAGTCAAAATGTCCACAGTCCAACAAAATATAAAACCTTCAAATGTCCTTCTGATGTGTCTGTTAGCCTAGCTTCTGTTAGCGTCCTCATATTAGCCTCAACCTTTTATAGCGCCGATCCTGATGTGTGAGCTTTGGTCAACATCGTACCTGATATAACAGGTGAAGGGTCACACCCCACCCCATAAAACAAAGCTTTATTGGCCAATGGGTTTAAAGCGCCGCCCCCTGTTCTTAATTGTGTAGCTTGAATCAATTCCGTTGCGGTAAATTGTTGAGAGGTGCATCAAACAGCAAATGCCTCACAGTTTTTGATCACGTGACTCGACCCCTTGTGGTCTGCTTCTGCAGGCTGGTTAAGAAGTTTTGGGACTGGGGGATCGCTGCGTGTCAGGAACCCTTTAACCTAGTTCATAGTTCACACTCACACTCACACACATACACGTACATGTACTGATGGAGATGTTGTCCTTTTGTTCTTCGGCGTTGGTGTGTCAATGTGGTGAATCAGTTCTCTGCCAGGACAGCAGAGGGCGTAACGTGTTCTGGGGTACCCTGCCATCATTGCGGTCGCCTCTAGTGCGTTTATGTTTTAGAATTCGTTCTCCTCCACCTCTTCATGCAGTCACCACCTCCAAACCCACGTTTACCGTCATTTCTTTCCACGAATAAAATGCTTGCTGTGTACTCTTCAGCGTCTTGACCAATCACAGGCTTGCGGACTCCGTCGCTTTTGACGGATAGTTAGAAAATTGGGCTCTACTCCGTCGGTGTACCTGTGGGAACACGGATACTGTCTCAGGACCTGCAGAAGGAGAAATGTTAACTAGGCTTTAACATTAGATGAGAACGTTTAGTTATTTCACTTCTGACATCACAGCACAATGTGTCATGTGACTGACGCGCACAGACATGTTGCTGTTGATGCTCAGATATCACATCGTGCTGCTCTACTTCCATGTTATATGTGTGTGTGTGTGTGTGTGTGTGTGTGTGTGTGTGTGTGTGTGTGTGTGTAGGTGATCAGCAGTCGCTTTCTTCCCTACGACACCATCCCCACCGAGGCTGTTTTCAGCCTGGATGAAGACACGGTTCTCTCCACCACTGAGGTCCGTCTCCCACTAAACCACGTTAACGGTCTTTTGCTTGATTGGTTTCTCTGGATGTGACAAAGCTGCGTGCCTGTTCTCTCCGTCCCTCCCTCTGATCCAGGTGGACTTTGCCCTCACGGTGTGGCAGAGTTTCCCTGACCGCCTCGTTGGTTACCCGGCCCGCAGCCATTTCTGGGACAGCAACAAGGAGCGGTGGGGCTACACATCCAAATGGACCAACGACTACTCCATGGTGCTGACGGGGGCTGCCGTCTATCACAAGTACCGACCCTGTTCTCTGGCTCTAACACCAACCGTGCCGCCGTCTCTCTTCTCACTCCGTCGCTCTTCTCCCACAGGTACTACCACTACCTGTACACCACCTACCTTCCAGCCAGTCTGAGGACCATGGTGGACCAGATGTCAAACTGCGAGGACATCCTGATGAATTTTCTTGTCTCCTCAGTAACTAAACTACCCCCCATCAAGGTCACCCAAAAGAAACAATACAAGGAAACCATGATGGGCCAGGTGAGTGTGATCCCTTCACACGCAGGTGTAGCTCAGAGCTGGTGTTGAGGCTGAACAAGCACAAATGGTGTTTACTGGTTAGTTGTTCATCTACTCTGTATCATCACAGACTGCAGCGTCTCACTTGTTTTCATCCCCTCCACCCCCACAGAACTCCAGAGCTTCCCGCTGGGCCGACCCGGACCATTTTGCCCAGCGTCAGACCTGCATGAACAAGTTTGCCAACTGGTTTGGCACCATGCCTCTCGTCCATTCTCAGATGAGGCTGGACCCAGTCCTGTTCAAAGACCAGGTGTCTATATTGAGAAAGAAATACAGGGAAATCGAGAGACTATAACCCTCCTGAGGCCCCCCCACCCCACCCCACCCCCGCTCTGTGAACACAGAAGGTGAAGAGCGAGGGGGCGGACATGTAGATGCGTGCAGCGTGGAGCTGAACTGGAACAGGTCCAGGGAACGTGGAGGTAAAATCATGTGGAGAGCTTGTCCTCTACTTTCTGCTCTCATGGGGTCGGGGGGTCGCTCAGACGCCTCATGAGTAACCCTAACTCTAACTACACCTGAGTTCAGGTGGAAAGGACGGCTCGCTGCATCAGCGACCCAACAGAGACAAACATGACTGTTCAGCTTTGGACACGATGCATACTCGTGAGAGTTTTTACTGAAATAACAATCTGAAGAGGATAACACTATTTTTGATTGTGTTTAGCTATTTTTATACAGTGACTGAATGGCCAGCGCTACTTTATTTCCGTCATAAAGAAAACCTGTGTGTATGTGTGTGTGTGTGTGTGTGTGTGGGGGGGGGGGGGGGGGGGGGGGGGGAATAGTTGATCTGACAGTGCCTCACCAATAATCCAACCATGTTAGGATCCGATCGTCTGACATAAAGACTTGGTTCTGATTTGACACCTTCATCCTGCTGCTTTGTCAGTTTTCCAGACTTTAACAAGGATAAGTCATCGTGTGCCATTCTAAAGGGTTTATTCTGGTGAAATGATGTGCCCACGTTCACATCACACAGCTAGATGTCTTAACCATTCGTGGAGATGGTTTTGTTTTTCATTATTTTTCACTCTGAAGGATTTATTTGACGAGCCAGATCAGGTGTTAGAACAGCATCCCGTGTGGTGCCTTGCAAAAGAAGACGCTCTCTAAAGCAGGAACCACTGCAAAATCCATGGAAGGATTGGCTTTTCCCTCTTTTATCTTTAGGTTAATGAGATTTCTTTATTTCCTCTCACCGCCGGTGTACCGTAAACCCAGCTGCATTATGCTGGGGCAGATTTGGCAGCAGCAGATCAGAACCTTGCATGGATCCAGCACCGCTGTGAGACTGTTTTATTATAACGACTTTTAGAGCGTAAAGGAGCTACAGGAACTCCAGGTTCTGTAAAGATCCCTTGGATTTGTTGGGATGTGTTGATTCTCATCTTTAAATCTGATGATTTGATTAGTTTTTGTTGTTTCCTGATAGATGAAGGCATTGAATTAGTTTTTCTTTTCTGATGAATCTGAGGAACACGCCTCCTTTTCAGATCTGTACACGAGCACAAAGCAGTCCGAACATAAAGCTGGGATGTTAACCAGGTGATCTTGTAATGTTTTAGTTCTGAAGACCAACCAGCAGATTGTTTTTGTGTCCCATCAGATCATCCACCGCACGGCTGTTCCGACACAAGGTTCAGCAGCCTCGGCGTGAAGAGCCGATGGTTTTAGCTAACCTCATTCACAGAACCTTGCGTGTGCCAAGAGAACTTCTGCGGTTTGGTTTTATTTTTAGAAACGCCACACATCCCTCTCTTAATTGGCCGTGATGAAACAACGTGAGACTAGAAAAACGGAGGCTTGTGAGGGATGGAGTGCTCCCCAGGTAGGAGTAGGGCTGGGTGGCGTTCTTCATTTCTGGGAATGTGCTTTTGGCTTAAAAGCAAATAAATAATCTGAGCTCAGCAAACATGCTGCTGCCAGAACGACTAAAACATTTTAAAAATGAACTCTGCAGCTCAGAGGATGGCATTTGCTGCTTTTCCTTGTTTGAGTTGATGTTTCAGAGGCCAGGTGGTTCCATTCATGTGCCTTCAGAGGAAATACACATAGGACTTTATTTTTATCTGCCTTGTGCAAAAACAACAACAAGCTAAATGTTAACTTCTGATAGAATGACACTACTGGATGCTTCTGGCTCACATCCTGTTTGATCCCAATGTGCCTGGATTTTCCCTGCTCAAGGACACTGTTGGCTCCATCGGCCAAAGCCTCTCTCCCCTCACACATCCCAACACAACATTCATCACAGACTGACGCCTGCACAACTACATTTATAGACTTTAATCATGGAAAGATACTGAAAGGAAAAATTGATTTTATGAAACAAATGGAAACAGATTAATCAAATAAAATGTTTTGATATAAACCAACTATTTGTGTCTGATTTTGATTGTTTTTATAATAAATATAATAAACAGTGCTGTAAATATGTTTGTATTGTTTCTTTTTGTCATCTTTAACTGTTTCAAACCAGCAAAAGACATTTTATATCATTGATTAATATAATGTAGTATCTGGGAAGCAGCTACCCAAACTAAACCTATGTGATAAAATAGTTGCCTCCCTTATTAAATCATTACCCAGCTGTCATTAACTGCATGAGTTAAGTTTCAGCAGCCACACCCAGGTCTAGCTCGATTAGGTAATGGTTTCGGCAAAAGCTGACAATAAGGCTAAAGGATTTCGCATTGAGCCTGTCATAAAGAAAGACCCCGAGCCTTTGGCCTCACCTGGTTCAGGTCCGGGTTCATGATTCAATTCAATTCAAAGATGCTTCATTAATCCCAGAGGGAAATAAGAGAAATTCACAGAAAGAAAGGTGTGCACAAATTCCCTCCATGGGAGAGCACCATGACCGAAACGTCCGCTGACCAAAAACACAAAGGCTGGGCGCTCACTTGCCAAACGGTTAAAAGCTAAAACGTTATTGATTTACAATTTGTTTATGTCTATTTCCACAAACCTCAATACAAATGAATGCGTAATAAAAAGTGAATTTTGAAGTTTATCTGGTATACAACTAAACTGCATTTCAGAAAAAGACAGCATCGGTCAGGTGTTGGTGTGATGGTCTGGGGCTGCTTCATGACCACATGCTGTAACAATTCAACTCTGAAGAAGAATGTTTGACCTTTGACCTTAAACTCAATAATACCTAGCTGCAGACCCTCTCCAAACATGCCCCCGGCCAAACGCCCTTTGACCTTACTCCTGCTGGAAACATTTCCAATATGGCTGACTTCAAGCAAGAGGGAGTCTTATCAGGAGAAAACAATACAGTCCAATTAAGGTTGGCAGTTATATTTATATATGTCTACATATATATAACTAACCCTCTCCCTGGGCAGCCACCTTACCGTGGTGGAGGGGTTTGAGTGTCTCAATGATCCTAGGAGCCAAGTTGTCTGAGGCTTTCTGACTCTGGTAGGGTCATGGGAAACAGGTCCTAGGTGAGGGATCAGACAATGAGCAGCCCGAAGGCCTCTTATGATGAATTATATAAATGGAAACCGTGTTCCCTCGCCCAGACATGGGTCACCCGGGCCCCATCTGGAGCCAGGCCTGGAGGTGGGGCACGTTAGCGAGTGCCTGGTGGCCGGGCTTTCACCCATGGAGCCCGGCCAGGCACAACCCGAAGAGGAAACATGGGTCCCCCTTCCCATGGGGTCACCACTCGTGGGAGGGGCCAAAGGGGTCAGGTGCAGTGTGTGACGGGTGGTAGTCGAAGGCGGGGACCTTGGCGGTCTGATCCTCGGCTACAGAAGCTGGCTCTTGGCACATGGAATATCACCTCTCTGGTGGGGAAGGAGCCTGAGTTGGTGTGTGAGGTTGAGAGGTTCCGACTAGATATACTGTAGTCGAACTCACCTCAAAGCATGGTTCTGGCTCTGGAACCAGTTTCCTTGAGAGGGGTTGGACTTTCTACCACTCTGGAGTTGCTCCCACTGAGAGGCGCCAAGCAGGGGTGGGCATACTAGTTGCCCCCATCTTGGTGCCTGTACGTTGGGGTTTACCCCGGTGAATGAGAGGGTAGCCTCCTTCCGCCTACGTGTGGGGGGACGGGTTCTGACTGTGGTCTGTGCTTATGCACCAAACTACAGTTCAGACTACCCACCCTTTTTGGAGACCTTGGAGGGAGTGCTGGAGAGCGCTCCTTCCGGTGGCTCCCTCATTCTGCTGGGGGACTTTAACGCTCACGTGGGCAACGACAGTGAGACCTGGAGAGGTGTGGTTGGGAGGAACGGCCCCTCCGATCTGAATTCGAGTAGTGTTTTGTTATTGGACTTCTGTGCCAGTCATGGATTGTCCATAATGAACACCATGTTCAGACATAAAGGTGTCCATATGTGCTCTTGGCACCAGGATACCTTAGGCCGCAGCTCGATGATCGACTTTGTTGTTGTTTTGTCTGACCTGCGGCCGCATGTCTTGGACACTCGAGTGAAGAGAGGGGCGGAGCTGTCAACTGACCACTACCTGTTGATGAGTTGGCACAGATGGTGGGGGAGGATGCCGGTCAGACCAGGCAGGCCCAAACGTATCACGAGGGTCTGCTGGGAACGTCTGGCAGAGTCTCCTGTCAGAAGGAGCTTCAATTCCCACCTCCGACAGAACTTCCAAAATGTTCCGGGGGAGGCAGGGGACAATGAGTCTGAATGGACCCTGTTCTGTGCTTCCATTGTTGAGGCGGCCGACTGGAGCTGTGGTCGCAGGATCGTCGGTGCCTGTCGTGGTGGCAACCCCCGAACCCGCTAGTGGACACCGGCGGTTAGGGATGCTGTCAAGCTGAAGAAAGAGTCCTATCAGGTCTTTTTGGCCTGTGGCAGTACGCTACCAACACTATCTATAGTGGGGACGGTGTGCTGCTGACCTCTACTCAGGACGTTGTGGATCGTGGGCAGAATACTTCGAAGACCTTCTCAATCCCACCGACATGTCTTCCAGTAAGGAAGCAGAGTCTGGGGACTTTGGGTTGGCCTCTCAAATCTCTGGTGCGGAGGTCACTGAGGTGGTTAAAAAGCTCCTCTGTGGCAAGGCTCCGGGGGTGGATGAGATCCGCCCGGAGTTCCTTAAGGCTCTGGATGTTGTGGGGCTGTGTTGGCTGACACAGCTCTGCAATATCGTGTGGACATCGGGGGCAGGCCCACTGGACTGGCAGACCGGGGTGGTGGTCCCCTTATTTAAAAAGGGGGAACACAGGGTGTGTTCCAAACTACAGGGGGATCACACTCCTGAGCTGTCCTCGTAAAGTCTATTCAGGGGTTCTGGAGAGGAGGGTCCGTCGGATTGTTAAGCCTCAGATTCAGGAGGAGCAATGTGTTTTTCGTCCTGGCCGTGGAACACTGGACAAGCTCTATACCCCTTAGGGGGATCCTGGAGGGTGCGTGGGAATTTGCCCAACCAGTCTACATGTGTTTTGTGGATTTGGAGAAGGCGTTTGACCGCGTCCCTCGGGGAGCCCTGTGGGGGGTACTCCGGGAGTATAGGGTACCAAGCCCTCTGATACAGGGTGTTAGGACCCTGTATGACCGGTGTCAGAGCTTGATCCGCATTGCTGGCAGTACGTCGGGCTCGTTCCCAGTGAGAGTTGGACTCCGCCAAGGCTGCCCTTTGTCACCGATTCTGTTCATAACCTTTATGGACAGAATTTCTAGGCGCAGCCAAGGTGTGGAGGGCATCCGTTTTAGTGGTCTGAGGATCAGGTCTCTGCTTCTTGCAGATGATGTGGTCCTGTTGGCTTCATCAGAACGTGATCTTCAGCTTTCGCTGGAGCGGTTTGCAGCCGAGTGTGAATCAGCTGGGATGAGAATCAGCTCCTCTAAATCTGAGACCATGGTCTTGATTCGGAAAAGGGTAGAATGCCTTCTCCGGGTCAGGGATGAGGTCCTGTCCCAAGTGTAGGAGTTTAAATATCTTGGGGTCATGTTCACGAGTGAGGGAAGACTGGAGCGTGAGATCGATAGGCGGATTGGTGCTGCATCTGCAGTGGTGCGGGCGTTGTACCTTTCTGTCATGATGAAGAGAGAGCTGAGTCAGAAGGCGGAGCTCTCGATTTACTGGTCGATCTACGTTCCTACCCTCACCGATGGTCATGAGCTTTGGGTAGTGACCGAAAGAACGAGATCGTGGATACAAGCGGCCGAAATTAGTGTTCTCTGAAGAGTGGCTGGGCTCTCCCTTAGAGATAGGGTGAGAAGCTCGGTCATTCGGGAGGGGCTCTGAGTAGACCCGCTGCTCCTCCACATCGAGAGGAGCCAGTTGAGGTGGCTCGGGCATCTGGTCAGGATGCCTACTGGACGCCTCCCTGGTGAGGTTTTCCGGGCACGTCCAACTGTGAGAAGACCTAAAGGTAGACCCAGGACACGGTGGAGGGACTATGTCTCTCACCTGGCCAGGGAATGCCTTGGGATTGCCCCGGAGGAGCTGGCCCAAGTGGTTGGGGAGAGGGAAGTCTGGCCCTCTCGCCTTAGGCTTCTGCCCCCGTGACCCGACTCTGGATAAGTGGATGAAAATGGATGGATGGATGGATGGATGGATAACTAACATTTGTTTTCTGATCTGAAACATTCAGAGTTGACAAAAATGCAAAAGCATGAAGAATCCGTGGGAGGGACAACACGTTTTTCACATCAGTACAGTTGGGTTAAACTAGAGTGGAGCTAACAACACTGAACTTCATCTTTGTTTCCCATCACCAACTCTTCTTTGAGGAATCCTGAGCCTTCCCACTGCTCTCACTGACCGGGATTCAAACCCAGTCATGCTGTTAGACTCCTCTGTGTGTGTACTTCATTGTTTGCCATAGAAAGGTGGTGTTTACAAAGTTCTGTCAGGATGACTGGTTTTGACATGCTGCATAAATGACAGCAGCTCTCCCGTGGTGCAGGTGGATGTCAGCTCAGCTGAGGGGATCACTGCAGGAGCAGCAGCTGCCTCTCAAAACACACACACACACACCTATTTTGGAATAAATTATAATTATCCGTTAAACAAAAAAACTGGACTAGAGCCCAAACAAGAATGAAAATCTGGTGTCTTACCCACTGCTGCAGCATCTCATTGAACCCTGGGGTCTGTTTTTTTTTTTGTGGCCAAAACCTTTTGATTTAATAATATGCAAATTCTGCCTAATCCCACTGATGTGATGTGTATCTGTGATGAAGATGGATCTGAGTGTGCAAGCAGCCAGGAATCTCTCCCGCTGTTGGATTAAACTCCATCACTCGGGGCCAAATCCCAAAAACGTTTTTCCTCTTCTGTCATCTTCTGATCAGATACCGTCTCGGCATGCAAAGGGAGACGTTTTGAAGATAAAGTCAAGCTTGCAAGAGAACTGCATTGTCTGTTTTTGCTCTGATAAATTTCACCGTTAGGTGTAGATCTGCATCCAAAGTAACTTTTTGGGTCTGTGGGAAATTATGCAATCACTGTGACATCTGCTTGTTTGATTATTTTGAACGTTGCAGCAAATGGCATGATCCTTTTTATTTTTTATTTCTTTCTCCAAACATGTTGCCCTGTGTTTCAGAAAGGAGTTCAAAGCTTTGCTGCAAAAATTTGGGAGAAACTGAACATTCTGTGTAGCTGAATGATTTTCTTTTGTCGAGCTTGAGGATGTTTTAATAGCTTGTTTAAAATAAACACGACTGAATGCTACGCATGCACGTAGTCACAGAGGTGTAGACCTGACTCATTCATTAAATGTAACACAATATTGACATATTTTCACCACTTCTTACATACTTTACAGTACTCTTGAGTACTCCTTTTCCTTTCGTAAGTTACCCCCCCCCCCCCCCACTTACCCCAAAGAGGAATTCTACCTGCAGAAATTAAACAATAAACAGATAAATAAATACATTGTTATCCTACATGTTATCATTTCCCCTCTAAACACAACTTTTCCACATTCCTATAACGACGTCGGATTTCCTTCTAGGATTAATAAAGTATTTTTGAATTTAATCGATTAACTTTTCCATGATCATTAAACTCAGTGTATTGTTTCATTTCCTGAAACCACCTTTTGATCGGACAAAACAGAAATATTCCATCTCCAGTACTTTAAAACTCTTTATTTAACTCATTTTTTGTTTAATTGGAGCACAGATGCTACTTTTAGATCCTTTACTGTTTAAACCAGGCTCAGGTGGCACTGAGAGGTCCAACCCCATTACACCAACCACATCTGCCTGAAGCACTGATACAAGGCAGGATGGATCCATGCTTCATGTTGGTGACACCAGATTCTGACCCAACATCTGAAATCCAAACTCATCCGACCCGTAAAGGTTTTCTTCTGGTCCAGTTCTGTTGGTCTGTGAATTATAGGAACCAGTGCTTATTTGCTTATTTGAGCTTCTGTCGTTTTCATCATCCAGAATCAGTCCGAACATTTTCAGTAACCTCTGGAGATGGCTGTGGGTTCAAATCTCAGTAGATCAGCAGGTTCTGTGATACTCAGACCAGCCCATCTGGTACCATCAAAGCCACTTAAATCTAATTTCTTCACCATTCTAATGCTCAGGGTCAATTTTAGCGAGTCCTATTTACCATGACTAGAAGCCCAAGTAAAATGAGTTTCTGCCATGTGATTGACTGATGTACTATTTGAATCGACACACATTTTAACATTTTAGATGGGGTGGAGCCAGTTGAGTTGGCTCGATCATCTGGTTAGGATGCCTCCTGGACTTTTCTCTAGTTTTCTGGACACGTCCAACTGGAAGAAGACCTGAAGGAAGACCTAGGACCGACTGGAAGGACTATGTTTTGCAGCTGACCAGGAAACGCCTTGGCATTCCTGGAGCCGGCCCAAGTGGCTGGGGAGAGGGAAGTCTGGGCATCCCTGCTTAGGCTGCTTCCCCCGTGACCAGACCATGGACGGACGGAATGGATGGACGGACGGACGGACGGACGGATGGATGGATGGATGGATGGATGGACGGACGGACGGACGGACGGACGGACAGACGGACGATGATTTACCAGCTTTGATATGAAGAGATGAAGTCTTTGATTTCTAAGAAGCATGGCATGTCTCCAGCAGAACATTATCTGTTTGTGGGAAAAAAACGATCTGTTTTCTCTGAGGCTGTTCAGACATATTGGTGACATGATAACAGCAAGCTGCTCTGGAGATAAAATCATCCAGTTTGACAGATGGGAGCCTAAAGTCGGGCAGTGCTGTATTAAAACGAGTCAGGCACATTTCGGGAGTTTATTCTGAAGAACGTGTGTCTGTATGTGGAAGTGCAAACTCCTGCTGCTGCATGACAGGACCTCAGTTTAAATGAGAAGCTTTATTTGAAACAACCCTTCCTGCCTGTAGGGTCTTTGTGTCATCACCATCCACGGGATCTGGGCACTATTTTAGTAAACTCACAATAAAAGAGCCATCTTAGAACACGTTTGATTAGAGAACCCCTGATGTGTTCTTTACAATAAAACAGGACTAGTTCTGCGTGGATCTTATGTGAATTTGACTTAAATAAATCCTGCATGCGCACCAGAGCTAAGTTTACCGTATTGCTGCCTCATTATCCAGGTTACTCAGTGACAAGAAGCTCTGAGGATTGCAAATTATAAACACACTCAGCTGGCAGCAGTTCTGCTGCAACAGATGCCCACCAGACAAATCCGCTTTGCTGCATGCCCGCTTCCCACTTCGACTGTGGATGAGTCACTCTGTCTGTCAGGCATATTTCTCATCTCTGCATCTAATATAGTGACTGGAAATTGGTTTTTGGAGAGTTCAGCTCTCTGCATACAAGTTGAGCAATTTAACAGTCTCCTCATTTAAATTTGACATTTTATTTGACTCACTGAGCAACACGTTGGGTTGTCACTACATGAGTGTGTTCTCTGCACATATCACACCACCGGTGTATTATTGTGACTCCTATTGGTCATATGTTTGCATATGTTGCATAGTTGTCCGTTTACAAATGTAAACTTCTTCTTCTTTTTTTGTCAAACTTAAAAGTTTCAGATCAGAAAACAAGTTTCTACATCAAACATATTTACATTTTTAAAGCTGTTTTTAAATGATTTCCTTTATTAAGAGAAACAAAGCTATCCAAACCAAGCTGGCCAAAGGAGAAAAAATACTATTCCCATTATGTCAATTAACCACATCAACCACATGCTTTCAAAATCTGAGTAAAATCTCACCAGCCGCACACAGACATGCATAATCAGTACTTCAGCTGAACCCATCTGACAGCATGAAGCTAAAAGCATGACAACACGCTCTGTGATGGTACGAATCCACCTCTGCATTTTAGAAAAGATCATAGCAACAGTCACATATGGTGGAGGTAGTGTGATGGTCTGGGGCTGCTAATCAAATTCTGTAAATAATTGTGAGACAGAATTAATTTTGAATAATTCAATCAAAAATGAATTTGCTGTATGAGATCTGAGTCACTGTGACCCTTAGAAGGCCACCAATCATGTAACACCATCAAATATTTTAATAATTATTGAACACTGGATTTTAAGTACCTGTTGAAATTTTAGGAAAAAATTCTTATACTACTTTGTTTTAAATGAGGTCATCAGATTTGGAACAGTTACCCTAAGGCTGGTAGAGTTTTCACCTCCTAGGTAAAACTGTGGAACAAAAACAAACATGTTACTTTATCTACTTTTGTTAGTTATATTAATGTCTTGTTGTGTGTGTGTGTGTGTGTGTGTGTGTGTGTGTGTGTGTGTGTGTGTGTGTGTGTGTGTGTTGTTCTAACATGTCTTTTTGTACTGTCCTGTCAAATAAACTTAAACTATGAACTTAAAGTGAATTTCCCCACTGTGGGTTTAATAAGGTTTATTCTAGTCTAAACTAAACTAAATGAAGATAACTTAAATACATCAAAATATTAGTCTGTAAATGGCATTAGTAGTGGCTAACGTAAGTACAGCACGCACAATCTTATCTTATTGTGTACTTTGTGTACACATTTTGCTTGCATGATTAGTTTAAATGTTCATGGAGGGTTTGTGTCACAGCGCCCCCTATGTGCTCCTGACGCTCTCAGCAGAATCCAATTTTTCTCAGTGGCAGGTCGATAGAACATATTTTTAAAAAGGTTTACAGAATCACACAACTTTCCTGCGTGACAAAATGATGCCCTTCATGTTCTGAGTTAAATTTCCAAATTTATTATTGCAAACTGCATTTTTCACCATCTAGAAAACTGGAACATTTTATGAAAAACTTAGAAGGCAGCCATGTTGATTTACTCCTGCTACTCCTGGGCTACTCCTGCTATAAAGGTGTTCGTGAGAACCATGCAGGACCAAACCTGTCCTGACCAAATTATAAATAAAAACAGGTAGCTTGATGAGTCGTTCAGAAAAGTAATTGAAGAATTAGGTATGATAAACATTATTTTAATATCTATATAACTTTTTATATTACAATTCTCATTTTAGCTCTTTGGATTTTATATTTTAAACTTAATTTAATCTTTTACCAGTGCATCCTCTGTGGGACCCCTCTGCCCCGGCGGCGGTGGTCGGCTGTGGCGGCCTGGGTGCTTTCCGTATGTTCCTGGGTGATGGTGGGGGTCTCTGCCCTCCCTGCCGTGGGCGCCCGGTGTCAGTGCCTCGGCTGCTGCTGTCCAGGTGGATGGCTCCCCTGATAGCGTATCCTTATCCTTATCTTAGCTGGTCTGGCTCATCTGATCTCAGCCAATGGTGCTTTTTTATCATGGGGAAGGGCGTGTGTGTGTGTGTGTGTGTGTGTGTGTGTGTGTGTGGGTGTGCGTGTGTGTGTGTGTGTGTGTGTGTGTGTGTGTGTGTGTGTGTGTGTGTGTGTGTGTGTGTGTGTGTGTCAGTGGAGGAGTGTTGTGAAGGTTTTTTTTTTATTGTCAGACTGTTTTTAAAATTCTGGGGATGGGAGGGAATGTGGGTATGTGGGGCCTTTTTAATTTGTTAAGCACTTTGAGTTGCATGTATTGTAGGAATAAGTGCTATATAAATAAAGTTGATTGATTGATTGAGGTAAAATACGCATGGAAAGTATTGTTCAAAAACTCACTAGATTTTTTTTCCAAACTTCATGACAGCGGCATTAAAATTTCACTAGGTATTTATAATTTTTAAATAAATTTCATCCTTTAATTCTTAGATCAAATTACAATTACAATTTATTTCTGAAGCACTAATAAAAACAAAGACGTGTACCAAAGTGCTTCTGTACAATAAAAATACATAAGAGGAGGAAATAGTAAAGTAACAACAAATCATAGTAAAACAAACCACTTCAGGGCGAAATTTATATATTATTTAAGTAGTTTTTTCACGGCATTGTTTTATATTTAAAACATGTACGCCACATTTTTGTAGAGGCTATATGGTAAATTGGCTTGCCTAACCGCCTTCTCGCCAGGCTCCTCCTCCCGTTTTTAACTGTAAACATCCTGCTGATTTTAAAAGGACTGCGCTGAGCGGGAGGAAGGCGGCTGGCGCCATCTTGGTTGCTTTAATGAGTACAACAAGGGAGAATTTACTGGGAGAAATTACCTAATCGTTGTGATTTCACTCAGAGAGGGCACCTTTCGGTAAGCGTCTTTGCAGCGGCAATTGTTGCGCGTTGGGTTTCGTTCCTAACTAAAGGGCGTAGACGTGCATGTCGGGCTTTTGTCATCGCGGCCTTGTGCGAAGAACCGCTGGCTAAAACGATGGTGTTGAACTGATGGAGGGTGAAAGTTTGAGTGGACATCAAAACAGTCTTTTTTGTGCTCATAAGAGTGAAAAATAATTTAAGAGCCAATATTTAGAATGTGAATGATTGTATTGTTGATTAAATGTGCTGGTCCGCTCGCTCTGCTTACGAATTCATTGCTTCTTTTGTAGTTAGCTTTCGGCTAATTTAGTTCGTCCCACTTGATGGCGCCGACTATTTACTGGCGTCGTCCATCACTTTGACGCTTTCAGGCGTTTTTCTGCGTCTGGTGAGTGCGCGTGTGTGTGGATATTGTACTTGTGCAGAATTTATGCGGTGCTGTGTGTAAAGGTACTGTTTAAAATTGTAAATTGCAAAAGTTTCTCCTCTTTCACGCGATGCATTTCCAGTGTGTGCCCATTGGACTGAGAAATAGGCGGAACTAACTTGAATTTGTTTTGATAACGCATTGCTGCCTATTTATTTCACTTCATTGATGTTTTACACAAATGTAACGTTCATAACCGGTTACCTTTTCATGGAAACAAAGCAAGTAAACGTAACGTGAGCTGACTTAATAGCCACCGATAATAAAGTGTGTGTATTTGTCCTAATAAAACACTATAACGTTTAGAAACACGTGTATTCATACAATTACATTTTTTCTTTAACGACCTGTAGCTCGAAAAAACTATTTGTGTCGTTGAAATTGGTTAAAGAGATTAAACTGGACCGCCAAAATGACACACAACTGACCACATGAGATTTTTGAGCATATTGCTGTTCTTGGCGTGTGTGGCCCCTTTGTTTTTGCCCACTGCTGCTGATTATCAAATCTACTGGTTGAGTTTGTGTTGCAAGATTGTAGTTTCATGACTTTATGAAGGGCTGCCAACTTTAGCAATCCGAAAAGGACAGAGTTTGACATAAATTACACAATTAGTCGTGTAATTTAGCCATGTCTGGGTAAATCAGATTATGTGAAGCCTATAAGAGATAAAAATAGGTATTTAAATGCAAATCAAAGCCCCTAGAGACGAGCTAATTATGAGCAAATGTTATGTAATGATTTGAAAATTTACATTTTCATAATATACATTTTACACGTATTGTCATTGCAGCACTGTTGTGTTATGTCCTTAGTTATAGCTGTGTTATTCATGTGGCTGATTCTTACAGAAACTGTATGTTGCTACTATTATGCTCAGGGTTAAGTACCGTGTGTATTTATGTTAAACTATAAACATGCGTTATGTGTGTTTACGTTAACCAGAGTGAATTGTTTTTCCTAGGTAAGCCATACTATCATAGGGAGTGCTTGAACCCGGGGAGCCAGGGCAATGTTTTACGCCCACTTTGTCCTCAGCAAACGTGGGCCGCTGGCCAAGATCTGGCTGGCGGCCCATTGGGACAAGAAGCTGACCAAGGCCCATGTGTTTGAATGCAACTTGGAGAGCAGCGTGGAGAGCATCATTTCACCCAAGGTAACAAGAACACTTCTGGTTACTGGTGGCTTTTCCTTCTGTCTTCACCTTTCCCTGTTTGTGGCCAGCTCCATCCAGATCAGGAGTGGAGAACTTTTATTTGACTTTGAAAACACAAAGGGCTAAAATAATTGATCTGTGTGAAAAATAGTGATGCATTATTCAAAAAGTCTTTACTGTTAAATCACTCAGTACTTTCTCTCATGACATTTGTTCCTGCCGCTCTGTGTTGGGGTGGGCAGGATGTTCCAAACATAACATGATACTTCAGAGTATTCTGATGATGAGAATAAATCTGGTGGGGAAAGTGATTAATTCGTAAATCGTTTGGCAGGAATACCAGGGCTCTATGAAGTTCTTTTTATCCCAAATTCAGCTTTTTTCTATTTTATTCTTAATTCCACATTTTTATTCCAATTGTTTTTTAAAATCCTAAACAGTTCTCAACTATGAAGTGAATGAGTGATAATTCAACACACCAGTAGCCAAATAACCCAGTATTTAATGACTGTTGTTTATAAAAGCCCAGGACTTAATTCCCATAGTTCTATCATTTACTGTAATAATATATTTTATTGTACTTTTCTCGTTTGCTTTTTCTATAAATTTCTAATCTATAGTCCTTATTGTTCATCGTCATCTGGTATCTTTGGCTTCCAGGTGAAGATGGCGTTGCGTACATCTGGCCACTTGCTGCTCGGGGTGGTGAGAATCTACCACAGGAAGGCCAAGTATCTGCTTGCTGACTGTAATGAAGCCTTCATCAAGATCAAAATGGCCTTCAGACCTGGTGAGAAGTGCTGTTACATTGTTGGAGTAACACCTAGTGTATGGTCCGATTACACAGGTCTTCCTGCTCTACGTGACAAGTCTTCTTGTTCCTGTGTTCAGGTGTTGTGGATCTTCCTGAGGAAAACAGAGAGGCAGCTTACAACGCCATCACTCTACCTGAGGAGTTCCATGACTTTGATCAGCCACTTCCTGATCTGGAGTAAGTCGACCAGAGTCGTATCGTAACATGTTAAAAGTGTTCTAAAAGAGGACATGTAACTGTATGGATGATCTACAATAGAATAGAATAGAAACAGACGATGACCTGTTGGTCACCCCTCAGCTTCGGAACAGATTTTTATCTGCTGCTGACCTAAATGCCATTTCTGGCTCTTTTCCTGTCAGTGACATTGATGTGGCACAGCAGTTCACCTTGAACCAAAGCAGAGTAGAAGAGATCACCATGAGGGAAGATGTTGGGAACATCAACATCCTGCAGGACAATGACTTTGGTGAGACAAAGATAAGCTGAGTTTTTCTCCACTCCATCTGAGCGTATGAAAGGACAAAGGAAAAACAAGTCTGTGGTTCTGCTCCTCAGCTGATTTCGGTATGGATGACCGAGAAATTATGCGTGATGCCAGCACATTTGAAGATGACATCATCCAAGGTGCCACAGCCTCAAACCTTTTGCTGGAGGCAGAGCCCGGTCCAGCTAACCTCCCCGACAAATCCAACCACATGGAGTATGATGACTTTGGGGACGGCCCTATGGGCAACAGTGATGGTGGGATGCTGGGTGAGTTTTGCCTTGATGGCTCATGGTTGACCGTTTAGGTCTAACAGTAAAGTTCTTCTGAAGGACATTTTTAACATTGCATGATCATTCCTCTTCCAGTTGACAAGCTGCTGAGCTCCGAAGATGGAGGTGGCATCTTTGATGATCCTCCAGCCATCACAGAAAGCGTCATGATGCCTCCAGATCACGGAGATGATGAGGACGACTTTGACAACCTTCAGTCGCGTAAGTATCAGTTTACAATGAAACAAGTGTTTTTAGCTGTTCCTGAGCGTGTGTGCGCTGTCGTCTAGAAGAAGGTTCTGGTTTTGTGTCTGTCCAGCTGGTCCAGACAGTCCAGACTCTGGCCCGACTGAACCACTGCCAGCAATGGCTGACCAAACGGAGCAGACCACACTTGTTCATAATGAGGAGGAGGCATTCGCCCTGGAGCCCATCGACATCACTGGTAGGTCCCACTTCCTCCTGTCTACTTACTGATTTAGACTTTAAATAAGACACTTTGTTTCATCAAACTTATCTGGGAACAAAAAATTATTAAAAAGCTGCCGCTGACTGTTGGTGGTGAATGTACGGAAGTCTGAGAGGTCATCGATGCAGAAAAAATGGCTGTTTTGAAAATGCTCTAGCTGTACTAAACATCTGGATTTCCTGTTTACTGCATTCATAGTTTTTAATGAATAGTCAACTTATTTTCTTTTAACATTTTCAGAATACTTTTCTATGTTTTTCTTCATGCTTACTTTGCTTTTGTTTCTAGTGAAAGAGACCAAGGCGAAGCGTAAAAGAAAGCTGATCGTGGACAGCGTGAAGGAGTTGGATAGTAAGACCATCAGAGCCCAGCTGTCTGACTACTCTGATATCGTGACCACTTTGGATCTGGCTCCTCCCACTAAGAAGCTCATGATGTGGAAGGAGACTGGAGGAGTGGAGAAGCTCTTCTCTCTACCTGCCCAACCCCTATGGAATGCTAGACTACTCAAGGTACACCAGCACTATTAGTTACAAGTTAGTATCCACCCAACAACGAGAGATGGAGGAGGGGCTGGTTTGGTGCTTCTTTCATACTCGTGTAAACACTGAATGAAAGGCCCAATACTCGCCCTGCGGTCTTCAGCAAAGTGCACTTGAAGAAAGTGCAGTAAGGCTTTGATACGCATTTGTGCTAATAGCCGAATTGAGACAGGGAGCATTGCATCGTTGACCGCAATGCATGCTTGGATACTGGTCGCTGTAATGCGTTTAGAACAAAAAACCTTTATCAACAACTTTCAAACAATCTAATGCAGGGTATCCGCGGGTCCTTAAAAAGTCTTAAATTAGCTTTTCCAAATTTAAGACCTTAAAAATCCTTAAATGACAAATAATCCTTAAATACAGTTTCCAAAGGTCTTAAATCACCAAAGACCCAATAAACAAGATTCTGTTATTTCTATAAAATTTTCGTGAATTTCTAGTTGGTGTTCAGCGTTTTTTGTGTACGATGTTGGCGTAAGCGGAACCATACACATTCAGTTGGTTGTGAAAGGCCCATTTTTAGATGAGCACATTAGCTGGTTAAGCTAGTGGGAGCATGCGCCATGGGGAAGTGCAAGTTTAATGGTAACTGGATGGCTAATCCCACGATCGTGGCGTGGTTAGCACCGGTTCCAGGCAATAGCTGGAAATTATAGCTTAAAATTTTTTAAATAAAGTTTTTAAAAATGATAAATGACCTGCACTTGTATAGCACCTGTCATAGTAAGGACTCTGGGGGCGCACTGACAGAGGCACCACCGGTACCTCCGATCACCACCAGCAGGCAAGGTGGGCTACGTGTCTTGCCCAAGGACACAACAGCAGAATTTTCTGTCTGGAGCCGGGATTGAACCTGCAACCTTCCGATTACTGGACTACCCGCTCAACCTGTTGAGCTACTGCTGCCCTGCTTAAAGAGCTTAAATTTGGTCAAAGTGGCCTTAAAAAGTCTTTGTCTAAAAAATTTAGAGCATCAGCTAATCGTCCTAAAATGAACTACTTTCATTAGAAAATACATATTTTCAGAAAAGGAACTTGAGCCTTTTCTTCTGCAGCAATGGATTGTGGGTAATACTCTTCACCCAAGTCCGCAGCAATGCTGACTTGGGTGAAGCGTGGATCAAGGCTGCAAAAGGGGCGTGATCAACATCCACACTTGAGAATCTGAACACCTTACACCCATAGGTGGGATTGCGCAATTGAAGGGTGGAGGTGTGAGTATTAGGATTGGGCTCAGGGTCCGAAATTAACACTCGCCACTCGCCAAATGGAGCAATTTGCTCGTAAATTTTTGAGCTCTATCTGCCACATGGTGAGTAAATGTTTGCACCAAATTAGTTATGTTTATCGGTCATCTTCCATGGATTTCTGATACTCCTCCCGCCTGCATGCAATGTACACAAACGTACGCGAAACGTGAACGCCGCATCCAACGTCATTTCCACCTATCCCATTCAATCAGTTTATCAAGTTAGCAGTTAGCTTTGTGTTTAAACTAGTGGTGAAATGTGGCGGTTTTTAACTGGAGTCAGCCAGCCTTCCAAAAGAAAACTCGTCGAACTGGAAGAAAAACCACCAGGACCAGTGGCACCCAGAAGATTTTGTGAAAAGTGGCGAACCGGAGATGGCGGAGTCGTAAGACAATGGCTACATTATGATGGCCACGTAGCGTTGCTGCCTTTCACAGACAACTGGCCCTCGGCATTCTTCAAATATCCAAAAAAAAAAAATGCCCATACTTTCGACTTTGTCGTCTTTGAGGGATAATAAATGTCCCGAGTGCCGTCTCCTCTGGCCATTATTTCAGCTTTAGCTTAAAGAAAGTTTTGGTCGTAAACAACAAAGTGCGCACGTGCCGCCGGCAACTTCAGCAGATGATACAGTGGCTGGTAAGGGTCACCGCGCCTACACCGCAGCCACTGTAATCCACCGAGATAATATATATCTTTTTAAAACAAGACGGTTATTATTGTTGTCAACTTTTTTACTGGGGTTTACCGCTACACCGGTTACCGTGACAACCCTAGCCCTGACACACTTTCAGATATTCTCATGGTGCAGCTGTGTTCTCCAGAGATCAAGGACTAGGACCCAAATGAGGCTGTAATGCTTTGGCACAAAGACGGTGTCAGAAGCAGGAGGCCAGACTTCATGGACAGAGAAAACAAGGAGTCTGTCTAGATTTCAATGAAAGAGTTCATAAAAACATCTCTAAAAATAAATAAATAAATAGTAAAAATGACAAAAGAGTTGTTTTTCTTATTAATTGAAGTTTTAATTATTTTGTCATTCTGTTTGGAATCAACATAATATAGAGTAACATGCTTTAGGTAGATCTAAATCATTTAGAATTTTGGCCGGTAAAAAATATGCTTGGCCGGTAGATTTTCATCATCTACCGGCCAACTTGGCCGGTGAGTAAAAAAATTAATTTCGGACCCTGATTGGGCCTAAGATGTAGTTTCCTTTAGACACACTAAAGCAGTTTGTAAATTAAATTGAGAATATTGATTTTACAAAAGGTCCCTTCTCAGAGTTTCATTGTTACATCCCAGATGTTCACACGCTGCCTGACACCTCTGGTGCCAGACGAGCTGAGGAAGAGGAGAAAGGGCGGCGAGGCTGATAGTCTGGATGAGTTCCTGAAAGAGCTGGAGAACCCAGAGGTGCCCAGAGAGGAGATCATGACGCAGCACCGAGATGTTATTGGTGAGTGATGGCCACGTTCCAGCTCTGATGCTTCGAGTGGAGGCTTGTGGCTAACCCTGTTTTAAAAATGTGTTGTTGCAAAAATATGCTCTACTTGCCTTCATTGGTTTGTACTTTTATTTGAAATATTTCTGCTATCCGCCCCTTTAGACCAGACCATCATGGAGGAGCCCAGCATGCTGGCACCTTCTGTAATGGAAGGCAGCAGGACGACGTTGGATGAAACCGTCATGCCCCCTCCATCCACCCCTCGTGGTGTTAAACGCAAAACTGTTGACAAGGAGAACACCCTTCCTGTGAGTACTCAACTTTTTATGTCTTCAAAGTTTTGTTCTTTGACACAATTTAGTTATTTTGTCCTCATAAGGTTGCATTGGATTTATCGGCTGTTTAGGTGCAATGACTCTAGTTTGTATGATGCAGTAAACATAAATGCATCCGTACTACTCCTGTGGTTTAAGTTTGGGTATGTCCCTTGTTTGGTTGCTGGTTTTCAGATGGCTTCACTGGAGCAGCAGCAGCAGCAGCAGCTATTGGCAGACCGCTCAGACCTGTCTCAGCAGCTCGGCATGTCTCAGATTGATTTACCTGCAGAACAGACGAGTGTGGACCTCACCCAGCTTGTTCCTGAGCTTGACCTCATTGAAGATAAGCCTACAGATAAGAAGACCGACAGTGAAGAAGAAGGGGTGAGAGGAAGCCACAGAGTATCAAGCTTTGATTAATTGCTTCAAAGCTAACAAGTGAAAAGTGATCCATCAAAAAAAGTTTTTGGTGACTGCGCTTCTTGAGGAGTTCTAACTATCATCTGTGGTTCACAGGAAGAAGACGGTCAGGCTGGAGACCAGGATCAGGAGGAGAAGAGATGGAACAAGAGAACCCAGCAAATGCTGCACGGCCTTCAGGTAGAAGAGCCTGGCATAGATCAACTGTGTTTTTTTTATTTCAGGTCACCTGAAGTTTAGTGCAGAAGTGTATTTCCTGGTTGTATTTATAGTTCTGTGCCTCTTCCCGTAGCGCGTCATGGCGAAGACTGGTGCAGACTCTGTCAGTCTGCTTGAGTTGTGCCGAAACAACAACAGAAAACAAGCAGCTGCCAAGTTTTACAGTTTCCTGGTCCTCAAGAAGCAGCAAGCCATCGAAGTCACTCAGTCTCAGCCCTACAGCGACATCATCGCCACAGCTGGACCAAAATTCCACCTCATTTAGAGATTGGAAAAACAAACACTGCTTGCAACAGACATCCTTTTTTACTCTTTGCCTTTTTTATTTTGTTTTCCTGTTGAACCATTTTTCCCCCTTGGGAAGGGTTTGAAGCTTTTAAGAAAATGATTTTACTGTACTACAAATATAATCCTACAGTATTGGTTCATGAGGAGTAAGGAATGTTTTACAAGTATATTTATAAAGGAAACTTACCAGTTACCTATTTGAAAATTTGCTTCATAATGTTTTGTAAGTTAAAGATCTGTTGTCGGCTCATTCATTATCTTTAGTATGATGTCCCCTCTTTCAGCTTCAGTACTTAAAATCTGGCATCATCACACGTGATCCTGTATTGGTTCTGTACATTTTCTGGAAAGGTACTGTTATTGCTCAGAAGCGTAAACTCTCCATCACCTTCCTGCTGCACTTGTTGGGTAGGCAAAAAACCTAGTCTGTCAACGATAAAATCATACCTGGCATTATGTTTCTGATGTATAATTCAGCCAATTCATCGGTTACGTTTAATGTACTTTTTTTTTTTTTTTACGTTTATGCTCATCAGTCTCTTGCATTATGCAACGAGGCAACTTGTTGCAAATCACTGTCCCATCTTTTTAGACTTTAGATAACTTCTAGTTGTGATACATCTGTAAAAAAATAAAGTGTTTCTAAAACTTGGCTTAGTAAAGGAGTCTGTGGTCATTAAAAGCAATATTTTATGACAGAGGTTCATAGATTTGAGATTCAAATCATGGCTGTGGCCTTTCTGCATGGCGTGAGCATGCTTAGGTTTTTTTTCAGGCTTCCTCCTACAGATGTGAAAAGTGATGTGGTTCTGTCAGATGATCTTTCCAGGGTGACCTTTGTCCCATTACTCAATAACTGCTGGAGATTGGTACCAGCTCCTCAGCGCTCACGAGTACGTGTTTCTCAAGAAGAGTGGGTGCGTCAAATTTGGAATTGAACGTAAATTCATTTAGAAGCTGTTTGTGTACAAAATACAGAATAATGTCTGAAATACAAAATAGTGGAAAACAACTTTATAAGCGGAGCGAAAGGATGGAATAAACTTCATTTAGCCATGTTTTAAAATTACATGTTTCTACACGGACATGAAAGGAGATGCACCCAAAGCGGAAAAGTGCATCACCAAATTCTTTCCCCCTTTCTCTGGCGTGGACCAACACCGGCTCATGTCTTCACGTAAAGAGTCCACCTCTACTTCTGTCGCAGCTATGGCTTCTACAAGCGGTACTTTGGACTCTCCAGTCAAACAGATCCAGATTGAAGGACTGGTAAGTGTGCCTGCTGTCATTTCAGAGAACCGAGCTGCTTTTGCAGAGAAACGGTTGCTACCAAACGCTAAGTGTTAGCATCATCATGGCGCGGAGATAATGAGCATCCGAAGTAGTCTATTCCTTATTTTGATTGTGGTTTCCCCAACCGCATCCTTTGACAATTCTATTTTTTATATACACTACTTTACATGAAAGTACAATTATTCCACAACTGTCTCGGTAAAAGAGTAATTGGGCTTGTTTTGGGTTAGCTGCCTGATGCTTAGCTTGCAACTAAGGGAGCGTTTAATTCTAATGCCGGGGCCTCCCTGTTAGGGATTTTCTAGATGGTAGTGACGGTGTTTATTTCCTTTTTATACTATTTACATTTACTGTTTATGCAAATATTTATATATGTTAATGCGAGACATTCCTAGCATCATCTTTTGTTGAACTGTTATGAAAACTGCTACGGGGAGGCATCCTATGGGCTCCAAATCAAAATCCCGTCATCATCAAATTTTAATAATAAAATATTTACGAAAAACAAATAAATGTTTTTAATCTTTAAATTAAGTTATGAAATAATTATAATAATAGTTACATTTCTCACATTGTTTTGTAAACAATCAGTGTTATTTGATTTGTTAAAGATTTTGTGTATAAAAACCTTTTTCGTGACGTCATTAATTCAGACAAGTTTTCCAGAAAATAACTTTATGGCCACTTAAGTTGTTTTTACATTTGAAATTAATTATGTCAGGAATCAAGCTTTAGGCTTGTGTTAAAATCAAATGCATACACGAATAAAGTTTTACATGTTTTAGTAAACACATTGCTTCATGCATATTTTTACAACATAGTTTCAAAGTGAGTGTTGCTCTAATGACTTGTTTTTTATTCATACTTAGTGTTTTTGTTGAAAGTGACCATAAAACGCAGTCCATCTTTACATTCTGTAATACCTCTGTACAAACAGCAGAGGACAAACTTGCTGCGTTGGCATCCACCAGTAGGAAGACTTATTTTTCTCATTAAAACTGTCCTTGGGTATCAGGCTCTATTGACAAATTTAAATATTTTACCTCAATTATTTGTAATATTTCACCTTCTGATATTTTTCTAATTCCATCCACAACCTTGTTAACTGAATGTTTTAATCCCAGATGCGAGCCCCTTCTTCTGTGTGATCTCATTTCTATTCAGGGTGCTGGAGGAGATGTTTATTTCAGGTAGAATTATGAACCTCGTTTCACCTGAATGCATTGATATGCAGCAGTTGCTGCTGCATTACATCATGACCCTTCTGTCAGAGGTTTAGCTGCAGGTTTGCCTGTAGTTGGTATCACTGCTTCTGTGTTGTTGAAATGGTTGTTTTCCCACTTTAGAAGACTTTCTCAGTGGTTGTTGCTGGTACAGAATTAGATTGCAGCTCTGCAATGAGTTTCTATTAAACACCAACTGTGATTGAGCAATCGCCCGTGTTTGGGGAAAAAAGGAATAGCCTGGTTTCATTTATTCTGACGTACGACGCACGTCAGACGGCGCTTTTATGTCATGAACTGAGGAAGAAGTCTGAGTACATTGTGCGGTGTATTTTTGGTGCGTTGAATTTGAAAAGCTCTGGGATTTTCATGCAAAGACAGGAAGAGTTTAATCTAAATGTTTCTTGAAACGGCGCCAGCATTGATTTATCTTTTTTTTTTTGTTTCAAAGCTGGTGTAGGAGTATGAAAAGAACAGTGTGAACAGTCAGCTCTTCCCCTGAGGCTTTTACACATGCCTTAGGCCCTTAAGCCTGGGCTTGTCAGGAATATGTCTCATAATAATGTGACACAGATCGGATGCCATGGACACAGGAGACCACTTACTATCCTCATGGTACACATTATACACACCAGTCAGTATCTCTGGCTGCTGTCTGTTCAGTTATTCTATGGAAACCTTATATTGTTTTACAGAAACTTGCCTCAAATTGAAATTTTATGTTATTTTGAAGAAAAAATGGAAAAATCTTAAATAAAAGATTTTAGGCTGAGTCAACCAGGTGTTATCCTGTCTGGTTTAAGGGAAGTTGTTTTGGTTACTCCCCACTTTACCTTTTAGATTCTTTCAGATTATACATTCTCCAGAATCTTCACATTTTAAGCCAGATTTGGACCGACATGTTTGAGAAATTTTCTCTTCAAAGTCAGCAGGCAAAAGCTGACAGATGAAGTGAGAATCTGCCATAGTCTTCATCCATGGCTTAACCCAACAGATGACTCCCACAGCACTTCTCTACCAAGCACCTCACAGCCAACTCTTGTGTGTCGAGTTCGTCCACACTTGAGCGGCGGAACGAAAAAGAAAACTCATTTAAGGATTGTCTCTCTCGCTGTACTTTCTCATAACTTGAGCCCCGTCGTGTCGGGAATAGGAGCTCTTTTTGTGTGAGCGAGAGAAGATTTATGATAAGAATTAAAGGCAGCCAACGGGAGATTTGGATCGCAATTGATTTTGCACAATTCAATTTTAAGCTTGTTGATTTATAATATGCTATCCACATATCAATCTGGGGTCTCCGCACATGAGGTGAGTTGGCTGGGCTAGCCGCCGGTAAGCTAGATCAATAAATCTGAGCATGAGTGTCGGTGTGGGAGAGAAAGTGTTGCAGTTAGAGATGATGCTGCAGAGAGAGAGAGAGCACTAGTTTTTACATGTGTGCATCGCTCCAACTCAGAGCTTTCAGGGATTTGCTTTCCATACCTGATGGCATTTACACAGCAGCAGGAAGCCGGGATACAAATGCACTGAAACCCCCACCATTCCTACCTTTCGTCCTTTATCTTGTAGGGCGGATGCCTCCTCAGTTTCCCCCCCTTTGTAGCCTTTCTGTAGAATTTCTCTGAACTCAAATGTAGCTCCCTTTGCTTGACCTTTTATATGCTGTTTTTTTTTGGTCAGTTGTCCCTCCCTCATCTCCTCTCCTCCCAGAAGGATGCTTTTTAAAGTGTGTGATGAAGAGATTGCCAAAAGGAAGATGGCTGCAGGCATATCTGTGTCTGCTGAAGAGAGAGAGGCTAGGGCGCTATCTGATGGTGGAATAGAAACCTCTGACAGGTGCAGCCAGGGGGAGCCATGGATCCCAGTCCCCCATCCTCCTCACCTCTCTTGCCTTCGTTGCCACATCTGTTTGCTCTTGTCGCCCTCTGAGCCTCTTCCTGCCCTCATTTGTCAGCATTTTCTTTGTGCTTCTCATCTCACCATCTCACAATTTCAGAGCCATATTTCCTCCTTGCCCTGCAGCATCATCTTCCCCATGGAGTTCTCACTCCTGCATGTTTTCACTCTTTCCTCCTTTTCCATCCATGCACCCCTCCTATTTCTCAGACACCCCCGACCCTCCGTCTCAGTCAGAAAAGCAAAGGCAGGCATGGAATGAGATTTGTTTTTCTCTGTGCTCCTGCTCCCATCGTCTCTCTTCCCGCTGCCCCTAGCTCTTAACTTGTTGCATGACAAGTTCAGCTCTCTGCTAAAATAAATCATCTCCCAGAACAACCTGTACGTGTGCACACGGGGGCAGCTGCATCCAGGAAGGGCTTCCTTTTGTTGTGATCATGGGTGCAGCACTGCCACCCTGCTCGTGTGTGTGTGTGTGTGTGCGTGTGTATTATTAATGCCTCTGGCTGTGACCTGCCCACACCGTTATCAGTGTAATTTATGCTCTACCTGTCCGCGCTGTGCTCTTTTTCTTCATCCAGTTCCTGTTCATTTAGACACTTAGCCCCTCTCTCCAGACAGCCTGCTCTGTTTTCTTGTGGCCTTTGATTAGTGAACATGTGTATAGTAATGCTCATCTCCTAGAACATGTGAAGGCTGTTGAACTTTTTATCACACATAAAACATTTATTACACAGTTTCCTTTGTTCATATGAATTAAAATTATTTGGAAAATTAGAGTACAAGTTCTGGTGTGTCTCCTTGCTGTATAGGTCTAGCAGTATTTCTATAAAAAATGTGTTTCAGCTCGCCTTCCTCCTGCAAGTTAGAGCGGTGCCGAACACCAACTGGCCTTTTGCACACGTTCACGAGCAGAGATGCCCGAGTGATGGAGCTTGCAGGTGGTACATCCTACTCCACCACTCAGCCAGTCTGTGATTGCCTGAGTCATGCATCCCAGAATTTCCTCTTTATATAACGAGGATTTTGGGGGCATTTTCATGGCTATATGTAGGAGGTTAGTAGCTGTTGTACAGAATGATGACTTTTGAACATGCTGTTTGATGTGGTGGCCATCTAACTGGTGCTGAAATTATAGCTCTTTGATTCTAAGACTAAAACAATTATTCTGAGACATCTGAGTAAATATTTGTCAGATCTGAAGAAGGGAAGAGCTATTTCAAGAATGGTCAAAGAGTACAAACTCAAAAAGTAGCCTTTGTTATTTTGCTCTCCGTCCATCCCCCTTGTGGTAAATATGCCAATGGCCTCTAGGTGGTGTTAAAGTGGTCCAAGCGGTTTCCTAACCTTCATGGTAGGACCGAACCATTTGAGGAAATGATTGAATTGTGATTTTCCTCGCAAGAATTGTGATTTCAGTTAAATTCACGATTTTATTCAAATCAAGCTTGAGCACTTTATTTGTGCAATAATGTTTACAAACATGGCATCCTACCATGTGAACATTAAAAGCTGGTACTTTAATGCAAAGATGAAGTCTAAAGGTAACAACTGGACAGTTTTGTGAGCCGTTTGTTATCCCAAAAGCATCAACACAGATCAGTGACTCTTTTTACATGGAGACTTTAATTTACTGTAACTCCACAACTGCGTGTGCCATCGGAAAACTTCAAATGGTTACTGAAAGATGACATGTTGTGCTTTCAAATTCCTGTAGTGTTGTTGGGAAGCTGGTTAATCAGCCTCTCGCTCTTTGTGTCTGAAAGATGACCACAGCCATAAATAATATTGACTGTAGTAGCACCGCCGCCATGGCATATAAGAAATTCCTGAAGATGAACCAAATGCTCTGCTCTGTCAGCTCAAGCATCTGGCTTTTCCAACTCCCACACCAGCTACTACTGTTTTAGTACTTGTAACATCTGGGATAAAGAACCCTGCATGTGTAAAATAGATCCTGGGTCAGTCAGGAGTGCTACAAACAACCCCACAGCTTTAATGATCTCATGATCGTGTTCTCTGACATTGCAATTCCATCAGAAAATGATCAGCTGATGCACCTGAAGATGAATAAACATAAAATATCAGGCTGGGTCAAGTTAATTTGTATAGCACACTTAACAGCAGCTGAGCTGACCAAAGTGCTTCACAGAAAACATCTAGTTTAAAACCAAGAAAGAATAAAGGACAAAAATGAATAGATAATAAAAGCATTAAACACAGTTAAACTGACTATAAAGCTAAAATTAGTTCTAAGGTACACAAGCGAATGAATAACACACAGCCAATAAATTACAAACAAATAAACTAAAAGTTTAGGTTTTGCTAAACACTTTGTCTCATAAATAGGTCTTCAGTGACAATTTAAAAGATTCTAAAGTTTGAGCAGACCCAAGTGGTTCCTGGGACCTCCTGAAGTAACTGGGAGCTAGACCGCAACATTCTGGCTGGAGTATGAGGTACTAGAAACTCCGTCAAATAAGAGGGGGCAAGGCCTCTAATGGATTTAAAAACAAACAAGATTTGAAACTTGACCCTGTGAATAACTGGAAGCCAGTGAAGGGACTTCAAGACTGGTAGAACTTGCTCACATGGCTTCATGCCTGTCAGTAGGTGGGCAGCCACATACTAAACCATCTGAAGGCATAAACCAAAATAAAGGGAGTTGCTATAGTCTGTTCTACAGGTGACAAGCGGATAAATGACATGTTAAAACACCCTAGCAGGAAGATATGGCTTAACCGTCGTTAGAAGCCTTAGATGACAAAAACAAAAAAACTTGACTGTACTACTAGCGCACTAACCTGCTTAGAAAATTTAAGAGAACTGTCACTGCACACACCAAGATCTTTCGCCACTGACTTGTGACAGGAGGAATAGCCCAGAGGAATGTCTAGCATCAAGGTACGATTCCTAAAAGTAACAATTTCTCTTTTACATTCATTCAGCTGTAAAATGTTCAGGACCACACCAACCAACAGACTCTCCTCCTGATTTTAGAGGAAGACTGACTTGAATGTCATCATCAAAACAATGGAAGGAAATACCGTCATTCAGAAAGATGGACCCCAGTGGCAACATGTACAAAGCAAACAGAATAAGACTGAGAACTGAGCCCTGGGGCACACCACACTTCAAGGGCCATTCATTCAAGTTGTAGGGTCTCATATTCACATAAAAGGGCCTATCAGATAGATGAGAGTGAAACCACTGGAGAGCTGACCCCTTCAAGCCAACACAACACTCGAGCCTAGATGCTGTGGTCAATCACAGGAAAGACTGCTGATAGGTCTAGCAGACGTGTGTGAAAGCTGTTTCACAACACTTCATCCGGACGTGCTGAGCTGTCATAACTTTAAGTTAAAGTCTGTTTATTATGTGAAGAAAAATAGAATTTAGCTTCTTGTGCACCCTTAACGCTTTACAGTTCCCTCCAGCTTCCTACTCGGAAATGCAGACAGACTCCTTCCTCACACCTGGAAAGTTCACCAGCTGGCTCAGTGTTCATCAGGAAAGATGTTCAGTGGTAAAGAAGAGAAAGTAAACAATTCAACAAAAGTTAGCGTGTGCACAGAGATGGCTAATTAGTGCTTTTGTTTTGTGTCGTGTAAAAGAGGATTTCCATTACCAGTAACCTAGATGAAGGGTGATGTACATGCATGGCGTTTTAAATCGGAATGAACAATTTAAATAACCTAAGGCTTACTCGGCTTTGTAATTTAGATTTTCATTTTTGATAAAAACATAGACAGCTGACAGCCACGCCCTTGTTTTTACGTTCCCACTGCAGTGCAGCAGATAGAAGAGCTTTAAACCATATTTTAGTCTCAGCAAACCTCTCTTTTGACTCTACAAAGCAAAGTTAATGCTTTTCTAATCCACTCCAAGTTGAATAATTTATTAGTTCTCTGTCAAGTATATGAGTACATGCATTGGGGACATGCTTTTATTTTGTGTGTACATAGCTTTTCTAATTGAAAAAGCTTAAAGTAAGACAGCCTTTTATTTTTAGATACAGTATCTATCTTCTTATTTTCCATCAAAGCCAGGAGGAACCACTGTGTGATTGATTACACTGTTATATACCGTGATTGTGGTGATGCATTGTTTATGCATGAACCCTCTTTCATTTTTATGAAGGCCCTAAACGGTACCGCTTGTGTTCCTATAAACACAGACAGAACCCTCTACTGTTGCACTCTGTGATTTGGTTGGTTGGACGTTATTGAGCAGCCACAGGCAACAGAAAAGTGATTTCTTCATGCAACCTTGACCTATCTGTATGTTTTCTCTTTTTAAAATCTGCTGATGTCAATCAGTGTCTCCTGATTATGTGAACTCTCAACAAATGATTGTTTTGACCAGATTAGTATGGTTTTGTCAGGAGCGAGCGGCCCTGGTCTCCTCTAACCGCTCCCCTTAGCTCCTGTACTGCTGGCTTTTGTATTATTTCATTTCCTCTGGAACAAAGCCATGAAGATATTTAAAAGTTATATTTGAATAAAAAGTGTTCATGATTAAAAGTCTACTAGGTCTGTGCTTTGTATTGGTGCCTATGGCGCCGAGGGCACTTGTCAGGATGACCCTCATGCGCTCCGGAGGAAAAAGTGATACTGAGGAGGCCGACGTCTAGTGCAGACCCAAGTGCATTTATTTACATTTTTTACAAATTAAAAACTAGGCAGCAAAAATCCATGCATGCCGCTCCATCCATTTCTCAACCGTCTCCAACAAACACAGAGCTGTATTTATAACAGGTGTGACTAATTGGACTAATCCTAAAACCCAGACACAGGTAAGTACAAAAATACAATCTTTCAATATTCTTAAATTATTCTTAAATCATCATCTATAAGATTTCTTTAATAAATTACAATACAAAAATAGGAAAATCCTTAATCAATCCTAAAAACATTCAGTGAAACTAATCTGCATTCCTAGAGCAATTTCACGGGTCATCCCTCCTATTCCTCCTGAATACAGTGCCGTTTCATTGGCTTTTGAGCCAAACTTCACAGAGCTTTTTGGTTTAACAGCATCAAAGTAAAGTGGCTCATATTTACTGTTTTAATAAAAACAACAACAACAACAGCAACAATCTGATGCCACATTTGGAACCTTTGCAAAACTTTTCCTGTTTGGGAGCGTTAAGACCAGGTGTGCCTAACCCTGGCCTTAGAGACCCCCATCCAGTTCTTTCTCTGCTTCAACACACCTGACTTTAATCAGCAGGTGATGAACAGGCTGCTACGGCAGGCGATTCAGCCACTGAATCAGTTGTGTTAGAACAAGGAAACAACTAGAGCAGGTTGGATAGGGATTGTAGCACCAGGGTTTTTTTATTCCCAACATTTTAGTTTTCCAGTCTGAACATCCTTCCTCCTAAACGCAGCCTCTCTCTCGCTTTAATGCAGTTTTTATTTAAAACACATTAAAATCAATGTGAAAACGTTTTAATTAAGGTTTTTTCCACTTTCACAAACCGCAGAATGTTTCCTAATTATGTTTTTAATTTTATACATGCACTTCCATATTAGAAGGTGACATTAGACATCATCTGCTTTGTTCTCCTTTAGATTCGTTCACCCGTTTAATTTGTTTGTCCTCAAATGTGTTTTGAAGAACTGGAAGGAGAGAAATGAATCAGCAAAGGTTCCTTTTTGCCTTCTGAAACAAAAAAAAAACAACCTAAATCACTCTAATGAGCACAAGTTAAGCTGACAGGCGGGACACGACTGAGCATGATGGCATAAATTCAGGTTTAATGAGATAATATGATAAAACCACTCCGTAAACGTCCAGGTCAGAAAACATAATCAAAACCCCGAAGCCGTTGTTAAAAGCTCTTGGTCTGAGTTGTCTTTTTGTCTCCGCTCACAGGTTGTGCTGAAGATTATTAAGCACTATCAGGAGGAGGGCCAGGGCAGCGAGGTGGTGCAGGGGGTCCTGTTGGGCCTGGTGGTAGACGACCGGCTGGAGATAACCAACTGCTTCCCCTTTCCTCAGCACACCGAGGACGATGCAGACTTCGACGAGGGTAATTCAGTTTGCTGTGCCGATTTACTCACAACTCATAGTCTGGAGTGACGGTGGTAGATGGATTTGTGATACCATATTTGAACGCATCTGAAACGGTTACTTTGATTGCTGATAAGAACTCCCTTTGTCATTCAGATTCGGCCAAGTGCCTTTATGAACTGCAAGTTGGGATGATTAGGTTTTTAATTGGCTCCCACTTCTTGGGTTGATATAGCAGATGGTGCTGGAAATGTTCATTTGAAACATTTCTGTGCAAAAGGGGGTGGTGGGGTAATCCATTTTAGTTTTGGCTGTAAAACGTGGATGGATTGGTTTTAGTTTATCTGATCGTGCTGAGTGACAGGCGGGCAAAGAGGTTATTGTCTTGAAGCCTACAATCTTATCAGAGTTGGGTTTTAAACTCAACAAAACTGGTTTAAAATAAACATTTCTGACTCTAGCTGGATATGCTGGCAGTGAGTCTTGAAATCTTAGCCTGATGAAATGGTGAGGCTCTGAGGTATGGTTGTATCATCATGTAAACCCGGAGTAACAGTGTGTTTTTGATCCACTGGTGCAGATTTAAGGACACTATTGAGCTCTAACTGGACCCACTCGGTGCCAGATGTCCTACGCTGTCAGTGCCAGGGTTGATGTGAGAGGTCAGCAGGGTAGGGGTGGAATATTCCTCCTCTGGGGGTCACAGGTGGACTGCGTGAACGTGTTTAGGATTTAATTTAATCTTTATCTGCAAAAATCCACTTCCCTTTTCACCCCACGCCTCTCACTGGAGGCTGCCGTGTCCTCGGACCTCTGCCCCGCTCTCGTTGAGCCTTGTTTTTACCGACTGCCTGTTCAGTGCTGTGCCAGTCTCCTACAGGCTGGACCGTGGGGCGGCAGGAAGACGAACAGATGCAAGGTGGACAGGGCGAGAAAACTCCTAACAGGCCTCCACTGCTAATGAGCAACCGTCAACACACTGAGCAGGATGCAATGCAACGATGATGGCTAAAGGTCGTTAGTGTGAGGAGCAGTGGATCTGTGTGTGTGTGTGTGAGTTGGTGAAAGCCACAGCCGGCTGTGATGTGGACTCGTGATGGTTTGGGTTTTCCATCTGTCACTCTTTTTAAGTTAACAAGCGCTTCAGTGACTGACGGCTTGCTGTGAACTCCGGTAAATTTACCGAGCTACAACAGAAATCCTCTCAGCGGATTCTGATCCAGCTGCAAAAGGTGACAGGCTTCAGGTTATCTGCCGGTATGGAACCAAATTCCAAATGTAAATAGGATTCACTCATGTTGTGCTTGCTGGTTCTTGCCAACTTTTGTTCTGTCAGATGAGAACATGACACCAAGGGGAAGTGTGACTCTACAGAGAGCTGCTGCCTCATCCTTCTTTGGCTTCTCTATCTTTTCCTCTGAATCAAAGCCAAGGAGACAGTCGGCAGAATTAAATAGTTGATCAGCCATAAGGTGTAAAACTGATTTCATGTTCTTTTGTTTCTGACTGGACTGCAGCTTGAATTTTCTCCCCACCCACACAGCTGACCAGCTGGGCAGTCAACTGCCTCGGTCGCCGCTGCTCCAGAGCAGCTAATTGCTGGCCCTTCATACGTGCTGGTGCTGGAGTGGGCTGCCTCGACCCTCTGCAGACCCACACAGAACAAAGAGTTCTGCTTTGGTTCTAAGCTGGCTTTGAAACAGTCCACTACTTGAGCTGGCTTCCCTGTTAGATTTACAAAAACCTCGGACTTAAAATCGCGTTTTCTAAATCAAACCAGACAGCATTTCTTAAAGCCTCGGAGTCCTTCTCCACCCACTTATCAATTTTAAAAAATGCAACATTAGTAGGCGTTGCCTGGAGGACCGAGAGGGCGGAGCCGCGGCAGTGACGAAGACGACGGCTAACTAGACGATGCTAGCTCCCTTCACTCTATGGAGTTATTAGAAGTGGAGGATGTTTCTCCCCCTCCTTACCCAGACACTCGAGAAGAAAGGGACCAAGTCTATTTGGAGGAGACAAGCGGACCTGAGCCTTATTGTTGTGAGCTTGTGAGTTGCCTGTATCTCCCAGAACCGACCCAACAGAACCACCTCTGAACGTAAGTAGTCGTTAGCCATAGCATTGGATTAGCTGCAGGGTTTGTCTCCACGGCCCTAGAGCTAGTATTCAGCATGTTTTAGAGGTTTATCTGCTTCAGCACACCTGGTTTTAATCAGCAACAAATAGCTGAGCTGCTTAACAGTTAATCTAACCTGTTAAAGCAGGAAAATCCACTGAAACATGCTGGATAGCAGCTCTCCGGTAGCTCTGGGCTCAAGTTACAGTCTGCTGCATAAAGTTATGAAAATACCCCATGAGAAAATTATTCTGTAATGTGTTCAGCTCACTAAAACTGCCCTGATTTATTTATATACTGATAACAGCTGCTCTCTTGGTTCTAGGTCCTCTGGTGTCTGCAGGTGGTCTCCTCTGCTGGTGTCGTCAGGATCAGGAGCTTCCAGAAGAATGTGCCTTTCAATGACTCTTTCCCCCTTATTTGTTATATTAATTAAATAAATCTCAATTTATATATTTCCTGTTTTTGTTCATGTCCATAAATACTTAAACATGCTTGAAATTAAAACGAACTTTTAACAGTGAGGTGCTAGTTTAATTCATCACAATAGAGCTAGTTAAACATGCATTGTGATAATTCAATTAATGTAATTTATAAATATCCATTAAAATATCAAAACTGGAATCAAAATGAGATATTTGGCAGCACAAAAAACTTGTCAAACACAATATTTATTATAATAATTGTAGGCAGACAGGAGACAGAGCTGATGGAGGTTCTCAGTCATCGAAGGATGGCTGAAGGCTTTCCAGGAACAGGAGATGTGGTGTTGTCTCTTCTCTCTCTATTCTGCCAGATGAGCTGATAGGTTACAGGTGTGAGGACATCCTCATGCTGTCATAACCAGATGACAGGAGTTATCAGGTGATCAGCCAGGCTAATGAGATGCAGAAAGAAAACAAATTCAGGACAGTGTACAATATGTGGTGTTGCTCACCTTATGTGCTCTTATAGAGTTATTAACGTGTGCCTGCCTCATGGTGTAGAGTCCATATTTTGCTGAGTGTCCTGCAATAATGCAGGTTATTAGTTAATTTACTTTTGATAGCAAAAACAAAATATTTAATGTAAAAGTTGTTTTCCAGGTGAATCAGCTCACACGTCACCACCAAGTGTCACGGGGCCAGAATCAGAAGCCTCCGTCATGATGTAATCACATACTTATTTAATTGTTAATATCTTAAAAATTCTGAAATGTTTTAATTTTTTTTTACCTTGAACGGTTCACTGAGCTTCCACTGTCACTGAGGTGGAAGCTGGAATCAACAACAGACACCTCAAACCTTGGTCTTTTCAGGGGGTGTGGCCGCTGCTCTGGGACCTTCTGGAAGATGAATTTTCATCATGGTCCCCGTGGGTCACCAGACACACTGCGGCTGTGAACTCCATTCTGGCTGGCTATGTAAAAACAAAGAAGCAGCACATTTATAAATGTTTAAAAGAGCATAAAATCACGTGTAACAATAATCTGTAAAACAAATTAAAACTAGAAGGTAATAATAAAATGTTTACTTAGAAGATTATTAAAAATAATTCACCTTTGCTACAGGGAAGGTTTCACGTCAGCCTGGACAAGTGCATTCTTGCAGCTAAATCAGTCTGACAGCCAGTGTCTTGGGTAGATTTAGCCTGAAAAAAATATATAAGCACATTGTTGTTGGGAGTTTATAAAGTCAGATAATATACAAAAGAAACTTTCCTATATAGGCGCTTTATAACATTCCTAGTGTGTGATCATTATAACGTAAAAGCCAGTCACATATGATGTGGAGAGCCTGAAATGCGACCTCCTGAACAGAATTCCTCACAGAACCTGTTCACAAGCTGGATTTCACGCTGTAATGCTGTCTGTCAAGTGCTGCGTCAGTTAGAGCCACTGTTGCAGAATTGCCGACTGACTAGCTAAAGGAAGTGAACCACGTCTCTCAGACTTTGCATTTAGGTAGGGAATTGTCTTTAGAAGATGTTAAAACGTTTATTTAGCTTACTCACCTCAGACTGGAGCCCGGCGTGGTGGGGGAGCAGAGTCGGTGGGCTGCATCTAAATCGCGGAAGAGCCACGGTGGGCAGCCTCCCTCTTCAAACGGAGACGTGCAGAATCGCGGGTAAAATGCCCACAGAGTCACCGCAAGCATACTACACTACACCTACTCACCAATACTAAGACGATATGGAGCACTAAACCCAAAATACTTTCCCAATTACACTAACAGCCAAACACTAACTAAACTACAATATCCAACAGCCAAATCTAACACTAAATAAGTATTTATAACACTAAAAGATATGCTAAGACTAGGATATGCTAATGCTATATGCTAATGCTGAACTACCGCTGACCTCCTACACTCGCTTGCAAATCCAACTCCCAACTCGCCACAGGGCGTGGCCGAGACGCTCGTTGCTTTTATAACTTTGGCACGGAGCTGCTACGTAGTACTCTACTGGTTTACGTAGTACTTTACTCTTTAGCCATTGGCTAAAATTTATTCAAAATGACTCAAATTCTATGTTTTCAACTGAAGGTGGCGCATTACTGTGTTTTTAGACAGAATTTTTAATTTTTAAAGAAAATGCACCAAAATGCTAAAATAAAGAATGCACACATTTAAAACACTATTAGACACTCATTTATACAGTTCATCAGCAAAAAAAAGTTAATTTAGACGTTACTTGCTCTTTAAAGGACTGCTGATCGCCCACTGTTTTTCATGCTGAACTTTCAGCATCATTTGGAGAAATGATTGAATAATGTACAAACTGTTGTCAGAGTGTGTGTTGTCAGTGACCTCAGAACTGCAGCTCAGTTTCTGTAATAATGACTCAGTTTTTTGTATTAACCACAGAGGTACGTCCAAATCTACTTGGTATCCATCAAGGGGCTTATGAAATATTGTGAGAATGAACACCGGTGCTGGCAAAAACATCACTTTTGTGTAATAATGGGCGGTAACATTCACACATGTTTCCGTAATGCTAAACAGAGTTCATCTTTCACCTACTTTTTACCCTTTGGAGGAGAAAAACGCTGCAGCTCATGTAATTTGGATGCAGCTGCTCACACTTGCACTTTACTTGTGCTGAGTTGTTTGCTTCTTGGAAGTAATGTTTCAATAAGCACCCTATTATTCTGTACAGTGGTGGCTTTTTTCAGCTACTTATCAGGAAACACACACACACACACACACACACACACACACACACACACACACACACACACACACACACCCTGTTAGATGGAAATTCAAGTGGTCTGGTGGCTCAAAGTATGTCTGTCTCGTCAAAATGTATTTTTTCCAATCTGTTCCTCAGTTTGGTTTATATTTGTTCATTGTTTTTCTCTCCTACACTCAAACATTAATAGTTCTATAAATGAATATGAAGACTTTCGAATCCCCATTAAAGCGACCGGCTGTTTCGCCATGTTAAAGATTGATATTTCATCGGGACTCAGACAGTTTCTGCATGTTATCTTTTTTTTTGCCGGAGGTGCTCTGCAGTGTCGGCCTGATGGGAGCAGCTTATAGTGGTGGGGGGTGTCTTTGTGGAGCTGTCTGCCTTTTCTTTAAAACCAAGACATTCTGGTCATCCTCCAGCTTTCTCGCCAGCATTCACCGTGCCGATGGACAGACTTGAGTGTCTGGTGTACTGCTGTCAGTCTGACACTAAATCCTCTCAGCCTTCACAGCAGAAACGACCTGTTCTGTCATCCTGTTGTGTGACCGGGGGGTCAGTTGGACCAGCTGCAGCCTCGCTCCATAAGATTCTCATAGTGTCCCACGTGAATATTTGTGTGAGTTTGTTACATCGGTGTGTTCATTAGAGTTCAAGATGAAAGACTTGGTGGAGTCTGGTCCCTCACAAACATTCTGCCCGTAAGGTCTGGGTGTGCATTTATATCTCTGCCCCATGAATTTCTGCATTTGTCATCATCACTTTAAGTGTAAGTGTAAGTGTGTGTGTGTGTGTGTGTGTTCGCTGAATCATCTCCCTCTGACTCATTGTTGCCGGCGGCTCCACAGATTAGAATGACTCCTGGAATCCATCTCTAAAGGAACAATAGTTGAGATTGACAGCTATGTGGCTGTTTGTTTTTATGTTGCGTGTGTGTTGGCCGTTTGTGAGAAAGCACATTAATAAATGCATTCATCTGTGTATTTTTTTGAGTGCGTGCCATGCTGCTACTTCATCAACAGGTGCCAGTGTGGAGCTGTGCTTGCAGGGCAGCCTGTGGCTGCAAATATGACCAAAATGAGTAAAAAACACAACAAAAAGACAGAAAAGGAATAACTGCTCACACCGAGCAGAATCTGGCTCAGATTAAAAAAAGCAGAAAAATACAGATCCTAGGCTGAACACCAACTCCCTATCTCCTGTGCTCTTGCACACTCTGTCCTTTTATCACTGACTCGAATGCATGGATGAGATGTGCAGAACTATAGGCTGGCACTCTGAGCAGTACAGGCACAAGAGAAGCATGTTAATAATGTAGGCCGGCCCTCTTCCTTTGTTGTGATATCAGTGATAAAGCATTACAGAGACGACGTATCCTGGTACGGAGAGATTATTAGGGATGTGGGCATGAATGAAGTTGTGTAAGGTAGTGATTGTGATTCTGTGCTCCCGGCACTAACGCACACTAAAAACAATTCCTCACTGTGCTTTTACAAATTCATAAAAACTGTTGTTTTTATCAGTTTCAATAAGGATTTTCTCATTTTACACAAGACAGGGATTTATAGTAGTATACACTAGTTTAGTGTTAAAATGGTGTGTTGCAGTCTGTAACTCAGCTCAGCGTCAGTTAATTGGAATGTTCCCACCTAGTATTTTCAGTGCTATCCATCCTCTGTTGTACCGCTCTAACATGCACGTAGGTTTCCCATTTTCTTTCTTACAAAGATTTGCTCCATGTGTCTTCATCTTTTACACCAGCTGCTGCAGAAAAGCTCAGACTTTAGTCGGGTTTCACGCTGCATGGATCACACCGCCCAGGTCGATGTCAGAGGGAAGTTGGCCCCAGAAATAAGATTTAGTAAAACTGTGAATTCCACTGACTGATAACTGATCTCCAAACAAAAGTGATGTAAATGAGAGACTGTTTGGATCACACTGGGAACATTTTAAAGACATGTTTTAATTGAATGATGCTAACTCTTCTTTGCCTCCCCACAATGACAGCTGAGCTCCATACTGCGAGGATCCCATTGCATGTAAGAGTGAAACTTTGAGTGGCTGAATATGAAAGATTACTTTGATACGTTAGTCATTGAGTCCGTTTTGACATTAAGGTTGACGATGTTGTTTGCTAATCCTCTACATTAGTAAATATCTGCACTAAACACACCAGAAGAGTCCTCCCATCTAGCCTAATTACCATCTTCACTGTTTGAAATGGTGAAACCTTGCTGGTGGCAGATTTTATGGGATGTTAATAATTAAATGTAACTCCTTGAGTAACTTTTTGACAGCCTAGAATAATACCAGTCTGGTTTTCTCTCTGCAGTTTGTTTTCTGTTTAGAATTTAGTGAACTAAAAATAATTCACCTTATAACATGGTCATAACTGGGTTTAAGCAGACTGAACAACGATTTGCAGCTGATTTAATCAATAATTTCAGCTAACTAATCAGATCTATAGATCTTTCTTTTTGGCCTGTAGGGACCTACTCTTCCTGTTTGTATTCGGCAGCAGGAGAAAGTATCCTGAAGACGGAACGAAATTAGAACACCCTCTTTAGTTCTTCCTCTCAATACGTCTCCTGCTCTACTTCTCCATCTTTTGTTTTCTTTTCCTAACTCATTACATGTGAGTGCCGCCTCCTCCCTTCTCTCCCGCCAATTCCCCTTTGTTGCTTCTCCTCAATCACTAGCTCCCCTTCTACCTTCTCAGTTCCCAAATCCTTTGTCCATCCCTCCCTCCCTGAAAATTAATTATGATGCGTACTGTTAGAGAAAAATACTGAAGCGCCCAACAAATGTCCTGTTGGGATAATCATATGCCAGAAATAGAGCAGTTTATTTCGCAGAAGTCATTTGTTTTTTAGATTACCAGCAAGGGGTGTTCTTTATTAGAAATCTGGAGTTAATGCTATTTCTAAGAAAAATACCACATTTAATAGTGCTGTGAAAAGTATTTACCCCCTTAGATTTCATTTGCTTTTACTTTTTTTGTCCCTTCAGTGATTTTGATATTGAAGGTGAACCAAGTGACACGGTTAAATGCAAAATGCAGTTTTAACTCCGTGAGGGAACTGGGTACACCCCCTTTCCATTCCGAAAACATGAATACCATTCCTGTTACACCCCCAGTTTTCAGTCCAGATTATTTCCCATGGATGTTTGGACATGTGGCCAGCGGCACCTGGGATCAAACCAGTGACCCACTGCTTTCCCCATTAAGCCACCCCTCCAGGTCTTTTCCCTCCTTGATAAGTCATAAATTAACTGTGATTAATTGTGACACTATTTGGAAAGCCGATTCAGGTCCACTAGCCACACCCAGACCTGATTACTACCAGACTGACACGATGAAGTATACCAAAAGATCTCAGAAACCAACACATGATGTCCTCTTCTAAAACAAAACAAGAACAAAATGACCTAGGACATCTAAAGCACTGATGGCCCACTTGTTCCAAGGCCAAAATAGTTGCTGACAAAAATATGTTCTAGTTGCATTTGTTGATGGAACGTTATGGGGTCCCATATCAATTGGATTTATAAACTTGTTGATTTAGAAGGTCCAAGATGGGCTGCCAGGTATTTCGAAAAGATTCAGATTCATCCAGCATATCATATCTAATGCAGCACTCCAGTTAGTTCAGAGAGCCCGTCTCTAAATGTGGGAGCAACTTCTGCTTTCCGTGGTCTTAGAATCATTCTCTTAGCAATAATCGATCCAAACATGAAAGTGGTCTGAATCCAAGAGTTACATTTAGGAAGTGCCATAGAATGACCAAACAATGCAATGCTATGGTCTGGCTTAAATTCACAGTCTTGGAAAACCATTTGAATATATCATTCCAGAAAATTATACAAATTTGGCCAAAACCAGAAGAGATGGGCCTCAACCACATAAAGGTGAAATTGAAGGATACATTTTGTACAATTTTTAGTTTTTGAATTATGAAATCTGTGTACTACTTTAAACTTAATTATTTAGGGTTGTCTCATATTAACAGAACAGGATTGTGTCCTGCTGAGGCCCCTCTCCCAAACAGTGTCAGTAATCGCAATAGATAAGTCTGTCTCCCACGCTTTCTTAATAAATTGTGTATCAAACTTAACATCAGAAAATAACTTACCAATATTTATAATTGAGTGTTTGGAGTTCGAGGGGCCCGTTAAAAGTACATAGCACCCCTCATCTTGTGGGAGACACTCAAAAGTCTTTTACATTCTGTCAAACATAATTCCTAATTTGCAAATACCTAACAAATTGTGTTGAGGGTATAGAAAACCTTTCCTGTAATTGGGTAAATGAAGCAAATTGTTTATTGAAATACACGTCTTTCAGGGAAGCAATGCCATCCAATCTCCATTTTTCAAAGGCTTTGTCGAAGAGGGATGGAGGGAAGGTATGGTTATAACAAATCTGGGAGCGTATGGAGGTGTCTGGTAATTTACAACTTTTCCTAATTTGCCACCAGATTCTGAAACAATTCAGAATTACTCTCTTCTTTGTCACTGTTTTTACAGCAACTCTGGGTGATGCAAAAAGAAGTGCTGGAAGAGAACTATTAGCTTTTTTTCCCATTACGATCCAGGCTGAAGTATTGCTCAGTACTTGTCTTTTATAGCCGCCTTGCCAATAAATTAAAGCTCGTAGATTTGCTGCCCAGTAGTAATGCATAAAACAAGGTAGGCCTAGCCCACCTCTCTCTTCTGGTTTGTATAAGCGGTCTTTGATATCCTGTGGGTCCTAAAGTTACAAACAAAAGGCACAATAATAGAATCTAAAGTTTTAAAAATGACTTTGTCAAAAAAAAAGGTGACATTCTGAAAGAGATATAGAAATCTTGGGAGAGAGACCATCTTGATAGCATTCACCTGACCAATCATGGAAAGGGGTAAAATTAACAATCAAACATGGTGGTGATAGTGTGATTGTCGGTAGTTGCTTTGCTGCATCAGGACCATAACCACTTGCTTTAATTGATTAAACCAAGAATTGTGCTCACTATCAGGAACTCCTGAAGGAGTTTTCTGACTCTTGGCTAAACAAGCTCTTCATGCAGGACAACCCTCTAACTTTGCTAAATTAAAAGATTTTCTCAAAGAAGACGAGGACAAACTTCCTCTACAGGTAAAGAGACTCGTTACCAGTTATCACAAATGCTTTATTTAAGTTTTAGTTAGGTTTAGTGGACAACTGCTTTTCCAGCTTGCTCCTGATGGCTTTCCACCCGTATAAATAACATCACCAGTTGAAAACGTATGTACCTATTATCTGTTTTACGGTTTCCTTGCTATGATCATCAGGCCTTTCTAGATGGCAAATTAGCAGTCTTCTTCCCAATGGTCAGTGGCGATTCTTCTATAGGTCATGCTTTCAACACGCTTATTCTCAGTGAATCAAACTAGTTTTTGTAAATTTGTTTACAAAGAGTCCAGGTTTAATTAGAGATGTGTTAGCTCTGTTGGGTGACACTATTAAGACTATTGTCTTATCTAGCTGTAGAGCATTTAAGTTGGACATTTGACGGTCAACATAGAAGAAGACCGCTTCTTCAATTCTAACAAGACGCATAATTAAAAAGAGCGGTAAACCTCCTTTTGATGTGTAAAAAACTTTTAGTCATTAACTAGATTGATTTTGCTGATTGACACCCTCTTCTCTGTTTGCTATTTGCTGTTGATGTCACTCCTGCTGCCATGGTTTGTAACAAAACCAATTAGCCACATAGCTTAAGATTGGATTTATTATGACTGGGATGGAAGATAAAGGAAATGCCTCACTGCAAGGCAAGTGTGTCTGCTCTGATTAAAGCACTCTGGTGAAAGGAAGGGTTATTGGGAGGCTTTCCAAAAGGGCCCAGTTTGGTCTGTTTTTGTTACGTATTAGCCGTTATTTACTCGTGTAGTTTTATCTTATAAATGGATCTTGTGTGTGAGAAGAGCAGGCTAACCTTTAGTGACCACTGTGTCAAGAATTAAACGGCAAGTAGTGATTGATATAATACACCATGTTGTGGGGTTTGGTTGCATGACTTTGTCAAACCAATCATTTACGGTACAGATGGAAGAAGTGAATATGAACTCCTTTGTTGTTCTTGGTTAATCCTTAAGACAGATGCTGATACCAACACTACCTGTTGGTTTCTGTTGCTTTTAAAAGCTTTTCTGATGACGTAAACTAATATAGAAGGTTTTTTTTAGATGTTTTTGATGTGTGTCTATGTGGGATTTAGCTCCTGAAGTAGCCAGACCAGACTGTTAGATTGTACTTTGATTCGGGACCCTAGAATGTGCTTTATCAAATACAGGCCATTTACTAAACATCCTCAAAACAGCCAGAGATAGCACCAGCATCTGCAACCCGCCTCCACCCAGTTTTTATGAGGCAGAAAGTGAGAGGAATGTTTGACTGCCAACCCTAGCTGAAGTTTTCTAAGTGGAGATGATAAGGTGGTTAGTAAACTAGCTGAGGCATAATTAGGACCCTCTGTGACCACACTGGGACATAAAACCTGCTTGGATGTCACAGGTTATGTATCTGTGAATTTCCTAAATTTTCTTACAAATTTGTGCCCTCAATTAGTCTCCACCCTCACAGCCCAGGGAAATATTGACTCAACTTAAGAATCAGACGTGTAAATATGGGTCTGCCTGAGCCTTATCCACTGCAAAAATGTACACCATTTGGCTTGAGCATAATAATCTAGAGCTCTGTTTAAGCTGCAGAGTTTGGCTTTTCGTTCCTAAAATGTCATCTCTGTTAAAGCCTCCCACCCCATCCCAAAAAGGAAACGCGTCAGCTGTTGGATTGGACTCCTGTTTAGTGTTGTTGAATCCACTGCGCTGATTTGACCTCCGCTGACAGGACACACGCAGCATCTGCCTCAGTTTCCTCTCCATCATTGTCAGCCCGATGATCCTTGACAACACCGCTGGCTGAGCACTGTCTCTCTCTTGATATGTTAGATTATTTGCAGCCATCTTATTTTGCTCCACACTTCTTTCACCTCATTTTCACATCACCACCAACATGGGGCTTTGATATCGAGCACTTGGAGAGGGAATATTCAAGCGATCTGCTCTTTATTAAGCAATAAAGAAGTAAAGCACTCTGAAATATATGAATTAAAGGGCACATGTGACTTAATCACTGCAAAGCAGCAAAAGTTTAAATGTAAACCAAACTAATTATGACCAATTATGTCAATATTTCCTCCTCTAAGGTCTGAGAGGTTAGCCTTTGGTTTTCTGAGCTGGTATTGTCGTTGGTGGCAGATACGTTCACGTCGGGTTAATTGAAGTCAGGGGGATTAAAACCGCCTCTGCCATGATCATCTCACTATTTCCTCCAGATACTTTTCAGTATGCAATGAAGCATGTATGTGTAGATTGTGCTTGTGCGTTGTCTAAAAAAAAAAAGTTGGACTATCATTCTGATAAGGTCTGCCTTGGGGGTTAGTCCTTCAATAGATCACTCTACTTGCTCCAAATGGGAAATTGATTTCCTCCGTCTTCTCGTCCTCCCTCTCCGAGGCTAATTAGAAATCGCTTCCTGCCCACCTTTAAGGGAAATGCAGAAACATTAAAGATGCTCTGTTAAGTGTGATGGGTTTTTTCTTTTTGGGTTGGTGGCCTCTATCCGCCTGTCAGAGCTCTGCTTTTGTCTAACTGTTGTGTAAAGCTGGCTGTTAGCAGAGAGCTGTAGCCGTACCTGCTCCTGAATGTTCACCAGGTGTTATAAATCAAGAGTGTGAGTCCCCCGAGTGCCGTCACCATCAGCATCAGTACCACTGTTTTATTCATTTGCTCCTTTGTCTCGTCACAATGCTGCCCTACATTAAATTTTGTGTGTGGAGGGAGGTCAGAATGCATTACTGCCTGCTGCTGCTAATCCAGGTGGGCTGTAGGGAGCAGGTGGGGGAGGGGATTTGGCTCCATGTGACAGTGCGTTTACATGCAGCCAGTAACCCTTTTAAAACCCGAATATTCACAATAACCCGGTTCCGCAGGTCCTTGTAAACACTGCCAAAAACCCAGATATGCTCATAACCGGGTTTTTAAAAACCCGGTTACTACACCTGGGGTAAACCCTTTTCTAACCCGAATGTTTGGTCGTGTAAACGCATATCGGGATATCCCCATCAAAGTGTGTGTTCTGCGCATGCTCTGTTCGCAAGGAATCTTGGTCTTTTGAGTAGCGAGACGTCTTGTATGTTTAGCGCAGCTCTCTCTATATTTACCATTTCTTGCTCACGTACTATCCTTCGAATGAAGGCCAGTACGCACAGTCGTTGTAAGAGCTGCTGGTGGGTCAATACCAGCACTATAGCGCAAACAAACGCGGTCGCTATCTCTTCTGAACTGGGAAACATGTTGTTGTTTTCACGGATACCGGAACAAGAAGAACCGGAAATGACGCATATTGCATCTTGACGTAGTCCATACGTCCTGATGCTATCCCAACATCCGCATTTAAATCGGGTTATGCAAGTTAGGGGTAACTCTTTCTATTTATGCTTGTAAACGGGTTATTGTGATCAACTCAGAAACCCGAATACCGACCTTAACCCGATCATAAACCGGATATTGGCTGCATGTAAATGTAGTCACTGATGTGAATAATTGGAGAGAGAAGGGCAGAGGATGGCAAGAACGATGGGGAAAGGAGGACAGAGGTAGAGGCATGAGGAGCTGATGGAAAAAAAGGAGAGTGATTCCAAGAGCAGCCAAGCAGGAGATGGAGGGTTGGTGCTCATAAGAGAAGAGGGGCAGGTGAAGATGGACAGCAGGAGTAAACTGCTCTGAGAGATGCAGATGCGAGGGAACCAGTAAGGGTTGGTAGAAGAAGAAAAACGGCAGGGAGATGTAGCCCAAAGAGAGAATCCTACCGTCCTACTGAGATGATCAGCCAAGCACCGACACCAAATCCGTTCAGCTTGAAGTTAATTTTTCCCTTTTCTGGTTTAAACTAAATTTTAAATCGGCACTGGAGCAGTTTCAATGCCCACCCAACCCTTAGGTGTCACTCTAACATCGACTAGCTGGTAAAGATAGAGGACTTGGACTTGACAAACTGCATGTCTGAAATACGCCCTCTCCCTTTAGCCGCTCTGTTAGGCTGTGTTAATCACAAGTGGGCCTGTGTTTACTCATGCGAGGCTGATAGTTGTAGTTCTACACAGGTGTTACCACATGGGATTTTACTGAGACAAATGATGTGGGTGTTGCTGCAATTAATTGTCCCGCCGCAGACGGGGAATCCTGTATGAGTACAAACACCTGTGAACAGATGAGCTGAGATGCCGAGTCTGTGGGGAGGTGAGTGATAATAAAAAGCATTTGGGGGATGAAATGTGAGGTTAAACATGAATTATTGGAAATCATTTTCCTTACGCAGTTGTCATTGCTTCTTCAGATTCAATAGGACGTTAAACGGATTGCAGGAGTGTGGTGCTGTTTATTCTAAGCTACATGCTTGATGATGATGTTCTGATGTAGAAATCTAATGAACAGAAACAAGTTGAATCTAATTAAGTGCAATTGATTATTCACTAATAGTTTTAAAATCCAAGGATGAATAATGTTAAAAAATAACTTGTTAATGAATATTTCAAACAAAAAATTTATAATAATTAACAACAGAAGTAGACAATCCTGGTCCTCCTGGAGTGTCGCTATCCAGCATGTTTTAGATTTTTCCCTGTTCCAACACACCCAATTTTGTGATTAACAGTCTTCTGCAGAGCCTGATATCTTGTTCAACAGGTGAATCAACCATTCACTTAGGTGTGTTGGAGCTAAAACATGTTGGATAGCAGCACTCCAGGACCAGGATTGCCTACCCCTGATCTAAGCTGTAGCAGAATGCCTACATGTTGTTGTATTAACTACCAAGACAAGCAAAAAGAGTCCAGATCTAAAGAAACGTTAAAGTGAGCATTTGTTTCTCATCAGCATTGCCATAGTAACCACATGCCTGTCTCTCACTCCCTGAGAGTCAAATAGAAATGCAGATGAAAATGTAACTCAAGCTGTTTCCGTACTAAAACCATGTGTTTGCACTGTGCAGAAGGCTCTGATGGTCACGTGAGATTTTTTTCTATTTAGTGTTTTATGTCAGAGATTTGACAAACTTCAGTTTCGAAAAAAGAAATTTTGAGCTAAAACACGTTTATCACAAAACAAACAGCGTGTTTTTAGCCTTTCAGTTGCTATCGCCTAAAGCAAGCATGGGGATCAGGGGCGTCCTGTCAGATTCACCTGCATGCCTCTCTGTCTCTGATGACTCAAGTCCAGCAGGCTATGATCAGTTGTGGTCCAAGCCCTTCATTGGGGTAATGATCCTGTGCAAACAGGATCTTGCAGCCATTTAAACTTGATGATGCGTCTACTGTAAAGTCTGCCTGACCTATTGGTCACTTGCTTGTCCAACAACACTTAAAACTATTGAAAACATTTATAAAAGAAGTTTAAAATTGCTTGACAAAAAACTGACTTCCCACCACCATTGTCATGTGTTAGAAAATAAATTACTGAACTTCAATAACTTAATGAAACTTAAGAGTCTGTTTAATATATAAAGTCTTACACTCCCTTGCTCCACCACCACTAAAGCAGTTCATTAGGCATAAAGAAAGCTCAAACAGGACTACACGAGCTACAATTCGAGGAGAATTTATACCACATAGACGGACAGCATTTGGGCAGAACGTCCTCTCTGTTAAGGGTGGCCATCTGTGGAACAGTCTTACTCAACCCATTAGAGAATGCTCGACTTTTTGTTTAAGGCAAAGGCTAAAAACTGGTTATGGATAAATCAAGCGTGTGATCATGTATGAGTTTAATAGTTTTAATGTTTTATTTGTGAATAGAATGGTGTGTATGTGTTAATTTGGTGATGGAGTTTTTATCATGAATAAATGATGAATTTTTATGAATTATTATGTCTTTTTATGTCTAAGGACAACAGATGGAGATTAGCCTTTGGCTATAATCTGGCATGTGTACATTCATGTAAGCTGTTTTGACATTAATGTTCATTAACATGCACTGTCCTAAATAAATAAATAAATAAAATAAAATTTCTGACTTTTCAGCTTCTGATCCACAAATTAACAATGGCCGTCTTTAAACCTCAAACATCACTGGCTGAACTACAAAAACATTGTCTAAAACTGGAAATAATGGCTAATCTGCACCAAAGCTAGCTTTGTGAGCGATGGGGTGTGAGGGGTGCAAATTCAACGACTGTGTTTAAAAGCTGTTTTGCAAATCCCCTCAAAAAGTCCAACAAAATTTAGCCATTGCATCTTTAAATCCTATTATATAACCTAGATCTATTCATGATTACTTTTTTCTGTCAGTGCGCCCCAGGGCAGCTGTGGCTACATCGTAGCTCATCCCCACCAGAGTGTGAATGGGGGAATCACTGATTGTTGTGAAGCACCTTGGGGGGTTTAGCTCGTAAGTCATTAAAGGCTGCATGGTGGCGCAGTTGTTAGCACTGTTGCCTCGCAGGACGAAGGTTGCAAGTTCGAAACTCTGCTGCGGCCTTTCTGCGTGGAGTTGCGTGTTCTCCCCATGCATGCGTGGATTTCCTCCGGGTACTCCGGTTTCCCCCACAGATCACAACATGCCCTATAGGTTATAAATTGTAAGTCGCTTTGGATAAAAGCGTCTGCTAAATGAATAAACATAATAAACATAAACAGGTAAATGTGAATACATTTTGGGTCCTGAGATATGATCCTGACCAGTTTCTAGAGCCACTAAACCCATACAAAAGGGTTTGTTGTATTGTTTCCATCTGTTTCACCAACATTTCTTTAGTGCCTTTGGTGAACTTTCTCACAGCACGTGACAGAATCCGGAGCAGTGAAATAACCAGGGTGTTTGTAGGCACTCTTAATGAGAACGCTGCTGTCTTGAACCTGAGTGCAGCGCTGCTCCAAACCCTGGGAAGGAAGTCTGTTGTTCCTTCTGCTGAAAGAGCTCCATTGTCGCATCCTTCATCAGAAATAAGGCTATTTCAAGGTTTGTGGCAGAACTCTAGTCCTTTTCTCTCCATCCTGTCTAACCGGTTGAAAAGGCAGCAGCTCAGTGGCTCCCACTGTGCGTAGGAAACTGTCAGTAGGAGAGCAGGAAGACTGGAGCCTGAAGAGGACCGGTACGTTCCCCTCATCCCTCCGACCACAGGGAGGAAGTCACTGTGCTTCAGCACGTTTCAGTGAGTCTTGTTTCACTTGAATCTCTGCTGTTTTCCCCATCAGATAAACACATTCAACTCAGATTTGTTTTATTTTCTTTTTGCCTCCAGATCCCTTTTTAGCATTTCCTTTTCCATCATGCCTGCTAATTTTAGGGTGTTTTATTCCAATCTGTCAGTTAGAATCAAAATCTGTTGTATAAACCAAAAAAATCTTGTTCTAAAATCTGAACAGTAATATCAGTCATTTTTTGCTGTTTTGTGTGTGAGTCATGAGAAATGTGACTCCTCCTTTAGCATCCCACAAGGAAAAAGTTGTAGTGGGAAGTGTTTGAGTTAGTTTGCCACGCTCGACTGACTTTGCCTGACATCACACTCGCTATGGGACTGTCGCACATTGCAAACTGCCTACGCTTAAATGAAATGTCAGCTCATACGACTAAACATATTGTTTAAATAAAATATTGACAAGGAAATTCAAGTAAAATTCTTCTTCCTTTTTGTCCCTTTCAAGAAGATACCCCACGATACATAAAGAAGTGACAGCGTTCCCCTTCTAATCGTCTCCTAACTATAAAAACAAAACCTTATGACAAGTGAAGCTGTCAAATGTGCATATGGTTAACTTGTCAGTGTGGTGCACACAAGAGCATCTGCCTCACCCTGCTCTCTCTCTTACTGGTGCATCACTGAGTGTGTATGAGTGCCTACTTGTGGCGCTGTGTGTATTTCTGTGTACACGCGTGAATAAGGGAGGAAGCTCTCTGCAGGGCGTGCTTAACTAAGATTAATTGCACCTAATCCACTGTGCCAGGTGGAAAGCAAAACTATCCTCTGCACACTTACACAAACACACAAACAGGCGCACACATCCCATTATAGGCTCGCCGCTGAAAATTAGCCCCACGACTCTCCTGACACACAGGACCAGACCACGACTCGATAGCGCCATTTACTTCCCTGCGCTCTGCACATTTATCACCGCTCTCCTCCTCCTCCTCCGACAGACGGACGCATAGATGGACAAAATGCCGTGTCAGAAGGATAAGCGATCTGCTCCCTCACATCAGTACCAGCTGGCGCTGACAAAACAGGAGAGTGAAAACGTTTGTCCTCCTCTCTGGATATAGAAAGAAGAAAAGAGAAAATCTGACAGAGCGGGGTCATGGTGGTGTTTCTGCAGGGACACAATCTGTGATGTAGCTGATGTCGAGGATAGTTGGATGACCACTGCTGTTGGCTGCTCATGTCAATATTCTGCATTGTGAAACCTCCATCTTGGGCACGCACGCACGCACGCACGCACACACACACACAGGGTTTTTCCTGGCTCAAATTGAGGCAGAGGTGGTACCATCCTGACCATGGGCTAGCACATGCATACTCTGTGCATTCAACTGCCTCACTTTTTTAAAGGCCCAATATTTTTTCGTTAAGTGTTCTAATCTAAGCTTCTGTTGATTAATAGAATATTACATTTGACAATGTTTCAAGTGAAACAAAACTGGTTTGCTGCTTTAAAATATGAAATAAAACAACAAAATTATCAGGCTGAATAACAGACTTTTATTATGAAAGACTCGCTAATATGCATTAGATTGGTGTTTAGTTCCCTTTTTCGTCGTCGTCATCTTCCTTCGCATATCCGGGTCCGGGTCGCGGGGGCAGCATCCCAACTAGGGAGCTCCAGACCGTCCTCTCCCCGGCCACCTCCACCAGCTCCTCCGGCAGGTCCCCAAGGCGTTCCCAGACCAGATTGGAGATGTAACCTCTCCAACGTGTCCTGGGTCGACCCGTGGGCCTCCTGCCGGCAGGACATGCCCGAAACACCTCCCCAGGGAGGCGTCCAGGAGGCATACTGACCAGATGCCCAGACCACCTCAACGGACTCCTTTCGATCCAGAGGAGCAGCGGTTCTACTCCGAGTCCCTCCCGAATGTCCGAGCTCCTCACCCTATCTCTAAGGCTGAGCCCAGCCACCCTACGGAGGAAACTCATTTCGGCCGCTTGTATCCGCAATCTCGTTCTTTCGGTCATCACCCAAAGCTCATGACCATAGGTGAGGATTGTGACGTAGATCAACTGGTAAATCGAGAGCCTGGCTTTCTGGCTCAGCTCCCTCTTCACCACGACAGATCGGCTCAGTGTCCGCATCACTGCAGACGCTGAACCAATCCGCCTGTCGATCTCCCGATCCCTCCTACCCTCACCCGTGAACAAGACCCCAAGATACTTAAACTCCTCCACTTGAGGTAGGACCTCTCCCCCGACCCGGAGTTGGCAAGCCACCCTTTTCCGGTCGAGAACCGTGGTCTCAGATTTGGAGGTGCTGATCCTCATCCCAGCCGCTTCACACTCGGCCACGAACCTACCCAGCAAGAGCTGAAGGTCAGCGCTGGACGGCCAGGACAAAAACCACATTGCTCCTCCTCAATCTGAGATTCAACTGTCGATCGGACCCTCCTCTCCAGTACCTTGGAGTAGACCTTTCCAGGGAGGCTGAGGAGTGTGATCCCTCTACAGTTGGAACACACCCTCAGGTCACCCTTCTTAAAGATGGGGACCACCACCCCGGTCTGCCACTCAAAAGGAACTGCCCCCGCTGACCACGCAATGTTGCAGAGACGTGGCAACCACGACAGCCCTACAACATCCATAACCTTGAGATACCCAGGACGAATCTCATCCATCCCCGGGGCTCCGCTGCTGTGTAGTTGTTTTGTAGTTGTTTGACTACCTCAGCAACTTCTGCCCCCGAGATTGGACAGCCCATCCCCAGGTCTCCCGGCTCTGGTTCCTCCTCGGAATGCGCGTAGGTGGGATTGAGGAGCTCCTCAAAATATTCCTTCCACCATCCGACTATAGCCCCAGTTGACGTCAGCAGCTCCCCATCCCCACTGTAAACAGTGTGAGCGAGTTGCTGTTTTCCTCTCCTGAGGCGCCGGACAGTTTGCCAGAACTTCTTTGGAGCTGATCGATAGTTTTTCTCTATGGCCTCACCAAACTCCTCCCACGCCCGAGATTTTGCCTCGGCAACTGCCACTGCTGCACCCCGCTTGGCTATCCGGTACCTGTCTGCTGCCTCCGGAGACACGCCCTGTAGGCCTCCTTCTTCAGCCTGACGGCTCCCCGAACCTCTGGTGTCCACTAGCGGGTACGGGGGTTGCCACCACGACTGGCACCGGCCACCTTGCAACCACAGCTAGCAACAGTCGCTTCAACAATCGCAGAGAGGAACAAGGCCCATTTGGAGTCAATGTCCCCCACTGCTCTCGGGACGCAGTCAAAGCTCTGCCGGAGGTGGGAGTTGAAGACCGTCTTGACAGGTTCTTCTGCCAGGTGTTCCCAACAGACCCTCACTATGCGTTTGGGTCTGCCAGGTCTACGCGGCATCTTCCCCTGCCATCTGCCATCCAACTCAGTACCAGGTGGTGATCAGTTGACAGCTTCGCTCCTTTCTTCACTCGGGTGTCCAAAACATATGGCCGCAGGTCAGATGATACGACTACAAAGTCTATCATCGACCTGCGACCTAGGCTACCCTGGTACCAAGTGTACTGATGGGCATCCTTATGTTCGAACATGGTGTTCGTTATGGCCAAACTGCGGCTTGCACAGAAGTCCAATGACGAAACACCACTCGAGTTGAGATCAGGCGGGCCATTCCTCCCAATCACACCCCTCCAGGTTAAGCTGTCATTGCCCATGTGAGCATTGACGTCCCCCAGCAGAACAATGGAGTCCCCTGATGGAGCACTATCTAGCACTCGTCCCAGGGACTCCAAAAAGGGTGGTTACTCTGAACTGATATTTGGCCCATAAGCACAAACAGTCTGGACCCGTTGCCCGACCCGAAGGCGCAGGGAATCTACCCTCTCGTCCCTCGGGGTAAACCCCAATACACAGGCAGAGAGTCTTGGGGCTAACAAAAAACCAACCCCAGCCCTTCGCCTCTTACCTGGAGCAACTCCAGCAAAGGAGAATGTCCACCCCCTCGCAACGACTTGGGTTCCAGAGCCAATGCTGTGTTGAGGTGAGTCCGACTATATCTATCCGGTACCGCTCAACTTCTGCCACAAGCTCCTGCTCCTTCCCTGCCAACGATTTTGTTCCATGTCCCAAAAACCAGTTTCCTTGTCCGGGGATCGGACCGCCAATGCTCCCGCCTTGGTCTGCCACCCGATCCACACTGCACCGGACCCTTCATGTTCCTCCTGTGGGTGGTGGGTCCACAGTTGGATGAGCCCATGTATCCGGTTCGGGCCGGGCCCTGCCGGGCCCCTTGGGCGAAACCCGGCCACCAGGCGCTCGCTCACGGGCCCCAACCCCAGGCTTGGCTCCAGGGTGGGACCCCGGTAACCTTCCGGGCCGGGTACTCCGACTGTTTGAATTTACATCCATTTAAGATCCTCTGAACTGTTCTTTGTCTCACCCTTCACCTAAGACCAATTTGTCATGGGAGACCCTACCAGGGGCACCAAGTGCCCCAGACAACATAGCTCCTAGGATCATTAGGGAACTCAAACTCCTCCACCATGATAAGGTGACGGTTCAAGGAGGAGTAGTTCCCTTTTTCCCATCTGATATTTGTAGTAAAAAAATATATATATATTTGACCTACATTTCAGTAACATTTTAGGTTTGTATTAATAACTCATCTCAGTCAAAATAACATAAATATATCCATTAAAATATAATGTATTTCTTTAACTTGCATTTGTTCTGGAAATGGTAATAACATTTAATTTCTGCTGCTAACAATGTAATGGTGGCATGTCTATTATGTACGGGTTGGCAATAATCCAGTTTAAATTATGTTCAGAGATAGAAGCGTTTGTGAATTATATTCTACAACAGCTTTCCGTAGACTTGTAGCAGTAATGTGACTTGAATCTGCAGCGGTTCTGATCCGTAACGCTGCAGGATGCAGAATAAACAGGATGGTGGGGACTTTTCTTGCGCTTGTAGAGTTTAGTCTTTCGTAGTTTTACGATCATCGTGTATTTTTCTGTGTGCCACTTGATCGCGAGACTGCTACTCGTTAGCTTTAGCATTAGCCAATCTGCTTGTAGCTGCTTGTAGCTGCACTTTTGATCCCAAACTTTGGACCGGTGTCAGTACAGGATCTGCTCGGGTGCCAGATCAGCTCGGGGTCCAGCGCCTGCTGATGATGTCACATTACTGCAAATCTACTCGGCTTTCACACATATGTTTTGGAAAGACATCGGCAGTTTTGTTAATAAATTCTTGTTTGTTAACACCTAAATGTTTTCTTTATAATTGTAATTTGTTAATAAATCACCATATTATCTTTGTTTTGTAAAGAATGTGAAACTGCATAAAACCAACATCGGACTGACAAAAAATAGAACAGTTCTTATATGTGAAGTGTGAAGCCATATCTGTTTGTATTAATGTGGAATTCATCTGTTTATTTCCTTAGTTGTTATCTAAATACAAATAAATTCTTTGATTCAAAATATTGTTTGGTGTCTTTCAATAAAATTATTATATTTTATTTTGCCCCATTTCATCAACACCAAGAGCTTTTGAGGGTCACTGTTTATCATTTGCTTATATTTTACATTTCCTTTGGAAATTCAAACATATTTTCTCCAAAAAGTGTTGATTTTTGGACTACAGGACTACAATCGCTAAGACTACGACCGCAAATTTGTTCTGACCAATCAAAATCATAGCTTGATAACGTAACTTCCGTAAGCTTCATGTTCAGCCCATCAACTACTTTGACATTATCGGCAATCGAAGGACCCCAAGCCGATCTCGCACCCGAGCAGATCCTGTAACGACACCGGTTCTTCCTTTGTTGGTTCCTTTATTTTCCTCCACTGCATCCAGATGACCACACTGTGCACCAGTAAAAAGCATTTTTTTACACGTAAATTACATTTGTTCAATAAAGTTCTGGGGAAAATAGTAATTCAAAGATGTTGCACCAGTGCTACGTTTAAAAATAGACAGACACGCACAGACAGTTTTTTTCGCCACACTGTACAGCCCTGCTCTGATGTGGAAGAGCCTGGGGTAAAATCAGGATGTCAATCACCAACCATAGATATGTACCAATTAGCGAGAAAAGCAATTTTTGATCTTTTTCTGCAGCGGTTTTAGTGCTTTTTGGTGCACCGCTGCTGATACGGCGCCACACAACGCTGCAACTGCAGTTACAATAACATCCATATAGCTGGAGGCAGAGTGAAATCAGGCTGGGGCGGCACAAAATTAGCTGGAGGCAGCCGCCACACAAATTTGAATGCAGGAAAAACCCTGCACACACGCATATAACACAGATTATTGGCACTCTTCATTAAATGTCAGGTGATCTCCTTCCTCCTTTTAAAACCTTTTTAGTTTTTGTTAATCAGCATCCCGTTTCTTTGGACCTCAGAGATCGTTTTCAGTTGAGCATTGGGGTAACTGATATTTTTTATACAGTACAGGCCAACAGTTAGGACACACCTTCTCATTCAGTTTGTTTTCTTTATTTTCATGACCATGACTATTTACTAAAGGGCCAACAAGAGCTAATCACCTCTGGGAGCTTCTTCAAGACAGTTGGAAAACCATTTCAGGTGACTGCCTCTTGAAGCTCATCAAGAGAGTGCCAAGAGTGTGTAAAGCAACAATCAGAGCAAATGGTGGCTATTTAGAAGAAAATATAAAACATGTTTTCAGTTATTTCACCTTTTTTGGTTAAGTGCATAACTCCTCATGTGTTAATTTATAGTTTTGATGCATTGAGTGAGAATTTTCCTATGTAAATGGTTATGAAGATAAAGACAACACACTGAATGAGAAGGTGTGTCCAAACTTTTGGCCTGTACTGCATATTGGCATTGGCCGATAATACATCTGTAGTAAAGCTGATTTAAAGTCAGGCACATCATTGGGCAGCCCAGTGCTGCTGCAGAATTTAATTTAAGTGTATTTTATGAATAACATCTGCTTTAATAAATACTCAAATTATTTCCAACTGAAATTTATTTTTAAATACCTGGTCAGTTTACTGGTTTGTTAGAATAATTTTAGGTAGTTGTCTGATTTTATCACTAAGCAAAGTGCACAAGATTAACATCTGGTTAAATTCAGTGTTCCAAGTCTGATTCAGCTTCTGAAATTTTCTGAAATTGGCAATAGACCAACCAGTATCGGTTGAACTCTTGTTGAGCGATAGTTGTCATTAATCTTGTGGATGTGTTTCATATTTTACATCATTCTTGGTTTATTTATTTTTGTCCATGTCCCCACAGTCCTGTCGGATAGGCCTACATGTTCTGGCCTTCTGTTAGCCTTCGGATTGAACTGGAATGATCATAAATACATTTCTGCTCATAAAGTATTGCATGTAATGTGAATTTAAAATGAGTGTTTTTATTTAAATGTGTTTAGAAAGTAGGAGTATCTATGTGGTCAAATGTACCTAAGATGCAATGTTTAATGTGTTTTAAGATTTTAGTCTATAGAGTTTCATCCAAAATGTTTTCACTTGAAAAATGTGTCGGACATTGTAACTCTATACAGTAACTCTAGCAGCTTTAGCGGCTCATGTTCTTCTGAAACGCGATGTAAGCAGACGAAACTTTGTAGAGTGGGGGGAAAAAAAACACCTTTTCATTTTTTTCTGGCTAGCTTAAAGTACTACCATGTTTTAGATCCTGGCAGCTTTTTAAGCTTTTGTAACTCTGCTTGATGCAAATTTGCAAAAGCGAATGTAGACATGAATTTATCCACCATGCTCGCTCTGAAGTTGCAGCTTTGGCAGCGACTGCAGCTGAACTTGACTGATGGACAGCCCAGCTCAGCCTAGTGGTGTGGAGGGAAAACACTCATTTCATTTCAGCTAAGAAATTAAAAGCTAAATTCAGTATATTGATGCTGATTATTGTGATGAAAGTCACTGATTATTCACATCTATCAGAATTTTGTTCCATTGCTTACAATTAAATTACAACTGGCTCGGATGGTTGTGAGAGACTGGGACAGTAGCTAAATATCTTTATTTCAGGTTTGTTTTCCCTATTTCTTCTGCGAGTGCAGCCAGTGCTGGGCCAGCTGCTACGTCTCAACTCACTGTAAAGATTTTTCCCGGCTCACATTTGACCTTTTGCACACAGAACTGAAGGCTTGCGCTAAACACGAGTCAAAATGTGTTACTCAACAGAAATCTGTTCACTTTCTTGCTACTTATATATCTGACGCAAAATGGCTTCAAGTTACTAGAACATAGTTGTGCAGATGTCTTTTGGAGGTTGTCATAATTTCCCAGATGGAGGGACCCTGAGTGAGTTCAGAGAAGCCACTGATGTAAAAAAAGGATTGTTAAACATAACTGCAAAAAGAAAAGAGAACAAGATGCCTTCAAACTTTGATATGTGTTGGTTCCCTGCATAAACAATAGTAGCAGTGGTGTTTTGTTAACTTGCATATGAACATGTATTTTTATAGAATGCTTACAGAGTTTCACGGGTGCTTTTTAAAGAAAACTGCAAAGGTGTAAACACACGAGTTGGTAAGAGCCACTCTGTTTTCAGCCTCCAAACAGCTGGGATGCTGGTGACTTTCACAACTAAGTGCAGAGCAAACATGGAATATCAGCTGTGTTGACTGAATGGGTCAAAATTTTAGACTCATTAAATTAAAATTGGTGTTCAGAGTTCAGAAAATACGAGGGATAACGAAAGCAGCTACAGAACTGCACGGTTCTTCACTTAGAAAAACACAGGTAGCATGGGCCGTCTTTAAATTGTAATGTGTTCAAACATTAGTTTGTTTTTCACCTGAAGTAATAATGAAATTCCTCCTGGGACACCTTGCTGTCATCTCTGAGCATCTTAAACACAAGGAGGTCCATCCAGGAACAACCACCAGTCTGCAAAAACATGTTTTTGTTATGTTTTTGGTACACACACACACACACACACACACACACACACACACACACACACACACACACACACACACACACACACACACACACACACACACACAGTAATATTTAAATTTGAACATGCCTGAGACTTTGCATAAGATGTTGACATTTCAATAACATTTTAGAATTTGTCCTTGAATATTCAGAGGTAATAACAGTTAATTAAATGATGTGTTTATCTCAGACTTGGTTACATCAGTCAGACTGATGTAAAGTGATCAAACTACAGTGGTACAACCTGTCTTTGGGATTACAGCGGCCAAATCTGAATCAGCTTTTTAAACTCACATATATAATGCATCTTAACCTTGTACATTCACTTAACTTCCACTACGACAGTTTCTTTCCTTGTAAAGAATCCTTCACATCAACTGTTTCCTACATCCTTTTTGAATTTATCCAAACTCGAATATAAATAGTTGTAACAGATTCCTACAAATAAATATATCAGTGAAATAAATTTAGATATAGATGAATGACTGACCCACTTACATGTGAATTATGATTTTTGTCTTATTAAAGTGATGGATCTCTTTTTTTAGCCGTGTGGTTTTTAGAGAGTTTTGTTCAGAAACAAGTATACAGCAGCTTTTTTCACAAACTCACTTTGCGCTCTATAAATAAAAACAATAATTGAGTAAATTCTACCATTTGTTCTATCTGTCTTCCTTCCCTATGACCCTGTAGCTATTGCTGAATTTAAGTAATACTTGGAATAAGTGGTAAATGGTATCAAAGAAAGAAAAGATTATTTAACCAAACTAGGATGTTCTTTCTCTGCATTTTGATTTGTCGTTCATGCAAACAGCCTGCCTCACCTGTGGTGTTGAATCATATTTCAGTTAATGAACAGTTATTTTATTATTAGGAAAGCATTCTCCTCTTTTGAAATGATCCAACACAGTGTAGACAGATGTAGTGTAGTCTCTGAAAAGTAGAGGAAGAAAATCAAAGTCCCCCCCAAAGTTTCAGACATCCCATCTATTCTATTACTCATCTGTTTAACTTGACGTTGGTGGATATAAACTTAGGCTGGTGTTTGTGGGAAAGCGTGTGTTAAACTGCATCGGGCTTTCCAGGCGAGGCGCCGTCAGCCTGTCAAAGGGGTGATTAGAATGTGTTGTGACATGCAGTTATGTGCATCCTCACATTCAGACTCTGAAACACATCTTGCTGCCTGCACGGAGTTGTTGTGGCCTGCAGCAGAATACGAGGTCCTTTGCAGCTCACCTCTTGTGCCATTGAGTATTTAAGTATGGACTGCCTGGTTCAGGGTGCAGACACACGCTGATAGTGCCTTGTTGATTATACCTGTTAACATTACTACCCAAGGTGAGGAGTTTTACTCATGGCTGACAAAGGCCTCCACTTCACTGAACACACACATTTTCTCAGCTTTCAATGCACAGTATTCAGGGCTTGCACTTCCCGGACTTCACATGTATGTTTAGTTTTTTGCCAGTTTGCTGTCCAGACATTTAAACACACAGTTGCTCTCCTGCAGCCGTGGAACCCACAGAATCAAGTTCTGCTTCCTCGTTCATTTTCTTGTTATCCGTACTTAACTCTTGGCTTCACACATTCTCCTTTAAACACACATTCTCTTTGTCTCGATCTCAAGTGAGCACAACATCACTGCTCTCTTGCTGTCACACACACACACACACGCACGCACGCACGCACGCACGCACACACACACACACACACACACACACAAACACCTGCACACACACACACAAACACACACACACACACACACACACAAACACCTGCACACACACACACACACACACACACACACACACACAAACACCTGCACACAACCAGGCAGCACTGAGACAATGGGTAGACTCATTCCCAGTCTGGCCTCGGGACACAGATTGATTGATAGGGCAGGCAGCAGGGCAGCAAAAATGAATGAGGAATAGCAAACGATGGCACACACTCCCACCTCCACGCCTTGGTGATATTGTCAAATTGACCGTTTTGTTTTCAGAATTCCCATTCCTTTAACCAGGATGTAGTCCCACCCATTGACTCTCTTCGTCTCTAATCTTGCCATATGGGAAGTACAAAAGCTTTCCTTGGTTATGTACGCATTTTTAATCCTTTGTTTCCCCTAATAGTCTTTAATCCTTCAAAACCGTGAGTAATTTTTAATGAAACATTTATTCTCAAATTTAATAAACAACACAAAATATATAAAATAAAAAGAAGAGCTACAAATTTACCTCTGTTTCTCTTTTTTACAAGAGACTTTTACTTCAGAGGGATTTGGGGGATTTTTTTAACCACTAAGATACAATCTGTAGAAATAATTGTCTGACATTTGTTATTTCACTCCACAAATCGAAATCTTTACTGACTTTATGACTTCAATATTTTGTGGGGTATACACGTGTGATGGTCACTGAGATTGTTGTTGTGCTATATTTTTTTGATGGCTATAATTCATGGTTTATGAACAAACAAGGTAGTGATCCAGTGGCATTTACAAGGCTCTGTGCTTTGTATTAGATCTTGTGGGGATGAGCTGGCTGGCTGCCACTGGCCTGTCTCCCTCAGCCAACTAAATCTAAGTTTAGCCATCAGGCTGAAAGTCATTTGATTGTCTTCATGCCTTCTGCTTTTGTTTTTTCTCTGAATCCCTGTCCGTAGTACAGATTGTAGTGGTTTGTGTGGAGGTCTACCTGTCTGCTTTAGTCTTGTAAATGCCATCCAGATGGGTGGATTATCTGTACAGTTAAGATTCTTTGAGTTTTTTAGCTAATGTCTTTCTTTCCCTGCTAAAGCAGTGCTGACCTGTAGAGGTATTAATTCCACTATACACCTAAAGATCAGCTATTGCTTGCTTATTTTGGTTGTTGATATTGTGCAGCTTCCCACTGCTTTGGAGACTGCTGCTGTGAGAGGTTCTTAGTGACACATTTGTGTAATTTACAAGATTTTTATCATCAGAGACCCTCAGACATAATTTTATTAGACTGTAAAACAAACAAATTAATGTCACTTTAAATTTAGACACAGAATCATGGATGTGACTCCAACATTGTGACATTGCTGTTTAAACAAACAGGAAGTTTTCTACAACTACCGTAGTCAGATGGTCACTGAATGGTTGTGTTATATCACGCCCTGGTTTTAAATCATGGATCCCTGCTGTGCACCAGTGTTTTCAAACCAGCCGGCCACAAAAGCTGTGCTTAGCAGTGCAATAGCGTGATCACCAGGTCTACAACCGTTTGAATTCGTCTTCGTCTCTGAACTCTCGCCATTCAAAAAACTCAGAAAACTATCTCCCAAAGGTGACTCGTTCGACCTTTCTTTTGGTCAGACCTTTTGCTTTATCGAGACTCCACCTTGATGAGCATGATGAAACAAACACCAGCTAGGTTCTGTAGCTCATCTGCTTTGAGCATACCGTCTAGTTTTGTTTTAGTCTTTTACTAGCTCTTAGCTGCTCAGTGGGCCTTGAGGCATTGAGAGTGCAGTTCTTCCAACTTCATTGGCATCCTCTCTCCTTGTTCTTGAATTCTTACCACTTGAGTTAATTTTGAAGAACCACTCTCAGATCAGTGTCTTTTCTCAGCATATTCCTTGAATTAACGTGAGGTTGAAGGAACCGCAGCTCTAAATGCATTTCAAGGACGCTTGGTATAATTTCCACCCAGCTTTTCATCTGAATTTACTTTGAAAGAACACCAAGATTCACCGTAAATATAAGCTGTCAGATTTCTTTACACAAAAAGACTTGACTGTTACGGGGTACACTGTAGATTAAAACAAGGTGGGACCAGGTCATCCGTGTTACTATTTACAAGCAAATGATTGGTTTGGTGCTGGAGAATTTTACTCAACATAGCTGTTGCCTTAAAAAAACGTTATTTTTAAGCTTCTCACTTTGTGCTACTTGTTGAACATGCTGTTATAAATCATTTGCTAAAGTTAAAATTTCATCAGTTTTACATGAAAACTTTAACCCGCATCATAACATATTACACATGTTGAGGTTATATAAATATCGGGTAGACAGTTGCTGATTGAATCGTGAAATGGAGACTGTGTGCGGTTTTCCTGCCGTTTCTGTCAATCCTTCAGCTTAGTTTGTGCACAATTTCCCTGCTAATGATGGGATGTGGGGGCAGGCGTACGCATCAGTGGTGCCTGAGAGGTAAGAACTCCTACTGAGAGGAGTGCTGAGACAAATGGGGTGGTTTGGTGGCAGGCTGTCTTCCTCCTCCATTAAGCTCTGTTTTGGGCTGCTCATGGTCAGGGCCCCTCCCCAGCAGTCTGTCACCATCTTACATCCTTCGTCTTACCTCTCTCCCTCACGTCATGGAGTAGTTCTTGTTAACAGTCAGTTCTGCTGACTCCATTTTTTTAACATCTTTGCATCCTGCCTCGTAATAATTTAATCTACATAAATTATGGCGCTGATGTCTGGAGCATACTTTTTTTCTTTATATTTAGCTTCCCTGGAGCCAGACGTCCTTGTAATTTTATGAAGTAGTTTTAAATTCCCGTTTTCCCGGTTTGTTTAAGATCTTTTTTTTTTTCTTCTTTAAACATTGACTAATTTTTTTTATCACTTTAGGCTCAAATTTGTCTTTTTGGGAAATGCTTTTTTCTATGCATTTGTCACTAACCAATGACTCATTCAAGCATTATTAAAAGACCCATAACTCAAGGGATGAACCACTGCCTCAGCATGATTTCATAACTAGCTAATCATACACTTTTTTTTACTGATTTGTGATAGTTTCCAATTTATTTAGTGGAATTTGGGGGGGATAGACGGCTAAGGTCAAAGTTCAGCAGGATAAAACATTTTTCACTTAACAGCATGCTCCAGAATTACTTGCCTTCTTCCCCCAGTACACCACGTTGTCTTTTAATTCTTCTCCCACCTTCTCATCTGCCACTACCATGTCCCCTTTTGTCCCTCGCTCAGACCATGTCAGCCACTAAATAAAAGGTAAGATTAGAAGGACAGATTGTTTCATCCAGTTCGTCGCTGTTGGACAGGTCGTAAAAATGTCTTTGATTCTTGACTTCTGTAGTAAGGTGTGTGTGTGTGTGTGTGTGTGTGTGTATAGACTGTTTATTTCATCACATTTATGTGCTACTTTGCAGAGTAAACACTAAAACTGTGCTATGGTCAGTTTAAATCTGCGAGGCGATCTCTGATTGGTTAAATGATCAACAAATAATTAAAGGGACTTTACGGAGTTTAGAATTTTTATGCTCGCGATTGCCCCTCAGGCCAAAAGCGTAACGGCAGCTTCAATAGTAGGCTTGTGCACGAGGCGTGCATGCTGTACGTGCACACTCCTTAACGAAAATAACAGCTGAGACAGTCCCTTGTGTGTGATAGTGTGTGTGTGTGTGTGTGTGTGTGTGGCCCAGAGGACAGGAGAACGCGCAGCTAATTAATTAATTTGGTTCTGTACCTTTCTCTTCAGCACAGCCGACAAAGGTTTAAGATGGGTCAGTCCTCCTGCATGCTCAGATCATTCCCTTCCCTTGCTTGAAAAATATTTCCAAAATGAAAGTTGAACCCACATCTTTTTTATCTGTGAATTCAATGCTGTTCGGCGAGTCTCAAATAAAAATTTGGGCATCTTACTGTAAAAAAATATACCAGTAATGTAAAAAAGAAACTCTAAATAAATTATGTTCACATCCAGAATCGAACCCGGGTCTTCTGCACAAAAGTCCGACGTCTTACTAGGTGAGCTAAAGTGCCAGTGGTGTCTTTTGTATCTGTAACATTTGTATATCTTGATGACAGCTGAAACAACGTTCAAAGAACGGTTTGGAGTGAAAATGGCTATTTTGTTGCTAATTTGCAGGAAATATCTAGAAGAAAGTTCTACAGAAAGTAGCTAAGGGTCCTCAGAAATGTAGCTAGGTTTGTCACTAGGCGTTAGGAACAGCGACAAAGTCGCACTACCTCTCTCTCTCTCTCTCTCTGCTGCTAAAGCTACTGATAGCAAATGCTACGGGCTATGCCTGAGCGTGAACGTGCATGAAGCAGCCTGTTCTACCCGAGCATCTCTTTCTGTGATTTTACAGAAAAACAGGCAATCACAGTAAAAATGCCAGGGCTCATTCTACAGAACCAGGGCATTGCAGGAGAATGTATGAAGAAGAAATGTATTATTTCTATACATGTTTTGGCTGTCAAACTTCCATGATGCCCCTTTAAACATTTGTTACTAAAAATATTTTTGTGTTCCTTTTGTTGAAATTTGACAGAATGTTTATTTTTCCATTTAATAGTTATTGGGCTGTTTGGTGGTTGTAGGTTTGAGTCCCGGCTGCAGCTATTTTTTTTTTTTTTGATAAAAGTGTTTTTTTGTGCGTTCTGCTTTGCTCCCAGAATAAAAACATGAATGTTCATGTTATTAGCAACTCTAAAATGTTGCAAGGTATGGATGGATGTGTGTGTGTGTGTCCACAGACTGTGTGTCCTGTTTGTCTCTGTGATGGACCGGCGACCTGTCCAGGGTGTCCCCCACCTCTCGCCCAACCACCTTTGGAGAGACACCAGCTCCCCTTGACCCTACTGAGAACAAAACAGTTCAGATAATGAACGTCTGCAAATCCACCACACGCTAAAACACTTGGATAGAAAAATGCTGTTGTAGTGTCCAACAATGGTCATTTTTCACCTACAGATTGACCTACATGCCACCGGTCATCTGCAGACATAAATTCCATTCTCTAAGGTGGATTTTACGTCCTAGCTTCCAACAAACCCAAAAGGATACTGCAGCCTTGTTTACATTTCAGGAGGAACAAGATGTCAGGCTGTGTTCCCAAACAAAGCCTTCTTTTGATAACACTGCAGGATTGCTCACTCTCAGAATAAAGTGACTATTTTCAGCTCATTTGAGTTGGTCAATCGTGAAATGAAATGAACCATAATGGGTGATGCATAATAATAATGTCTTGATTAATCTGTGCTTAAATGAATAAGGGTGATTAATCTGTGCTTGAATTACTGAAGTTTGAAATGAACATTATTATGGTATGATCAGTAATTTTAGATTTAACAAGTGAATCATTATCTACACTCAGACACAAGGTTCACTAGAGATAAATTAAAGTTAAGTTAAACGTCATAACACATAGATATTTTCTTAGCCACAAATCAGAGCATCCTGTATCTGAAAGAAGGCGTGATGTTCTGAGGTTTGCTTGTTAACACCCCTTAACATGGCACGTCCCGGTTGGCCAAGAAATCATACGAGAATATTAAAACAGAGCTCACTTGACTGTGAGAGTTCTAGAGAAAGCTACGGAAAGGGATCCTCCTCGGGGGTACGTAGAACACAACATGATTGCGTCTGATGCCATTTTGATAAGAATCAACTTCATAGTTTAATGCAAACCAAATTCCTTTTCACGCCCAGAACTCAGTCCTTCTAGATACAAGGTTCTGATAAACACACACCATTCAATCACTATACATCACATCCCATCCTCTTAGATTCATCCATCACAGTAGCCTTGGTTAACTTGTCAGGTTTTTATTTGTTTAGAAAATAAATTTCTTATCTTTTATGAACCTGACTCTGTCTGAATTGAGACAAAGTGTGTTTGATCCCTGAAAAAGCAAAGAACCCTAGAATCTTCTGATTAAACATCCAAAGACCAAGCAGGTTGATATTCTACATTTTTATAGAGGATCACAGCTTATTGGTCATAAGTAAAGGTAATATATTAAGCTTAAAAGCAACAACATTTACCCTCTACACTGTAAACTCGCAGAATCCAGAATAATAGAAATGGAAATAAAAGGTTAATGTTTCATATGGCTCTACCTTTAAAGACGGGGAGAGATGAACTAATCAGTGTGAAAAAGGATGCTACAGGGAAAATACATTTCAGAAATACTAAGCTGCTGAAGGGTCACATCTTATTTTTGTAAAACTGATATTTAAGCAAACATCAAACTCAGAATGACGTGTGTGTTTGTTGGCAGCTAATTAATGAAACTGTGAAGTGTCACCGCATTGTTTTAGGTCAACATGGAACCCAACTAATTCAGATTTGATTAACTCCAAACTTCAGTCAACACGAAAAACAAACCTGTGTTGTGTCTGATGAGTCGATTAATAGTGGACTCGGTAATTTGACCTCTGATTTCTCTTTTGATGAAAGTAGTGTTTTTGCATTAGTTTACACTGACATTTAGTATTTCTGTTTCTGGTAAACGTTTTACTCGTCACCTGAAGTTTATTCCATCAGTAAAGTGTTAGAAGTTATTTGAAGTGGTGACAAAAATTCTCTTTAGAAACATCAAAGTTTCTAATTGATTAAAACAGTTATTCCTAGACATTTTCTTTAACTACTCATTAATTAAAGATCAGACATGATAAAAAACTATATTTATGTACTTATACTGGGTCTGACGTTGTAGTATTGTGACCTTAGTGACCTGCCAGACACAACCGAGGCCATTAAGAGAAAAATCTCCCTTTCACAAATGGGTGACGTTACATTTTTCTTTAGTCCTTCTCTCTTTTGTATCTGCTCATTGTTATTTATCTTCCTTTGCTCCTCTTCAGCACCTTCCATCTCTCCTCCTGGTGTCCGAAGCCACTCCGTCTTTGCTCCTGTTTTTGCCCTCTGTGCTCTCCCTCCCTGTTTTTCACCCCTCCACTTTGTTCTTGTTAACCGCCCCAGCAGGGCAGGGTTGTGCTCTACAGACTGAGCGTCAGGGGCCACAGCTGCCCAATCACAACCTGATTTATCAACCTCCCCCAGCTAGCCTGCTTAGACACTGTTTTGCTCGCTTGCTGTGGTTGTTACTTAAAGCCGGTGATGCGGGGTGTTTGTGTTCCTTGCTGCACGTCCTTAAGAGGTGTCCGCCATAATGAAAAGGCTCTCTGTAATGCATCTCGCCTCCTCCTCAGGAGCTGAAACATGCTCGCGTATCTGTCCAGCTGTTTTCCCCTGCCAGGATTTATTTACTGACAAAGTACAAGAGGCAGACTTTTGATCCGAGTTTATGTTTGTTTTAGAAATCACCTCCATGGCCACTTGACAGCAGCAGATGAAGCCTGTTGTTTTTCCCAGTTTGATCACGTTTGTCCTTTGCTTCCTTGTGGCTCATTTTCTTTCTAAATCTCACATCCTCTGTTTATCCACCGTATCCAGGTGCAGATGGTCCACAGATAGTCACAGATCTAAAAAATATTGCTAATTTAAATTGAATTCATATGTAAACATTTTCCCCCACTTGTTCCATTTATCTGAGTTTCTCACTCTCTCTTTCTCCTTCCCTCTTTGCTTCTAGTCCAGTACCAGATGGAGATGATGCGTTCTCTGCGTCATGTCAACATTGACCATCTGCATGTGGGCTGGTACCAGTCCACCTACTATGGCTCTTTTGTCAGCCGAGCTCTGCTAGATTCCCAGTTCAGCTACCAACATGCCATTGAAGAGTCTGTTGTTCTCATCTATGGTGAGTATTCCACACAGAGAATGCTATGTGCTTCAAATTGCTTAGAAAATCAGTTAAACTGGCATTTTTACTTTAAATAAAAGGAAATTTCATAAAGATATCGACATGCAGATGATAGGAACTGAACTAAACAAGAACTCATGCAAGAAGATGATTTAATGTCAGATAAACGATGAAGAAAATAAGTATTAAAATTGAGTTGGTGGTGTGAGCTCTTGTTCTTAAACACCCAGAGCGGGTTCAGCTAATGGTCAGCAATGATCTCATGTGCTCGCCCAGTTCAATCTTTTGCATTTAAGCTGGAAATGTTTTATTGACTCAGTTATGGACCAGAAATACTGAGCAGACATACTGCCACAGTCGTCACTTGTCACACAAGCATTCATAGACGGCCACTAATCACAGAAATCTGTGCAGGTGGAAAGTGGTTCCAGTAGAGTAGATCGGCACCAGTCAAGTTCGACACTACAGCTCCCAGAGGAAATGCTGAGTCATAAGGAAACGTTGTTTAGAAAAAAAAAGTAAAACGGAGATGGCCATTGGCCAAGATTTACAATATTTGTGCAAAATCATCTTTTTTACCAGGCGCTCAAATGGTGCTTCTGTAAGAGAACTGATTGAAAACATTTAGTGTGCACTGTCAGGCATGAGTCAACAACCTCGGGTCAAATAGGTATTTTTTATTTTTTTTTTCACCAAATGAAGACAAAGAATAAGGTCACAAGTAGCTAAATCAGTTTGACACAAAATAGAAAAAGATTTTACTGCAGTAAATTTGTAGGTTTTGAAGAAGAATTTTTCATCTTGATGGTTACTGCTGCATTCTCACCAAGAGACTAATGCAATAATTTATTAGTTACAACAAGGCTTCTTAATATTCAGTAGTCCATCTGACTCCAAACTGAGATCAGAGGTCTGGAGTCACACGTGAGGCAAATTGCTGTTATTGAAGGTGTTTAACTTACAACCAGTGGAAATAACGCCGTGTGTTGTGCCCCTCTAACTTTTAATGTCATTACTTTTCATGCCTCAAGAGATAAAGCACCTTGGTTTTCACTTAAAAGGACTTATTAAATTGAATCTTAAGTCCATTAAAGTTCTTGTTCACTGAGAAAGTGTGAGATACTTTTTAAAATGTGATGGTCTGAGTTGCATATGCATGCTGAGCGGGAAAATTGTCCTCAACCCACATTTTCTGCAGTAGGCACAGAAAGGAATCAGACCAGAAACTGAGCAAACCAGAAAAGCCAGAGCATGTTTTAGCTAGTAGAAACTAACCATTAGCTACTCCACAGCATGGAAGAATAGATTTGGGCTTGTGTTATTTGTGGAGGTAAAAACATCAAGGTTTCATTTTTTACCCAAGAAAAATGACACATAATTTCATGCTTCTTTAAAACCAGACTCATGAGAATGTCTACAACACTTCTACTTTGCACATCAAACTAGCTACGTGTCAGACGACTCACGCTGGGGGTCAGACACAGAAAAGTGATGGAAAATCTGGTGGCAGTGGGCCAGAGGCCAGCTGGTCAGAGGATTTTTCATGAGAAGTTGTTCATCCGTTGGATAAAGCTGTTATGACAGTAAGACACAGAAAATGCTCTTTTATTAAGACACCATGAAACGCAACAAAGCTCAGAAGTTAACTGCAGGGGTTTAGGGAGTAGACACTGAGTGACATGGTAATTAAACACCATAGACATGTTTGAGTCCTTTTTCACGACTAAATCTTATTCAGTCAGCTGAACTAACCTGTTGGCCTCTGAAACCCTCCTCAGAAGGTATTATGTCACACCTGGCACTGAAGCTACACAGGTGAGGAAACGTTAAGGACCTTTGCCTGTAGTGAGGTAAGGTACCATTGCCCTTCTGTGGTTGAGGCCAACAATAGAAAAAGAAGCAGAAGGCAGGAAGACACCAGAAATAGCAGGTTTTCTGGGTGGAACGCACACATGATGCAAATGGACGCGCTAGGCTTGCAGGTAAATCTTTAAAAGATTATTTCCACACAGCAATCCGTATCAGATGGTGTTAAGTATCAGAAGACGACACAAATTCAATCAGCATGACCCACAAAGAAAATATATCTCTAATAAGAAACATTTGGACTCCCTTGTCTGAATAAATGTAAATTAATCATTTCAAGTTGAGTTCATAGGATGCATCTCATTGTTGGTTGCATAATTAAATGCATGTATATGATAAGTGGTTTTGTTTCATGTTAGTAAAGCCCTGCTGTGACTCGTTCATCAGACTTTACAAACCAAGTGTATTGTATGTAATCAAAATGTAACATCATCCTAATGTCAGGACTGACTTTTCAGCCAGTGTTTTATTTTTGTAACGATACAGAATTTTCCTCAGTCATGAATCAGAAAACAGAAAGTAGAGTGAGGCTGACGCACAACAGACTCACAAGGTTATTGCTTTCAAATATTTCATTACAGCTCAATTTTTATACAGTCACGTTGAGTAAAAGACAAAAAATGGAGACGTGCTATTTTAAAGTACTGAACCAGCTTCAAATTTCACCCTTTGTCTGTAAAACGGCTATACTAATCAGATTATTCCTTTTCTAAATCTTCTCAGGGTCTTGTTGTTCTCAGGTTCTATAATAAAGAACAGACAGAGATTTATTTATGACCATCTTCCAGCTGCAGCTCTGTGATGTGCTTCTGCCAGCCAGGCAGTTGGGCAGCGAGCCTTTTCTCATTCTAAACGAGACCTCCTACTAATGTCAATCAATAATGCAGCACTTAACGGATCAAAGCACCCCAAAGGAATTTACATTATCTCTGCTTAAAGTCAAAGGGGAAGGGAAAATTGATTTCTTTTTTTTTTTTTTTTTTTTTTTTTTCCTCCCTTTGTCATTAGCTCACCGGTCATTTTATACCGATGAAAGAATCAATCGTCTGGGGAACTTGTAGGTAAATGGCTTTCGTCTGGTGACAGCTATGGATTACAGTAGGTTGTTAAACCAGGTGGGTAAATGTCTAAAAACTTAAATATGAGGTGAACAGTAGAAGAGGTGAAGGTGGACATGCAAAGCTAATCAGAGCATTCAAATCGGGCGCATGCAGTGAAATTAATTAGGCTCCGAATCTCATTAGTAACGAGCTTTGAACTGAAAATTGTGTTTGATTATCTGAGAATAATCAGTGTAAACATCATCACTGGGCACCTTCTATTGAACTAAAACACTTGACATTTAGGATTGTGTGAATGTTTGGGTGGATCCGTTAACAGAACTGATGTAGCGTGTACCACACGGAACAGACCGGCCTTCGTAGGCAGCAGAAGATCAGGACATGGTGTCCAAATTCAACCAGCTCTTCAGAGTTCATCTGCGTCACTCAGCATTTGATTTCAGTCAGCATGCTTCTTATGGATTTGGGAGAGCTGCCTTCATGCTGGCCCTCCCTGCTCTCTGTGAACATGAACTGAGATTCACGGTCAACTTTCAGTCTGTACTTGAACTGGTTGATCCGTAGGCAAATGGTTTAACACAGTTGCCTTTGGGGAGTGCCTAAGGAAGTGTCAAATTGACAGTCTGTTCAGTTTTACTCAATTTCCATACAGCAATTTTAGGTGTTTAAAATTATAACACAAGGTCAGTGAGATATCTACATCATACACAGTGAACGTTGAATGCAGTTTTTAATTATTTTGGCCTAAACTGTTTTAATCCACACACAAACTGGAGGAGGTATGCTGTGAAGGGAAATTGTATAGGTTGGTGTTTATTAACGTTGTACAGTTCTGTATAAAAGTCGATCAGTCGAACAGTTTTTATTTTTTAATTAGTGTCCCAGACTTTTTTCTCTCTCCTGATGTTCCTCATCAATTATTCTTTAGACTTGTTGAAGGTTGCTCTTTGGTTATTGGCCTTTTCTTCATCAATCCAGACTCTTTACTTTGCATTACCCGACTGAGTGTTAGTTAAACTCTTAAAATCAAACTGAGTGCTCGTACAAACACTCATGTTGATACTTGATGTGCATTTTCACCTAGAAGTACCTTCAAATAGCTGACGTCTGTAAACTCTTGAGTGGTGGTGAGTTTCTTTCTGTTTAGTTCTGTTACCATTTGAGCTGATGAGCCACATTACAACTCTAACCCATTACATAACATCATATTACTCTTCCTCACTACCTGACCACTCACCTGGGAGGTGAACGCCATGCTGCCGCATAGTTTTATTGATGGTGAGAAGTTGGACTATGCAAACACGTGGTATCAGACAGATACAAAATGTTTTTAAAAGGAACCCAGGTTACAAAACTTTGTGGTTCTTAAAAGATAAATGCTAGTATCAGTTATATTAAAGTGGTGTAAAAAACTTTTTAATGTCTTCATTTTTATAAAATTTGTAAAAAATAGTTTAACGCGTAGGTCGCCATTGTTGTTGGCGTCGCAATGCAATTGTGAGGACATCAGTGAGGACATCACTGATGATGTTTCACTAAACGAGCATCAAAATGAAGAACAAGAAGGGCGGGATGACGCGAGTGCAGGACAAAACCAGTGCTGCGTGTGTGGCAAATGCGTCTCCGTGGTAACTGAGAGGGAGAGTTTGTTGTCAAGAGCTCACATTTTTGTCAGCAGAAGTTAACGGTAAGCTATCGTGTGATCAAACTTATTCAATTATGAATGATTTTGGAGCATTTTAGCATCCAGAGCTGTCGTGTGCTTTATAGAAGATTAGGATATTCAGTGAAATGACAAATCATTTTTGCAGATATTATATATTTGGAAAACACTGTATTGCTACACTTACTGCTTGTTTTACTGACGGGAGAGGTGAACGTTCAGCTTCATCCATGACGAGTGGCGTGTCCGATGGTTTGCTGAACATGACCGAAGCGGCAGCTGCAGGAGCGGGTTGTCGGCTCAGGAGAGCGTCTCTTGTCTCTCCAAGGGTGTTTAGGCGTCTTGTGTGGGAAAATGGTCGGTAAAGCATTTAGTTTCCGCCTTCTCTTATACCCAGCCACTCTGGTGAGCTCTTTAAGTAGTTGTGGTCGACTAAAAGCCTCAAACGCATCAGGAGAAAAATGTAGGGAACACAGCCGTGGGTCTTTAGGAAGTTGTGTTCGTCCACAGGCATCTTCCCACTGCTTTCTCCTCTTCTTGCCAGTGGGAAAGCTGTGTAACCTCACATCACTCCCCTTGTTGCCCTCTGACTGGAAATTACATCCAAAAGCAGCGCAATGCGGCATTTTACTTAATTTTTAATATGGTGAGTGCGTAACAAACACTAGCATCAATAGCTATTCTTCCAAGAGCAACCAATATACGTCATTGCCCCCAGAGTGCATTGCGTGCAGAAAACATGGCATCCTACGTTTGTCCAAAAATGTATTAAATATTACAGATTTATGAATAAATGGCTATATTTTGTGTGTTTCTAACAACATAGTTTGGTACAACAGAAAATTTGTGGCTTTTTAGGGCATACACGTCCTCATAGCCGGAGTTCCTTTTAATGGTGCATCCCTACAAAGGAAACCATAACTCAAGGGATGAACCAGTGATGTACAAAAATATAATAGAAAACTTAGCAAACAAATGGTTTGAACCCCATATTTATGTACTTTGCTGCTAGGAACCTACTATAAAAAGTCATTTTTTTGGAGATGTTTAAGCCCCACCATTCATCTTTTGTCCACTTCCTCACTATTTGAAAACACATTGCATTAAATGCTGCAGTCCTTTGTCAGGTACAAGAACTTTGTTTGTCCTCTACTTGTCCAGGACAAATTGCACACCCTACTGAGATATACCCTACAGTCATGTCCAAGGACTGAGCTGGAAATGAGTGAAAATGTCGAGGTAAATACTTGATAAGACCTTCAGAAAGCCTGGCGATTTACTGCTCAAGTTGAGTTAAAAAGATTACAAGAAAAGTCCACCAGAAAACACAAAAGAAGGAAGAAGTAAGTAGCTGTTCCACAACATTAGAGGAGGAAGTGGAAGAAACAATCTTTTATATGGTGCCTCTCAAGATAAAAATCACGAGGCGCTTCACAAATACCAAATAAAATAAATAAATTAATAAAAAATATTTAAAAATTATTAAAATATATCACAAAAATAAAAAAAAATGCGAGGAAAGGGAAAGAGAAAATGAATTAGAAAGAGGTAATTGGTGGATCCTGGAAAAGGCAGATTTGATAGAGAGCTGAACAAGGAGAGGGTAGTGATGAAGAAAGTTAGTTAACTGTAAACAAAGTTTATCTTCTTTGTTAGTTTATTAATGTGATCAGCGTTGTTTTAGTGAATGATGACAAGGGCTGAATGGTTTTGTTGATGCCCCTTTTCTCATCACGAAAATGAGATGCCGACGATGTGACGAGACTGTGCTCAAAAAGCAAACTTCTGCCTGTCTGTCTGAAGCTAAAAAGTAACGCTGCCGCTGCTGTTGTCACCGGGTCTGGGTGCAGTTGAGAGAAAGACTTACTGCTGACATAAACGGTGACAAATATGAGCGAGCACGACGATACTTAGTAATAAATTCATAATGTTAAAGATGCTTTTGCGAATTTACAGGACAAGCTAGGTTTTGAACGCAAACACAGTCACGGAACACAAACCCATCCCCTTGGGTATCTTCCCTGAGATGCTTCTGACAGAATCGGACACCCATGCTGCCATAGGAAACGAGATGGTGCTAAACACCAGTCACCATTTTCTAGGTCCAAACCTTCAAATGGTGTTTTTCTTATTGGGACTCTGGTAAATTGTCCTAAAGTTGAAGTGATAGCAGCCAACTGTTTCTCCTTCTCTGGTATATTCAGTAGAGAACCTCTCACACCAGTGGTGTTCTGTTGCTAAATGCATGAGTGTGTAATGAGTGGAGGACCCAGGGAACAAGAACATTAGAACATCGTTAAGAGGCATGAAAATGTGTTTTAAGCTAATTTGTTTTCTAAATTTGCTCTTGCAGCTTTGACACGTTTTTATCTGTGCACTTCCTGAAAACATATATTTTGGGCAGATAAATGAAAGAAATTACCATTTTTAACACATTTTTTCTGAACATGTTTATGAAGAATGTGTTGGTTAGTCTGTCAAGACTATTTTTTTCTGCTCACTGATCCCTAATACTCCATTTAATCTTTTTGTAAAACTTAAAACCAAAATCTTTGTCAATTAAAACTTATTAGGACTAAAATGCATTTTCATCCAAAAGACTAGGACTAAAACCTACATAGCTGTCAAAAACAACACTGCCTGTGAGATTTTGTAATGAAAAGACCAGCTCCTCTTCCTGCTCACATTTTGAAGTTAGAAATGTCAAAATTACTCCAAAATATCCATCCATTTTCAGCCGCTTCTCTGGAGTTGTGTCGCGGGGGCAGCAGCCTAAGCCGGGATGCCCAGACTTCCCTCACCCCAGCTACTTAAGCCAGCTCTTCCCAGGAAATCCCAAGGCGTTCCCTGGCTAGCCGAAAGACATAGTCCCCCCAGTGTGTCCTGGGAGCCGATTCTCATCCCATCTGCTTCACACGGCAGCGAACCGCTCCAGCGAAAGCTGGAGATCATGTTCTGATGAAGCCAACAGGACCACATCATCTGCAAAAAGCAGAGACCCGATCCTAAGGCAAACCAAAACAGATCCCCTCAACACCTTGGCTGCCCCTAGAAATCCTGTCCATAAAATTTATGAACAGAATCAGTGACAAAGGGCAGCCTTGGCAGTAACTCTCACCAGGGGCGGATTTAGGACTGAAGAAGATCCGGGGCTTAACACACACGCGCACACACGCATGCACGCACGCGCACACACGCATGCGCGCACACACGTGACACGCACTAGTCAACATCATATATATATATATATCTTGTACCACATAATGTTTAATCTGAAGCTACATAGTAAGCATATTCAGGGCAGAGTATTGTTCCTGTTAGTGTTTAGTGTGAGATGATAGTAAATATTCCCTTTCTTTCTCCAACATCTTTACCTGATAGTAAGCTAACTTTAGGCAAACCAGCAGCACAACAAATATTTTCAAATAAGACTCACAAACCTGAGTCAACACCAGTCTCATCAGAGCTGGGGTTCTGTCGTTGTACTTTTGGTCTAAAAAACGTCCTTATGTCCATCTTCACTCATGCGTTTCAGACAGAGACTGTAGAAGAAGCCAGCTGCTGAAGGGCTTCTCTTCAGTGGTGGAGGCTCAGGCAGGCTGTATACCGACTGAGTGGCCTAGTGATAGAGTGTCCGCCTTGAGATCGGTAGATCAGGGGTTCGACTCCTGGTCGGGTCATACCAAAGAAAATGGGACCCAATTCCTCCCTGCTTGACACTCAGCATTAAGGGGTTGGATTGGGGGGTTAAACCACCAAATAGTTCCCGAGCTATTTTGACCCAGGGGATGGGTCAAATGCAGAGAATAAATTTCACCTGTGTGTGTGTGTGACGACTAAATGGGACTTTACAAACTACTGCCAGCTGCGCTTTCTCTGTTGGACTTTGGTACTGCATGTTACTTCCGCGATTTAGATCCGGGGCTTATCATGAAAGATCCGGGGCTTCAGCCCAAGTAGCCGGGCCTAACGCCGCCCCTGACTCTCACGGGAAACGAGCCCGACTTACTGCCGGCAATGCGGACCAAGCTCTGACACCGGTCATACAGGGATCTAACCGCTCGTATCAGAAGGCCTGGTACCCCATACTCCCAGACTACCCCCCACAGGGTCCCCCGGGGGACGCGGTCGAAAGCTTTCTCCAAATCCACAAAACACATGTAGATTGGTTGGGCAAATTCCCACGCACCCTCCAAGATCCCCCTAAGGGTATAGAGCTGGCTCAGTGTTCCACGGCCAGAATGAAAACCACATTTTAATATTAAACAAGGTTCTTTTTGCTTCGCACCTTCATGTCCGAAGCAAAAAGAACCTTGTTTAATATTTAAAAAGATGACATAATGAACATTGTAATGGGCTCGACACACGGGAGGCGACATCGCCTCTCCATTAATTTTCAATGAGACATGCGCGACAAAGCGATAATTGCGGGTCTCTCTAGCGAAACGTGAAAAACGTGCGTGTGAAATTTTACACTCATGCACGTGCCGTGCACGGACGACCCAGCGACGCGATCCCAGAAAGTTGAAACATGTTCAACTTTTCATCGCTGTCGCTCGGACGAGGATCAATCAACAGAGGTTTCATTCACTGACCAATGAGCGGACATAATGCTCCGCACATCTCCGAGCAAACATGAAGGAGAAGTTGATTATTATTATTATTATATTTATTATTATATTATTATTATTATTATTATATAGTAAAATCAGAAGTAAGATTTCACATAACTCTAGCAGCACCTTGTGAAACATCATATCTACCACTTTATTAACTCTGAACCGCTTAAATAACCTTAATTCCCTCCAACGTGACACAGCCAAACAAAACAACGGAAGTTTCAATTTCGCCATGGAACAGAACGCGTAGACGGCTTTGCCGCTGGCCGCTGCCGCGGATCACCTCCCGTGTGACAGGTAATAAAAGCGACAGCGACAAATTTCGCGGTCGTTTGTCGCCTCCCGTGTGTCGAGCACATAAAGGATTTGCAAGAAAGTTTTGAAAACCACTTTGTTCCTCCTGAATCTGAGGTTCGACAATCCGATTGACCCTCCTCTCCAGAACCCCTGAATAGTCCTTACCTGGGAGGCTCAGGAGAGTGTGAACACTCAAAAATAAAGAGGTGAACATATTAAAAGGGAATCGGGATTGTAGAGGCTGTATCACTTTTAAGTAATTGTTTTTATTTTAGGCACTTTGCATGCTTTGGAGTGTTGTAAATCCCAACATGACGTTTTTAGGTCGTATAAAAGTACACTTATGATAAACTATTTGGTAAATACTGTTTGTATTCCAGATTATTCAGCATTTGTGTAAAGGTGATGAGGATTTTGTATTTTTTTATCCAATAGAAATTATTCTGGTTTTTGTGGAACTAAGCCTTCATCTTTGGGCTTTTGGGTAATGAGCACAAAACTGTTGATCCATGAAAAAATTCTGAACAGTTTCAGAAATGTTCTGCAGGTTTAAAGTAAAAATGAGTAAAGGTTTTCTGAAATAATGTGTTCTAATCTAACATGTTTGAAATATTATGATTTATTTGTAAAACGTTGTCTGTGAAGGTTCTCTCGTTGTCAAAGTGTTATCTATTCAGCGAGAAAATTACAAGCTACAACAGCGAAACCCTTCCCCACATCAAATGGAGGATTCTATAGGTGATTTACAAACCGTCTTATCTGACAACAAAGCTCTTGTTATAGTTTAAAAGCATAATTATTTGCATTTTATTTGTTTGACTTGAGAAAAGTCCCCAGATAAGAAGTGAAACACCCTCAAGCAAGTGAAGAAGTCCAGTTTCTTTGTTTCTGAACCTAAACAGAATTGCATTAAAAGGATCAAATCAGTAAAGATTTGTTTGTTCAAACAGTGGATTTGTGATTTTCTGATTGTAGACCCAATAAAAACGGCCCAGGGCTCCCTGTCCCTCAAAGCCTACAGACTCACACCAAAGCTTATGGAGATCTGCAAAGAGAAAGACTTCACACCAGAAGGGTGAGTAGTTTACAATGATATGCCCCCCCCCCCCCCCCCCCCCCCCCCCACACACACACAGAATGTGTTGTTTGTACTTTTATGTTTATCTCAACACATCAGCTAACACTACTTATAGCGATGTAAAGTTAACATTTTTAGCTTTTTCACCCTTTTAATTCTGTTTATTCAGCGGATGCAAATACAGCCTGGTGCATCCACAGGGGAGTCATTTAATGGCAGTTGGAGATGGATGTTGATGATGATGATTTATCAGCTCGCCCTTGCCCGTCAAAAAAATGTACCATGTTTACGCTTATTCTGACCTCAAGGCTTATCGTAATTGCTTTTAAATTGCAGCTAAAAATGAACGTAATGAGGGGACCATTTTCCTGGCAGTTCGCAGCAGTCCGAGTGTACCCTCTCTGGCAAACATAAGCACGCTCACGAGGGGACTTCGCACGTGTTGAGACAAAAGCGGGTGTATTTGTCCAATGAAGAAAAGCCAGAGGTTCACTCAGAAGCCTCAGATTTACGTACTCACTCTTGTAAAGTGTGTTTTCAGGAAGAAGGGCAATTTTAAAGTGCCTTTTCATAGCTCTTTTCCATTCCCTCTGTATTTTTCCCACACATTTGTCTCTTTGGCTCGCCGGTCTGCTATTGACCTGCTGTGTTTGGCCCAGAGTCAGGAGCCCTCTCATTTCTGCAGCTTTTCATTAGTTCTTATGATTTATTATAGCTCCAATCCGTCACTATCAGTGTTCCCAACAAGCCCATGATTGAAACAGGCCAGGACAGTAAAGGACAATATCGGCACATAACTGCATTTTAGTTTTCTACTCTGTTTTTTAGATTTGACTGAAATCTGAATATTAATGTAGAATTTCTCTCCCGCTTCCTTTCAAACTAAGATGCAAAACTCCAGGTGTTCCCTCCCCTGCCACGGCCCTTTGTAAAAAGGATTTCTTTCAGATTGCTGTACTTGATGTTCCAGAAGCTTGCATGTATTGCTCACCTATTTGAAATGAAAGGCACGGATAGATGAGCGTTGAGTGGCCAGATTTCTTTGAACTGCCCTCAATCTCCACTGGGCTGTACAGGCAGCGGTCAATAGTGTCCACTTCAGCACACGATCTAAAGCATCAAATTAGTCTGCCTGTGGAGTCCTCTGTTGGCTTCATCCAACTTTCAGGCAGCATGACATTAAGCACGCCAAAGTTCCAGAAGGGTTGAGCAATTTGTCCTGCCTATGGTGGAGTGTGCTGTCCTCCTGGTTCCTCATGGATGGCGTTTTATGTCACGCTGCAGCCATTCGGAAAGGTCACAGTATGCAGCAAACACTTTAAAGTACTCCAGATTTATAATTGTGTCAAAATCTTAAAACAGTGCCAAGATAGTTATGGATTTTTCCTAAAGGGCTCCTTATAACCATACCTAAACGAGTTGTCCTCTGCTGTGAGCTCCAGGCTAAACTTTGTGCCTCAGAGTCGCATCCTTAAGGTAGCCCGGGGTGATGCTCTACATAGAATACAAACCATATAAATGACAGAGTCAGATGATGCTCCACATTCCGGTTTATCACTCAGACAAGCATTTTATAAACATTTAGTTTGAGGTATGGTGCAGAGTAGAATAATGCAGCAAGAGTATTGATCCCAGAGCAAACACCAAACAGCCTGAGACATACACAGTCAGTCACTCTAAATAGATTTATGTGGGACATTAGGAAAGGTAAAAGAACCATTTTGTGCTAACAGACTCCTGTCAGAAAGAAAGAGAGGGCATTGATTATTGGGAGGCAGAGGGACAGCTTGTGCTGCCTGAATCCGAAAACATAGGACAGCTACTCTTAGTTGTTGTTTGTTTGGGTGTTTTTATGCAGCTTAATTTTCAGCCGCTGGAATTGTTGCAACAAATCCTTGTTGTTTATTAAAAGAGATGCGCAGATTTTAGGACTTGAATACAAATGACCTGCAGGGGAATAACATTTCTCTTTTTATTCCGAATCGCTCTGGACCAGCCAAGATTTTTAAGTTTTTTGTTATTATTATTTTTTTTTGTTCTGGGGCTTATTTTTATTTGTTCAAGATTAATTTTCCACACTGCCTCACTCCTTTGTGTTGTTATGCAAGATGGCTCCTTTAAAAACCACTGGATGTCTCAGAAACCAATAAATATATCACCCTGATGTCTCATCAGGCTGGAAAATAAGGATTTAGTTGTGTTCTCTATTTTCTTTTTGTCTTCTAAACAGAGTCACAATAACAAAAATCTACAAAGAGAAATGAGTGTTTAAAAATGCCAGTATTTACTTATTTTGTGTCTATTTGGCATTAAAGCTGCTATCCGGAGTCTTCCTCTTTCAGAAATTATGTATGATTTGTCAGAAATTCGTAAAAGTGATTATCTTATCATGTACTGTGATATAATATAAGCAATACGTCTTTTTTTGTTTTTGCTAACCACGCCCCCTGCCTGGCAGAGCAATAGGAAACCGAGCGCCGACCAGAACTAACTAATAGCGATAGACTACTGCCTAGACGCTTCAAATTAAAGGAATACCTTGGCTGATGCAGAGTTGATTAACTTTTCATGGACAAGAAAGTCTCTAAAATATAAATATATGAAAACACAACATGAAATGAGAATAATACTCGTAAAACAATGTGTTTTAGCTGTTTATCGGCTACAGAAGCACATTTATAAACAGAAACGTGAAGTCGCCATCTAAAAAAAAACTGAGGAACAGCGTTTTTGTGTGATATGCTTGTCAACCACTAGATGGTGCCATTGGATAAGAGAAATAGTCCGGAAGGAAGCTTTAATTAAAAGTAGGGATGTAAAAAATATTGATATCACAACATATCGCAATATTTTTTCCTGCAATATTTTATCGATATTCAAAAGCCGTACAGTGGTGTGAAAAACTGTTTGCCCCCTTCCTGATTTCTTATTCTTTTGCATGTTTGTCACACAAAATGTTTCTGATCATCAAACACGTTTAACCATTAGTCAAAGATAACACAAGTAAACACAAAATGCAGTTTTGAAATGATGGTTTTTGTTATTTAAGGAGAGAACAAAATCCAAACCTACATTGCCCTGTGTGAAAAAGTAATTGCCCCCCTTTGTTAAAAAATAACCCAACTGCAGTGTTTCACACCTGAGTTCAATTTCTGTAGCCACCCCCAAGCCTGTTACTGCCACACCTGTTTCAATCAAGAAATCACTTAAATATGAGTTGCCTGACACAGAGAAGTCGACCAAAAGCACCTCAAAAGCTAGACATCATGCCAAGATCCAAAGAAATTCAAGACCAAATGAGAACAAAGGTAATTGAGATCTATCCGTCTGGTAAAGGTTATAAAGCCATTTCTAAAGCTTTGGGACTCCAGCGAACCACAGTGGGAGCCATTATCCACAAATGGCAACAACATGGAACAGTGGTGAACCTTCCCAGGAGTGGGCGGTCGACCAAGATTACCCCAAGAGCGCAGAGACAACTCATCCGAGAGGTCACAAAAGACCCCAGGACAACTTCTAAAGAACTGCAGGCCTCACTTGCCTCCATTAAGGTCAAAGTTCACGACTCCACCATAAGAAAGAGACTGGGCAAAAATGGCCTGCATGGCAGATTTCCAAGACGCAAACCACTGTTAAGCAAAAAGAACATTAGGGCTTGTCTCAGTTTTGCTAAGAAACATCTCAGTGATTGCCAAGACTTTTGGGAAAATACCTTGTGGACTGATGAGACAAAAGTTGAACTCTTTGGAAGGCAAATGTCCCGTTACATCTGGTATAGAAGTAACACAGCATTTCAGACAAAGAACATCATACCAACAGTAAAATATGGTGGTGGTAGTGTGATGGTCTGGGGTTGGTTTGCTGCTTCAGGAACTGGAAGGCTTGCTGTGATAAATGGAACCATGATTTCTACTGTCTACCAAAACATCCTGAAGGAGAATGTCCGGCCATCTGTTCGTCAACTAAAGCTGAAGCGATCTTGGGTGCTGCAGCAGAACAATGACCCAAAACACACCAGCAAATCCACCTCTGAATGGCTGAAGAACAACAAAATGAAGACTTTGGAGTGGCCTAGTCAAAGTCTTGACCTGAGTCCTATTGAGATGCTATGGCATGACCTTAAAAAGGCGGTTCATGCTAGAAAACCCTCAAATAAAGCTGAATTACAACAATTCTGCTAAGATGAGTGGGCCAAAATTCCTCCAGAGCGCTGTAAAAGACTCGTAGCCAGTTATCGCAAACGCTTGATTGCAGTCATTGCTGCTAAGGGAGGACCAACCAGTTATTAGGTTCAGGGGGCAATTACGTTTTCACACAGGGCAATGTAGGTTTGGATTTTGTTCTCTCCCTAAATAAAAAAAAACATAATTTCAAAACTGTATTTTGTGTTTACTTGTGTTGTCTTTGACTAATGTTTAAATATGTTTGTTGCCCCGCTCAGTCTGTCGCTGTCGTTGTGTCCTTGGGCAAGACACTTAACCCACGTTGCCTGCTGGTGGTGGTCAGAGGGACCGGTGGCGCCAGTGCTCGGCAGCCTCGCCTCTGTCAGTGCGCCCCAGGGCAGCTGTGGTTACATCGTAGCTCATCCCCACCATTGTGTGAATGTGTGTGTGAATGGGTGAATGACTGATTGTGTTGTAAAGCGCCTTGAGGGGTTCCAGGACTCTAGAAGGCGCTATATCAAATACAGGCCATTTACCATTTACCATTTGTTGATCGGAAACATTTTGTGTGACAAACATGCAAAAGAATAAGAAATCAGGAAGGGGGCAAATAGTTTTTCACACCACTGTATATTGAATTTTTGGAAGAATTTACATACAAACATTTGTGTATTTTCTTTTCTTTCGGTGCAATTCAAATGCCGACCGCTAGTAGGCAGCAGTGTACAATGGGTTTTGTTTCCACCATTGAAATGTAAATCCCTCTGTTATGTTTCAAGCTGTTTTTATAGGACCATGGCGTTTTCAAAACGGGATTTGCTGCAGCACCCTGGGGAGGATTTTGGCATTTATCGTAGCAAAGTTGAAGCTAGAATAAACTGCCATCAGACACCTCTCCAACCAAGACGGGATATAGGGAGGTCGCTGGGCGGGCCCCCCCCCCCCGCATGTGACGTACAGGGTTGTGCATTCAACGTCAGACGGAAGACACGTCAGACTGATGAAATTTCTTTTTCAGGGCCATTAGCTTTGATGTGACCTGCTTTTTGTCCCACTTGACGCCCCGCTCAGCCAGTGTTTTCACCACTCTGTCGAACAGCTGGCTGTCTCTCACCGTCCCCGTAAAAAAGCGACTAATCTGTTCGTCCGCTCGCACGGCCAAAAGCTCCATGGTCTCCGCGTCCATCCAGCCGGCTTTGCTTCCGGCCGGCACCCGGTGCGCAGTACACGTGACGTACACGTGACTAACGCGACCACCCTTTTTTGCGGGCAGCCTCCCACAGTCGCTCCAAAGGGATTTAGCAGGGCTGACACGCGTTTAGCCGTCAGAGGCGAGGGGCTGATGCGGCAATATTACTACCAAGTGAGGCGGAACAAATGCCACAATATTTGCGCAACGCCATGCCGGCAGGGCGCATTTATAGACATACCATTGCGGTAATATTACGCCGACATGCCGGCATGGTGTGTCCTATAAAAGCACCTTAAAATCACCTTCAGATACCTCATGTTAAACATGTTAAGTATCAGTTTGGACTTTTTATTGAATTTCCTACAATAATTTCAGTCTAAAAAAATCACTAATATCATCTGGCTGAATGTATCGCAATATATCACGGTATATTGTATCATCTCCCCTGTATCGTAATGCGTATCGCCACAATTTCACCAATACACATCCCTAATTAAAAGCATAAAATTACATTATAAAATATAGTATGACACCTGTGTAATATGAGTAAATTAGCACATCTCTGACATTTTTTAATTGTTGTTGTCTGCAGCTTGAAGAAGGCCAGCATTGGTTTTGAGAATATGTTCGAGGAGGTCCCTATTGTCATCAAAAACTCCCACCTCATCAGCGTGTTGATGTGGGAGCTGGAAGACAAGTCCACGGCCGCCGACAAGCACGAACTGCTCAATCTCTCCAGCAGGTCAGTCATTGACCCATTATGTGTTGTTTTTTACATTAGTTCCAACATTAATTGTTATACCTCACCTGTAAGTTTTTGATGAGCAAACAAGTTGAACAAAGGTTAAATCCAGATTACATCTGTTTACTTTATAGAATTTGCTTTAAATTTAAGTTTTTAAGCAATAAAATGCTCCTTTACATATCACAAAAGTCGTTTTTTAACAAGTTCTATTCACAATATAGTCATAATATACTGATTATGCATGTGGTCACCATGATGACGTTGATACCTGTGGATTGTATGAGTTTCTCAAAAGAAAAGCTTTAACTCCATCTCACGGGTTCTCTTTAAGCCTGCAAGCTGCATTCACAGACATGGCTTAAAGCCACTCTTAAATTAAAATTGATTAAACATTAGGGAATTGTGGACACTTCACTGTTCTTAAGCCACCCTGTTAAAACACTGACCTCAGAAATCGGCTACCAGTGGACATTTAAAGCCTATGTAGTCCATAGTGATGGATTCATGGAGCAACAATTGTTTTATCAAAATATACAAAGAAAAACAAATCAAATCTTGCACATTAGAAAACCACGTCATTACACTGAATCTGACTTATCTTTGTTTTATGCTACCAGTTTTGTGCCTTTTCATATTGGCTGTTTCTTTCCCACGAGCCATTACTGTAAGGCTGACCATTGGAACGCTGCACTGTCCAGGTCAGACTGGATCACTTTACTGGGATTAATATGCAGCTGACTGTATCCAGGATAAACCCATCTAGACTCACGACGGGGAAGGCTGAGAAACAGCTGAGAATGTCTAGACTAGTAGAAGTTAACTGTTAGCATTAGCAACTCCACCACACAGCAGAACTCCTCCAGGCTTGTGTTATTTGTGGAGATAAAACATCAACATTGCAGAGCAGAGTCAGTAATAGAGTTGTGTTGCTGTTAGCCAATCAGAGAAGAGATGTCTGAATATCAGGGACCAAGACTCCAAATCCTGTTGTGCTCATCTCATCTCTGATCTGGCTCACTTCTAGCCCCTGAAACCGGTTCACCAGAGCTTTTTTCCCCTCAGAGTACAACTTAAGAGGCATTCATTCCTACTAGAGAGCACTGAAGATGTATTAAAAATATGAGTCAAGTACTGCTTTAACATCAGGCTAGTTCCAGATTAGCCAACACCAAGGTGGATTTCATGTCCAGAGTTTCAACAAAACATCAGCAGACATAATATAGGAACCTTTGATGCTAAAATATTAAGGCGTTCCTGTCAGACCTGACCCCTGGACCCACAGTAAGAGCTATATTGTGCTGCTGCTGGGTGTTATTTGACAGTAAAGAGCTGGTTTTGTAATCCTACAGAGGAATAACAAATAAACTACAGTAACAACAAAAAGGGCAAAATACTAGTTAAACCTTAAGGTAACAGAAAAGGAAAGAAAAGAGTACTGAATGATGTTACCATGAAAACGTGTGATTTTTATTATTGTTTTAAGGCAAGTTTCACCCAAAAAGCAATGAATTTGATAGGAGTAGTTAATACATGTATATACTTTAAGTGTTATCACTAATCAACAATTCAAAGAAAATAAATGAATAAACATTTAAACCTGAACTCTGAAACACACCATGATGTTAAAGAAGTCCCTTTAATTAATACCAGATGGGTGGTATCTACTCAGCTATATACACTACGGGGTTTTTTGTTTGAACAATGCTCATGATCAACAATGACATCTTTCTGAGACATGATGGACCACTTTTTCAGTTCAAAAACCTGTAACTTTAGGATACTATGGAAAGTCTTACTTTGATACTTGGTCCAAAATTGGGTGCAACAAATGCCATGTCAAAATGCCACATCTTATTTATTCAGAAATGCATTTGGAAAACAGAACATGCCAGCAAACTTTGTCTTCCATCACTAATGAGCACAACAGGACTCTCTTCATATCATATCGCAGCCTGCCTCTTTAAGTCTCACATTTTATATCTCAAGGGAACTCGGCTTCAGTCTCTGGAGAATTTATCAGCAATCATTTATGGAGATAAACTGCTGCAAGTGGAGCAACAGCTGTGAAGCTGCTAATCAAAAAGCTCCCCAGGGGCAGGTGTGAGAAATTAGCACAATAACGACTCAAAGTGCTGATTTATACTCTGTTTGCTCCCAGAGCTCTCTGCACTTACTCGTATGCTGCGATGAATCACATCAGGAATCGTTATTCTTCTCATCTGTGTCCTCTTAAACAAGCAAGTCATGACTTTTTACAGAGTCATGTGAATGGAGCTCTTCAAAATGCATGCCCAGCCAAGCTAAACACCAACAGGGTCATTCGTTAAACATCGTCAAGTAGATGCACCAATCTCACAAGGCACGTTTGCGAAATGACTACTCTAAAGTAGAAACATCTCGTTTGATATGGAGGGCACAGCAGAGGAGCCCTTCTCGCAGGCTTCCTGACGTGGTTGCAGATGGGATGTCTTGTGAGATGAAATTGTTTCCTGAAGTTGTCAGATTGCTGCGCTGCTCCGTTTTCATATGGGACTGTGATGTTCGCTTCTGGATCTTCTGCTGACAGCCCCACCCTTTTCTACCCATTTCAGACCCTTTCAAAAAGTGGACGATAAGGGGTTTTATTTAATGTTTTTCCTTTTGTCTCATTTTCCAATCTGCAGCCCCATTTGTCACTGTCATCTGTGTGTAAGGCTGAGTGAGTGCAGTCTCACTCTGGCAGGCAGGTTTGCGTTTACCACAGATGATGATGTTGACTGTGTTGATGGTTTGCATGAAGTAAATTAATATGTGCAGCCTCCTTCAACCCAGTCCAACTCAATCCTGGAAGCACTTTTGTATTGGAAATGTACGGGACTGGACTGTTTTCATGCAAGACCAGAAACGTTTCTTTGTAAGTTGTCTTTGCACACATTTTATAACCAGTTGAAATTTCTGTTGAAGTTTTTGTGGCTTTTTTCGTGTTTTCACCAACTTGTTAGCGCAGTTATTTCTTATGTCTGCTTGATTTTATTCCACTGACAAAATTACCATGAAGAGTTTAGGAATTAGTTCACATGCAACAATATTTACGGTCCTGGTCATTTCTCTGGTTGCTAGCTACTTACATTTAGATGATGAAATGTTCTTCAAAGGGAAGAAAGTTCAACTGCATAAAAACACTTTTCAGTTATTTTTTACAATTTGCAGATAACAAAAATGAAAAAAAAAAAACATGCAGTAAAGGTTTTGCCCCACCGACTTTGGCAGATTTCAAAGCTTATAAAGTGTTTATAGCTCATCTTTATGAAGACATATGAGTCTAAACATTTTCCCCCTATCGATTTTGCATGGGTCGCTCTTTTAGAGTCTGAGCACTGATTTCCCTTTATGCTGTAGTAGACCATGGCAAAACCCTCAGCTTATACCTCCTGCGGTACTTGAAACCTTTGATTGGGATCATTCTGTTGCCAAACCACGCTCTGTTTTATCGTCAGTATTTTTTATTGAATCCTTTCCTCTTCCGTATCAGTGATGCGTCGGACTGCAGCACAAGCCTGAAGCCCAGTCGATCGATAGCCCGGCTCTACAATTAGAGACGTGTCCCTTTCTTGACATTTTGCCATTTTTGATCTGTAGGCTTTCTTACTGTGGCAAAAAATATATTATTTTGAACAAATTCTGGATTTTTCTTCTTGGGCACCTAGGTGTTAAATATTTACTGGCAAAAAAATAATTTTTGCAGAGTGGCCCCCATATTCAGTAACAGTTTCAGTTGCTGAATAGTTACTATGATAGTGAACTAAAAAGCATCAAAGAAAATGATTGTTTTAGTGATCAAAAGCCTTGGACTGCTGAATGTTGGATAACATTTTGGAACTAATGACTGTTTTGCTTTTTCTGGTCATGACTGTTAGCCTTTTCAGTGCCTGTGTTTTTGTGCAGGAAGGCTTCTTATGAAATGCCACTCAATAAGAGAAACCATTCATACCTGCACATTTTTTCCTGGGATGGTATTATTCACAGTTGACCTGCTAACATTCATTTATTTTCACAAGCCAGTGCTGAATATTTAGTTGATCTTTAGCTTTTTTAGATGGGAAATATGAATTTAATAGCTGCCATTTTATTTGAGCTTTAGCATATGAACGTGCTGCCCTAAAAAAGGAGCTGCAGAACCTACGACCAGTCGGGACGGATGTTGGCAAATAAAATGACAACCTAATTGTTTGTTGAAATAGCAGAAAATGTCCTCCTGCTTAACTGTCATGGCTTTGATCGACTGGTTTGCATCATTCAAAGCACAACTGTATTTCCAAGTCACTCAAAGGTAGTCAATGAAAGCTTTATGAAGTGTGGTATGACCTTTTGCCATTACAGTTTGAAAACTTAGAAAGCACTCCTCCCAGGGCACCTGACACTCACTCACACATTGTGTTTATGCAACAACCTCCATGCAGTAGATCTGGACAATGTGTTTTTCTTCAGAAACCCTCTGCGGAGGTTATTATTATAATGCTGGAAGACGCTCAGGTCAAAAATGCCCTAACTGGTTGTTCTATACTTACATTTTTCATGTTGAAATCCCAAAGTGTTTTGTGTTTTAGTGGGAAGGTGAAGTGAGAGAGCTATCTGGATCTCCAAACTGACAGTTTTTACAAGCACACAGTAAAAGAAGGGATAAAAGCTAGTCTAGCAAAGAACCTCACAACTGTGTTTCCCCATTAAAATAGCTTTCACAACGAGAATTATAACGTCTAGATCAGTGTATTTTTTATTACATAAAATTTACCAAAGTAGGTTGCAAGCAGTGTAATGGCTGAACTAGGCTGGCACTTTCGCTGCAGTTTTCCTAAACAATAGGCATAGCTAATGGAAATTATTGCTACATAGCAGGAATAGCACAAAAGAAGTAGTTTGAGCAGGAAATATACAACAATGGGACTGCAAAGTTTCAGCTTATATTTTACTTTTAAGCAGTTTTTGAAATTTTATGTCACATCTGCAGTGATTGTACTTTCTTGGATTTGTTCAGTCATATCGAAGCCTGTGGAAACAAGTCACCTGCTGACTCTGTGCTGCTGCTCTTCCTGTGTGACTCGTCCAGCATTACAATTCACAAAAATCAAGATATGCACAACTGGTCGAAACTACACAGATCTCTCCTCTCCTGTAGGTCTGGTGCTGTGATACAAGTCTCGATGCCAGATGTTCATTAAGCCCAAAATGGCTAGACAGATATCATGTTTATCATCTTCTAGTTTCTGCTTGAATGCAACATGCATCTATAATTGATAAAGTCAGTGTTTGAATGAGGACACACGAACTTCGTATGGCATGGTGTCTGCTGACATTTGTCTGTACATAGTCATCTCCAAGCTTTGATGCACCAGGTGAAGCTTTCTTATCTTTTTGTAAAGTCGCTCCCCGCTTGGACAGCTGAGCTTCTGTTGCAGCTTTTCTCAGTTTTTATTCACAACTGCTTAAGTAACAGAACTACCCAGGTTTATTCACTCCTTAACAGCTGAACTCTAGCAATGTATATTTGGAAGGTATTCACTCAAAATACACGGTAGAATAAGGAAGAAGAAACTAATAAAGTGAACATGAGTCAAACTAAACAAGCTCGTGCCCAGTACTCAGGGATCCTTGCATTTCCTCGGAAAATCTAGACTGTTAATGTGTGCCAGATTGCTCCAAAGCTAGTTTACAGTTACTGTACAAGGCTTTTAGTATTTGAATGTTCCATCAAATCGTCCAACAAAAATTTTATGGAGTAGAATTTGACCTATATTTCATACATATTTTAGGTTTGCATTAACATCACTCATCCTAGTCTAAACATAACTAAATATATTCAAATGCGATCAGTAGAATTTAATAATTTCAGTAACTTGTTAAGTGGTAATTTACTGGAAATTATAATGACATTTAATTTCTACTAGCAACAATGTAATGGACATATTTTATCTTGTGCGGGTTGGCAACATAATCCAGTCTAAATTTTCTAAAATATAGAAGCGTTTGTGAATTACATGCTACAACGGTTTGCCATAATCCTGCTGCGGTGTGTGGAGCAGACTCGAGTCACTGACTCTCAGTAGCAACAACCTGACTCCAGGTAGCAGCTGCAGCGGTTCTGCTCCATAGCGCTGCAGCTGCAGACATCCACACGTAAATGGGATGGAGGGGATTTTTCTTCCGCTTGTAGAGTTTAGTCATTCACAATCATCACGTTTTGACCTGTATTGGAATGTTTATTATGTGAAGTGCCTTGAGACGACTCGTCGTGATTTGGCGCTATATAAATAAACTTGAATGAATTGAAGTTTTTTTCTGAACTCCACTTGATCATGATTCATGGGCATGCTACGTGCTAACTTAGCATTGCTAATCTGCCCAAGTTTAACTCTTGATCCCAAACTTTGGACCATTTACGTACAATGTTTTCTGTCTTTGCTGGTTTCTCTATTTTCCTCCACTGCACTTAGATTACCACATAGTGCGCCAGTAAAATGGTTTCAGACTGTGGTGCGCACATTTAACGAAGCTTTGAATTAGTAAAAAATGAATCAAGGAATTTAATTATTCGAACCATCCAAATAATTCGATAATTTGTTTCATCCCTAGGTGTATGACTCTGATATGAAGCACACTGCTTCTTACTGTCTTACTGAGAATGCAGTGTGCTCCGCCAATCAGAAGCTCCCTCTATAGGTAGGCGTGAACTTCAGCTGGCCAGTCAGTCGGTAGTGGGTGTGCTGTGTTTGCATCACACCATGCTGACCACTGGGAAGTAGTTCTGAAAAAATCCAGTCAGCTGAGCATGGAAAATGCACAAATTACTCAGATGTGAACACAGTTACCCAATCAAAGCCAGGCCAGGCTGACCCAGATGTGAAAGCCCTATTTGTTGAAAATGTGTATCTTAGTGATGCGGGAAGGAAAGCAAATATGTATCCATCTTTTCTAAACTAAGGACTGTAGTGTTGGAGAGCTACATTTGAAAGGACAAGTGAAGGGTTTTCCTTCTGACTTTTCTTCTATTATGGTCACATTTATGCAAGTGTGACTGAACACCAGGGCACTGCTTTTCCTGTCTAGAGCCTGCTAAATCTCCCTGAAGACTTTTGCAGTCTAATGAGACCATGGCTGCTGATTGTTGGTGCAAGGTCTGAGGAGTCGAGGTATTTTTAAAACTTTAAAATTTACATCACCCGGCCTTTCCCGTCGACAAATGCGAACACGCCATCGTCTTAACAAGGTTATTTAGCTCTGAGACGATGGTAAAAAGCATGAAGGTCAAAAATTCCTTGTTTAGAGCTTTCCAAAACAAAAATGTTATAATGAATGTTTTCATCTTTTACATAGCACTCACTGGAGACAACTTAACATTTTACTAAAATTACTAATCCAGTAAGAGAATGTTCCCAGGTCATGTCTGAGCTTCTGCACGCCTCCGTGGCTTTCTGTGCTACCTGATAACCCTGATGATGTGTATTCTGTAAAGGACTGTGAAAAGGTAGAGAAATGGGGTCATAGAGGAGGTGGTGACAGAGAAGCTTCTGTGTATTGAATACTCTGAGGGGGGGGGGGGGGGTGAATAGTGTCTTCTCCTATTTGTCAGTATATCGTGCAATAGTGTCTTCTCCTATTTTGCTGCCACCCTTTTATGCACAAAAGTAATAATAAAGCAAGAAAACTGGATTCTAACCTAAAGTGAATGTTCGGCAGCGTATGTGCTTACGACATTCAGAAAACCTCAAACTTAGTTTAAATCCTTTTTGAAATTGGACATTTTTACACATTTTTTTCATTTTAGCTGAATTTTAACAAATATAACACCATACCACACTACAAAATACAGGGGATTTTACTTTTTCTTTGAAACAAATTATTCAGCTATATAGAAGTGAGCCAGCAATCCATTTTTATGTCCATGGCCATCAGTTAAAAAGACTCCCATCAGAATAAAATGCTCGTTGTGTGAATGAAAGTCATTTTCCTGGCAGCTTTGTTAAAGAATTCCCTTCTGAACCTTCAATTTACTGAATGTCAGCCAGTTTTTTTCTCACACATCGACACAATTTTACAGTTTGTCCTTTATTGTCCCATGTGAATTTGAGCATGCACTAGCAGACATACAGCATACTGAATGTGGTGTCATCGAATGTGACCTTTCAACAGAAATTTTAATGATAGGAAATCTCATGACAAATTGTCTAAAATAATGTTGATCAGAATTCTGGTGAACCCGTCTGAATAATTTATCTCTTTAGTTTGTGAGAACACAAGCCTCATCCAAATTCTAGTCACGCTAAACTGATATAATTTTATCTTATAGAGTAATTTTTCTGTAATTCTATTCAAACGACAGAATATGCATTAACACATGCACGGTGAAAGCCCTGGTTTTGAGATTTAAATCAGTAACTTTGTGATTTATTTCTAAATACCTAAACTGAAATGTACAATTTAAACTTTATAAGAGTCATGCCAAGAAGGGGCATGGTCACGTTGTAGTGGGAGCATACCGTGGACATTTAGTGTGTGCCGAGTGCATGGGAAAGCATCTCAGGGATGGCGAAATAGCAGGGAAACCCCTGTTTTGCACCAAGAGCGTAGCCATATTAGAGCTGGACATTGATTCAGATTTCAAGAATCTATTCAATTCCGATTCTCAAGTGTTAGATTAGATTATCATGATCCGATCCTATTCAATCTGTTCCATTTGGATTTTGATATGGGTCAGTGCTATTAAAGCGTTTTAATTTAGCTGTTACCTTAATTATATGCCCATATATCAACGGTGAAACACTGGGTGAGTAACAGTTCACAGAGGAAACTGTATTAACCCTTTCTGACCATCTGGACGTCTCCTTCCAATTTTAGCTGTACAAAGGGCAAACTATGTTAAACAATGAAATGGAGTTTTGGACTTATGAATCAATTCAATTTGATTATTGGAATTTTCATAAGAATCATTTCAGCATCTATTCGATTTTATCAACACAGCACTAAGCTGTATTGTTATTGTCTTCACACCAAAGAACATGCTCCATTTTTGCCAACATCCAGCCACATTTCAGCAGGTTGTGAGTAATGGAGAGCTTAGCGAAGTCACAATTTTGTGTGAAGGATTCAGAAAGACAAACTGAATGAAGCTTATAACCTCTGTGATCATTATAGTTAACCTTAAAAGAAAAAAATATCGAAAAGGACTTGAAAACAAATGAAAATAACATCCGTTTGTACATACTAAGAAGACACTTGTGTTGAATTTAAAAGGACAGATGCAATAAAGGCCTTTAATCTGACTAAATGATTCCCCATGCAAATATTATGCATTTACACCACGCACATTAACCACCGTATTGCTTTGGTAAAACCGTTTGTAACAGCCGTTCGTCTGTGAGAATAGATTTAGACACAGTAAGAAGGACACAGCAGGAAAGTGTTATCCTGAGATCTGGTCCTGAGCCATCAGTTTTCATGTTTACAGTGGAGGAGTGCCAACTGATCACCCACCAGTCTTCACACGCTATCATGGCTGGACTGGAAATAGTCCAGATAATAGAAACATCTACTGACGTAGTGGGATCAATGACTCTAAAGTATTACCATTTTTGTTGTGTGTTATATAGTATAGATCATTTAACTTCTCTACAGGTGCACATACTTTAGTCAAACACTTAGTGACATTTGCACATGGTTTTAGTTGGTCTTAAAAGAGCAACAAGAGTCATAAAAGCTGTTAGTTTTAAAAGACGAAATTAGTCAATATTTAAATTATACACAAAGAAGTCTTAAGTAGACCTGATTGGAACGTCTTAAAAAAGCACTGATTCTGAGACTGAATGGAAAATTCAGTTCAATTCAAAAATACTTTATTAATCCCAGAGGGAAATTAGAGTTTCAGTACACACAATTCTGAGATCAGACATACATACACAGACACATGACAAGAATTGGTGACTGTGGTCATTCGAAACCCGAGTTGCGGCACCGTAATAGATCAAGAGCGTTTATATGAGGATAGAGTCAGGGGGAGGGGAAAAAAAGCACTTCAGAGTTACCCTCCACAGAGAGGGCAGCTTTGCTATGCATCACAACACCTCAGACAGATATGCACACAAACTTCAGACATTAAACAACATGAGTGTCCACTAGGTGGGGAGGTAGGGTTGGGACCCTCCTCACTTCAGTGTGTGCAGCCGCATGGGGCAGCACTCATCACCTCCGTTTGGACAGGGGAGGGAGATAATGGGTTAGAGAGCACAGTGACTCCTAGATACGTTTCCTTGGCCTTCACAGGTCACAGTCCCGCCCAGGCTGGGATAGGGAGAAAGAGTTTCCATAGCGATGACCGCATTCCACATTTCTTCTGAGGGGGGAGTTATCACTTCAGCCTCACAGGCTCCAAGGGCAGATTCAGATAAAAATTGTTTTGGGGACAGAGAAAATTTCCTCTCTGCCTTAGTGTTCTGTTGGTCTACAACCCCTCTAGATCCAATAATCGCGTAATTAATCAATCCCAATTCGTGCTGATCTGTCCACTCGCTCCTTGATGGTATCCACCCTTTGTGCCAGAGCCCGAATCTCAGCCAAAGTTCCAAGCTTACGACTCATCTTGACAGTTATGAGTTTGTGCGTTCACAGCACGATGCATTCATCCCAGAGCTCCGGGATTGAGCCAATATTCGTCGAACGCTCGTTAATTTTCCGGTAAGCCAGGTAACCACTCAGGCCTAACAGCAGGAATCCCGACACCAAAACGACAAATATCCAGACGTCTTCAGAATCCTCTACAGACAATTGAGAGAGGCAGATCAGGTTCCACTGTTTCCAGGAGTCCATGATATTCCCAGCTGACTCAGTCCCAGAGGGGCATCCGGGAGCCCCTTCTCCCATTCTCATCGTTGAAAATTTTTTGTTAATCGCGTTGAGAGACCAACTGACCAGATCCATTTTTAATAATTTCCAGTTTCCAGAAAAAATGCAGAAAGCGCCATGCACAGACAGGACAAAGAGCCTTGGGATAAGGAGGGAGGGAGAGGAGAAAAAAGCGTCTGTACTCTCCAAGAGCCGGAAGAAGTTCTGTTAGCTGCAGGACCCTTCTCTGTCTGATCCTTTGTCTTTATGCCTCAAAACAAATGGAAGAAAATATTCTTTCCTGTTGTGATCTTACCAAAAACCCGACTGCCTTGTAAGGCATCTCGTGTACCTGTTGGAGGTGGAAGGGCTGAGTTTTACTTTGTGCACAAAGACTTTAGTAATCCAGGAACAGATGGACTTAAGGTCTGTACTCCCAGTCAAACAGGAACACAACAGTTATTTTTGCTCATGCCTCAGACTCACACAAAGGCAGGTCATTCGGGTGCAGTTTTCAAAAAGAAGGCAGGAATCAGTTTCTCTGCAAAACATGCTGCAATGTGTAGCACCCAAACGTTCATAAATGAAACAATCTAATCCCAGAGAGGAAAACAGAAGAGGTATATAACTTAACACGGAGCACTGCAGCCCTGTCAAGGTTGAACTCAAGGTAAAAGTGGAGCTTGCTTTTTAAAGGCTGAAACAAATGTTAGAAATGAGGGGAAGAGGGTGCATGCTGGCAGTGTTGTGTTTTGAGAGCTGTCAGCATAGCAGTGTTTGGAAAATGGAGGATCTATTTGACAGGAGAACTGAATGACAGGCCCTCGGGTTTTAGTCTTCTGCCACTGCATGAGCTGGGTCTGTTGAGGCTCTGAGGACACTTTAATACAACATATCTAGTTGTTTCTCAGTTCCAATTCTGACACTTTGTCTGATGAGGTGGTTGTGAAGAGCACATTTTTTCACTAAACAACACAGCTGATGGTTTCATCATCTATCATTGGGGTAGACTGAACGCTTGCTTCATTGTACCACCAACATTTCATGTGGGTGTGGTGATGAAGTACTTTTTAGAACCACCAAGGTTATGGGTACATTTTAGACCATCTACTATCGGTAGCATAAAACCTTCGAAAGGTATTTTCAATGTCTTGTCGAACCAAGTTCTATCGCCATTGCCAAGAGTCTTTTAAAGACTTGGGTCTCATTTCGTCTTCTTCCACCTACCTGGATCTGGGTCGTGGGGGCAGCATCCCAACTAGGGAGTTCCAGACCATCCTTTCCCCGACCACCTCCACCAGCTCCTCCGGCAGGAGCCCAAGGCGTTCCTGGGCCAGTTCAGAGATATGTTGTCTCCAACGTGTCCTGGGTCGACCAAGGGGGCCTTCTGCCAGCAGGACATGCCTGAAACACCTCCCTTGGGAGGCGTACAGGAGGCATCCTAACAGGATGCCCAAACCACCTCAACTGATTCCCCTCGTTATATAGGAGCAGCGTCTCTACGAGTCTCTCTCAAATGTCCGAGCTCCTCACCCTATCCCCCGCGGAGAAAATTAATTTTGGCCGCTTGTATCCGCGATTTTGTTCTTTCGGTCGTTACCCAAAGCTCGTGACCATAGGTGAGGGCTGGGCGGTAGATCGACTGGTAAATGGAGAGCCTTGCTTTCCAGCTCAGCTCCTTCTTCACCACAACAGACCGGTTCAGCGTCCGCATCACTGCAGACACTGCCCCAATCGGCCTGTTGATCTCCTGCTCCCTCCTTCCCTCACTCATGAACAAGACCCCGAGATACTTGAACTACTCCACTTGAGGCAGGAACTCTCTCCAGACCCGGAGTTGGTATGCCATCCTTTTCCGGTCCATTTTCCATTGTTTTGTCAGAATTATGTTTAGGAATATTTTAATAGTTACCATATCAATCGCTGCCATTCCCAAGCCAGCTGGTGGTTCCCCGATCCAACAGCTGGACCAACTTTAGAAGTCCTGGTAGTCGTTGAGCTTTTTTGGGCACCCTGAAGTCTTCTTCACAAAAATTACCGTAATTTCCAGACTATAGAGCGCACCCCTATATAAGCCGCACCAAAAAAAAAAAAAAAGGTTTTCTACACACACGCAGCACTCAAATACAAGCCGTGGTGCAGCAGCCACATGCAGGTCTCCGGCGCACAGCGCATGTATGGCCATAACATAAGATAATTAGACAAAAAGACGCTACAAGGAGGTTTTTCGTTGTTGTTTTAATTCAACGAAACGAATTTTAAACACAGATGAACGTGCCTGCAAGTTTAGAAAACAGCACTGATAGCATTCATATTTCTGGATGGTTATAAAATAAAAACAGAACTGACACTTATTACCGGTAATTTGCATGCATGTTTAGAAGAAAAGAACAGCGCTGACACAGCATTAATAAGCCCTGGATGATTAGAAAATAAGAACTGCACAGAAAACATGCCTGGTTAGTAAATAAAACACACTTGCCTACCAGAAAAAGTCATTCGCTCTCATCTTCCTCTTGCGCACTAAAGCCATTAAAGTCTTCTTCAGTGTCGGAGTTGAACAGCCTCAGAAGAGCTTCGTCACATAACTTTTCTGTGGTTTTGTCAGTGTCGCTGTCCGTGTTGCTGTCATCATCCCCGGGTGAAGCTGGCTTGAATGATTTCTTCCCGCTGCCGTCTCCAGCGCCAAACCATGGATTCATTCATGCCAAGCTTACGTGCGGCAGCACTGTTTCCCTCCTTTACTGCCAGATCAATGGCCTTCAACTTAAATGCGGCAACATATGAACTCATAGTATTTACCATGATGAGGGGGTATGGATTTGAAAAAGATTCTTTGTCGTGCTGGCTGCTTGCATGTGCTAAATTAAAATGAGCACTTTCTTCGATTTCCACTTTTGACTTCCACCTGTTTCACTTTCTGCTAAAGCGCCCCCTGGCAAGTGAAGGAAAATCTTCAGTAAAGCCGCACCTCATTATAAGCTGCATGGTTCAAGCGTGGGAAAAAATGTAGCGGCTTATAGTCCGGAAAATATGGTATATCTGTTTTTTTATTCCTGATATCTCAATTTTGCTAACAACATGTGAAGTCTTCTGTTGAGAGAAATGAAGTCTGTGCATGTTTATATCAGGCGGTTGTAGCAGAAGAAGGCCTTTGCAAATAGTTATTTATCTAAAAATTCTTCACTGCATCCTGGAGTTTATGCAAACTGCCATGGCTCTCCTGTACTGCACTTTGGTTAGCTGCCATACTATTTTTAAATGTGCTCTATAAATAAACTGGTCTGGTTTGGTATGGTGATAACAAAGGCAGAAAACCAGTGATGCACCAATATGAAATTTTGGGCCCGATACCGATATCCGATTTTAAGATAATTGTTATGGCCGATAACCGATATACTGACATTAATGCTTCTAAAATCAGCAGATTTTGTATAAAATTAAAATTATTAAAGCTGAATTTACATTATTATGTAAACAACACACTCATTTACAGTTCTGAGATGATTTCATTCACTGTCACATGACTAAACAATTACACCTCACCCCCCACCCCCTGAAACAGGCAAACAAATAGAGACGAGATGGAAAAAATAATGGTTGTTAATATCGGCCCGGTTTTATTTATCAAACCAATACAGATATGTTAAAAAAATGACTAACATCGGCCGATACAGATATTGATGCAGATATATTGTCCATCCCTATAGAAAACTTTGTGGTACTTATCTTTGTAGTCATTCTTAAAACATCCGGCTACAGCTGGGCTTTAGTCTTGTAAAATCTTCTCAAGCTCATTCCAAAGGTCCCCTTCAGCTTGATATTATCTCTGCTATCAGGAAACAAAATACTCTCAATTTCTTTTTGACATGGAGTCAAACAGTTGTAGTTAAATATCTTTAAAAATAAATAATGTATAACAGGAGTTAATCATTTATGACGTTACTGCTCAGGTGTGCTGTTGGGAAAATAGAAATTTTGAATGACAAGTAGAACTTTGTTTTTGTTCCAGCAACCACTTGGAGAAGAGCCTTCAGCTTCTGATGGACAGAGTGGATGACCTGAACCAAGAAATTGTCAAATATAACACCTACAGCCGCAACCTGAGTAAGCAGCAGCAGCAGAAGCACCAGGTAACTCCTGCACACACGCACATTGCTTTCAGGAAGCAAAGTGCCCACACCACCCACACAACGAGCCAGCAGGAGGAGCAGGCATATCAGCTCACCAGCATGCATGTATAGACTCTCTCTCTCTCTCTCTCTCTCTCTCTCTCTCTCTCTCTCTCTCTCTCTCTCTCTCTCTCTCTCTCTCTCTCTCTCACTCTCTCTCTCTCTCACTCTCACTCTCACTCTCACTCTCACTCTCACTCTCACTCACGCGCACGGAAACAGAAGCACCTACAGCTCCAAACGTGGATACAACCAGTCATACCCACAGTCACAGCAGGTGAGGAACAGCGACACCAGGAAGCACAAGTGTACCTACACACATCCAGTGAAACATCTGGGCTTGAGCATTTACATGCAATAGAGCAACAACCTCTGTCAACAGTCATTAAATATCACTCTGTAATAAAAAATAAACATGTTGATCTTCCCACTAGAATGTAAGGAAAAAGACACCCCCCCCCCTTTTTTTTTTTATAAAAACATCAAATGTTTGTGATCGTGTGGTAAAAATGGGACAAGTTCAGAAATGTTAAGTCATGCCGCACAAAGACTCTCCAGACAGAAACATGGCTGCCTATCTGGTCATTGAGTAGAAGCTGCACTACTGTTGAATTCCCAAATTAGAAAAAGATGAGAAAGATAATTTTTTTTTTTTTACTGAGACGGGTATATTTTAACAAGCTAGACCAGAAACATAATGACATTTGAAATCCTCCATGGTTTCTCACCGAATGTTTTCAACTACTGAGTCTTATTACTGATACATGTTGAGCTTTTAAATTGGTTCCTTATAAGCAGCCTGTCACAATCTGTGGCTCACTTGTTAGACTGAATTTATAGAAAATGGTCAAAGAAAACAGTTTAATAAATAACATATCATAGCACAGTCAAAGTGATTTTCAAAGAGCTGAAAATTTACTAAAATTGCACACGGTGATCAGTAAAAAGTGTGAGGTGATCTGTATGCTACACGGAAACACAACCTAGCACAAAACGGCAGTGATGTTGAACATTTCCTCAGACTCTGTACCAGGAAATGGCTGACCCGGGAAAAAAAACTTTTATGTCATTGTCCGTGGACACTTTTTGGTGCTGATCAGTGACATCACTCTCTGCTGAAACAGTCGCGACATGCTGACGTTTGTGCAAAGTCCAGAAAGGGCTGAATTTGTGTGGAGACACAACGGCTGAGAGGCCACCCTCCAAGAAATTTCCCAGAACTCCTTCAGTGGAAAAACGGCTGTCTGAAGAAAATATTGAGAGAGCTTTGTAACTTTGGATTTAGTGATCAAGACCACTTTAATGTACTACAAGATGGCCAGGTCAGTTGGAAATAAAGAAATGAAGGTGGTTTAAATGTGTTGAATATTACTAAATCTACTGCCAGCCCACTCACAGACTCTGATGTGAACTCTAATAGATGTTTACTTAAAGAAAACTTTGGTTTATTTCAGTAAAACCAACAGGAACATGACTGTTTTTATTAAATGGGTTCAATGAAAGTTTTGTCACCTGCATTTAATAGGTTTACTTATCTCAAGTGCCGTGCTTTGTATTGAGAGCAAACATATTTCTTGAATATTGATCCAACAAGATATTTAGAAGGTAAAACTCACACATGGTTAACAGCAAGAAGAGCCGATGCACATGAAATGTGCTGTGAGTCCTTAAAGCTGATGAGTAGGTGTAGCCACATCACAGCTCGTTTAGAAGCAGATGCCGCATCACATCCTAAAACCAAAATAAAGTGACAAGTGCACTAGAAGGCAGCAGCTTCTCCAGGATGCAAACCGTCTACATTCACTGATCACCATCTGCAAATACAACCTCTGCATCACAAACATCTTGCAGCGGATGGAAACACAAGCGTCACAGTTTTGTGCACACGTTATACAGGAAAATGGAAGAATAGCAGCTCGATGTGACTCACTGATGTGCACACAAAAACTCCTACATTAAAAAGTCTACATTATTCAGTCATTAATCCAAGCAAATGGAAGTGAGAAAGCGCCCATGTTATTAATGCTGATCGAGGCTGAGTCATCATCATCATCATGTGGTCCAACAGCAGCTAAGAGTCCCAGTCGGCTCCAGTCACTCAGAAGAAAACACGCATCCACGACCCAACTCCATACCAACACAAATGCATATGCTTCATCCCAGGCCATTCACCCACACATTTACACCATTATGATCCATCATCCCCCATGTATTCACCTCCTCATCATCACAGCCTACAAATCTCCCCCCCCCCCCCCCCCCCCCCACACACACACACACACACACACACACGGCACAGAAACCTTTTTCCTACAGTGAGCCTTTTTTCGTGTTTCACACGATTCCCCATTATGAACCAATAAAGCACAGAGAAAAAGAAAGTGAGCTTCTATTAAACCTTTCAGACATCAACAGTGCGTGGCCCTTGTAATCTCGTGCTATTGACCCTGCTGCTTCCAGGACAAATGGAACCTTATTAATCATCATAGAAAGTTGCAAAAAGGCATTGTGCTGAGCGGGCTCCATTTTTCTTCCACAGCCCCCTGAATCTGGTAAATCTCAGATCCCCTGCCACAATTTGCAGTCGCGCTAGTCTCTGTTAAAGGAAGTGTATGTCTCACTCCTCTGATTCAGTCTCAGCTAAAGGAAACTCGCAGCACTGAATCGAGGGAGCACAAATTATACCTAATGAAAGAAATCAGCAGCAATTAACAAATAACAATATTGTTACTGAGTCAGGTTAGGGTTTGTCTCTGTATATAAAGGAAACATGAAAGGGGAGTCAAATCAGCTGTTGGAAACATTGCCAGAAGAGTTGAAATTTATATGATTAGCATGTTGAAAGGAAGGTAGGAAACAGAGGAAGTAAAAACTAGGCTCAGATACCGATCTGAGCCATTTAGGATTAGGAATATTCCAAAGCCACGTCTCAGTCCAAAACTTGAGTTATTTGACTTTACAAATTTATAGAAGCAATGAACCTTTTCAAGAAGGAAAACCAAAGTGGACAGAATTTAATTGCTTTAAAGACTCATTTATTAGAATAATTAAAAATCATCTTTTCACCCACTTGACCAACAATTCAATACTGTGTCGCCAAATGGACTCCATAAAATAATAATCTTCTCTGTAATTCAATCTGGATGGTAATTGTTGTCTGAACACATCCATCGTCTGCAGTGACTATAGCTCACAATACGATTAAAGGCTTTATTATGATTGGGTGCATTACCTGACCAGATTAGACCATTACGTAGTACACTAACTTCATTTGGTCTTGGTCCAGCTTTGATATTTCGTCAGGTCTGGCTCTATAACAAGTCTGTGGAGGCCATCACAGCAAAGCCGCCGTCCCACAGCGTGCTGCACGCCGCTTCCAGCAACGCATTGTGGTGATGCTGCTCAGCAGCAGGCACTGAAAAAAAAATCCACGCTTGTGAAGGTGGAGGTTTGAGAATAAAAACGACAAAATACAGGAAGCCCTGGCTGCAGGCTGCAAGAGAACTGCTGGGACGCGATTGCTTTTCGTCAAGACGTCAACATCAAACACGAAGCATAAAACGCACAGGAGGCAAGAGCCTGGTCCATTTCAGAGTCCGTGGTCTGGAAAAATGGCAACTTGACAGCGATTGAGCCGTTTGTGAAGAGGAGGGAAAGCAGACAGTGGTGCCTGTGTTTGATGAGGTCAACATATGTCTAAATGAAACCGTATTTCACTTTTAGAGTTTTAATTCTAACGTCTGTTTAACAGCTCTGTAGGAGTCGTATACACTAATAAGTGAGGCTGAAGTTTGACACATGAACGTTTTAGGAACCATGCTCATGCTGTGACACACCGGCAGGAAATAAAATGATCAAATAGTTGTATATTTTCATTTTTATGTTTATGTGAGGCGCACATACTGGTGCATTGTGGGATGCTTGGTTGAAAACACGCTCCCACACCAGCCACCTCCCATCTGCCACAACCTTCCTTTTCTCCATCTTGCTAAATTAACAAGGCTTTTAGGATCTCCAGAGACACGGAACCTCACTTATTCACCGACTGTCAGCCCACCACAAATCACTCCCCTTCCTGTTAGCACTTATAACTCTTCTGTCTCCCTATCTCAGCTTTCATCACTCTCTACATTTCTTACTTTGTGTTCCCTGCGTCTCCGTGACTTTATGCCTCCTGCTTCTTTTCCTGTAACTCTTCTTGACTCTCTTACCTAATGCTTTCTTCTCTTACTTCCATCTCTTCTCGTCATTTCTTTTCACATATTTTCTGGTTTTGGCTCCATTTATCCAGGTTTCTTGTTTGAATTTATCTGAACTTGTTTTGGGGCTTTTCAACTTTTTCTCCTACATCTCCCCCGACTTATGCCACCCTGTTTTTGGGTCTCCTCCTCTAGTACATCCAGAGAAGGCAGCAGGAGAATGCCCAGCGGCAGAGTCGTGGAGAACCCCCACTGCCTGAGGAGGATATCACCAAATTGTTCAAGCCCCCACAGGCGCCACCACGCATGGATACTCTGCTCATTGCAGGTACGCACACACAAAAAACCAATCAAACCAGAGGACACCCGCATTTCTTTTTTTCTCCAGATTCCAACAGACACTTCTGCTCCTCTCACTGGAGCTCAGGTTCTGTTTCACAATTATCTCTGCCATTATCTTAAAATTACATTAATTTAAAGTTTATTGACTCAGCCTCCCGTTCAGCTTCCTTTATCCCCGCTGTTTAGCTCTCCGCCTCCTGACAGCATTCTGAGCCCCCCGTTTACTCCGTTCACCACTAATTTGATGTTTCGCTGCTGTTTTCACCGTCTGTGTTTGTACAAATGTTTGTGTGTGTGTGTGTGTGTGTGTGTGTGTGTATGCTGTACATATGCTTCTTGTGGGGTGTTTGTGTGTTGTTTTATGGGGGCGTGTGAATGCATGTGGCTGTTCTCCAACAGGGCAAATTAACAACTACTGCCAGAACGTGAAGGAGTTCACCTCGCAGAACCTTGGGAAGCTGTTCATGGCAGAGGCTCTCCAAGGCCACAACTAGAGCGGAGGTGGGAGTGTGAGACGGTTTGGAAAACTTGTCAACTGCAGGAGCGTCAACCATCATTTATGTAGTGGTTTTTATTATGAAGTGAATCTTGGATAAAAACACTCTTGATTTAAATAAAAATCCTGCAGCTCATCTTCTTTTGTCTTGTTGCTTTGTCTTGTTCTTCACACAACCTGGGTAAGAATGTGTGTGAATGTCTGATCGTGTCCAGGACATGAAGACAAACCAAATTGTGGTTCAACATAATAAAGAATAATGTCTCTAGAACAGAAAAAAAAAAAGTCAAAATGAGTTGAGTCACATTTACCCATGATCGGAGAGATGGACACAAACAGGCAAAAGTTGATGAAATAATCAAATGTATGATTTCATGTAATGTTTGAGTAAGACGGTGATGAAAGGATTCTTACAGCCAATGTCCATTTTGTGATTAAATGGCATGATTATGAGTTTTTAAGTCAAGTAATGTTAAACGGCGATCTGAATCAATAGAATTGTCTTGTTAAATGATCAGTAGGGACTGTTCCATGGTAACATGTTTAATGATTAAGTTGTGATTAAAAGTTAAAGGTCCAGATTGTAACTCAAATCAGTTGGAGCCGAGGTTTGGTGTGAAGGTCGAAGGAAGGAAAGAGGAACCGACCACTTTCTACCGATGGAGATAGTGAACCACCAGACTTGGGGTGAAGAGGATCTTGACTTAACACGGGCAACAGGAGTTAAGTGCTCGCCCCGTAATTGGAAGGTTGCAGGTTCGAGCCCTGCTCAGTCTGTTGCTGTCATTGTGTCCTTGGGCAAGACACTTAGCCCACGTTGCCTGCTGGTGGCGGTCGGAGGGACCGGTGGCACCAGTGCTCGGCAGCCTCGCCTCTGTCAGTTGCCCCAGGGCAGCTGTGGCTACATCATAGCTCATCCCCACCATTGTGTAAATGTGTGAATGACTGATTGTGTTGTAAGGCGCCTTGGGGGGTTCCTGGATTCTAGAAGGCGCTATATCAAATACAGGCCATTTACCATTTAACAAGACCGTTGGCTGTTTGAAGAAGCTGAAAAGGAGAACGTTCCAGCACCAGACCGTTGCAAAGTTCCATCGGTTTTTAGTTTTTGCTTCAAACCTATTTTTCCTGCATTTCTCTGTTCCAAGGAGGAAGCCAACACTCAGGTCGGACTGAATCGGTTGGACCGACCGCGGGTTAGAGAGAGCCTGGCGGTATGAGTAGGAAGGTTGATCAAGATTAACTAACTTTTTTTCTCTGTCCACCAAAGATTTCCAACTATAAGGTGAAGGTTTCAGCTGTAAGGTGAAAGTGAGTATACATAAGGATTATTTAAGTATTTTTAATGATCTGTTTTTTATATTTAAGCTGATGATTAAGCCATCAGAGGTATGACCTGTTAGCCTTTCCTCGCTTAAAGACCAAATTCACTAGTTATTTTTTTTGTTTGTTTTTACACAGTCTTCTGGTTTAAATGAATGCCTTGTAAGTTGGTATCTGAGAAAGACGCTCTGCTCCTGTTTTAGGAACCAGATCAGAGTTCAACTGAACACATCAGGTTTTGGTGACTTACTTCCTGGTATGTGGACGTTTCCTCCGATTGACTACCAGCAAATTAAAAACTTCCTGTTGGAGGTTTCTACAGCACTTTAGTGAAAGAGAAACCGATTCAGAGCTGCAGCTGAGACCAACTTTCTATCTGAAGGAGAATTCACCTTTTCTCCTCTGACTCTGTGATCATTAAACAAAACTGATCAGGTTTGCTGTGGTTCATCAATCAGCAGGAAAAACTAAACTCGGATTAATCCAAATGAGAAGCTTTCCTAATGCTGAAACTCATCTGGAGTTAAACTAAATTATTTAAATAACTAACGTTAAACTTTTCTGATTAGATCTGCTTTACTCTGTAGTTTCCTCTTCGACTCTTGTCCTCAGAGTTCAGACATGTCTGCTGGCACCAGCCTGAGATTTGAGGATCCGTCTGTCAGGATGTGTTCACTGATCCAGTCACCATGCCATGTGGACACAACTTCTGTAAGACCTGCATCACCCAACACTGGGATGGTGGCAAGAGCTTCCAGTGTCCCATCTGTTCAAGAAGACCAGACCTGAACTAAAAGTCAACACCTTCAGAGAAATGGTTGATCAATTCAGATATGAAGCTGAACAGAAACCCAGCAGCTGCCAAACCAGACAGACAGAAAGTTCTCAGTCTGTAACAAGAGTGGATGGAGGCTGTAAGAGAGGCAGGAGAGACGATGCTGCTGATGGTGTTAAACAGCACCTTGGGGTTCCCTTTGCTCTGGGACACCAGGTTGGAGAAATAGGAAACCCTTGCATCTCTGACTGCAGAGTTAAAGGATGTCAGAAGATCCTTTAGGTGCAGCAGATGGATGTGGAGATGGGTTTTCTTCCACAAACGCTCCGTTTTTCTGCATTGGTGCTTCAGGCTGCGAAGGCTGTCATTAAACCAGGGAGTAGGGTTCACTGCAGGAACTGATCTGGTTCTGACAGGACAGATGTTGTCCAGAATGGAGAGGCAGTGCTCGTTAAACTGAGAAGTTAAGGAATCTGGGTCGTTATCAGAAGAACAGGGTGGATCAAAAGCAGCAGAAAAATTGCTAGCTGTGCTCTCATTAAGAAAACGAGAACTAACCATACGGCGAGCAGGAGGTTGGGACGCAGAAACTGACAAGTTAAAGAAAATGCAATGGTGATCTGAAATATAAACGTCCTCAGGACAAACGCTGTCAGCATTTAGACTCAGGGTAAAAACAAGGTCCAGAGTGTGCCCCCTGGTGTGTGTGGGGCCAGAAACATGCTGGGTAAAGCTGAAGGAGTCCATAAGGCTGGAGAAATTCATGGCAAAGAGATCAGAGGGATTATCAACGTGGATGTTAAAGTCACCAACAGTCACCAGTCTGGACAGCTTCACAGTGGAGGATAGAAAGTCACTAAACTCCTGAAGGAAAGAACTGTTTGGACCAGGTGGACGATAGAACACAGCACAGTAGAACGGGTCCTTACGCCCGACTTTAACCAGCTGCAGTTCAAAGGAAGCAAAGTGACCAGAGGTTGTAGAGCTACATGGAAGATGGTCTCTGAAAACAACAGCTAGGCCTCCACCACGACCAGAACCCCGGGGCTGGCTAAGAAAAGAATAACCAATGGGGCAGAGTTCAATCAGACCAGAATAATCAGATGTTCGCTGCCAAACTTCAGTCAGAAACAGAAAATCCAGGTTTTTAGAGAGAATTAGATCATTGAGCAGGAAGGACTTATTGTTAACAGAGTGGGAATTTAACAGAGCCATACTGAGTGAGGTGGAGGAATCAGAAACTACACAAACAGCTGGAGTTAGTGGACGTAAATTAGCGGGGTTAGATCCACGGTGTTTATAAAAACCACTTATGGAGGGAACAGGAGGAGAAACTACAGAGGAATGAAGATAAACCGACCTTAAAAAACTTGGACGGATGAACCGCGTCCCAACGCGGCCTGGCGGGAATGCGGAAGTGGCGCTCAGGTCACCAAACAAAGGACAAGAAGCTAGAAGATCGCTCCAATGTTTACCAGATAAACCTCGCTTTAAGAGAAGTCTTAATCTCACCCGGATTCCTGCTCATTTACCTCTTTTCCTCCGACGTTTTCCCGGGACCGGACAAACATAGCCGGAGGTGCACAGCTCAGGACTGTCGTTTGGCTCCGGGCAGGTGCGCCACTCAGGTAAACAAACAGGATGGTACGTCCTCGGTGCGTCTTGGGCGATCGTGAACGAACGGAAGGACAAAAGAGTCTGGCGATCATAGGAGATGGTAGCAGGGACACTACTGAAGAGGATCGCAGACAGGAGCAAGGTGGAAAAGAGGAGGTTAGTGGAGAAAAGTTTGAAAAAGTGGCCGGTGACTGCGGCTAAGCCAAGCTCAGGCGCCATCTTGTTGCCGACTGGAAGCGGCCATGAACTTCAGCATGTCTTCTCCAGAGCTGGAGAAGACATGCTGAAGTTCAACAGATGATCCAGAACAGACGACTAAAGATTCAAGAGGTTAGAGAGTCGGTGAAGATCAGTAAAGATGCTGCAGATAGAAAGCAGAAGGTGTTCAGGTCTTTACTGATCTGAAGAAGTCTGTTGAGAGAAGCATAAAGGAGCCCATAAAGGACATTGAAGACAAACAGAAAACTACAGAGAACCAGACTGAAGACCTCATCAAAGATCTGGAACCAGAGATCTCTGAGCTGATGAAGAGGAGCTCTGAGGTGAAGCAGCTCTCAGGTTCTGAAGACCACCTCCACCTTCTCCAGAGCTTCAGCTCCTTGAAAGCTGCTCCACCCACCAAGGACTGGACAAAGTTCAGAGTTCATCCTCCATCATATGAGAGGACTGTGATGAGAGCTGTGCATCAGCTGGAGAAGACTCTCAGAAGAAGATGAAGAACCTGATGGAGGCTGAGCTGAAGGAGGTCCAGGGGTCTGCAGTAGATGTAACTCTTGATCCTGATACGGCACATCCTGACCTGGACCTGTCTGCTGATGGAGAACAAGTTTATGATGATGATGATGACGATGATGATGGAGAACAAGTCTATCATAAAGATGTGCTGGAGGATGTTCCAGTTAATCCAGGGAGATTGTTTTACTGTTTTGGGGATACAGAGTTTATCTTCAGGCAGATTTGACTTTGAGGTTCAGGTCAGAAGGTCCATCAACAGGAAGGGAGAGTTCCCGACAATTATTACTGGACTGTTAATTTGAGAAATGGAAATCAGTACAAAGCTTGTGATGGTCCTCAAGGAGGTCTCCATCTTGATTCTGGTCTGGAGTAGGTGGGGGTGTTTGTGGATGATGAGGGGGTTGTGGTCTCCTTTTATGATGTAGAAGCTGCAGCTCTGATCCTTTACTGGCTTCTGCTTCTCTGATAAACTCCACCCGTTCTTTGTTCCTGGTCTGAATGATGGAGGTAGAAACTCCGCTCCTCTGATGATCTGTCCTGTCGAACAGCCACCCTGATCTTTTTATTCACGAAGCTCCGAAAACAAAGAATCTGTTAGAGGTTCTGATCTGGGTGAATGAAGTCCTGCTGGTGGAGAGGTGAGCTTGGAGACGTCCTCAGAAACAGAAACAGATTTTTGTTGCTGGGTGATTTTCATCTGCTGGTTCAAACATGGAAGGGGGGTTAAGTAGAAACAGCAGCTTTGTGAATAGAGAAGCTACAAAGGAATCAAAGTGGAGACTTAAATCCAACAGAGGCAAAGTTTCTATAAATAAATTTGGGACGAATGACAGAAAGGCAGCATTTTAGGCTTTTGTCGATAAAGCTCAAGAAGCCACTCAGGAAAATTACTTTGTGATTTTTAGAGAAAGAAGATTCTCAGTGATCAGTGGAAGAATGATGTGAGATGACTTGTAAACATTTCTTGAGTCAAAGAGTTTTTCAAAAGCCTTCAAGTAAATGAGCAATCTCATTTAAAACGTTTCCCCTTCGTTTTATTAGCTGGTGCGGCAAATAAAACAGAAATCTGCAGATACTAAAGGTTTTTTAAAAACATCACCAAAACGGCGCCAGTAATAGGTTTTACCATCACAACGGCCTTAATCCTTTAAAATATAGATTTAACAAGGTGTTAAAATCCTTCCTCAGAGGTTCTGGTCCATCCTGGCATGGCAGCATCAGCTCCATCCATGATGAGAAGCTCCCGTTCCACCACATCCCAAAAGTTCTGGACTGGTGACTGTGGAGGTGACTTGGTGCATGATTCTGCTGGAAGCAGCCATCAGAAGATGGGTCCATGCGGTCAGGAAGAGTTGGGACGTGGTCAGCAACAGTACTCAGGTAGGCTGTTGTGGCTAAACCAAGCTCAGTGGAACTAGAACTTCGGCATTACTCCACCAGCAACAAGGCTGAAATCCAGACTCATCAGACTGGGAAACATATTTATAATCTCTTATTGTCCAAAGATTATTATTATTATTATCCTTATTTTTTTTATTATTATTGCTTTTTTAAATTGTGGTAGTGTTAATTAGCCATTTTGTTTTGAATTCAAATTATCGCTCTGTTATCTTGTCTTTGTATTTGCATCTTTGTTTCCAAGAGGACCTACTTGTAAACGAGATGCTTCATCTCAAGTGGTTTTATCCTCTTAAATATAAGTCAATAAATAAAAATAAACATGGAATGCTGGGTGAATACACCTTTTCAGTAACCACCGTCGTTTATCACGTTTGAACCCGTTGACCTCTGAGAGACTCCACCCTGCCAGACCTCGAGCTTCATTCAGTTTCCCTGGCCTCTGCTTTCCCTCGGCCACCTACCCGCTCCAAAGTGAATGTAATGCAGGTCTGGGCAACTCCAGTCCTCGAGGGCTGGTATCCTGCATCGTTTTGTTGTTTTCCTGTTTCAACACAGTTGATTCACCTGTGCAGTGGCTCATCAGGCTCTGCAGAAGCCGGTTAATCACCTGCTGATTGAAATCAGGTGTGCTGAAACAGGGAAAACACTGAAACATGCAGGAAAGCTGCCCTCGAGGACCACGGTTGCCCACATACCATACCAAGTTTATTTGTATAGCACATTTAAACACGGCATGAGAGCCGACCAAAGTGCTGAACAAAAACACAATAAAAACAATCAACAATAAAAACTAAATCCATTAAAATCGAGTAATTCAAATCAAAAAGAAAAGGAGAAAGAGAATAAGTTAGACTGAGTTAAAAGCCAACGAATAAAAGTGAGTTTTTAAACGAGACTTAAAAAGGGAAAGAGAGGAAGGGAGTCTGATCAGGAGGGGCAAGTGGTTCCAGAGCTTCGGCGCACAAACTGAAAAGGCGCGCTCCCCGCGGGATTTACAGCGGGAGCTAGGGACATGTAGGAGGTGCTGGTCGGCTGATCGGAGGGATCTTGTAGGAACATAAGGGTGAATGAGCTCAGACAAGTAGCCAGGTGCTAAGTTATTGAGGGATTTAAACACAAAAACCAGGATCTTAAACTATCTGGAGATGGATGGGGAGCCAATGGAGATTTTCTAAAACCGGCGTGATGTGTTCTCGCTGCCTGGTGCCAGTCAAGAATCAAGCTGCTGTGTTCTGCACAAGCTGAAGGCGAGTGAGAGTGGAGGAGGAGATACCATATAGCACTGAATTAGAGTAGTCGAGACGGGAAGTAATGAAGGCATGGACAACTGAAGGGAGATGATGCCTTTTTAAAATGGGCTTAACTTTAGAGAGATCTCAGGTGGTAAAAACAGGTCTTAACTACCTGGTTGACATGAATGTCCATTTTTAGTTTAGCATCCATCACAACCCCTAAGTTTGTGACACGGGTTTTCAACCCACTTGCGATAAATGGAAGGGTCAGTTGGGGACTTTGAGAAGTCTTAGGGCTGAAAATGATGGCCTCTGTCTTGGCATCGTTCAGCTAAAGAGAGTTTTCCAACAGCCAGCTCTTCACATCATTGCAGCATTCAACAAGGGGCTGTAAGGAGTCATTAGGCTTCACAGAGGCACATAATTGGCAATCGTCTGCATTTAAATGGTAGTCAATGTGGTGTTTTTTAAAAATGTCACCCCTCATGTAATGTAACACCAAATCCTCAAAAACCTTTAGTTAAAACTTACAGAAGAATTTACCAAAGCAGCATTAGTGAGCATGGAGAGTACAGGCTGGTCTTCCTGTAATTTACTCTTCTAACTGAGACTTGTGGTTGGCTGCAGGATCAAACCTGCACCTTAGATCAGTCTGCGAGAGTCTTTAAATAGTCAACATTAAAGCTCCCTGCGGGAGTGCATAAGCTAAATGCCTCACATGTAAGCTGGTCTTACACTGATCCGCTGCAGCGTGCCTGCCACATACCCGAGAACGTCATAAACACTTCCCGTTTGTGGAGATTGTCACTGGTGTCCACTCCAGCCACCAGCAGGAACAAGAACATCCTGTTTGTTTAATAAAGGACCTGCCAGCAAGCAGTTCATAGGATCATAATTACACTGCAGCATCACGCACTGCTGCACGCTCTCAACCAGCATCGTTCCTTTCTACTGATTATGTTATTTTACTTGTTATTGGTTTCGCTAAGACAAGCAATAACTTGCAATGCTCCTGCTTGTCATCAGCACAATGTCATTAACAATAATTACAAGTCAACCAACATGATAAACGCTTATTAGAACGGTGACACTCGAGCAGGAAATCATTTCTTCCCCCAAATCATGTTTCCTCGACACGCTGGTGTGATGGAAAATATTAACTTCCTGCAGAGGACTCAGATGATACTCATTAATTAAGGTTTCTGCTCCTTTGACAGGCACACTTGCTCTTTTTGATTGATCCATCCAATGAAAAGATTTTCCTCTTGAAAGGACTTGCAGGACTTGTGAGAAGTGGCAACTAAATTCACTTGGTTTCTGATTATGAACGGGCACAAGGTGACATTGGACTTAAGGGGTGACTGAATGCAGAAATCTGCCTCGTAGAGGGAACATTTAGATCTTTTGTCTTGGGATTCTGTGGAAAGATTATGAAAAATGTATATCTTCCCTGCTCCTTCAGTGACCTCATCCTGGAGAAACGGAGGCTAGTTCTGACCGAGCTAACAGCCGTGGGGCTAAATCTGGTTTCGCAGCAGACGAGGAAAACTACACAGAAAAAAAAGGATTGAGCCAAAAAGTAGACTTTACAGTGGGTACAGAAAGTAGTCATACAGTTAATTTTTCACTCTGTTATATTGCAGCATTTCCCAAAATCAAAAAAAAAAAAAAATTCCTCATCAACACACACACAACACCCCATATTGACAGAAAAACACGGACTTTTAGAAATTTCTGCAGATTTATCAAAAAGGAAAAACAGAAATATTACATGGTTCTAAGTATTCAGACTGCTCAGTATTTAGTAGAAGCACCTTCTGAGCTGATACAGCCACGAGTCTTCTTGGTCAAGATGCAACAAGTTTCTCACACCTGGATTTGGGGTTCCTCTGCCACTCTTCCTCGAGTGACTGGGTGAGTGTCACTGCATCCCGACTGATCATGCGCCCTGGCCACCTGGCCAAAAGGATGGTTAGAGCTCTCACCTGGGAGTCTGGGGTTAGGCCCTTGTTTCTCCACCTTGCCACAATTCTACCATTTCTACAGAGTGTATCAAACTGAAAGCAATCCAACGTCTCCTGAAACGCCGCGCTCACGCGCTGTAATGAGTTTCAGACAACTGTTTCAAAATCCTCTTCGTCCTGCCTTGTGGTGAAAAGCTGAGGCTCATCACACTCATCAGTAATCTACCAACTTGAGGTCATTCAAAGAGCTATCTACAACAGGTAAGATACTACTTGTTAATGACCCTGAGTCCTGAACAGATGAGAACCATCCCTTTATATGAAAGCACAACAGCTGTGAGAGGTCACAGCATCTGGATTGTATCCCTGTTGTGAAACAGCGACATGGCTTCAAATCCTATTTAAATCGACAGAGTTGAAACCAGAGCCGACAGAAGTTTGGTTTCAGTCCTGGGGCCACTGAGGGGTCAAGGGTAAAAGGTCACAATAGCTGTTTTTAAGCACATAATTCCACATAACTAACCTCGGAATGAAAACTTGTAAAAGTAGAATCAGAATGAGACAGTCAAGTATTTTAAATATGTGGACTGACCCCACTTTCACTCACTAGATGTTCCTACCATTTAGCTGCATCTCTGTATTAACCGTTTAGCTTCAAGCTAAGTCAGTTCATTGATGTGAGGTAAATGTATTTAGAGGTGAGGTCATTGATTTCTTCACTAGTTCTTTGTGTGCTTGTCGTAGTAAAGTGGAGTCCGTACTGCTTCATGCTGTCGGTGATGAGCACCGTCGTCTTCTCCTCGAAACAAAATGACTCACATCCATCAGCATGGCCACGGACATTATCCCTGGATTTGAGATGATCCACGGGAAACAAGAAATACATCAGAAGCTCCATAAAAGTTAGCCTTGGGCAAAACCAGGTCCAATAAGACAATGATCAGCGTTTCCAAGAAACAACACCAACATTCTGGATGAGTTCCTTTAGAAATCCCAATCAAAACTAAGCAGATTAATCAAGAGCAGCTCTACCGGACTCTGGTTCTCAAGGGCCACCACCATCCTTCATGTTTTTGGTGTCCATGTTTCTGTGGTCCAACACATGGACTTCAGCACACCTGATGCCAACAAACAGGTGACTGACAGCCTTCTGCGAAGCTGCATGAGCTACTGAACAGGTGATTCATCCACTCAATTAAATGTGTTGGAGCAGAGAAACAACTAAAACTTGCTGGACACTGTCCCTCCAGGACCAAAAATAAGAGCCTCTGAGCTAAAGGATGTAGCAAAGTGTTTCCCGAGGATCAGGACCGGACACCACCGATCGGTGTCATCTTCCAAAACAATAAATAAATAAAATCTGAGATTGTTGATCAGAAGAAAACAGGAGAAACAAAAAATTTCCATCACTCGTCGAAAGGCAAATATGACACTACTACTGGACTTGATTGTGTTTGTCACAACAGTTTTAATAAAACCCCACCACCAGCAGCTACGGTGGGTTCTTGTCCAAGGACACAACAGCAGCATTCTCTGGTCGGAGTCAGAATCAAACCTGCAACCTTCTGATTACAGGACACCCGCTCTACCTTCTGACCTACTGCTGTAAAGTGTAACGCTGTACGTGGGTTTATTTTACTAAATGTTTTCTAGGGGTGTCCTTCAGAATTCCAAAATCCAGGCAAACATCCAGAAATCAAAGCTCTTTTAAAGAAAACATGTATGTTTTATTCACACACACACACACACACACACACACACGCACGCACGCACGCACACACACACACACACACACACACACACACACACACAGGCACGTGCAAGCACACACACACATACAAACACACGCACATGCACACGTACGCACGCACACACTCGCACACGCACACGTACACACACACAGGCATGCATGCAAACATGGAGTAGGCAGCTCTTGCTGACCATAAGTAGTAATGATGGCAAATTCTGAAGCACGGTGGTGGTAGTATCATGCTCTGGTGTTGTGCACCTCCTGGGCTAAGGTAAGCTGTCTAAATTCTCATGAGCAGACCGTCGTTTAGACCTCAACAAAACTGGGCTTCAACATGAAAATGTCGTTAAACACTGAAGCTTCATGAAACAATAGGAATCCTAAAACCCAAAGCCACCGTAGCTGTGGAACGTTGTGAATGATTTAGGAATTTGGGCTCCTGTTACAGTTATGTTATTGATGTTTACTCCCTCGGTACAATAAGCAGAAGTTAGGAGATTGTGTTCAGATCCTGCTGGCCCACTTTTAGTCCCACATGTCGATGTTTCCAACACAGGACATTCATCACTCGCTGGGTGCAGTTTCCAAAAATAATTGGGCAGAAATAAAAAACAAGCCCCTTCAAGCTTAAAAGTGTGTTATTTCTCTACTGACTGGGCTTCTTATGAAACATGAAGCCTCAAAGGCAACCTGCTGGCTTCATCCTCACTTGTAGGTCATTTTGGACAAGCGTTTGCTAAATGCATAAACATAAACATGAATGTTACCTGTTTTTCCTACAGGAAAACACACCTCCACTTGGACGGTGTCTCTGTTTTTCATGTCCTGACACGTCCGAGTCTAACTGGTCATTTGTTGCATCAGCTGAGCGGGTCAGTCCTTTATGACACGGGAGTCTGTGAGATTTAAAGAGATCGGCTTGACTTGGTCCTGAGAAGTGAAATGGAGTCTGGACCACTGATCTTCCTCCTGCTAGATTTTTACATCCTGATGCCATGCATTGAATGTGTGACCATTTGGGTCAGAAGGAAGTTAACCACGACGTGTCAGTCATTCCTGATCTGCTGCATCAACAGAAACTGCTGAAACACTTTCATGTCTATCCTTACATCCATATTTGATGTATTCTTCTTCTTCGGGGTGCTGATGTGGGTGTAGATGCGCGGGTGTCTGCTGCTCATCCTGCTTCTTGTTTTGAAATGTAAAACCTGTTTGTGGGATCGACACACAAACTCATCACAACAGCTGCATTTTCTCTCCCACACAATTCTGTTAAATTGACCGTGAGACTGCTGTGAGTCGGTGGGAATAAAAATCCTCAATTATCGGGCAAAAACCTTTTCTCTATAACCCAACGGCAGCCCGAGCCCAGCCGGCGCTTTGCTGACGCCAACATTTACTAGTAAACTTTTCACGTCAGAGGACCAAAGGGATTTTATTTGCCTCTAACGAAGTTTCCCGTGCTTTTGCAGGAATTAACCTAAAGCACAGGGCTGGACCTGGCACGGGGAGCTGGGGCCGAGTAAACAGCAGGAAGACAGACAGAGAAAACATTTAATTGGGGTTGGGGATGCTTCTGTGTGGGGGGGCTTTGGGATGGGTCGGAGGAGTTTGGACTTGTTTGACCAGTAAGCACGGCCCACACCACTTTGACCCTGGCAGTAATTCATCACAGCTCAAACACCAGCGTTCTCACGCCGGCTGTTGCTGGTGATAGAGGGAATCAGCTGGCTCAATATAATGAATCCCGTTATTTCCATGTCAACTATGAATACTTTTTCCTTCCTTTTTCCTTCCTCTCTCCTCTCCTTCTCTCTCTCTCTCTGTGGTGTTTTTCTTCCTCCCTCCTGCCCCAGATATTACCATGGAAACTGTGGATCCTGTATGGAGAAGCTGTTGAGGATGTAAAGTAGTTTCTGTGGAAAAATAATCTTGCAAATCCCCAAAATAAGAGCAGATGCAGTTGTAGGAAGAGATGTGGTTTAGGGATTACTCATGCAAACCCAGCGCAGCCTAATTCCTTTCGTGGTAGCACGCTACGCTACCTGTCGCAGCGGCAGATCTTTATTTGCGGTATCTCTGGTTTTCCTCTCTTCGTGGTCAATAGATCTTCATCTTTGACTGGCAACCACAGATTGAGCTCTGTGTTCGGATTGCAATTCCTCTCTGTCTGCCACCCAATTTGATGGCTGTCACCCAGCAGGGTCACAAATCCCACAGGCCATTATGAGGCTGGTTTAATCCCCAGAAAAGCAGCAAAAGGAGCCTTTCAAGGAAGGTTGGAGCATGATACCCTGTCTGTCACATGGCCTTCAGGCAAGGCAGCAGCGTGTTGTGATCTTACTCCATGTCTGGATTCATCCTCATCCCTCTGAGACAAATGTAGCGGATTTCCTTCTGCTCGTGATCAATGGCACATTACTTGTCGGCCTCAGCTGCTCTGTCTCCCAAGCTCCTGTTAGCTTTGGCTCTTGGCTGTTGCACATAAAAGATGCTGCTTTTAGAAACGAGTAGTGTAATCTGCCTTTTGTCCCATTTACTTTGTGTTGCTGGGAGTGAGTCGGCCTCAGGTGGAGGAGTTCAGGAAATGTGTTGTGTAGTTTTGGAGTGGTAAGACGGAGCTAGAGGTGGGTGGACAGATCAGGGTCTCATCCTCAGTAACACTGAACTATGGCGGCCTCCTGTTACCTTTCCAGGCACGTCCCTCTGGAAGGCTAACTCGGGGCAAACCCAAAAGTCACGCTCTGGCCTGCAAAGGCCTGGGCATCCGCCAGCGGGAACAGGACAGTGTCTCACTAGGGAGAGGGATATCTGAGTGTCCCCTCTGGACTTGTCACCATGACCTGACCTTGGATTAGAGGCAGAACCTGGACAGATTTTTGTGTTTGACACATATTAATGATTTCTGCTCACCCTGTTTGAGCCCCTCTGAATATAATACTGGCTTTAAACGTATGGTATTACTTTCCAAAATAAAAGCTTTTTTGAACCATAATACACTCCCATGTGCAGAACGTATGCCAACAGAGTCCGTGGACACAGAGCTTGTTCTAGCATCTTTATGTCTATATGAACAACAACCTCGCTCAGCTTCCTGAGACAGAAAAACATCAGCAATAAATAAACTGAGTTTACCTCCATGTGACACCGGTTCCTGTGACAACACGAGTGGAGGATGTTGCTTTGGGTCACTGGCAGCCAGCTCACACTGTATAAAAGACATCCATAGGTGTAACACTAGAAGCCAAAGCAGAAGCGCCTTACAGTGAAATACCACTGAGGCTAGCTGGGAGCTGACTGAAGAAGAGCCAGCTCCCTCGTGAAACACTATTATTTAATAGTTGAAAAGCACAATTCAGCACTCGCTGACTTTATCTGCTGCTGGGCTGATTCAGTGAGTCACTTCATTATTGAAGGATTAGCTCATGATAACTGTGACGCCAACTCTGGATCTACAGCATGTTATCTTCAGGTAGGTATAGCACCACCAAAGTGCAGATCCTCCCTTTTATTTGTGGATCCTTTGTTTCTCTGAGCAGCACACTATACGGTGATACCTGATATTTCAGGACCCCGGAACCCTGGTGGCTCAGAAATAAAACTGTTCTGGATTAGTGTTGCCAGCTTTTCCGTGGTTGTCTTAAATGTTGTTAGTCATCTCCTATTGATGCCATTAACTCATTTGCATAATGAGCCTTGGTGCTGCAAGGCTGTCGGGCACTAAGGAGAAAGTGCTGTTGTTCGAGACAGAATCAGAAGAGAATGTCTGACTGGGAGGTGGGGGCTTAGGGATGAGGTGTGGCCATAGAAATGTAGCAGTAGCTCAGGAGGGAAGGAGGAGGAGAAAATGTAACTCCAACCCTAGTCAAGAGTTGAAAAAATGCCATGAAAGTAGGCGTTGCCAGGAGGCACTGAGAAGCATGGCCATTAAGGAATTTTGTGACTACAGGCAGCGCTTGTAAAGCTCAGAAGATATTGGTCATCAACACTTCCTGTAGTTTCCTACAAAATAAAACATGCCACGTAAAAATCACTACAGGGTTTATATTTGTGTTAACATCACAATTAGTCTAAATAATGGGACATCCAGAACGTCTTCAAGTATACAAACAAATAAAAACCAACAAATCGATGTTAATTCTCTGTCTTCCACAAGATTAAATAAAGAGCTAAAACAGGAAGTATTAGCAGCTAGCTATTTTTTTTCAAAACTTTATTGAACAAGGTGAAAGTATACAATCAAATTGCATACAAAATATTAGCAGCTAGCTAACAGCGCTACAAATATATCAGATCACACGCCCTCTAGCGGCCACAATGCAAAACTTCATCCACAGTAGACTTGGAGGGATTTTACTCTAAATTATTAAAATTAAGTTATCAATAGGTAAAATAAAATGAATATATTTAAGCTACAAAGTGGAAACACGAAAATAACTCAATCATTTAATGTCTGGCGTTCGAGATTAATGATTTTGTCGTCCTCTAGCGGACTAAAACTGTAACTACAGGCAACGCTTGTGATTATTAAAGGTTATTATTTATCAACACTTCCTGGAGTTTTCTTCAAAACAAAACATGCCACGTAAAAATCACTACGGGGTTTATATTTGTGTTAACATCACGATTAGTCTAACTAACGGGGCATCCAGAATGTTTTCAAGTATATAACCTACTAAAAAATCAATAAATCAAGGTAATTTATGTCATATCATGCGCCCTCTAGTGGCCACAAGGCAAAACTAAATCCACAATAGATTTACAGGGATTTTAGTCCTAATAAATGTAATGTAATTATTAACAAGAAATATACAATGAATATATTTAAATGAAAAATTTCAGTAGCATAGATTTACAGTTTTTAATCATGCATGTCAAATATAAAACTATTAGTTTTTAGTTCAAATACCAATAAATACCTAACCGCATCTAATAAACAAACTCAGACATTGACACATATACTGAATTTAAAAAGTGAAATTTAAACACGAAAAGCATCAATGTATTTGAATTTCACAATGATTGTAAAAAACACTCAAATAAAGTAAACAAAAACAAAATACAATAAAAGTAACCAGTAACAGATTAGAAATTAAGTTCTTTTTAACAGTTTTTTCTTTGACTAAATAAACTTTTAATTACTTGTAATTTGTCGCTTGACTTGATTGATGGCCACATACCATGTCTATAAGAGATGTATGTGCTTTATTTGGGACAATTGGATGACGGGAAACACGAGAACTCAATCCTTTAATGTCTGACGTTCGAGATCGTTGGTTACGTATTGTAACCCCAGATTCTATGAGTCTAGTCGCAGCCCTTAAGCTAGCTGCTATTGGAAGGATGATCTCCGCATCAGCCAATCATGAAGAGCTTAAATGTACGCCCACCAATAGTGGGCCCCCTCGTGGTATATAACCGCAGTGACCCCACTGCTCACCTCCAATGGCTCTTATTCCCATCATAACCAGTGGGGCCAGTGGCTTAAGGGCTGCGACTAGACTCATAGAATCTGGGGTTACAATACGTAACCAACGTTCTATTTCGTCTAGTCTTAGCCCTTAAGCTAGCTGCTATTGGAATAAAGCGCAGCTGGATGGGTTTACGCCCCACTGGTTAACACAACCAATGGACACACCCAATCAAAACTCCTCTAGTGGGGGACGTTCAGCCTCAGACCAGGCCTAAAGACTGAGGCAGGCACATAAGAGAGGGGCCCCCACTAAAAAAAACATCATCCACAAGAGGATAAAATCCATCTCAGCAAGGCCAATGAGGTGCCATAAGCATTCATTCAGCCTGCTGGGGTCCAAGCACTGAACGAGTGATGGATCCAGAAGACACATCTCGTAAATAATAACGAGTAAAGGAACAGGGTGAAGCCCATGAAGCAGCCTGACAAATGTCTTCCATTGACACACCACTGAGGAGCGCCATCGAAGCGGAAATCCCTCTGGCTGAGTGAGCCCTGAGTGCCACAGGGGGATCCCGCCCTGATGATGTGTAAGCGAGGGAAATGGCGTCACACAGCCAGCGTGAAAGGCGCTGGGCCGACAGCGCCTGACCAAGGGAAGACTCCCTGTAGTGCACAAACAGGTTTTGTGAGCGACGAATCTCCGAAGTGCGTGACACATACCGTACAAGCGCGCGCACCGGGCAGAGAAGGTGAGAAGCCGCCTCCTCCTCAGAATTATGGGGAGGAGGAAAAAGTCCAGCCAATGAAATTGACCTGGATTTGAAGGAAGCATTAATGCTTTTGGGCACAAAGGCTGGGTTGGGGCATAAAACAGCAGACCCGCCATCCTCCCGGATCCTGAGGCATGCGGGAGCCACTGAGAGGGCGGTTAGGTCACTCACTCTCTTAACTGATGCTAGCGCCAGCAGCAATGCAGTTTTAAGCGACAGGAACTTGAGTGAGACCTGGTCCAAGGGTTCAAATGGAGCTTCAGATAAGCCGTGCAGAACCACCGTTAGATCCCATTGGGGAAAAAGCGGGCGGGACACAGGTCTGTTCCTTCTGACACCTTTTAGAAAACGTTTTGTGAGGGGATGATTGAAAACAGATCTATCTCCAAAACCCTGATGACATGATGAGATAGCTGCAGCATATGTCTTAACAGTGCTGAATGCGAGGCCCCTGTCCATCAGTATCTGCAAAAACGATAGGACATCCGCCAGCTGGCAGGAGAGCGCTTGAACATTCCGTTCTGCGCACCAGTTCTGGAAAGCTGCCCATTTAGCAGCGTAAGAGGCAATGGTAGAGGGCGCCCGCGCACTCTGAATCGTGGCCACCACATCATGCGGCAGCCCAGAAGCCTCTAAGCGTGACCGCTCAGCGGCCAGACCCACAGCCGTTGGCCTATTTCCGGAGGATGTTTGATTATCCCATCCGCCTGGAGAAGGGTGTCCGCCCTCCACGGGAGCCTCCACGGGGAGCCGGACACTAGCGCTTGCAGGTCCGGAAACCATGACGCGGACACGCGCCTGGGAGCCACCAGAATCACCGAGAGCTGTTCCGACCGAATTCGGTCCAGGAGACGGGGAATCAGAGGGACTGGTGGAAACGCGTAAAGGAGCGTTCGAGGCCAGGGCTGGTGTGAGAAGGCGTCCGCCCCGAGCGGGGGTCCGTCCCGGGGACTCAGGGAAAACCACAGGCGACACTGAGCGTTTTCGCGAGCCGCGAACAGATCCACAGACGGTTCCCCGAACCTGATCCAGATCTGTGATATCAGTGCAGGATGTAGACGCCAGTCGGAGTCGCGGGGTCCCCCTCTCGACAGAATGTCTGCCGCTACATTCAGTACCCCCGGAATGTAGATGGCTCTGATGGACAGCAGGTGGACATGTGTCCAACACAGTAAATCTGTGGCGACACGCAACAGTGGGAGGGATCGAACTCCCCCTTGGCGATTTATGTAGGCTGCCGCTACCCGGTTGTCTGTGTGAACTTCGACATGACGGCCCTCGAGAAGGGCAGCGAAGTGTCTGATCACATTCCTCCCTGTCATAAGCTCCAACACATTTATGTGCTCGTGCGTGTGGGAGGGCCAGCGATCTGCCACCGTATGGGACAAGCACGTGCCCCCCCACCCCGACAGTGACGCATCTGTAAACACAGATACGTGTGACGCAGGACGTCCGATGGGAACCCCGCGTGAGAGGATGCAGGGGTTCCCCCAGTGAGCGAGGTCCCCACCCACTGAAGGGGGAATCCTCAACATACGTCTCTTCTGACGTATTGGGTGTACCCGGAGGCGGACGAACCAGCGTTGCAAGCGCCTCGTGCGCAGCAAACCTAGCGGCACTACTGAATGGGCTGCGGACATCATGCCCAGGAGTTTCATGACTAACCGGGCTCTCACGATCTTGCTGGGTTGAACACGGGAGATCACCGTGGAGAGATCTGCCGCTCTTGCAGGCGACAAACGTGCTCTCATTAGGGAGGCGTCCAACTCCACCCCGAGATACACAATCGACTGGGATGGAAGGATGGAGCTCTTTTCCCAGTTTATAGAAAACCCTAGGGTCGACAGATGCTCTGTCAACCTCCTGGTTTGCTGTGACGCCTCGTCCTCGGACCGAGCGCACAGGAGAAGATCGTCCAGGTAAAATAAGACCCTCATTCCCTCCGTGCGCAGTGGCTGCAGCGCGGTCTCCAGACATTTGGAGAAAGTGCGCGGGGCTAGCGAGTAGCCGAAAGGGAGGCGATTGAACTGATATTGAACTCCCTTGAACGAAAAACGCAGAAACTTCCGGTGGTTTGGAACTACTGGTATGTGGAAGTATGCGTCTTTCAGGTCGATTGACGTGAACCAATCCCCGGGGCGCACATATTCCAGGACTTGTCTCATCGTTAACATGCGGAAATGCATTACTGCTATGGAGCAGTTGAACAGGGACAGGTCGAGAATCGGCCTCATTCCTCCCGACTTCTTCGGTACTACGAAGTAGCGGGAGTAGAAACCCGAGAGTTCTTGTCCGCGAGGGACTCGGGAAATAGCGTCTTTGGACAGAAGTTCCCGCAGCTCCAGCTCTAGCGCCTGAGACTGTACTTGCGATGTGAACGTCGTCTCCACGATCCCGTTGAAGGGAGGTGGAGTGGCCTGAAAATGAAGTGTGTGACCGCAATGAATGGTGTCCGAAATCCATTTGCTCATGATGCAAAGGCGGCGCCACTCGTGCGCGCGTTCCGACAGTGGACGCGTGTGCGCGGTCACGTGAACAACGTCTGAGGGTTGTGCATGCGCCCTTACCGCCGTTGCCCGTACCAGAGAACTGGGGGCGACCCATGGAGGGCTGCGCTCGAAAGGGCAAGTGAGAAACAGCTGGAACAGGCTGGTCCACACCGCGGAGCGTGGAGTCCGAGAGTGAAGGACGAGTGGGAGCCGGGCCTGTGCACGGGGGCGACAGAGTGCTAGCGGATGGAGCCGCGCGTGGTCGAGACAGCGATATGACATCCCGCCCCACCCAACGGCGTGGGGAGAGCGGGACGAGTTGGGCCTGGCCGGATGCTGGGGCCAGAGCGCAAATGGAGCGCACCCTTACGGCTGGCCGTGTATTATGACTACCTGCAGGAACATGTGTGCGTGCAGCAGTGCTTGGTGTGGGGAACATGTGTGAGAACTCGGCAGAGGATTCTGCGGAGGACTGTAGGATTGTGCTCTTTGAGTGACGTTTTTTGGGTTTTATTTCAAAACCAACAACATCAGAACAATCATGTACACACACATTCCCCCCAAAGAGTCACTTCCGTGGCTGCTTTCGGCGAGGCTCCTGCACCTGGGACTGCCAAGACGGCGTCTGCTGGCCCCGCCGGAACCGTTGTCCGCCATCTCGCTGGTCCCGCTGATGTGGAGCCGAAGCGGGAGGCCGGCTCCGTGGAGCGGGCGGTGCAGCTGGACGTCTGAAGCTTCCACGCCGTTCGTCCCATCCTCTGGCTGAACGGCCGGAGTGCGAGGCTGACCGAGGGTGAACCAGGTCTCGCACCGTAGCCGATAGTTCGGCCGTCTTCTGAGCCCTCTCAATGACGCCCCTAAGATGGGGACCAAACAGAACATCGGTGGTGATGGGGCCATCCAGCATCTCCCTTTGCAGATGTTCCGGAATGGAGGGCAGGGCCTTCAGCCAGATCGCTCGCTGGATGAGGGTCTGCCAGGCAGCGATGCGAGCAGAACCGGTGAGCACAGCAGCACACAGATTGAGGATGGCATCAGCAGTCTTAGTTATGACGGCTTTCGACTCCTCGGGAGCTTCCAGCTGCTCCTCCATCATCTTGGAGACGCCGAAGGCAAGAAGGGCAATGTTATTCCCTGCAGCGCCGGTCTGAAAGGCACACTGATGTGCGCGGTCGGTGAGCCGCGTCAGCAGCTGGTCATGTTTTGAAGCGGGAACAGCTCGCGGGCCAGCGAGGTGGTTCTTGGCGCCGAACAGCGAGGCCAAATCCGGCTCTAGTGGAGGAACGGACGGCCAGCCTTGGTCGGAAAACCCCTCGACCTTGGTGATGGGCGCATATGTGGAGACTGGCGCCTTGAGCTTGGCAGGCTCGGAGAAGGCGGCAGACCAGCAGCTCATAGCAGCGGGGAAGCGCGGCCAGACAGGGTCTGGACAGCGTGTCTGAGTTGCCCCGAAAATTCCCGCCAAATCATCCGCTTCAGGCAGGGCCGGTTCTGGCACAGCTAGCCCCTTGCGGGCTGCTGACGCAGAAATGATGGCGGGCAGCTCCTGGAGCAGTGCTCTTACTGCTGGCAGGGAGGAGCGAGAAGCCACTGGGGCAGAAGGACCCGCTGAGCGAAGCTCGTCGACCTCCGTTTTGTCTAGGAGGGACGCCGCCTCATCGTAGTTTTCGCTGTCAGTGACGTCATCCAGCCGGTTGAAGCCAGCCGGCTCCTGACCGGCGTCGAAGAAAACCAAAGCCTTGTCCAGCGGGTAGGAGTCAGCCACCGGAAATTCTTCGTCGGCGGCGGGAGTGAAGTACTCGACCCGGCGAATCTTCTCCGCCACGGGCAGAGCGGCACAGAACGGGCACGAGGCCTGCGGGGTCAAGGCCAGGCCAGCGTGGTGAGCCCCGAGACAGACCTCACACTTAGCGTGCAGGTCGCCGCTGGAAATGGAGCCCGTCTGGCAGGTCGGGCAGGGTCTGGTGTCGCTGGACATGCCATGGCTGGTAAGTCGTCTTCGGATAATTTGCTCTTTTGAGATAATATTTGCTCTTTAATAAAGCTCTCAAGCTTGGCATGAAGAGAAAAAGGAGGTGAGCAGTGGGGTCACTGCGGTTATATACCACGAGGGGGCCCACTATTGGTGGGCGTACATTTAAGCTCTTCATGATTGGCTGATGCGGAGATCATCCTTCCAATAGCAGCTAGCTTAAGGGCTAAGACTAGACGAAATAGAACAGGGATTTTTCTGCCCTCTAGCGGACTAAAGATGTCACTACAGGCAGCGCACGTAAAGCTAACAAAGACGTTATTCATTAGCACTTCCCGTAGTTTCCTTCAAATAAAACATACCACGTAAAAATCACTTTAGGGTTTATATTTATGTTAACACCAACAAAGTATTCAAGTATACAAACTGCTAAACCCAATAAATCAATGTTAATTATCTGTGTTAAACCATATTAAACCAATGAGCTAAAACAGGACGTATTAGCAACTAGCTAACAGCCTACAAATATATCAGATCAAACGCCATCTAGCGGTCATAAAACGAAACGAAATCCATGGTAGATTTACAGGGATTTAAACATGTCAGGTATAAAATTATTACTTCTTAGTTTAAAGACCAAAAAATACCCAACTAAACTAAACTAAACTAATCTAATCTAATCTGATCTAATCTAATCTAATCTAATCTAATCTAATCTAATCTAACCTAATCTAATCTAATCTAATCTAAACACGCTCAGTCATTGACACACAATTAAAATTTTTTTAAAGGTCAATGTTTAGCTTTAAATTAGCATCAATGTGTTTGGATTTCACAATGAATGTATAAACTACTCAAAATAAAATTAAATAAAAAGAAAACACAAATAAGAAAAAGTTTGGCAATAAGTTACTGAAAACTGAATAAATATTCAGCTGTTTCATTTGGTAAAGTTGTTTAATCAGATCAATGATTTCTTCAACTTTTATGTGATTTATTATAATTGTGAGGTTTAATGTGCAAAAAGGAAGATAAGTCCGATTTAACACCCAACATTTAAAACAAATGAAAGTTTGATGAAACACATTTCCAAATCACTCTTATTCACAACAAAGCTTCAGTAACCTTCCCACAGATAATGTATTCATGTCAGAGCAGTCCAACATAAATACTGAATGTAATATTAGCTAAATATATTTTCTGTAAGTATTGTCCACCTGTTTAATTATGTCAAATTTGGACCCAATTTACTCCTTCCAACAGTCTTAACAATGCCCCCAACTACCATAATGGCTCTAAAGATAATTTAGATTTTCTGATATTCCTGCTGTGTGTGGAGTGTCAAGAGCGTGCAGGTGCACTCTGAAGCTCGTCAGGTCAGCTTCAATCACAAATGTAGCAAATTCAACATGTTTGATTGTTTTGATCTGATTTTGAGGATAAACAAGTGCTAATGCTAAATGCTAAATGTTGGGCAACAGTGGCACAGGAGTTAAGTGCTTGCCCCATAATCGGAAAGTTGCAGGTTCAAGCTTCGCTCAGTCTGTCGCTGTCGTTGTGTCCTTGGGCAAGACACTTAACCCCCGTTGCCTGCTGGTGGTGGTCTGAGGGACCGGTGGCGCCAGTGCTCGGCAGCCTCACCTCTCTCAGTGCACCCCAGGGCAGCTGTGGCTACATCGTAGCTCATTCCCACCAGTGTGTAAATGTGTGTGTGAATGGGTGAATGACTGTGTTGTAAAGCGCCTTGGGGGGTTCCAGGACTGGAAGGCGCTAATTTACTATGATTGATAGTCCCCCACCCCCACCCCCACCCCCAATGCTCGATTGCCCCCAGGTGCAGTGATTGATGGGATGCTTGTGACCTACAATAGACAGACCCACAATTAAAGAGCGACTTATCCAGCAGCTGAGAATCTCAAAGATAAATGCTGATACCCCCCCACGCGGTGTTCAATCATGCACTCGGCGCCTCGGCCTCAGCTTGTGTCCTCAGAGTGACTGATGCACATTTGAATATTTCTTTCCAGCAGATAAACATTAACATTCAGTTCACCTGTTCATGCTCTCCTCCCCTCTCCTGGTATAATGTAGTCTGTCTGTTTCACACAACCAAAACCAGCAACCAATTTAGGTGTGTTCATTTTCACACCGAGTGCCAGCAAGAGTAAACTAATGAACATATTTTTATTTCTGAATTATTCATTTCCTTGTCAGAGATTTGGATGATGTGTTTTTGTTCTTTGTCCTTGATTTTCCCTCGGCTCTGTCCCTAATGTCGCTGACTTCACGTGGAACGCACAACAGTCGCTCATTACTCAGTTTGGCCTCTTTTAATATTATTATTGTTGATATTATTGTTGTGTAGGAGTAGCATACGTATTTATTTTGGGTGCTTTTGAAGCTCATTATACGACACTACATTTGACCAATAAGATGTGAATTTCTATATAAATATGGAAATCCAGTCTGATTGGTCTTTGAATGTTTAACCAGAAGATTTAGAATTCTTTGTTTATTCAGGGATTGTAAGACACTTCGTATCAATTCAGACAGTCAAGTTTATAAAAAGTAAGAAATCTATTTTCTAAACAATTAAAAACATGACAACTAGGAACACTTTATGTGATGAATAAATCTAAGTGGATGGTGAGGTGTGATGATATGATGCGATGTGATGTGAATGTGATGTTATCAGAACCCTCGTATCTGGAGAAACTGAGTTGTGAGTGGGAGTGAATTTGGTCTGCTATAAACTATAGTGATGGTTTATAAAACCACATCAGATGCAATCTGTCGAGTCTACGTACCCTCTCAGAGACCCCTGTGGTAGATCCGGAATGTGTTGGAGTCCGGGGACCCCAAAGGTACTGAAGTCCGTAGAAAAATCCGCAGTGCCAACTAGATCGGTCTCGCGATGTCTCCAGGTCACGACAGGTAGTTATTTGCGTCTATGGAGGACTCTTAAGGAGTCGGAGTTGGTTCAGCTTTGTTCTGAAGGAACTGTAGCATGCGCAGGTTTTGACAGGTTGTCAAAGATGCGACAGGAGCAGAGTTTCACTCCGATGGCCAGTCAAAGTTGGGCTCAACTAAATCACTCAGGAAGTGATGCTGTTTAAATAATGGCCATATCTTGATTTACTGATGAATCAGAACTTGCCCTGTAAAGGGGTTTTGCCAACAAACTCAGGTACACACCTCCTTCAGATACGTAGATGCTGATTTTGTGGATAAGAAAATATTTATGTGCAGTGACGTTAATTATAACTTGCGTCATTGAGATATGGTGAGTGTGTCTTGTCCAGTCAGTGTGCTGATTAAATATATGGGTCATATTTCATTTCATCCTTGTTAATCTTTCAGTGTAAAAATAATAATATTCATTTCAACTTCAGTAATTTAAGCACAGATTAATCAAAACATTTCATTTAACCATATTGTCCATTTCGTTATATGATCATATGATTAGTTACTCATATTGTTCATCCGTCTTGTTCTGTGAATAAAAACCAGTCTTAGATAAGAGTGAACTTGCAAGGGACCTTGGCCAAGCAACAGTATCTTTCTTGCAGATTGAAAGCTCCAGATAAGACTTGTGTCTCCAAATGGCCAGATACTGAGAAGGTCAAACTGTAGATGAAAAACTGACCATTCCTGGAGGCTACAGTTGTTACGATGGAATTAATTCACATTGGTTAATCTCAATCTTGTCGTTTTTCCTTTCTGAGCCAGTGCAGATGTCGTCCCTGAATAAAGAACTTTTTTATTGGGGATTTTTCTTCCCAGTAAGTAAAGAATTCGTTACAGAAATGTGAGGAAGGGTATCTGTCTTCTGTCCCCGTATCCTCTACACACCTTTATACCTGTGGAGCCAGGCAGTCATGCTCATTTTATTTTGTTCCTTTGCAGCTTATTTATCAGATTTAACGTTCTGTAAGCGGTTATATTAGCTAATGCAAAATGAATGACTGACTACGTCTGACTTAGTTTTATTAAGAAGCAGACGGCGGTGCTGAACCCATGCTGAGATGAGATTCAGACCCATGTTAGCTTGCAGAGGCCTGATAAGTCAGGATTTGGATCTGTTAACACGGTGGACACACACATAAACCTAAACACTAACAGGTATGAAGCGATAAGAACGTGAGAACTTGTTTAGTTTATGCACATTTTAGCAGGTTAAGTCTCAAACTTTGGATTAAAACTGGAAACAAAGAAGTTGATTTCATTTTCTGGCCTGTTTTTCCTATCTTGACCCAGAACTGGAGACTTGTTTTGTTTTCACGCATCTTTATTGTGCAAATTTAAAATTTAAAAGGCTGTTATGTGTTTTTGCACTGCAAACAACTGCAGATAGTGGTGTGAAAAATGACTGGTGCTTTTAGAGAATCTCAGTGATATTTGCAACTCAGTCATATCTTTTTATTTCTCCCAGGGTCCTCTGCTCTGCCTTTTGCTTGATAGCCTTCTTTGTTCTGATTGTGATTTCAGAACCGAGACCATCAAACCTTTCACATTTTCTCCGTTTCCTTTTCTCCAAATTTCCAGCAGCTGCGGGAACTTCACATCCTGTGAAATTACTTTCCCTCTTTGCCTTTGCTTCCACGGCCATTTCCGATGACATGTGGAGCAAACAGACTTTTCACTTTTTTATACGAAAATTATTAATTTGAGTGAGTGTCTGCATCCACTTGTGGGTAATGATGGGAGTGAAAGGCAGGCTCGTGTTCATAAGTACAATTTCACGACGGGTGGAGATTTATAAAGGGGAACAATTTAGCATGCACACACACACACACACACACACACACACACACACACACACACACACACACACACACACACACACACACACACACACATGCACACGCACACGCACACGCACACACACACACACTGAGTTTCAGTCTCATGGTTTTATACGTCTGACCCCAGATCTTGTAAAGGAGAACAAGGGTTTGCTCGATGCTTCTGCTTGTCTGTTTTACAATTTTCTGATGATGTTATTTAGAAGATCCAGAAAATATCATTAGGGCTCTGAAAGAGAGACATGCAGAGATGTCATCAGCCTGATTCCACTGGAAACCACTCAAAGGGGAAGCTGTCAGGGATGATGGTCCTTTTTAAGTGGGTTATAAAAGCAGCACATCCTCAGTATCCTGGAGACTGATGAAATCCTGAGATCACTTTCAGTGTGGTGGTGACCTCCGAAAGTCTTTAAAATGTTTGTTTGATTACATCAAAGCAAATCTCAGACCCGTTTTAGGACTAGGTGCTAACAGCTTTCTCTGCCTGTCGTTAACATGTCCTGTAACTCCTTTTTAATAATCTCTGCATCTTTTGATGACAGTAGAACGTGTGGTGGGAGTATGCATAGTTTCTTTATGTGCACTGATGAAGGGGTGTTCAGGTGTGGATGGAGTGGTTGGTACTATTCTTTAAAATAGTAAAACCAACAATTGTCCCTGACATAGCCTGAAACGGACACAAATAAGGCAACTAGCATCACGGTCTGCCTTTTTAAATGGTGAGAGGTAGTCACAGTGCTGTTTGGTATCAGGGTGTGTACCACACTGACCCACAGAAAGCTAAAGAGACTGAGAAAACCTCTCCAAGCGGCTTGGTGTTCCTCTGACTAAAGGGGGACTTACTATCCAGATGTTTAAGGTAGTATTGACTGCACCACCTGAGACCAGGACATCTGTTAAATTCTTTTAAAATTTTGATAAAAGTTCAATCAGTGGTTCATCTGGGCCTACATGCACACATTCTACCAGCTGACTCTCATTGAACGGTGAATTTCACCTGACAGACTCGTATGTTTCTCTTTAGTGTCAAGGTTCATCAGGGTCAGACAGCGTGGTAAGTGAGAGTGGACCTAATGGAAGAAGGACACTGCTGGTGGAAGAAAAGGATGAAAAGGAGAGACTAGGATTTAAACGTGGAGTAGACCTGCTGCTCCTTCACATCGAGAGGAGCCAGGTAAGGTGGCTTGGGCATCTGGTTAGGATTCCTCCTTGGACGCCTCCCAGGTGAAATTTTCCAGGCATGTCCAACCAGGAGGAGACCTAAAGGAAGACCCAGAATGCACTGGAGGGACCATGACTCTCGGCTGATTGTAGCCTCAGCAGGTGTATCATTGGACTGAACAGTTTAAGGTCCATCCAATCACAGCGGTTCTGTGTTAGAGATGCCGGGCAGGATTAGCAGAGTTGTGATGGAGAAAAACTACAAAGATGGTGTTGACTCAGGAATGGCGTTCATTTGAAACTAATTTGGCATCAACTTCAGATGATTGGAGCTTTTCTTTGCGTCAAGAGCAGATAGAGGTCCTTTATTTTTGCTTCGTCTTCTTTGATGGCGCATGGTGGACTACCCCGTTGCCATAGTGATGAATATGTCCTGTTATTTGTTGCTCTGATTGGTCCTAGTGTTTTCCAATAGCATGCGCTTAAAAGACAACTGTAGATCCCGCCCTGCAAATGAGCTCCGTCATAATAGTCAGTCTAAATGTTCACATTTACTGGATGGGTTGCCAGGCTAAGAAACCACCTGACTGCAGTGATCATTCTTGTCCAGGACAGCCTCATTACCATCCCACTAAACCTGAGTCATTAGGTGACTTTCTAAATATTAACTAGTACCAATGTAGTCGTTTTCAAATTATTCCAGTGACTATGATGGTTTTTTTCTTTAATAGAAGAGAATCAACAATTTCTCTGCACGTGTGTGTGTGTGTGTGTGTTACACACTGCTGCAGCTCTTACCACTGACCGGTTGGATGAATGATCTACATTATCCAACAGCATGAGGGCACGTTACCATGAACGATATCAACATGTAGAATGTACTTTTCTTTCTTTAATCCTTTGTTACAGATTCTGTCTTGACTCTGTAAAACTCCACTTCTGATCATGCCTGGACGCCTGACGCTGTCATCTGGGTTTGAATTATTTCCTTTGAGGGTAGCCGCGCGTCCACTGACATTCAATCACATTTTTTTTGGCACAGTGATTTGCTGGCCACCTGTGACCCGGAGCACACATAACACAGTGCATGACAAATGTTGTGTAAATCAAAGCCCCAGGACACCTACACACAGCTGCCAACTGCATCTCGTGGTGAGACTGGGATCAGCAGCGGAGACGGACTGAGATACATTTCAGTAAACAAAGCAGACGGTGGCGAGCATGCAGCACCACACCGTTTTCATCTCTTCTTAGGTATTTTAATAACATTCCCTTCACACCACATAAGAGGCGACACTTCATCACACACGACAAGTTACTGCTGTGTGGGTGGGGGGGTGACAGGGAGGAAGCTTATAGACACCATAACAGGCTCTTTTCAGAGGCATGGCCGCCTGCAGGTAAGTGGTTTAGAGAAAATCAGGTTGGCACTCTTCAAAACCTCTGGTTTAAAGGCATGGGCCAAGGGCAAGCACTTGTAATTTCTTTTGTGGAAGCGTCAGCATTTTCCAAACGGCTTTTAGGCTCGGCTGGGATGAATTCACAGTTTCCCGGGAAGAAATTGATCACTCCATTTTTGATTCCAGGACCTCCACAAAAGCTGTCAGAGGTGGCTGTTTTGCTGGTTGGTCTGAACAGATCAGAGCGTATTACACCCCGTAAGACATTTTTCATGATCTTATGCATAATTTAAACAAAAATTGTGATGTGCACAAAAAGTGAGTTGATGCATGTAGCTTTGCTAAGAAACTCTAAATGAATGTAAAATGCTTTGAGAGGAAAACCATAAAACAATTAGCAGGAACAGTTATTTACATCATGTGACACAAACATATTAAGGGTGAAAAACAATTTTTCATGATGATTTCTGATTCTAATGGGTCACTCTGAGTGTTTCATGCTGGCAACATGAAAATAGTCTCCTACACCTATCTCCTGCAGTAGCTTCTGATAGAAAACAGACGGTGAAACTCTAGGATGAGAAAGGCCTGACAGATCTACGTCACACTGTCACTAACATTCATGGACTCACCCATCTTGACCCTTTACAGGGAAGGCTGTTGTTGGTTTATTGTCCAGGAAAAGCTAACGTTAGCATTAGCAACTCCACCACACAGCAGAACTCCTCCAGACTTGTGTTATTTGTGTAGACAAAACATCAACGTTGCAGAGCAGACAGAGTCAGTGGTAAACAAACATTTCCTGTAAAAAACATCGATTAATTCCGTTGAAAGGCTGGAGAGAATAAATCCCGACCTTAATGTTGTTGTAGTGAAAGTTGATGAACTTCTGAGCTGATGGGCTTTGTGACTGGGAGTCAGACACAGCTGGTATCTGTTCTAAATTAGGAAGCGGAAACGTCAGGCTGGTTTTCACTGATATCTGAATAACTTCATAAAAACACAAGTCTTTCTGCTCGCAACACATAATCAGACAGCTATGGTCACCACCAGATGATTAGCACATAAAGGTGTTTTCATTTATTTTTGCTCAGTTCGGGGCCCACCTGTCACTCTGTGGGCTGGTTTGTGGCTATTTGCCACCTTGACAATCTCATGTAATCTGACACCTGGCTGAGAGATTCAGCTGTCATCTGCTAGGTTAGGATTTGTTTTTCTTCAGGTTAACTGCTTGCCAACAGTCAACAGAAAAAAAACTCTTCTTGAGCCAGCCAGCCAGCCAAAAGCTCTCTCTTCTGTGCTTTAGAAAATTTGACGGCATAGGTGAAAACCCATTGTATTTATCGACTGATATGAACGATACTGATCTGAAAGCAGTTATTTCCTCCCCACCAGGCTGTCATTTGGCTGGCTGAGTGAATTCAAGCCCGCGCTGGATTCTATTCTTTGGCTGCCAGGCGGCTGGCTGATTTGTGTGGTGGCAGCGTGGACTCGGCAGCTCAGTGCTGTTTGGTGATAAAGGGGTCAGGCTCAGCCTCACACCCACCGTGTCTCTTAGTAGTCTGTTTTCTGTCAGTCTGCTCCGACTGAACAACAGGTCGCTCTCCCCGCGTCGTCTTCTCCATTAACCAAACCCTTTGTGCCACCGCGGCTCCGAGCACAGACTCTGCTGCCGGGAGAAATTTGAAACTTGCTGATTAATCTTCTTCAACATGAGACCCAGAAAAGCCAACAATGCATCTGAAGTCAGGTTCTCTTCATCTTCAGAGGGATCTGAGGCCACACAGGAGGACAAGCAGAAGTTTAATGGATGCTGTATTGAACAGAAGTTTAGATCAGAGGGAGAAAATAACTTTGGTTGGTAACGGTGCAACTGCAGCAGCATGGTGAGATAAAACGGTCGTGATTGTCCCATCAGAGAGAGGGTTTATAGTGCCTAGAAAGGTTTTCTGAAAGGGATTAAGATTGGAATAGAGATGGGGACCCCAGCTCTCTCACTTTCTGTGTTCAGAAGATGATTTACTACATCGCTATTGTTCTACTCATCTTTCACTCCTGCCTGAGAAGCAGATCTTTAAAAGAAACCCCAAAATGACTTGAAACAACTTGTCTGTCTCCGTATTTCACTTTTAGAGATTCAGAGTAAAAAAACTACATCTGGCGTTGTTAGAATTCATTCTTTTGAATTTCTTAATCAGACTGTTTATTCACTCCGTATAAACAGTGACTTAAATGTGTTTATTGTTGTTACAACAGAAAAACTAATGTTTAGCCCAGAGGGAGAAACACAGACTTTATTGTTTATTATCTAAATAATATCTTCAAATCCTTCTAGGACTCCTGCAGGCCTCTTGGTGGGTCAGCAGAGGAATGTTTTCCTTTAACATCCTCGTCTCCATAACCTCACAAACACACTATGAATCTAATCACACGCTTTTTACCTTTGACGCAACAATGACAGTTTCCGTTTGTTCCCTGAAGAAGTTTTCCTTAGACATCGCTTGTGGTGTGTGTGTGTGTGTGTGTGGAATCCATCAAGTTGCAAGCCCATTTCCCAAAAGAAAAATATGACTTTCAGCTCTGCTTTGAGATTCATTCCTTTCAGTCAGAATTCAGTCAGTTGTAACTCATTTGAGAATTCATTATACAGTTTTAGCCTTACACACACACACAGACACAGACACACACACGCATGCACGTGTGCGTGCACGCACACACACGCACACACACACGCACACACACACACACACACACACACACACACACACACACACACACACACATTCACTCACTCACTCACTCACTCACTCACTCACTCACTCACTCACTCACTCACTCACTCACTCACGCACGCACGCACCCACCCACCCACACACACACACACACACACACACTGGTTAGCGTTACCTGAGTCTGCCCCTTCAGTATTAATTGATGCTGCAGTAGCTTCATTATGTTTCCACGGCTGTGCAAAAATCATAGTTCTTCCTTTAATTCTCAGGGAGGTGGAGCCGTGAAACCAAAGCTAAAGATGTGGCTAGTGTTTCCATCATACTGGAGTGATAAGCTAACAGCTAGTCAGCGCTCCAGAACGTTCAGTCCAAACAGCAGTTTACATGTGAAGAGTTTGATCATAACTATTAAATCCACATTCATCTATTTTCCCCATTGTTCCATAGAGTTGGAATTTTTCCCACATCAATAATAATCAACATGATTTAGATGCATTATTGGTTTCTGAGCAGTGTGGCTTTCTTAAAGTGTGCCACACTTCTGCTGCCCACCAGTTTCTTCTCCTGCTGGTGTTTCTGGCATCTCTTTATATTTTTGAGCTCCCTTGTTTTTATTCATTTTCATTTTTATTTTGTATATAATTTTTTTATTTTATTTGAGCATGTGAAGATCGTTGTGATTTCCATCTTAAAAGTCGCTTCTTCGTAAAAAAAATTCATTTTCTAAAAAAGAAAGCTTTTATACAAATTAATATATTTTTTACTTCAGTAAATCTTTTAACAAACTTCAGTTGTGCTCAAGAATAGTTCATTAATTTCTGTTTCCAAAATAAGTTTTAGGACACCAATAATCTTTTAACAAAGACTCAGAGGTATATGTTCAGTTTTATTTTTTTTAGTTAAAGTGCAAGTCACCCCCAAATTAACATTTCTTTGCTGATAATCTATATAAATGCATGTTTGTATATTGTGCTGCAGACACGTGTAGTTAATAGTTTAGCATTTTAGTGCATCTTTGTTAAAATTTTTATATTTTGCCTACAACTGTCAGTGTTGCGCCCTATTCAGGTAAAAACTCTGCACTACATTTGAATTTAAATCTGCCACCGCTATTGGCTAAGAGGTACCCTATGACATTAGCTGGTACATTATGATGTCACAGTGCTGTTGTGAGCCTGTGTGTGTGTATTTGTTAGCGGCTCCACCCTCTCAGTCTGCCAGGCAACAGCATTTGTTGCATTTTTCAAACATGAAGTGGGAGTGGAGTCAGTTTCTTGTAGGGGGTGACTTGCTCTTTAAGGGTCAAATGGGATTATACTCACATATTAAAGCTCTCATCTACTCTTTATTTCTGTACATTGCTGTGGTCTCTAGTGAATTTCTTGTGAGTCGTTCTCTGTGGGAAAATGCTCTGGTGCTCCTGTTTCAGGAAGTAGAAGTCAGCTGAAAGAGACGTTCTCTGCTGTTTCCTGGAGGCTAAACCAACAACAGCCTTCCCCGTCATGAGCCAAGATGGGTGAGTCCATGAATGTGAAGTGACAGTGTGTGTCAGGCTTTTCTAATCCTGGAATTTTCCATCAGAAGTGAATGCAGGAGATAGGTGTAGGAGACTATTTTCATGTTCAGCTTGCATGAAACACTCATTGTATTTAAAAAGATGAAATAAAATATGGTTTCTCAGTGAACCAGGGGCCTCATTTATCAAGCTTGCTTATGCACAAAACGGGGTCGGAAAACTGCGTAAGCAATTTTCCACGCAAACTTTGGGATTTAGGAAAGAAAACTTAGCGGAAAAATGTGCGCAACTTTAAGTTGACTAAGGACCTGGCTTACACACATTTTGGACGTGGCGAGCACCTGCAGTGCTGCTGCTGAGAAGGATAAAAGTATGAATTCCAGCAGCATTATCACCTGTACTGCTTCGTTTTCACACAGAACAAGACCCCCCACATGTACGCACACACGCGCATACACACACATGCGCGCACTCACACACACACACACACACACATACACACACACACACACACACACACACACACACACACACACACACACACACACACACACGGGCGCTCACGCACACACACACGGGCGCTCGCACACACACACGGGCGCTCGCACACACACGGGCGCTCGGACACACACGGGCGCACGCACACACACACACACACACACACACACACACACACACACACACACACGGGCGCTCGCGCGCACACACACACACACACACACACACACACGGGCGCTCGCGCGCACACACACACACACACACACACACACACACACACACGGGCGCTCGCGCGCACACACACACACACACAACCTGAAGCACAGAATACAGAATGCAGAAATCAGCAGGGGGACAGATTGAGACGGAATGTCATGTGTCTGTGACAGTGTGTGTGTCCTGTCACTGTGACCTGATTGATCAGGTGTCCCGGCTACTTGGACAAGAGAGATCTCCGTTTGGCTGACTGGTTAGTGCACATGACTTTCACCTGGGAGTCTGGGGATTGAATCCCGATTGGACCATTTTTTTTATATCCGCCACAGATCTCTCTGAAGATCTCACAACATTGACGGCTTCAGCAACGCTGTGCCACTCCGTGGATTTTCTCATTTGTTTAGCAAAAGTACTTCCTTTCATTTCTCCATCTCACCCACAAGTACCTCAACTTCTGTTTCTGTGAAATTGCGCTTCCTTGATCTGCCTTGATTTACGGTCGCCATGTCATTGGCGGAGCGCTGCAACAGCCGGCTTATGTATATGCATGAGATCCACAAGGCACTTTGCATTGACTATTTATGGCAGTAAGTGGGCGTGGTGAGGGTGGGATGTGACTAAAATGCAGCTGAGAAACATTCTTGTTAGTCTCCGATTTATGAAGCGGAGATAACGTGCAGCTGTGCGTTACTCCATGTTTGATAGATCACAAACCGACTTGGCGTGAGTAAATTTTTTTGCTGATCATAAATACGGTTTTAGTAAGGATTCTACGCAATGTTTGATAAATGAGACTCCTGGTCTTTAATACAGCTTACCAATTCACCTTGAATGAAGGTAACGGCTTGATGAGAAGTTCCCACCCACAACCGCCCTCCTCCTCAGTTATTATTCCGTTTTAACTTTTACTAGACACATAAAAATAGAGCACTTGAGGTGATAACTCAGAAATATGAGGCTGGCGGTGATAAACATTGGCCTTGCCTGTTAAAGAGGAACAGTAAAGTCCAGATACAGGAGCCATTACAGTACAGTAAATGAGGGGAATTCCTCAGCTGTTGGGAATAAATATCCAGAACAACTTCCATTAAGTCTTTGTGGTAGAGTCTCACTCATCATCTGCTGCACGGGGGACATCCAGAATTACCTTTGACTGAGCAGAAAGACTGGAAACACCTAATTGTAACACACTTCTTTCTGCAAATTTCAAATGATGCATTAAAATGCTGATTGGGCAGCAGAAAGACCTCGAGCTGCTGGAGAAGATTCAGCCAAGCAGAAACAGGACACGTGCCTCAAATAAACCACAAATCATCAGGCTCACTGATGACCCTGAGGAGGACAAAAACCTACAAGGTGATGCTTCAACTAAAGGACGCTAACGCAGATCCCTTCATTAGTACAAGGATGCTCCTAACCTGTAGTCTTCCTACAGCAAGGGGACAAAAAGAGAGAGAACTTATCAAGAACATTATTCAAACACATCAGAGTGCTATTAGCACATTGTCAGATTAGGTATAATGAGCTCAGATGTCCATGTTGGTAATTAATCTTCATTTAGTGCCTGGAGCTGGCTGCACCTTGCTCTGTATCAAGCTCAGCTTGGCTAGAAAATGTTTATTAGAGTGAAGATTTATGGATCACCAAATTAAATCTGGTGGCAGCACACATACCTGCTCGCTTAGGGATTAAATAAAGGTCCACAGATCCTGACGTTCAGATGCAGACTAAAGCTGAGCACATTGAAACCAGACGTCATGATGAGATTAGTCATTTCTTAAAAAGTAAGTAAATAAAAATGTGATCATCCTGAGAAACCAGTAACAGAATAAAAAAATCTGGTCACGTCAGCACAAATAGACATTTTCCTATTTTATCCAAAATGATAGGAGCACAGATGCTACACACTCCACATCTGCTTCCACACGATGCTGCTGCAGGGTCAGCATGATGTCAATTTGTCACGAACAAGCGTGGCATCCCTGTATATATGCCAGACCTCTGTGCTTGCATGGGATAATTCTAGTGTAAAATAAGACTGACTGATGGAGGCATTTTTTTCTGCGCATCATCACGTTTATACCGGAATTAACTTTTAAACCAAATGCATTCATATATACATGAAAAACGAAGGAAATTCAAAGACAATCAGCCGATAATTAGCTGTTTTGTTGCACGTCACAGCTCATTAAACAGAAGAATTAAGAACAAAATCTTCTTTGGTTCATCCCAGTACTATGAAGTTGAATCAGTTTTGCCCCTCAGAGCTTCAGAAAAACGATGACGATGACTGCAGCTAAACAGAAGCACCATAAAACGGTGGGAAGGTGATTAGAGACAGGAAGCAGGTTTGGGGAGCTGACAGAGATTTCAAACAGAGACTGGATCATGATGTACAAGCAACTGAAGTGGATTTCTTCTGCAGGGTGGCTGGAGTCACCCCTCATTTACACCGAGAGCAGAATGGATGTGGACTGGAACCGGTACGACTTCTGGATGGACCGCCATTTACACCAACTGCAGATCGTGTACACAACCTCCCCAGAAATGTGCATCCTCTCCAAATCTCGAGGGTTCATGTGAGTTTATGTTAGAAATTAGACATATGATATGATACTGTGAACGGATTTCCCTGCCAATAATAAGAAAATATGGCCGGCAAAATAATGCAACAGAGGTTTTATTTTGGAATAAACCAGATTCACCTCACTGAACCACGTCTCACTTCCTGTCTGGCTCATGGAATTTCTTTAACTTCATGATAATCTGCATGCAGCTCTGGAAAAATGCACTCTGTGTGAAGACTTTCCAGAACTCAGAGCCGCACCACAGCCGGTGTGAATGCTCTGACCTGACTCAAAGACTTTTGGCTTGTGTGAATGGAAACCAGACTCAGTGTAAATGAGTGATGGGATGAGCTCAGACTAAAAGAGCTGTTGCTCCTTCGGGTCAGGAAGAATCAGCTGGGGCGCTTCTGGCATGTGGTTGGGATTCTACCTGGACACCTCCTGGGGAAGGGTTTAGGGCATGTTGCTCCAGAGAGAGGCCGCACGGTCGACCCAGCAGGGATTACACCTTCAGGCTGGCCTCGGAACACCTTCTGGAAGATCTGGAGTAGATGATGGGGAGAGGAAAAGCTGGTCTCTAGGGCTGCTGCACCAGTGACCAGGATACATCTTGTTTTTTCCACCTCTGACCCTTAGATGAAACTATTTCCTATTCCCACTCAGACGAATGTCAAAGTGTTGCATTCAGGAGTAAAAAACAAAAGTCGTTTTTGTTTGCAGTTGTTCTCATCTCCCTGTCTTCTGATTTATGAGGCAAACAGAATTTTCAGATGAAACAGACGAATTAAACGAGGCCTGGGCTCGTGCATGTGCATACATTCATTTAGATTAATAAAAGCAGCACAGCGTGCCTCTAATTTCTCTCTTTGCTAATCTAGTGAAATGAAAAGCCTCATGCATCCATAGAGCTTCAGCAGAGAACCTGCAGGTTTTCATGTATTTAGCTCCTGGACTCAGTTATTTCAGCTTTCAAGCAATGAATCTGCAGTGGTACAGTCTGACTTGCAATAAGTACTCTGAAGTTATTCTAAAAGCACCGTGTCTCAGTTTTTAATAAAGCAAAGGGAACCAGTTCAGCTCCTTGAACTCTTGCTTTTACACTGAGGGAGCAGAACGTCTGCCAAATGCATAGCTCCACATATATCACCTCAGAGGCAAGCGCTAGGTAGATGTGGAGCAAAGTTTCCTTTCAAAGCACTTATACACTTGGATGTTAATTTTACAAACCCTTAAAAAAAATCCTGCAGCGATTGAAGCAAGTCCTGTAAATGCGAGCTCAATCATCAGGGAGCATGGATTTGCAGCCGTGTAGAGATAAGTTGGAAACGATTACACAGCGGTATCTGTCCTTTGCATTTGTCACGATCGGAACAAGTGCCGCTGGTGAGTAATTACTGAATGAGTGAGCCTAATGAGCAGAGGTGAGTGTTTAAAATGTGAGTCGTGTCTTCACATATTAATGACGAGGAAGGTCATTTAAATAATAAAGAGAAGCATGTTCTTGAGTCATGCCCCGGTTCCAGAGGAGGGGATTTAAATTTTGAATAAAAAAAGGCTGAAACCCATCAGGGCTGTCAAACATTTGAACTAGTTGTATGAATAATTTGATTTGTGGAAGTGGGTGACGCGTGGGAGGAAAGGAGAGAAGGGCTTTTTATTTTATTTAGTTAAATTTTTTATTGTACCTTTTCTTGCTGTCACAGCAAAGTGAAAAGTTGGCTAAAAGGGTAAACTGTCATTGATTTTAAATGACAGCCAAACTTCTTCTTTCACTTATATGAAAGGAGAATAATTCATTGAGTTTATATCTTTGTGGAACATAATTTTTGTTTTTACTTTTGTTTTCACACTTAAATGTTTCAGATCGATAAACATCTAACAGACACAAATGAACCAGAGCAAACACAAAACACGGTCATTTCGTCCTCTAACGGGATCAAAGCAGTCCAAAAGCGCTGGTTTTATGTGAAAAAGTCAAACATAACAGGTTTAACCCCCCTGGGTGGCAATGATTTATATATTCATTTAGATTATTTGAACAACATCTGAATCTTAAGTCACTGATTAAATAAAATGTGTTTGTAGATCTACAACAAAACCCAGAAGAAAAGGTGACAAATGTTTCTTCACAGATAGATTAATGAGGAGACTCAGAGTTTAATTAGTTAATTTTCTGATTTTTCTTATCTCGTTTGACTCATTTTTTCCTTTGGCTTGTGAAACGGCAGCCATCACATCAGACTGCAGCGTGTCTGAGGAGTAATCCTCTTGTACTAACCTTTTTTTCTTTTGTGCTGACTCAGCCAAAGCTCCAAATCTCCAGTGATAACCTGTTACTGCTGTGACCGAAGTGCTGCAGAGCTCAGTGGCTCCCTGCACAATGGCTCATCGGAAAAGCCTTGAGATTTTAACAGTTCCTTTAAAATGAAAGCATTCTTGCTGTTGTTGGTATCCGTTTCTCCCATGGAGCCCCTTCCTCTGCACTACATGATGCGTAAATATTACAAAAAAATATCATGAAAGCCTTTGATAAGAGATCAAACATTTTCCTAAGAACTGAGTTGTCCTTTCTGAGCTTTTTCTGAGTGGTTGAGGCGAGGGTGCATGACAGCAGTGGCGCCCCCAGGAAATGTGTGGGTCACCCTACTGCCCCCCCCAGGAACCCTGCAAACAGTCAACGTCACATGGATGTGCAGATCATATCTATATTGAGTCCGCCTGTCCAGACTGCATCTGTAGGACATCCAAACTAGGTCTTTGCACAATGGGGAGGACCCCGCCTTAATAAAGTACATGTTTACGCAACCAAATCATCGTATCTAATCCAGAAATAAAATACATTTCTTTAGATAAAAAAAATTGTAATATATATTTTATTAAATAAGTCAGTATGTATATTTGGCACAGAGGTTCACCATTATCAAACTCAGTAGTTTTTAAAACTGTAACAGGCAAATGAAACAGTTTTAGTAAAATTTTGAACAATAACAGAAATAACAGTTTGAAATGTTGTAATTTTTCTGAAATGTTTCTTAAGTTTGAGGTGAATGTAGTGGATGCACAGACCTTTTGTTTTTTACTAATCCAGAGTTACCACAAGCACCAATCTGGTACACCTCCCCCTAAACTTAACAAGCCCCCATAGAAATTTTCTGGGCACACCACTGCATGAGGGGAGTAAATTCATGACCCTGGACGCAGATGGATGGCATGAGGAGGGAGCTGGGATCAGCTGAGGCTTCATTGCGAGCGTGTTGGGTGAGTTTGAGCTTTGCACTGATGATGCGGGCTCCTCTGCCACTCTGATCTCACCGAGAACCCCCGAGACGAGACACGCCGAGCAAAGTTGCATCAGGATTAAAGACACTTTCCTCCCTCTAAGATCAAAAGTTTGCTTTGCTATGCTAAACGTGTCTCCAGTGGAGTTATGATGCCGTGGTTTGATAAGTACACAAATGCCCAAAGCTGAATGGGTAAAAAATGTATCTAAAACACATCAAAATGATTTGTTCTGATTAGGATCAAGCCAAATGCTGTGTTTCTGGGATCTGTTTGAGGGGAAATAATTTGGCTGAACTTTAGAGTCTAAACTTCAACATTTTGCTGCTCTAATAACCGTCGGAGCAGAACATGGTTTGTTACAGTCACGATGATCGTTTTTGGCCTTGTGTTTGTCTGATCCTCACTGAAGGACAATTATAATCCTCCAAAGAGAAAAAATCCACTTGATTGGTATTCTGTTAATTATGTGCCGTCTTTGATGAGTGACCTGCTGCACGAGATTAGAAAATCTGAAGTCAGAACTTAATGTGGTGAGCTTCACTCTCTCTGTGAAATAAAGCAACAAAGCTGCCTCTACCTGAGGTGTGGAGAGCTGAGGAGGATGAGTAATCTTCTGCCGGGGCTTCAGCAGGCAGGAGCAGACGGCACGCTGTAATATCATCCACTTCTGATCCATTTTGTGATGGGGAAGAATGGGAAAGGAAAAATGAACACATTGCCTCAGCAGCCACACCGAATGGAAGAAGAAGAAAAGGAGAAACAACTTGACAACTGAGGAATTCTTAACAAGTCCACTGCTGTTCATGTGACGCTGCCAATAGGAGGACTAGACTACACAGAAGAGGAAAACGCCACCATCTGAATCTATAACTCAGGTGTTTTTAGATTAGGAGCAGAAAAGCTACAGCTGGATTTAATGGAAAGAGCATTTCACAACTTTGTTCATTTCCCCCTCACCTCAGCATCTCTCTCTCTCTGAATGAGTTGACCATCAGGTGTAGGAGAAGTCTACAGACCAGAGCTGGTTTCCTAGGTAACAGCGAACAGGCCCCCTTTGGATCGAATGGCTAATTTTCACACCTGTACCCTCGCTGTGACTGTTATAGAGAATTTCAACATGCTGTATGACTGCTGGCCTGAAGCAATCTGTGGTCAACTCGTAACGCCTGAAATATCAGAACAACATGGTGCCACCTTATAAGTTAAATCACCGTCATACCAAATATTACCCCCCCCTGTTTCTGTGTCGTGTGTTATGTCGGTCATTTCTCCTGCTTTCTCAGCTCCTCTAACCAGAATGCTCCGTGTTCGCCTGTCTCCCACCGTGATCTCTGATTCAGACCCTCCCCAGGTGTCCCCTTTCATCACAGTAGCAGCAGCCCACCTTTCCACTGTCTCAGTATATAATTAACTCACCAAGAGGTTTCAAATTCAGCTTTTTACAGTTTGTCAAAAATTCCAGATCTTTTTTATTGATCATTTATTCAGCTGTAAAACCTGATTTGAACCTGCATCATTGCCCCGAGAGATATAACAGCCTCTCAGCCAGTTGCTCTGAAGTCCTCCAGGATGCCACGAGCTCCAGCTATCCAGAAGGGAAAGAGGAGTAAGTCTGGAGGGACTCCTGTTTGCCATCCTACTGTGAGGATCTCTACCAACTGATGTTAGCATAAAAACATGCATAGAGAGGGTAAGACACGTATTAGATCAACAAACAGGCACAATCAGCCTACGAAAAAGGAGGCTTTAGCTCTGGGTGTTTGCATTTTGATAACCTGGTGTCCACTAGTCACAACGAAGACAGTGATTGTTGCCTGCAGTCATTCAACAAGAATGCAGCGTGCTTCTAGATTGTTGCAGTACTTGCTCAGGGGTGGAGTTGTGGCATCAAGGTCTGGTCCATTTATAAGCAGACACACTTTGAATTTCACATCAGCAGCAGCTGCAGAGCACTACTGTGTGATTATTGGAGGACCCAAACACAGAGTCGAGGCAGGATGAGGACAGCTCCGTCCATTAAAAAAGGGTTTTTATTAAGGTAAGATGGTAAAAGGGAAGAGATTCAGACTAAATGTGGCACAATATTACCGAAAAATACAAGCACATGATCCAGCGGCACCAACACAAAAGCTCAGGTTCTACTGTTACCATCAAAGTCCAACAGGAAGCAAAACCAGCTTTAACGTGCAAATGAAATGGTTCTCGAAAATAAAAGACACGCTTGTGTTTTCTGCGTCATAGTTTGGTACGGAAAAGCAACTGGGGTGTCGTTTACATTACACACCTTTCAATATTTATGCAGTGCTTAAAAAAAGACTAATAACTAAAGCAGATTGTATAGATCAGGATTTATTAACAGGATTTTTGTTGTTGTTTTGTTGTCTTAAAAAAAAGCCTGCTCAATGTGTAATGTTCCCTGGCACTGGTTCATTTTACAGCAATGTAACAACAAAGTACTCATCTTAACTGAACATATTTGAAACTTTACCTGCATTACTTTACAACCTTTTAAAAATAAACAAGTCCATAAAAAACTTGTTACTGAAAAATGGGGTCAAAACACTCCTTTTTCAGGTACCGCCATGTTGTGAAACTTTTATTTCTTTCACTCAAAGTGCAACAAACCAGATTGTGAAAACTTCATAGACTGATGAAACAATTCACAGAACCCTATTTTCTTTTATAAAAATGTACATATAACTGATTTATTGCTGATTGTTTTTTAAATATACTTTCTCTATTCTGTTTGTTGTGTTCAACTTGTTCATTGATCATGCATTTTATACTTACATGCCTGTATTCATGATAAGTTGTATATTAGTTTTCACATTTGATCTAAATATGACTATTGCATCACAGCATAAAACATTTTTAACCTTGAATTTGATTGCTGTTTTACACTTAAGGTAATACTTTCTGATTTACTTACTTTATTGTAATATTTGAGTATTCACTTGCTGAAGGGCCAAAATAATCACAATGCTTAGAAACACTATAGGCTGACTTAGATAATAGGTTTGTAGAGCCGTGTGAGGAAATTAAAATTTAGTTAAACAGGTAGACCTTGGGGGGAAAAAAGGTAGACTTTGTCGTCATGTATAGCCCCCTTTGAGATTTTTCTCAGGAGCCGCCACTGCCTTGTATGTTCGTCACTTTATCTTTTGTCCTGCACTTGTGAAGTTTCCTCAGACCTATTTAGGACATGCTCTTCGCCATATGCCCAATAGCCAGACACAAGGACTGAAGTCAAAACGAGTAAAAAAAAAAAAAAAAAAAAAAAAAAGCCGACGACAAAGGAAAAAACTTTGAAAGACCTTCAGAGAAAAAAAAAAGAAAAACCTGGAGAACTGTTCTTGAGACCACTTTAAACGATTACAAGAAAGTCAGGCTTCTTGGAAGCAACTTATAAAGAAATGAGGTCTGGCTGCAGGGCTTTTCTGCAGAGCTGCATTCAACAAAAGAACCACAAACTGTTTCTATCCACCTAAGTTCTCTGCAGCTTTGAAACTGCATGTGATTAAAATAAATGATAAGCATAAATAACAGATTAATCCAGATGTCAGCATGTGATTCACAAGCACAGAGAACATTGTTTGGACTGCGTGGGCGGGGTGTGATACAAGTTCACTCAGAACACAAACTTGTTCATACTTTAAAAAGTGAATAAAATCAGAACATATGAAATCATGAAGGATAAATAGCGATGCAGCAGCACAAAGCTGACAGGAGCAATCAGCATTTAAGACGTTGCATTTGAGACGTTTTAATAGGAACTCTGGAGTGTTTTTGTTTCATTTTCTCAGGTGGAGCGCCTGCCCTTGCAGGGCCGGTGGGCCACATGCTAATGGCACCACGGGTGCTCCAATTTGTGTGCATCCTAAACACTGCTGCCCTGAGCTGTTTGTAGTTTTACTGCAGCCTAGTGAAGGTCAATGTGGCATAAAAGCAGATGCTAAAGTCATCTTAGATCGTCTGACAGTCTGAATGCTCTCACACACTCACCTGTAGCTTAGACAGTCACAGCTACACAGACTCATCATGAACATCGCTCAAACACACAGATAACTGCAGTACACGGGGCATCTGCCATTAAATTCCACATACCGTAATTTCCTGACTATAGAGTGCACCTCAATATAAGCCGCATCGAGCTAAAAGCCGCAGATATCTATTGAATTGAAAACGTAGTTTAACTGAACGTAACTGAACTGATCAGTATCAAGCAAAACAGAAAAGTTACTGATTAGTTTATTCATCGTCCTCCTGCGCACTGAAACCACTGAAGTCATCTTCTTCAGTGTCGGAGTTGAACAGCCTCAGAAGAGCTTCGTCACATACCTTTTCTGTGGCGATGTCGGTGTCGCTCTCCGTGTTGCTGTCATCCTCCCGGGGTGAAGCTGGGAAAACAAGCAGCGCCGTTATACTGTGAAAAAAATCCTCCTGGGCGCTTTCCGTAGAACTCCTTTAACCATTCCTTCATTAGACTTTCCAGCATCCATTCATTCTGGTTGACTAAAGCCGTACCTCATTATAAGCCGCATGCTTCAAAGCGTGGGAAAAAGTAGCGGCTTATAGTCTGGAAAATACGGTATTTACTTTTTATGTTGCTTTCCTTTACGACTTGGACAAATGTGATGTGGGGTGATGTGATTCTTTCTCCAAGCAAACTAAATATACCTTCTGATTCAGGAAAAGTCTTTTTCATTTTTCTGCCATGAAACAAACGAGGTTTTTTTTTTCATTTCAGATGTTGCACTTTGGCTGCAAAAGTCTTATCTCCCTGAATGTGTAGAATCCATCAGAGCTGGTGATGTCAACGTGGTAAATGACTTCATCTCGTCACAGGCAGTGATGTTGGTGCGTTTCTCAGAACAAATCTCCTCTTTAAAGGCTTTTTTTGGGGGATCATTTGAAATGTAAAAAGAGGAAGCTGATTGTTGTATTGCTTCCCGAATGACCTCTGTTTGGAGAAATAGAGCTGTACTAAGACCATCCAAGCCCAAAGTGGATTACCACCATCATAAAACAACTCCAGTCTCCTTTTATATGATTATTTTATTAACAGTTACACCACTGTCAGTGTCGCACTAAACTCTTATTTGGTCAGCAAGCATTCATGCTGGATTTGAATACGGACTCATTAGGAATGCCACTGGTGATAGTTTATGTCCACGCTATCCTGTTTTTGTTGAAACTTTGTTTTTGGCGCCCGCGTGTGAGCAAGAGATTCAGAGCTTTTCTGAAATGATGACATGTTATCCTCCTTTGCACACATCCACCGGCACAATGTGGTTTAAAAACATTTTTATATTTACATTTCTGTCTTGCTTTATCCTAATTCCACTGCTGCTAATCTTTGGTCATGTGTGAAAAAGATGTCAGACATATTATCAAAAGGCTGATAATGTTCTTTCTTTATTTGTATGTTGATATGCTGTTAGTTTGGGTGCTGTCGCCATCTAGTGGACTTTTGTGAGATAACATATTTACACAGAGATACCGTGACCATGTAAGAGTTTATAAAATACCCTTCATCACAATTTTTGACAGGTCTATTGTTCTTTGACCTTTATGACCTTTCCCCCAAACCATCTTATGTCAAACTTGACAGGTGTATTGTTTTATGACCTTTTGTGATATAACCTTTAATGACCCCATATGTCAAGAAATGAATTGATGACTGTTGTGTAATGACGCATGAAGTTATGGATTGTAGTCCCTGAGACCCCTTCGGTCAAGGTGCATATTGATGATCTGCTTTGATGTATTCAATCTGCACCACTTTACGTTCACTTTCAGAAATGGTCTAAGTAAGGAATTTACAATGGCTCCCAATCATTTCACTTACCAAGCATAGACTTACCTTTGTTCTGTAAATGCATCCAATACATGGGAATCAGTGGTGGGGGGTTGTTGCCAAGCAACTAAAGCTTGGTTTATGCTTGACGCATTCACTTTCCACTTGAACCCTTTTCAGATTGACATTCGGGAATATGTGAGGACAATTCAGTCCGGTTTTTAACCAAAACTGTGTTTTCAGACACACCATTTTTGTACCGGAACTTGTCCTTTCGGCTGCCTTCACACAGCAGGGAAAAGTTCCAGATGTCCGGGGGGGTGGGGGGGTGGGGTGGGGGGGGGATATCGGACTTATGTTAAGCATAAATCTGCGCACGTGAAGACGCATAAGACCCTGGATGAAGGCGCTCAACGGTTAAAGGAATCACGGAAGCGGTGTGATGCGCTCCGTCGTGCGTCTAGACGGTACCGTAGGAGGCGAGCTGCCATGGTTTGCCACATGCTACAGGAGCGAGCTATCTAGGAGAGCAAGCTATCTAGGAGCACACAGCGTCCCCCGGTCCCCTCCTCCTCTCCCTCCTCCCTGTCCGGAACTCGACCTCACCAGTCTGAAGCAGCCACCCTGTCCGTGACAAGTCCGGTCCTGTTACTAGGGGCATCGTCCGGTTTAATTACGGAAAACGTTATCCAGATGTTTGTATTCAGACACAAAGGTCTTACGGACAGATTCCGGAACATTTCCGTTTTTCATGGCCTGCCTGAAGGGAGCTTTGGTGATGCGGCTCGCGGATGGAACTCGCTTCACAACTCGCAAAATTTATGGTTCATGTGGCTTGTCTCTGTGATGAGCCAATATTCTCCCAAACTGAGTGGGGCTGCATGGAGCTCTACAGCATGCATCCAACACTAAAACACTGGAGGGGCGTGGTTGTTAAAATTACGAAATTTCGCCGCGCGAAGCCGTGCGGACCTCGCGGACGCGTCAAGCATAAACCAACCTTAACAGCTCATTCTCTTTCTAAGCAGTGTCAGGAAGTATTTGGATGGACAAGCTCAGTTCACCAGATTCAAGACATCAACCATTCTATTTAGGTTGGCTTTGCATGTAAATGAAGGCATCAGTAGACAAAGCTCAGCCACCCCCCATCAACCAATGATGGCTTCCACTTGTAAATGAAGGCAGCAAGCAATCATCTGACAAAGCTCTGCCAGAAAATGCTGGGGTATCAGTTTACAATGAAAGAAAGAAGTTCCCATTTTAAGACTAGTTGATCATTTATAACCTATCAGCAAACATATTTTACAGTGCCTCCCTTCACCACCCACTCCTTTCTGTCTCTTCATTCTTATTGTCTCTTCCTGCTGACCATCTTTGCTTTCATAAACAAGTGAGCCACCCTGAAAGACTCATACCCTACCCGATTCTTTCTGTCTCTTCCTGGCTGACTGGCGGGCTGACTTTTCATCTCCCACTTATCCAGCTGCATTTAGCCCATATCAAGAAAAGAAGATAAATGAGTTTTAATCCGAAAAAAATCACAAGCTAGTCTGCTGAGAACTACGTTTGAATTACGTTATAATGAGAAAAACTTATCAATGCAACAGATTTTTCATAAACGCTTTAAGGAGCAAGTTACAGGGTTGCAGCCAATAATCCGTTATTTGCTGGACGATCAAGGCACATTTAGGGCCATGGTAAAGTCACGTATGAGCTTTGAAGAAGAGCCAATGGAAATAGACTGACACACACACACACACACACACACACACACACACACACACACACACACACACACACACACACACACACACACACACACACACACACACACACACACACATTAAATGACTTAACAGAAACCTTGAATGCTAACATCACGTACACACTGACAGACACGGACAATAGTATTAGATTCCATTGTGATGTTTTATAAAGTGTTTTAAACATCACCCTCGACCAATCACACCGTTTCCATTCACGATTTTGTTTTAAAAAGACCGTATAAAATGTAAAGTAATTTTTTCGGCCCTCATTCTCAGAAACACACCGTGATGTCAGGTAGGTAGGTGAAAAACTTACTCAAACTTCACTTTTCATTGTTTTATCAATTTACCGACATCTAATCTATTTTTTTAGCCGCAATTGTTTTATCATCCGAGGGTGAATGGGATGGTGAGATACCTCTTCCTCAATTAGAACACGAACGCAAGACACCACCACCACCACCACCAACCCCGCAAGATGCATTTAGCCAGCTCGACAGAGCTTTGAACGAACTCAGTAAGTGATTTTTATACGTGATTTAATAATGAGATATATCCCTTTCAGCTGAGAAATATCTTATTTCTCCAGAAGGACAGGGAGGGAACAGAGGCAATCAGGAATGCCCCTCGCAGCAATACGTCGAAAGTCAGGACTTTATCCCACCCACACCTCAACATAGTTGTGACGAGGGGCTGGCATCACAGCCAGAACAGCCACCGGTGAGCAGCGAGGAAGACTCAGTTCTGCGCCCTCCTACCGCTGCTACATAGAGACCTATTAAGTAATCAGAATAAAGTGTTTAATAAAGTTTTTATTAAAAGATGATAATTCATTCATACTCTCTATCCCTCTCTTTTTCTCCATCCAGAAATACGTCGGAGGGCGTCACAGCCAGAACAGCCACCGGTGAGCAGCGAGGAAGACTCAGCTCCGCACCCTCCCACTGCTGCTACACAGAGACCTAGGGATAGGTACCTTTGACATTTGAATCGATTCGGTACTAATTCCCGGTACCTAGGAATCGATACCAGTACTTAACGGTACCAATTTTCGATACTTTTGAGTGTTTATTATTTTAATTCTCTTTTATAATTAAATATATATTTTTCTCAATATATAACAATATCTGATGAATATCACAATAAATAATATTCAACTGTTTGTATTTTAACATCGTCCTTGTAGTTTTATAAGCTGAAATTTAAACTGAAGCAAACATCTTTACTGTGAACTAAATGTGTATCTTCATTCCTTTTGCCATCTTTTTTCATTTGACTTTTCCTACTGGGAAGTTAGAATTTCCGAGGAGAAAGCAAACGCTCCATTAGCTGACAACAATGGTGGCACTGGAAGCTAACATATCAAGCTAACGTTATCTTAAACATGACACACCCTGTCCTGTCTCCCCGTTTTGGTTCAGCCTTGTGTCTCATTAATTGCTCCCACCTGCCTCTCGTTTCCCAATCACCTTAGCTCCCAGCCCTCATGTATTTAAGCCCCTTCTGTTCTGTGTCTTGTGTCGGTCCATTGTTTCAATGTCCTGCGTGTTTCACATTAAAAGATATGAGAAACGTCCTACCTGTCTGCCTGTCTTCCTCCCCGCGTGTGGATCCTCGCCTCACCTCCGCTCACCTCGCCCACACGCCATGACAAAACAGTTTATTTAGCTGCTGGAGCAGATTAAAACAATGATGCCTCACACTTAGATCGTTGTCACTGGTTTCATCTTCACCCGTCGCATTTAGTAAAGTGAAGCCAAACTTTAGAGCGCATTCATGTTCTTCTAGTCGGAAATTTGGAGTTCAGAGAAGAAAGCGAACGCACCATTAGCGAAACGGAAGCTAACATATCAAGCTAACGTTATCGTAAACATTTTGTTTACCTATCGGAGCAGATTAAGATGAGGATGTCTCACTTAGATCGTTGTTGCTGGTTTCATCATCACTCAGTTACCCATCACATTTAGTGAAGTGGACCCAAGCTTTAGCGTGCATTCTTCTTTCTACCATGCTGCTCTGTTTACAAATGTCTCGCAGCAAGCAACAACATAATGCTCTTGCGCATGCACAGCTGTCTTGGCAAGTTCTCGTTATGAAGGACAGGTACAGAAACGAGGCACCGTTTGAAATGACGTGAATCGGTGATCGGTCGGTACTATGGAATTCGGTCGGTACCTTAAAAAGTACCGAATTCGGTACCCATCCCTACAGAGACCTAGTAAGTAATCAGAATAAAGTGTTTAATAAAGTTTTTATTAAAAGATGATGATTCATTCATACCCTATCTCTCTATTTCTCCATCCAGAAATACATTGGAGGAAGCAATGGCTGACTCGGCTGCAAAGGACTAACAGAATGAAAATGGCCTACATGCTTCTCCAGATCACCTTGTAGGCAATGTTCTGTCTCTGTGAGGATTAAACGAGAGAAGAAGAGGACCAAGGATTTTTTTTTTCATTCATCAAGTTATTGTAGGTTTTATTATTTTTTTCTCTTTGTGTCATGAGTCATACGCCTGAATGTTGTGATTTGCTACTGCAGTGGTTCGATCTGAGTGGACTTTCAGGTTTGTGTGAAGTAGATGATGATGAATTAGCTTCAAATAATGAGATTTTAAATCAAATTCTAGCCTGCCAAACTCCTCCTCCTTCACACTACCACAACCTTCAGATGAGGCAGAAGAAATTCTATTAAATATGGCTGCGCCATCTCCACAACTTTAGATGAAATTTGGAGGCAAATAGAACAATCACACGATGTCAACCATCCGCATGAATACAATAATTTGCTGCTGCCGGATTGATTTGATTTAAGCGGACTTTCAGAAATGAATGAAGTAGAGGATGAATTAGATTCAAATAACGAGATTTTACAACAAATTCTATCGTACTGAACTCCTCCTTCAGATGAGGCAGAACAAATTATATTAAATACGGCTGCGCCATCTCCACAAACTTTAGATGAAATTCGGAGGCAAATAGAACAATCATACAATGTTAACCAATGGGGGGAGGGAGGGTTAATGTCGCATCCTCTTCCAACCACGCTTTTAATCAGAGTGAAGTTAGAGAAAGCATCTCTTTTCAATAAACCACAGAATCACAGACCCTGCAGAGTTTTATCTCAACGTTATGGATAAATTAAATAGATTTGCTGAAAGGGGAAGTTAGACTGCTCGCGCAAATGATAGGATTCAGTTTGAAATCAACACTCAGCATTCAACTCACCACGTTAACTTTAATTATGATGGCACAAATATGATGCAAAATTTTCAGCAATTATGTGACAAATTAGTTCAATCAAATGATGCGCTGGCAGCTGAGAATGATTTTAATTTCAGACTGCAGGTGGTAAATAATCCATCCGGTGCTGGGAAACAAAAAATTGAGAGTATTCTTGATCAGGAATTAGTGGATAAAAAGCGGATTCATCTCATTTCACCCCTGAGAGCGATCAGGCCTTGTGTTTCGCGCTCAGCTTAGCCAGGCTGTTAAACCCCGCAGCGACAGATACAGAGTTAATGGGTGTGGCAAAAATATTCATCATCAAACCAGGCTTTCCATTCAAACCCCTGTTTCATTCAGGAAAATAATCAGGCAGACTCTTGTAAGCACAACTCAACTCAGCGAGCGCTAACGGGTGTTTGGGTCAGCGTCAAATTCAATGTCGCTCTGGACGCAGGCTACCGTGAGGTCAAAATGATCAAGTTGTGGGATTTTGACAAAAGCAGCATGGATATGTTTGCCGGTTATATTCACACGTTTCTGAAACACAAGCAACAAGCCTCAGGTTTCCTGAAGGCATGACTGATGATGACTCAAAAAGGAAATACGTATGTCCAAGACTATGAACTTCATCAGGGAATACGTTTAGATATGGCAAAAATTGAGTGCAATCCTGCTAAACGTTCCATTTCAAAATTATCTCTCAATTCATTGTGGGCAAATTCGGACAGCGAAATGAACTTGTACAGACAACTTTCATTAAAAATCCTGATCAATTATTTGACCTTTTGTTTTCAGGTAAATACGAAGTTAAATTCTTCCTCTTCATCACCTCTGAAGTGGTCCTGGTGCAGCACAGCTTGAGTGAGAGATGCGTGTCACCTCTTGGCAGGAGTAATGTTTTTCTCGCGACCTTTACAACAGCGCACGCGCGTCTCAAATTATTCAAAAAATTGAATAAATTGGAAGACCGTGTGCTCTATTTAGACACAGGTTCTGTGATTTATGCTGTAAAACCGGGTGAGTGTGTTCTATCCACAGGATCGCTTCTGGAAGATCTGACCGATGAACTTGGAGGTGATTCCATTCAAGTTTGCATAATCAGGGCCCAAAAGCTACACTTACAATACTCGGGACCGCCAGCAGGTGGTGTTAAAGGCTAAGGGTATCACTCAATGTTTTATCTCATCTAATCAGATTAATTTTGACAGAGTTGTGCAACTGGTGGAGGGATACCTCGGTGGAGAGAGGGGGGAGTTTCTGCAGGCACATCAGGACACCATAAGGAGGGATAAAGAAGGATTCACTCTCAAATGCTTCATTTGTGAAAAAGTTTTGTGTGTTTTTTGATAAACGGAGGTTATTTCCTGACGGATCAACTTTGCCTTTTGGTTATTAGATAGGTGAGAATGGAAACTCATTTTGATCCCAGACTGAAAGTCCCTTTCAGCGCTCTGATAGCAGGACCATCAGGCTGTGGGAAGACTTTTTTTTGTAAAAAAATACTTTGGAAAATTGTCTGGAATGTATTACTGAAATGCCAAAGACTATCATTTGGTTTTTTACTTCTTATCAGAAAATGTATGATGATCTGACACTTTGTAATAAAAATATTAGATTTTTTCAAGGTCTCCCTTCTTCATTTGATGATGATCAAATGTTTACACCTGAGCAAACTCATTTGACTATTTTAGATGATCAGATGCAGCAGACGTCTGACAATCCGGAAGTGGTACAACTATTCACTCAGTACAGACATAATCAGAATATGAGTGTTTTTTTACTCACACAAAATGTCTTTCATCAAGGGAAAAATAACAGATCAATCAGTCTAAACACTAATTATTTAATTTTGTTTAAAAATCCACGAGATAAATTGCAAATAAATGTTTTAGCAAATCAAATCTACCCTACTCATAAAAGATATTTTCTCGAGAGTTTCCACGACGCAACACAGGACCCTCATGGTTATTTAATAGTGGATTTGAAACCGGAAACACCAGAGCACCTAAGGCTGTGCAGCAGAGCACTTCCGGGTCAAATGCCGGTGGTATATTTGCCTAAAATAGAGCAATGTCGTCCAGGATAAAACACAATGCCAGGATTCTCAAGGCTTTGTTTCGCATGAGTCCCCGGAAACGTCACGAGTTTTTAAAAGACTGCTCGCCGGATGTTGTGCACGCTCTGTGCGAGATTGCTTTAAATGTCCTGAAAGGGAACATCCGGCTCTCACCTCTTCAGTATAAGAAATTATCTAAAAACAAAATGCTCCTGCAAGAGTTGCTGATAACAAAACTAGCTATTTTAAAAAGAAAAAAGCTTTAATCAGTCAAAAAGGCGGATTTCTGCCAATTCTCCTAGCAGCTGTTGCATCTCTACTTGGAGAACTAATCGGTGGTATGAAAAAATAGCAAATAATGGCTTCTCAAAAAGTGTTCATGGTCACGCCTCAACAATTACAATTACATCAGAGACGTAGCAGAGGTGGATCTTGACGCGGATATGAAATTAATTATGCAGGAGACGGGACTAACGCCGTTTGAGAAAAATTAAGAAATACAACTCACTGCTACAGCGTTATCTCACTTTGGCGAGAGCTGGGTTACAAGAGGATTTACAGATTAACCCCCCCCCCAACAAACAGAACTCTGAATCAGCTGATGCCGCTGCTGCTGCTGTGCCAGCTGATCAACCTGAAACTGTCATTCGAGACGCGCTGCAGAATTTGCCCGCACGCAGCAGGAGAAATGCAGAGTACCTGCTGAAGATGACACGATTTAATTGGGGACCAACGAGTGAATTTATATATAAAGGTGATGTGCAGAAAGGATCCCACATCCTTGACTTGGTTAAAAACATCACCAACCCAGTGGCGGGCGGTGCGTTCCACCCCTGGGCCTTCAGTGATTTCCTATTCAGTCCAATCTAATTTAATACACCTTAAAATACCATCAATAAGACATCACAGCTGGAGAAACCTCACACACACACACACACACACACACACACACACACACACACACACACACACACACACACACACACACACACACACACACACACACACACACACACACACACACACACACACACACACACACACACACACACACACACACGTGGCTGGTCAAGACACATAATTTCCAGAGTCTTTAAAATCAAACTCGCATTCCCAGTTGAGAGTAGGAAGCTGACCACGGATACCGTCAAATCTCAGAAATGAAAGACGGGTTTAAGAGATGAGACAATAAAATAAATAAGTAAAGCAAACACATTATTTGCATTTGTTTTGGAAAAAAATGTACCGCGAACATGTTGGCACAGCTGCACACACCACGTTATACACAATATAAATTGCATAGAAACAGAACACAGAATAATTTCATTTTGCCATTTTATTTCGTTACCATTTATTGATTATTAACAAAATAAAATGACAAAACATTAAAAAAAATACTAATAAAATGTTTCTACTCACCAACATAAATGTCCAGCATGAATCTCCTCCTCCTGCTCATTTGAAAATAAAATCCATCCTTCTTTCTTTCCTCAGGAAAACCTCAGTGGCTCTGTACAGTTTATCTGTGCGCTTCAGGTCCATGAGTAGGTCCTTTTCTATGGACTTGGAGGCTAATGCTGAAAGACGTGTCTGTCTGGTCGTGTTTCTGGCGTACGTTTTAACGTGCTTTAATGCTACCAAATCCATCTGATGCGAGCAACGGGCATTCTCAGCAGAATAACCTGCAGCGGTTCTCTGAAGCTGTTAGCCATGGGTACCGTTCATAGTTGCTTGCCTGAAAATGACGAACAAATCCTTTCCCCTGTTGGGACAAGCCAGCTAGCATTGGAGTCGGACGACCTGTTCTCACAAGATCCATTTTTTCTTGAAAGGTCCGTCTTGAAAATGGTGTGGCAAGTAAATCTGCCACCAAGTCGGTCTCTTCTCCTCTTTCAGCCATCATGTGTTCAAAAATACACCGATAGCTGCCTATAGATACAAATCTCTGTGTTTAGTTTTGATATTTTGCTTCATGCCGCTAGAAAAGTTCTAACTACTGCTTATCCAATCACAGGATGCGTTCATGTCAACTTTTGCGTGAGGCCAGCTAGCTGGCCCGGGCCAAGCTGACTCGTGAGCTGATTGGCTATCGCAACTAGATCGTCTCTGTTCACTTACAGCGGACAGTGGGCTTCTCGATTGATTCTGAAGGCCTAGGGCAGACTTAATCTGCCTGAAAACACAAGCTAGCTTAAATCTGATTGGATAACACCCAGCCTTGGTATTTTAACACTGGAAGCAGCGCAGCCAAGTGGGTATAATAGGATATAAAGAAAATAGACCAGTAAACATTTTTTTTATTTAAAAATAATTACCAAAGGAAAAAAAATCCATTTACGCTTTTGAGTATGTTTAGGCCAGCAGAGAAGGCTTTGCTGGCCCTGACTGCCCACCACTGCACCAACCCATTAAAAAAACAAAGACAACCAGAACCAACGGGGTGGATTCATTTCCTAAACACTCTGGTGGAGAAAAATGTACCCTTATCAGCAGTGACAAACCCACTAGCGCATCAGCAGATTACGCAACTCAGGAGCGAAAGGGGGTTACTCCCGGCTGCGGGTGAAAAAAATGAAGAAGCAGCTGCCCGGTCAGGAAATGCCCAGTATTTTTAAGAAGATGAAACCAAAGAGAGAGATAATTTTATTTCCCAGTTGGATCGATCAACCCGCTTCGAACAAATGGATCCACTTTTCCCCTTAAATGAATCACATGTTAAACTTTTTGTTTGTTCAATAAAATGTTTATTCAAAACAAATTTCACAGTCCGTGATATTCTTTAAACATTTTGAGAGAAAATTCATCTGTGTGAAATACAACCCAGGACATTTTTTACAATTTCTATAATTTTTAACAAAATTATAAACCATAGCATCAGTCATAGACACATTTTCATGATATTTAGACAGAATTTGTTTCAGAGAAAGCCCACAGGCTTTATGACATAGGAATAATATGCAGTGATGTCCGCAGCGGTCGGATGTCAAACTCTGCAGCTGGTCATCTTGATAATGTATTTTTGAGCACCGTTCTTTTAGAAAATTCAGGATGGTTTTGGGATAATATTCAAACTCTGGTGAAAATCCGAAAGAATCGAAAAATGTCCCGAGGCCATCTTGCTCCACAGCTAATGCTAACCAATGTTCACCAGGTAAATGAGCCGGATGGGTGTTTACCACAAAATAGGACGGAAGTTGTATTCTTTTAGGGATAGACAACTGATCAGAGGCAAATACGCCCGAAAAAAGATCTCCCAGCAGGCTCGATAATGTTCCGTACAGTTCATGATTATCCATCAATAATAATCAACCAGCACCTCTCTCTTTGAGTTTATCTCGAGAATGGATTCATAGCATGTATACACAATGAGTTCGTTTGAACATCTTATTCTTAGTTTTCCTAATCCAGATTGCAAAACTGTAAAACCACTCTTGTTTGTAGTTTTATATCGTCCACCAGGCCCTTACTCTGAGTTTTTGGATCAGATCTCTGATTTTTTATCTGATTTGGTGCTAAATACTGATAAGGTCATTGTAGTGGGGGATTTCAACATTCATGTGGACATCGAAAATGATTGCCTCAATGTAGCCTTTAGTAATATCTTAGACTCAATTGGTTTTACTCAAAGAATACATAGCTCCACCCACTCCTGCCATCATACATTGGACCTTGTTCTGACTTATGGCATTGAGTGTGAGGAAATAACAATCTTTCCACATAATCCAGTCCTCTCTGACCACTTTTTGATAACCTTTGAGTTTTTTATAACTGAGTTCTCGAGACATGAAAGTAAATTTCATTATAGTCGGTCTCTATCTGACAACGCTGTTGCGTCTTTTAAATCAACTGTTCCATCTTTACTGTCCTCAGCATCTCAGAGGCATGTAGCAGAGGGCAATATTTTCAGTTCTAGCCCCTCACAAATTGATGCCTTAGTTCATCATGTGAATTCCTCTTTACGTGTGGCATTAGATGATGTTGCCCCTTTAAAAAAGAAGGTAATTAGGGACAGGAAGTTGGCTCCCTGGTTTAACTCTCATCTACGAGCCTTAAAACAAAACTCTAGGAAATTGGAGAGAACATGGCGCTCTACGCACCATGAGGAGGCCTACCTGTCCTGGAAAAATAGTCTTTTGCTTTGTAAAAATAAGCTTCAACAAACTAGAACTGCTTATTTTTCAGCATTAATTGAGGAGAATAAGCATAATCCTAAATTTCTTTTCAGTACAGTTGCTAAACTTACACAGAATCATAGCTCTGAGCCATCTATTCCCTTAGCCCTCAGCAGCAATGACTTCATGGGATTTTTTACAAGTAAAATTAATTCTATTAGAAACAAAATCTTTAGCATCCTCCCTAATGCGATTTCTTCTTCCTCAGTAAGTGAGGCAGCTTCAGAGGTGACTCTAGAACCTCATCTGTGCTTGAACCGTTTTGATCCAGTTGAGCTTTCAGAGTTATCAAAAATATTAGCTTCATCTAAACCTTCAACTTGCATTTTGGATCCAATCCCAACCAAATTATTTAAAGATGCATTTCCTTTGGTTACTGCCCCCATTCTAGATATAATCAATCTATCCTTAGTGAATGGGTATGTACCACAAGATTTTAAGGTTGCTGTAATCAAACCTTCACTTAAGAAGCCTTCTCTGGATCCAGATGACCCAATGAATTACAGACCAATATCTAAACTTCCATTTTTATCCAAAGTCCTGGAGAAAATAGTGGCCATCCAAATATGTCAGCATTTAAACACTAATGCTCTGTTTGAGGAATTTCAGTCTGGTTTTAGAGAGTATCACAGCACTGAAACTGCATTAGTGAGAGTTACAAATGATATTCTTATGGCCTCAGATAAGAATCTTGTGTCTGTTCTAGTCTTGTTAGATCTCAGTGCTGCCTTTGACACAGTTGATCACAATGTTCTTTTAGAAAGACTTGAACATGTTGTAGGGATCAAAGGAACAGCGTTAGGCTGGTTTAAATCCTACCTGTCTGACAGATTTCATTTTGTAAATGTACATGACACATCTTCTTCATACTCCAGGGTTACTTGCGGAGTACCACAGGGTTCAGTGCTTGGACCGATTCTTTTTACTATATATATGCTCCCAATTGGTAAAATCATTAGACAGCATGGGATAAACTTCCACTGTTATGCTGACGATACTCAGTTATATTTATCTATTAACCCTGATGAACCTAATCGGTTGGGTAGATTACAGGCTTGTCTTGAGGACATAAAAAATTGGATGACTCTTAACTTCTTGCTTTTAAATCAAGACAAGACGGAAGTTCTCATCTTTGGACCAGAAATCCAGAAAAGGAAATTGCTTAGCCAATCGCCTGACCTTAATGGCATTACATTAATCTCCGAGAACAAAGCAAGGAACCTTGGTGTTATCTTTGACCAGGACATGTCATTCAAATCCCAGGTTTCACAAGTTTGTCGGATTTCCTTTTTCCACCTTCGGAATATTGCTAAGATTAGAAGCATACTTTCCAGGAGTGATGCTGAAAAACTAGTTCATGCATTTATTACATCAAGACTGGATTACTGTAATTCATTACTCTCAGGAAGTCCACAGAATGTAGTTAAAAGTCTTCAGCTTGTCCAAAATGCTGCAGCTAGAGTTCTGATGAGAATTAAAAAGAGAGATCATATCTCTCCTGTCTTAGCTTCCCTACATTGGCTACCTGTTAAATTCAGAATAGATTTTAAGATCCTTCTTCTCACATATAAAGCTCTTAATAATCAAGGTCCATCATACATCAGTAATCTGATTGTTCCATATGTTCCTAACCGAGCACTTCACTCTCAGACTGCAGGTCTACTGGTGGTTCCAAGAATATCTAAACTTAGGATGGGAGGCAGATCTTTTAGTTATCAGGCTCCTCTCCTGTGGAACCAGCTCCCAGCTTTAGTCCGTGAGGCAGACACTTTGTCTACTTTTAAGAATAGGCTTAAAACATTTTTATTTGATAGGGCTTATAGTTAAAATCTGATGTTAGCCTAAATCTGGACAAGTGGGGGATTACAGGGAGGTGGAGTGTACAGTCGGTAAAGACGGCTCTCCCTTGCCCTGCCTCCAACATGCCTACATCTAAATAGGATAGGTTATCCAGAGTTAACTCTGTAGTTATGCTGCTATAGGCTTAGACTGCTGGAGGACACATTGACCACTTTTCACACTCTACTGCTTTCTTCTACAGTCTGCTCTTTAATTGTACTATTTTGTGCAATTTCAGCTGTTAACTTTATTTTCTCTGTGAGTGTTTTTCTCCCCAGAAGAAGCTGCGATGACGTTCTGCTGAGCTGTGGTGGCCTCATGGAGGGGGCCATCGACTAGCACACTGCTGCTAACCACTAATACATTCTCTCTCTCCTGATAATAACTTTTTGTTTTCATTGACTTTTGATGTGCTAATACTAGTTTATCCGTTTAATTATAGATCCACTAGGATAAATACAATAAAGTTTATCTTTCACCAAATACAATATTTACTAAGACATCACAATATAACTATAGACACATTACTTGTGTGTGTGTGTGTGTGTGTGTGTGTGTGTGTGTGTGTGTGTGTGTGCGTGCGTGCGTGCGTGTGTGTGTGTGTGTGTGTGTGTGTGTGTGTGTGTGTGTGTGTGTGTGTCTGCCTGCTCTGTCTTCTCGATCCCCAGTGAGTCGTGGAGGATGGCTGCTTATACTGAGCCAGGATTCTCTGGAGGTTTCTTCCTGTTAAAAGGGAGTTTTCCTCTCCACTGTCGCTGCATGCTTGCTTAGTATGAGGATTGCTGTATAGTCACTGACACTAGTCAGTGACTTGATGCAATTTGCTGGGTTCCTTATATAGGAAACATTATGTCTGATTGGCTTAATGAACTGTGAATTGGAATGTTTATTATGTGAAGTGCCTTGAGACGACTCTTGTCGTGATTTGGCGCTATATAAATAAACTTGAATTGAAACTTGAATTGAATGAGTGTAGCTGTCTCTCTCAGCAGGGCGCCAAAGCGCATTTCCATTCTCAAGTTGCCATTAGCAACAGGAGACAATGCCTCTACGTCATCCGCAGAGTTCAGATAGAAGGCAAACAACGTGTAGCCTTGTTGATAATCTATCCTGTTAATCACAAGAGGCAAATCTTTCAAATGTCTGGAGGTGGCTGTAAACAGATTATAAAATTCTCTGACGGGTGTTCTTTGATCAAAAGTCGGCTGGAATGCTTTTGATGGGATATGTTTGTCGTCTCTGCACAACGCAAGATATTCCACATTCATGTGGCGAAAATTAAACGGAGAAAGGTTGCGTCGCCCAGTATAAGCTTCACGATCCACTAATCCCAGTACTATATATTTAGGGATAGCTCAGAGAAAGAGGTTCTCCAGATTACAGATCCTCGAATTTTGTGGAATCGAGTATGTTTTGACGGTGATGCGTGATAGGGGATACACGGTGTTTGCTTTTAGTAAAGCAGATTCGTGACCCAGATGTACGGCGGGTGAAATATTAACTTTTTTCACATAAAGCGAAGTACCCAGCAATTTCATTTTGTAGGTGGAGTCACGCGCCCCCATCAGGCAGAAAGCATCGCTGGCTCTTGTCAGCTTAATTCTGAGATCAACCGAGTTTAAAAGAAGTCTTTCGCAGAAAAATATATCGGAATGGAGAGGCCCTATCAGGTCCACCTCTCTGGAGTTTTCTGTAAAAATCGCTCGCTGATTAAGACCTCTATTGGGCCTATTATTTATAACGATGAAATCATGCACGCCTGCCGTGTCTTTGAAAAATAAGCCAGTGCTGAACTGAGATTTCAAAGTTTCTTCAGAATAGTTCAGCATAGTTTCAATAATTGCACGGTAGGGATGCGTCGCGCTGGATTGAGAAATCAGGTGGCCGCCGAGGATCACGTCGCATTGTGAGAAAATTGTGTTTATAGGATAATTAATCAGAGCAGTGGCCGCTCCATCAACCAGGGGAGTTCCATCATCATTGGTGATTTTCACACGTAAAAACAGCAGCGTGTCGTTTAAATCTAAATATTTTTTGCCGTCCACTGGGACAAAAAATTCTACAGGTCCATTATCCTCAGCGCTGCTATGGGTAAAATTTCACTGTAGAACTTATCTTCAATAGACAGTTGCGTCATGGGCACGGTGAAGAGGTCCAATTCGCTCAGTATGCATTCTGATGATTTACTGTGAAGCAGTGACAGGATTAGAAATTGTCAGAGCCTCGCTGTTGATACTTCTTCCTCTTTTGCTTGCGTTTTGTAACTGGGGCTTTTAAGCGCCGGTCATTTCGTGAAGTAGATCCCTTTTCACGCCTGCTGGGGGGTCTTTTCCGGACTCACCTTGACAGAATCATGAGCCCTGACCCCTCCTGGGCGTTAGGCTCAGTGATTTTGCTGATGGCTTCTGTCAACACATCTGACGTGATCCCGGTCGCAGCCTTTTTGAGATGTAGCTTCGCCAAAGCAAATCCTTTTTTAACAAAAGGTGATATAAATCTGAAGAGTCTTGAAAATATCGAACCAAAGCTGTGCCCGTATAAATAAGGAACACCGCTAAAACCCCGTAGACCTTGACCGGCCTGAGTTACGTAATAATTAATAAATCGGTTGGGGTCATTTCTCTGCAGGTGATGAATCATTTTTTGTTTGCAAGATGTATGCTGTGCTGAGTAAAAGAGTGTAACTGACCCTCTCACCCCACTTCATGCACGTTATATTATTGTATTTCTCTGATAGGAGTGAGCGGGCCTGAAATGAAGCCTCACCGTTGTTTTTCCGTTTAAGAAGTGAATCGGCTCATTCTGATCAGATTTTATTTCAATATGAATGCTTTCTATATGATTCGTAGAGACGGGGATGTAATCCACAGGGTTTAACACAGAAGTAATCGTGTTCCCAAAGGTACCTTCAACTTTCACCGTACGTAATAACGGGGCATACATATCACCCACCAACTGCTCGGTCACTTTGTCTGAATAACAATAAAACTGATATAGACCGCCGGTTAAATCGGGGGGTGAGGCGCTGATTTGACCAGTTTATTGCTGGATGACACTTCAGGTGTCAGCCACTCCTCCACATTAAAAGCTAGCATATACGCCAGAGGCGCTGCAAATCTAAATTCTATTTCACCACCAATCTGATATTTGAGAGTGGAATCGGGGGTTCTGACAATGAGATAGAAATCAGGATTAATCTTTCTCATAGCAGTCTTGCAGTCGTTCCTAGGTTGTTGTAAATTTTCATAATATCTGGGACTAATCGGAGCTCTGTTGACTTTCTGAGGTTCGCTGATTCTTCACCATTCGAAAAAGCACTCTCGTACAGTAAATTAAATCAGGAGTGGGTATAGGGTCATGTTTGCTCAGAGATGTGCGGAGCATTATGTCCGCTCATTGGTCAGTGAATGAACCCTCCGTTGATTGGTCCTCGTCCTAGCGACAGCGATGAAAAGTTGAAAATGTTTCAACTTTCTGGGATTGCGTCGCTGGGTTGTCCGTGCACGACACGTGCACGAGCGCAAAATTTCACACGCACGTTTTTCGCGTTTCGCTTGGTAGGAGGGAGGCCCATGATTATCGCTTTGTCGCGCATGTCTCATTGAAAATGAATGGAGGAGAGGCGATGTCGCCTCCCGTGTGTCGAGCCCATTAGAATTCCAGCTTTTTTTGCACTGTCAGAATGTCTTTCCAGCAGTGGCTGGTACAAAAAAGTGAAGTGATACGATCCGCCACTTCATCTATTTTCTCACACCAGGCCTTGAAAGGTACAACCTGTAAAAGGCGGTAAATACCACATTCAGCATGCACATTTTCCAGCACAAAAAAGAGCTCTGATCCTCTCTCCCGGACCGAGGCCTTGAAAATCCACTACCCATCCGCATCCTCCAGCCCCTCCCATGAAGCGCTGAAAGCTATCACGGCATTCTGGATTTCATCCAGCGATGGAAGCGCTTGCGGCCTGTTACGTTTTACAGCCGGACGAGGTCTCTCACAATCATCTTTGTACACCCTGCGTGGAACTGCGAGGTTGAGCACTGCCCAGTCTTTGCAGGAGAGAACTGCTGAATGTGGTAAATATTGCTTGAGAGGTTCGTCCTCAGCCACATCATGGATTAGACACAGCTCCTTAGTGTCATAGCTGAACAGGTACCCAAAACTACCGGTATAGCCGTAAGGTTCCAGCAGCCATATTTGCTCCAAGGACTCTTTACTGCCAAAAGGAGGAAGCTGAACTCTACACGTAGAATGTAGATTTGTGGGGAGCACCACCCCTGCAGGCAGCTGATGGATCGCTTTGGATTTTTCACAGAACAAGGTCTGTGATAGCGGCGACAGCGTGTCCACGCTCTCCTCTTTCACCTCCTTCTCCTCTCGGGTAGAGGATGTAGCATCGGTTGTAGACACTTCATCCATCTCCTCTTGCTTCACCATTTTCGTAGAGGTATTTCTTCGGCCTTTCACCATTCTGATACGTTCTCAGTCTGTCCTCTGAAATGGATCCGAGCTTTTAAAGAGGTAAGCAGGGTTGGAGGGAGGGATATGGGGTATTACGTATGAAAGGGAGGGGCTGTGGGAACTGTGGGGTGAGGTATCCGAACACAAAAGAGTTATCAATCCTAACTTTACGTAAAGTGGTGCAGATTGAATACATCAAAGCAGATCATCAATATACATCTTGACAGAAGGGGTCTCGAGGACTACAATCAATAACTTCATGGGTCATTACACAACAGTCATCAATTCATTTCTTGACATATGGGGTCGTTAAAGGTCATCTCACAAAAGGTCATAAAACAATACACCTGTCAAGTTTGATGTAAGGTGACTTGGGGGAAAGGTCATAAAGGTCAAAGAACAATAGACCTGTCAAAAATTGTGACGAAGGGTGGTTTCTTCATCTCTCTGCGGTCCATTTCATCTGAATAAGAATGCACCTCCTTCTGGTTCTTTGTTGAATTAAAAATCAAAAATATTGTTTAACATAGACAGGAAACCCTCAGCATTATATACTCTGGTATTAATTCCAGAAACAGCTAATATTTAAGGTATTTTTGCCTTTTAATCAGAATTCAAATAAAATAAAGATCCAGCATTTAAATCCAGAGAAATCCTTTGAACTTTTTATTGTAAAGGTGTGGTAAACTGAAAAAAACATTTTAATGATTATAACTGATTATAATGGGTCACTCTGAGTTTTACATGCAGGCTGAACATGAAAATAGTCTCCTACACCTATCTCCTGCAGTAGCTTCTGATAGAAAACATACGGTGAAACTCTAGGATTAGAAAAGCCGGACAGATCTGCGTCACACTGTCACTACCATTCATGGACTCACCCATCTGGACTCACGACGGGGAAGGCTGTTGTTGGTTTAGCATCCAGGAAACAGCAGAGAACGTCTCAGCTAGTAGAAGCTAGTCATTAGCATTAGCAACTCTACCATGCAGCAGAACTCCTCCAAGCTTGTGTTATTTGTTGAGATAAAACATCAATGTTGCAGAGAAAACAAAGTGGTAGAGTCGTGTTGCTGTTAGTCAATCGGATGAGAGAATATCAGCAAATAGGACTCAGGTCCTGTCGTCTGAAGCTACTTTCTCCTCCAGAAGAATTCTAGTTCCTAAAACAGGCGCATCAGAGCTTGTATGCGCAGAGAATGGCTTACAAGGCATTCATTCCTATTAGAGACCACTGCCAATGTACTGATTAAACGAGTGAACCACACCTTATACTGTGTTTTTGAAAGATGTAGATTTGCAAACAATAGGATTCTCCAGCTTGGGAAAAAAAGGATGCATAAAATTAAGCAGCCGTGGGAGCTGTAAATAAGTTTTGAGTGAAAAGGCAGAGAAGATCATGAGCACAGGTTTTAATCTCTTTATGCTCTCAGCAGGTTTCTTTCTACTTGCAGTTACATCTAACCAGCAGCTTGTTTACACTGACGACTGAATCACATGACTGGCTTAAATACTTTTATAGCTAAAGGTTTAGGACTCCCCTTGTTTAGCTGGATGTTTGTAATACCGCAGCCTGGAAAACCATGATGTAAAACTGATGGTCACCTTCAGAACCTCCACTGCTCTCCACCTAAACCTGTCAGCAGCACCCTCCATCTGCTAAAGCAACCTTTCCATCCTTGTTCTATTTTGTCTCTGCAGCTGCAGAAGACTAATTCAGTGGTCAGAAATGTCATCTGCTGCTATAAAAGCTGGAAATGCTTTTATTCAGTTTTGTTTTTCACATTTCTGCAATTTTTCACTGAGAACCTTGTCTGTAATGTCCAGGGGTCTGGGACTGCAGCCCTCAACAGCTGCAAGCCAGCATATTTTAGTTGTTTCACTGCTTAAACACAACTGATTTCAATCAGCAGGTGATTAACGGATAATTCAACAATTATATCAGGTGTGTTGGAGCAGGGAAACAACTAAAACAAGGGGTTTGCAGGGCCAGTATTCAGCATGTTAAATAGTTTTTCTGCTTCAGCACACCTGTAGGTGAATAACAGGCTTCTGCAGAGTGTGATCTGCTGATCAAGTGAATCAAGCATTAAATCAACCACGTTGAAGCAGGAAAACAACTACAACATGTGTGATTATGGCCCTGGAGCACTGGAGCTCAAGGACCCTGGTGACATCACTTCCATAAGTGGCATCTGCAGCGTATTTGCCACAATTAAACTAAAGCAAAACTACGAGAGGGGTTGTTAAAAAACTAAATTAAACCAATCTCTCAGCTAAAAACTAAAAGGGTTAGGGTTAGGGTGTTAATCTATATGCAAAACAAAGGGCTATTCAAATACCTAACAGTTAACTAAAATTGCCCTCACCAGAACTGAAAACAATCAGAACCTGTCTAAATGGTTTATCAGCTCCTCTGAACTGAATCAATATGTTTAAAGCTGCACACATGCTAACACCTGAACAGAGTTTCACAAACTCTTCACGTAAAAAAACCAAAAGTTAGCAAATGCCAAACTAAGCTCTTCTGAGCTGTTTCAGGGCAGCTAGGACATCAGCACAGATCTGGATCAACTGTTACCCCATCTTTCTACGGCACGTCAAAGCGTCGCAAATCGACCGTGAAACGAAGCACGCAGCAGTTAGCCGCTGTTGTAGTGGATGAGTTCCTTTTCACCAGCAACGGTTTGGATGTGCCCCAGAAGAAAGGGCACACTCAAGTCTATTTTGGACACGCTATGCTTCCAAAGCAAAGCAAAGAGTCTTAGAGGAAGTCAAAAACAAAAGCAGTGTAGAACATCTGGAAACTTTCAAAATAAAGGTCATGTGCAGGATGTAATTTCTTGTGAATTTCTGTGACTGATGTAAAAAGATCAGAAAATAGCCCACAGACATTTTCTCATGCTTACAGCTGTCTTTCTTCTTGTTTATTATTGTGTGTGAACGTCTGAAATCACGTGTGGTGTTACAATTCTCCCGTGATTTTGTGACATCTTAACTTAACTTAACTACATCTATCTGTTCCTGATTCTAATAAAGCCCAAGTGCAAAAAGTCCAAAATTGATATAAAAGCCATTTAAAACAAGCTGTTGCCATCTTGTTCCACTCTGTTGCATCATCCCGCCCACCAGATGAATAGAGGGCCCTGATTAGCCCAGAAAGCAGTTAGAGAGCTGTGATTGGTTCACCACTGTAAATGGTAAATGGCCTGTATTTGATATAGCGCCTTCTAGAGTCCTGGGACCCCCCAAGGTGCTTTACAACACAATCAGTCATTCACCCATTCACACACACATTCACACACTGGTGGGGATGAGCTACGATGTAGCCACAGCTGCCCTGGGGCGCACTGACAGAGGCGAGGCTGCCGAGCACTGGCGCCACCAGTCCCTCCGACCACCACCAGCAGGCAACGTGGGTTAAGTGTCTTGCCCAAGGACACACCGACAGCGACAGACTGAGCGGGGCTCGAACCTGCAGCCTTCCGATTACGGGGCGAGCACTTAACTCCCTGTGCCACCATCGCCCCATCTGTAGACCAATCACAGCTCTCTATGGGTTTGAAACCCCTATAGAGCTCTGTGATTGGCCAGCCAGAATGCTGCTAGTGGCTGTGGAGGTTCCAAAGGAACACTAGACAAAATTTTGCAAGGCAAGAATTTGGTCTAGTTCACTAGGCTAAAGCCTAATGTATACGTCTCTGTCTGTGTCGGGGTGGATGCACACAACACCATTATCCATCCTTTCAAGGGATCTCCAGCAGGCTTGCAAGGACGGATGGAGTCGAGCTCTCTTTTCCAAATATTCGTCCAACGAGACAAAGAGTGCAAGCTTGTGATTGGTCACGATGCCATTTCGCCCTCAAAAACACAAAGAGAGCCGAAGATATCTAGCTACAGAGCAGCTTGAAGAATACCTTGTTGAAAAACTAAAAATATGAATGTTTTATTCACCCATGACTGGAGGAGTGGAAAGATATGCAGCAAGCATTTTATTCGTGGACAGAAATGACGGGACACTTGGGTTTAGAGGTGGCAAGCCCATGACGAGGTGGAGGAGAATGAGAGACAAATTTGTCTTTGCCAAAAAGTCTGAAATACAAAAAAACACAACATAAACACAAAAGTAAATGCACTATCTTGGACTGGATACATGACAGGATACGACAGAACAGTGCCACACCCTCTGCTGTCCTGGAGGGAATTGCCATACAACACTACCCAGGAGATGGAGAAGTCAGAAAGCAAAACGTCTCGTCCATGCGTGTCTCTCCCTTGTGGAGCTGACGCAGAAGTATAAATTAGGCAGTCAGGCATGCCCTTGTCCATGGTGCTGAAATGAAGGGCTCTGGAACAGGAGCTGTCTGAGGTTCTGCAGGTGGAGCTTCAGCCATCCCTTCTTTTAATATTATTTGTTTCCTCCTGTGTGTTGGCTGAATCTGTGGGTCCAAATCACCATGAACACGACACGATCACTGATCACCTGAAGTATCTTTTGAGGGTCTAAATGGTTAACAAATCAAAGGAGATGTGATAAAATCTTGAAAAGTACTTCATAAAAATCTTTTATCCACCATATATTTTCTCTCTGAAGTTGCCTGAAAAAACCTCCAACAACTTGTTTCCTCCTGTAAAATCTGACTGTGTGTATCGTCCTGTGTTATGAGCTGAATTTGTTGCATTCCTCCCGTTTGGCAGTGGTGTCCAACAGGCTGCTTAATGGGTGTTTGCAATGTAAACTCACAGCGACAAAGCTTTTATCTGACCTCTCAGCTGGAACTTTTGTGGGTGCTCGTTTTTATTGTGCATCATATTGTTTTTGGCAGCACTTCTGTACCAAATGCTGCATGTCCCAATGATAACGAACGAATCCAGACACTTCATCATTGTCAAGAAATAGTGAAAAAATAAGTGTGTATTATTAAGTCAGTCAGTGTGGATGATAAGAACACGTCAAGCATGGCATGTCATGTTGGGATCCGTCAACATATGATCACAGTTTTAAAGGTTCTTTTATGTTATGTTTTTATTATTCCTTAGGAGACATTTTAATTGTAACACATTCACATGTTTGTGCTTTCAAAGCCTCTGAGCAGCTATAAACCTGTCAGTCTGAACTCCTAATCAATGGAGGATCATAGAAAGAGAGAAAAGAGCAAACATTTCATTTGTGTGTTGTTCTAGTTTACACCAACTAGTCTTTTCAAAATAATGCAGAAAAAATGTGAGTTGGTGCAACAAAACATACCAATGACTACAGTAAAACATTACTTGGTGACTCTGTAATTTAATGCAAATCACAGCTGGTCATTAAATGCTTTCAAAGCAAAGTGCTGCACAGAAATGCAAAAGACTGTAAACTCTAACAAGACACGGGAACTGAAATGTTGGTTGGAATGCCCAGCTCAGTGCAGCATGCTCTGCTGTAACACATTCATCCTACAGGCAGACATTTATTAACCTGTGCTTGATAATGGCTGATTTGACAGTCAGAAAGCTGTTTGTTCTGGTAATGCAGACATGAACAACTCAGAGGGAAATGTATATGATACAGGTGCTGATTGGACGTGGCTGTGAAGCAGGTGCATACTCTTATGAGAGGATTGTAATTGCAAAGGATTTTTGGAGACAGGGCAGAGAATACAGCAATCTAAGCAGCTGAATTGGCAGCTTTACCATTGCTGTCCTGCACAGATTGCTTAATAAGGTTATGTGATGTCCAGAGAAAGAAATGGACCATGGCATAGGGAGAGAGATGAGGAGAAAGGTGAGGGGGGCAAGCAGCAGAAAGAGAATGACTGAGAAAGATGGAGAAACAAGGAGGTACTGGGCTGAGGATGGACAGTAAACACAAAGGGCAGAAGACACTGGAGGACAAGGGAGGGTGAGAGTGAGCGTAGTACCTTGGAAAATCAAGCAGCCAGTCTATTCTCGAGAGAGGCAGAGCCTGGTTGTGGCTGACTGATCCAGTGCTGCTACTCTGTGTGAAAGGGACCAATAACGGGCTGAGTAATGGGATTGTGCCACTGCAGATTGTGTGTGAACAGGTTGGGTCCTTGAGTGTTCTCACCCGTCAGGTTAGCACAGGTCTGAATGAGGCTGGAATAAAGGTCTGCATGAAACATGAAACACTTTATTAACTTCATAAAATCAGATGTTTGAAAAACAAAAGGCAGCAACATTTTTTATTTATTTCACCACAGAGTTCCATTGTTCACATGTCACCATGACCATTTCTCATCTGTTGCTGGTTAACAGAGTTAAATTCTGCTGCTGAGAACATCTTGTTCTGCTCATTTGCTATTTTTACTGGCTCACATTCACTCCACAGAACTATTTGGTCTTACAAATAGCCACTCAGGCAGTGACACCGCCCAGGAGGTGTACGTGTATGAGCTTCAGTGAGTCTGGAGGTGCCCCTGCTACTCGTTAGCATTTTATACTTGCAGGTGTAAAAAAAAGTAAGAAATTTATTTTTTAGCATGAAAATCCATTACAAGATGCCAGGAAGTTTTAAAACCAGAGAAGTGGACAACAGTCACATGACTTTAACTTTAGTTAGACTCAAACTACAATTTAGATGACTTGATTGAATCACAAAAGACCTGGAACTTGATTCTGACAATTTAATTTAAAGTGAGCCTTTTTGACATGGATTTTTGTCCACCAGACAAAATGTCAAACAGTCAACTGATTAGTTCTTAGATCAGATAACATTCATTTTAATTTAGCGTATCATAGAGGTGTAACATTTTTTGGCATGTAACCCTGTGACATGAATAAATTATGATGTAAAATTGTGTTTTGTCATTTCAGACCAGCAGGGGCAGATTAAGGACTGAAGAAGATCCGGGGCTTAACACACACACACACGCACGCACACACACACACACACACACACACACACACGCACACACACACGCACACACACACGCACACACACACACACACACACACACACACACACACACACACACACACACACACACACACACACACACACACACACACACACACACACGACACCCACTAGTCATCATATATATTTGTCCTGTACCACATAATTTTTAATCTGAAGCTACATATTCAGCATATTCAGGGCAGAGTATTGTTCCTGTTAGTGTTTAGTGTGAGATGATAGTAAATATTCCCTTTCTTTCTCCAACAACTTTACCTGACAGTAAGCTAACTTTAGGCAAACCAGCAGCACAACAAATATTTTCAAATAAGACTCACAAACCTGAGTTAAAACCAGTATCATCAAAGCTGGGGTTCTGTCGCGGTACTTTTGGTCTAAAAACGTCCTTATGTCCATCTTCACACGTGCATTTCAGGCAGAGTGTAGAAAAAAACCAGGCACTGCAGAAGAAGCCGGCTGCTGAAGGGCTTCTTCTTCAGTGGTGGAGGCTCAGGCAGGCTGTATACAAACTACTGCCAGCTGCTCCCTCTCTGTTGGACTTCGGTACTGCATTGTTACTTCCACGTTTGAGATCCAGGGCTTTTCATTAAAGATTCGGGGCTTGAGCCCAAGTAGCCTGGCCTAACGCCACCCCTGCAGATCAGTAGTGGCACTGAGTGTCATGGTTCTGCCTTCTCTCTGCTTCTGCTGCTATTTTCCCTTCATTGTTTGCAGGTGAGCATGTTGGGGAGCAGCAGCAGCAGCTGCAGCTGCAGCTAATTACCATCAGCCTGGCCAGAGGATTTAAGGAGCGGTGCTGCCACACCTCAACGCTGGTTGATACTCTACTGTTGGGTACATCTAGCCACGTCCTTATCTGTGCCTTGACTTTAAGACTCGTTTACCTGAACTAACCCAGCTCTGCATTCTTGTCTGTACCAGCCCTGGATTACCTCCACCTGCCTGAGGTGTGATTTATCACAGCGTCGTTCAGCTTCCCTGGCCTCCTGCTCTCCACCGCTCACCTGCCTTCCTGGATCCAGCATCTCCTCCAGCGACCATCTCCTCCCTGCATCAACCTGACTTGCCTCTCCCTCCTGCCCCTCGTTCTGCTCAACTCAGTAAGCCCGTTCCTCTCATGATTATTCATCTCCTGGTTCTCAGTTTCTAATCACTCTCACTGTTGTTCTTCTTAGAGTCGGAGTTGCCTCGTTTCCTGTCCCGTTTGGATCAGCGCCCTCAGTTTTCGCTTTGTTTTCTTATAAAATAAAGATATTTTATAATCATCTCTTACCTTATCCCTGAGTGATTCTTCATGTGGGTTAAGAAATTACCACCCATCATGACACTGAGTAGCCTGAAAATTCCCAATGAATTTTTCTTCATTATCCTGCTGTAGAGTTTGATCAGACATGTGAAGAACTACAACAAAACAATATAAAAATTAAAAATCAATAAAATTAGAAATATTTAAAAACTGTGATAAAAATATAAAAAAAGGGAGAGAAAATCGCTGAATCCAGGGAAAGGTGGAATTGGTAGAAAAAGCTGAAGAAGAAGAGAGGAGTGACAAAGATCACACCAAAGCCAGCCTGAACAGGTGAGTTTTTAGCTGCTTTCTAAAGGAGACCACCGAATCTACTGATCAGTAACATTTAGTGCAATTCTTCTTTTGAGATTAGGTGTTGTTTCTGAAAGATATTATACCAATACTCATTTTCTAAACTGCTTATTCCTCCTTAGTGTCATGGGGAGCTAGTTTCTAACTCTAGTGTTCACTAAACGAGAGGTGGGGGCACCCTGGTCTAGTCACTAGTCCTTCACACTCTCACCAGGGACAATTTAAGGAAACCAATAAACCTTAGGCTCAGTTCACATGGCAGATTTTTTAAATTGTTGGCCGATTTTCAAAATACAAGAGATCACACATGTCATACATACAGTGTGAGGTGTGCAACCCGGTGAAAGCTGAACACACAAACGGATTCAATTCATGAACATTGCTTAGTCAGATGGGAATCTAGCAAGGTAAAACGTCGTCTTCTTCTGCTTATCCGGGTCCGGGTTGCGGGGGCAGCATCCCAAGTAGGGAGCTCCAGACCGTCCTCTCCCCGGCCATCTCCACCAGCTCCTCCGGCAGGACCCCAAGGCGTCCCCGGACCAGATTGGAGATGTAACCTCTCCAACGTGTCCTGGTTCGACCCGGGGGCCTCCTGCCGACAGGACATGCCCAAAACACCTCCCCTGGGAGGCGTCCAGGAGGCATCCTGACCAGATGCCCAAACCACCTCAACTGGCTCCTTTCAATCCAGAGGAGCAGCGGTTCTACTCCAAGTCCCTCGCGAATGTCCGAGCTCCTCACCCTATCTCTAAGGCTGAGCCCGGCCACCCTATGGAGGAAACTCATTTCGGCCGCTTGTATCCGCGATCTCGTTCTTTCGGTCATTACCCAAAGCTCATGACCATAGGTGAGGATTGGGACGTAGATCAAACGGTAAATCGAGAGCCTGGCTTTCTGGTTCAGCTCCCTCTTCACCACGACAGATCGGCTCAGCGTCCGCATCACTGCAGACGCTGAACCAATCCGCCTGTCAATCTCCCAATCCCACCTACCCTCACTCGTGAACAAGACCCTGAGATACTTAAACTCCTCCACTTGAGGTAGGACCTCTCTCCCAACCCGGAGTTGGCAAGCCAACCTTTTCCTGTTGAGAACCATGGTCTCAGATTTGGAGGTGCTGCTCCTCATCCCAGCCGCTTCACACTCAGCCATGAACCTACCCAGCAAGAGCTGAAGGTCAGAGCTAGATGAAGCTAGGAGGACCACATCATCCACAAAAAGCAGAGACAAGATTCTCCTGCCACCAAACTCAACACACTCCACACCACGGCTACGCCTAGAAATTCTGTCCATAAAGGTAATGAACAGAACCGGTGACAAAGGTCAGCCCTGGCGGAGTCCAAACCCTCACCAGGAACAGGTCCGACTTACTACCGGCTATGCGGACCAAAATCACGCTCCTCTGGTAAAGGGACTGAGTGGCCCTTAACAGAAAGCCACCCACCCCATACTCCTGGAGCATCCCCCACAGGGTGCCCCTGGGGACACGGTCATAAGCCTTCTCCAAATCCACAAAACACATGTGGAGTGGTTGGGCAAACTCCCATGCCCCTCCATCACCCTTGCAAGGCTATAGAGCTGGTCCACAGTTCCACGGCCAGGACGAAAACCACATTGCTCCTCCTCAATCTGAGATTCAACTATCGATCGGACCCTCCTCTCCAGTACCTTGGAGTAGACCTTTCCAGGGAGGCTGAGGAGTGTGATCCCCCTATAGTTGGAACACACCCTCAGGTCACCCTTCTTAAAGATAGGGATCACCACCCCGGTCTGTCACTCCACAGGAACTGCTCCCAATGACCAAGCAATGTTGCAGAGACGTGTCAACCACAACATCCCTACAACATCCATAGCCTTGAGATACCCAGGATGAATCTCATCCGCCCCCAGGGCTCCGACACTGTGTAGTTGTTTGACCACCTCAGCAACTTCTGGCCCCGAGATTGGACAGTCCATCCCCAGGTCTCCTGGCTCTGGTTCCTCCTCGGAATGCGTGTAGGTGGGATTGAGGAGCTCCTCAAATTATTCCTTCCACCATCCGACTATAGCCCCAGTTGACGTCAGCAGCTCCCCATCCCCACTGTAAACAGTGTGAGCAAGTTGCTGCCTTCCTCTCCTCAGGCGCCAGACAGTTTGCCAGAACCTCTTTGGAGCCGATAGGTAGTCTTTCTCCATGGCCTCACCAAACTCCTCCCACGCCTGAGATTTTGCCTGGGCAACTGCCACTGCTGCACCCCGCTTGGCTATCCGATACCTGTCTGCTGCCTCCGGAGACCCACAGACCAGCCACGCCCTGTAGGCCTCCTTATTCAGCCTGACGGCTCCCCGAACCTCTGGTGTCCACCAGTGGGTATGGGGGTTGCCACCACGACTGGCACAGGCCACCTTGCAACCACAGCTAGCAACAGCCGTCTCAACAATCGTAGAGTGGAACAAGGCCCACTTGGAGTCAATTTCCCCCACTGGTCTCAGGACTCGGTCAAAGCTCTGCCGGAGGTGGGAGTTGAAGACCGTCTTGACAGGTTCTTCTGCCAGACGTTCCCAGCAGACCCTCACTATGCGTTTGGGTCTGCCAGGTCTACACAGCATCTTTCCCTGCCATCTGATCCAACTCACCACCAGGTGGTGATCAGTTGACAGCTCCTCTCCTCTCTTCACTCGGGTGTCCAAAACAAATGGCCGCGGGTCAGATGATATGACTACAAAGTCTATCATCGACCTTTGACCTAGGCTGCCCTGGTACCAAGTGTACCGATGGGCATCCTTATGTTCGAACATGGTGTTTGTTATGGCCAAACTGCGGCTTGCACAGAAGTCTAATAAAACACCACTCGAGTTCAGATCAGGCGGGCAGTTCCTCCCAATCACACCCCCCCAGGTCATGCTGTCATTGCCCAGGTGAGCATTGAAGTCCCCCAGCAGGACAATGGAATCCCCTGATGGAGCACTATCTAGCACTCGTCCCAGCGACTCCAAAAAGGGTAGGTACTCTGAACTGATATTTGGCCCATAAGCACAAACAACAGTCAGAACCCATTCCCCGACTCGAAGGCGCAGGGAAGCTACCCTCTCGTCCCCTGGGGTAAACCCCAACACACAGGCAGAGAGTCTTGGGGCTAACGAAAAGCCAACCCCAGCCCTCTGCCTCTCACCCGGAGCAACTCCAGCAAAGGAGAGTGTCCAACCCCTCTCAAGGACTTGGGTTCCAGAGCCAATGCTATGTGTCGAGGTGAGTCCGACAATTTCTAGCCGGTACCGCTCAACCTCTGCCACAAGCTCCTGCTCCTTCCCCACCAGCGAGGTGACGTTCCATGTCCCAAAAACCAGTTTCCTTGTCCGGGGATCGGACCGCCAAGGCTCCCGCCTCGGTCTGCCACCCGATCTAGAGCCCTGCACTGAAGCCCTAGGCCCTTGGGTCGGCCCGGCCCTGCCCGATGGCCCTCGGGCCGGGCTTAGGGTAATTACCTCGGACACGGGCCGGGCGCCTTTATTTTATTTTTAATCGAATTCATAAAAAAAATTTAAACACTAAATCACTCAAGAAAAGATTCCCATCTGAACATCTGAGCTGGACACTGCTCGGCACAGCTCACTGTCAGCATGTACTACATAAGGTCCACAGCGAGCTGAAGATGTGGAGAGGGGCTTGGAGCGCGTCGCAGAACCAGAGCGCATGCGGGAAGATTCCTCCGACTGAAGCGAGACTTGTCACTTAGAAAATGTTCCCTGATTATGAAACTTTGGCTGAATAGCACTTGTTCCTGTTTCCAATGTGGCAAGGCATCCAGGAGCTGTCTGAGGAGAAGCCCCGAATCTGACATCCTCTTCAGCTCAGAAAGCGCCGATATGATTACGCACAAGCGTGACGCGTCAACCCGGTCTCACAGTAAGACCAGGTTGGACCTGTTCAGGTTTACGCAGACAATCTTTACATTTAGAATTGGCATACAGATGTAAAATTAATGCAGTAAAATATAAAGCTTTTTTATTTAAATATCCATTCATTATTTTACATGCACAGAGAGCTGCATCAGATGGATGGAAGAGCCGCATGCGGCTCCAGAGCCGCGGGTTGCCGACCCCTGTTCTACGCAAATCGCAGATGTAGCTAAAAGATTCCCATCTAAACATCTGAGCTGGACACTTCTCAGCGCAGCTCACTGTCAGCGCATATGTGCACAGCGAGCTGAAGTTGTGGAGATTGGCTTGGAGCGCGTTGCAGAACCAGAGTGCATGCGGGAAGGTTCCTCCCACTGAAGCAAGTGTTTTCCAAACCCTGTCTCTCAGAGAGACTTGTCACTTAGAAAATGTTCCCTGATTATGAAATTTTGGCTGAATAGTGCTTGTTCCTGTCTCCAATGTGGTGACGCATCCAGGAGCCGTCTGAGGAGAAGCCCAGAATCTCACATCTTCAGCTCAGAAAGCGCCTATGATTACGCACAAGCGTGACGCGTCAACCCGGTCTCACAGTAAGACCGGGTTGGGTCTGTTCAAGTTTACGCAGACAATCTTTACATTTAGAATTGACATACAGATATAAAATTAATTCAGTAAAATATAAAGCATTTTATTTAAATATCCATTCATTATTTTACAAGCACAGAGAGTCGCGGGTTGCCGACCCCTGGTGTAGAATAAAATGTCAGTTGGTCTGCATGCATCGGGGTAATTCTTTCTATTCTTTCTCAGTCAAAATAAACGGTCAAATACGGGAACTATCCGGTCAACACAACACAAGCCCTGCTTTTGACTGTTTTGTTTTCTTGTGAAAATTGTTGGAAAGAGATCAAATTTAACTTGATTACCACCAGAGCCTGCGCCGTTATCTCCGTGACGGTAAATGAGGGAAAAACAAATTGATCGGATCCTGCACGTCTTTTAACACATTGGTCAGGATTGACACACTTTGCTTTCATTTAGTTGGTTAAAAAAAATCGGGCTCGGGTCGGGCCAGAGAATCTTGAAAACCTTTTCGGACCGGGTCGGGCTGGGGCTCCACCCCCTCGGGCCGGGCCAGACACGGGCTCAGATTTTAGGCCCGTGTAGGGCTCTAACCCGATCCACACTGCACCGGACCCTTCATGTTCCTCCTGCGGGTGGTGGGTCCACAGTTGGATGAGCCCATGTAACCGGTTCGGGCTGGGCCCAGCCAGGGCCCCATGGGCGAAAGCCCAGCCACCAGGCGCTCACTCATGGGCCCCAACCCCAGGCCTGGCTCCAGGGTGGGACCCCAGTAACCCTCTGGGCTGGGTACTCCGACTCTTTGATTGTACATCCTTGAAAGACCCTCTGAACTGTTCTTTGTCTCACCCTTCACCTAAAACCAATTTGTCATGGGAGACCCTACCAGGGACACAAGTGCCCCAGACAACTTAGCTCCTAGGACCATTAGGGCACTCAAACTCCTCCACCACGATAAGGTGACGGTTCAAGGAGGAGCAAGGTAAAACATGACTTTGAAATAGACAAACATGGTGGAGGTGCAGCATGTAGCAAGCTCTACTCATCTTTATTTCTGGTTGGCTTCATGAGACATTCAACAGGCAGAACGTAGTCACCAAAATTCAGACCGAGATAATTCAAATGTTTGATACCCTGAATTTATGGTTGAAGTGGGCCTGACATCCTTCTGAGCAGACCAGAACTATCACGGGATTGGATGCATTCTGAAGATTGTCAGAAGGGGCGGAGCAGGTCAAAATTCTGCAGGATTATCCTGCTGTGGGAACTGGGCTTAACCTGCGTTTGGTCTGTGGGAAGAAACCTGGGATTTGAACCTGTAACCTTTTTGCTGCAAGGCAACAGTGCAAGCAACTATGCCACCATGCAGCCATCAGATCTATATAACACCAGAAATTAAGAACAGTACATTCATCCTACAAGAATGTCACATAAAAGGGGAATTTCAAGTTCACAAAATATTTGTGATCCAACAGGGACATTTTTACTTGACATAAAACATTCAGATACACAAAGACTCTTGAGAGTAGCTCACTGAGAAGTAACTATCAAACAGTTTGATAGATAATCTTCAATATTAGATGGGTTAAACTTATTTTCAAGAAAGGACAACAAAATAAAGAAACCTGCTGTATCACCGGGGTAAAATTTACTCTGAAATGATGAAGTGCAATGTCAGCACACCTATTACTCTGATCTAGTTTTGATGCGTTTCAAACAAATTCAGCTTGTAAAAAGTATTTATATGTAAAAATGTACTATTTGCCAGAAATCAGATGTAATTATTAACCAAGTGGCTTGTTTAGGATTAGAAACACAACGTTTAGGACTCAGACTTGTGTCAGGACTAGAGCGGACTTGAGATTTAGTTGTGACTTGCAAACCAATGACTTGATCCTATCTCTTTGTAAACTCTTCTAACATATCAGTGAGATTTAGTTGTGACTTGCGAAGCAATGACTTGATCCTATCTCTTTGTAAACTCTTCTAACATATCAGTAATAATCTTTGCTTTCATTCCTGCAGCCTTCCCTGGAGTCCAACTCCAATCTGGCTCATTCTTCAGAATGCTCTTTCAGACAATAAATCTTTTTTCCAATGAGCCGCTCTGCCTCTTTGTTTGCTGCTGGCTCCTCTTGGGCATAACAGATTCTTATTTTTATTATGTACTGACTCATATATTTATGAATCTGAGATAGGGTTTGCCTTTAACATGCAGTGAAGGCTTAGTGATGAGTTACACTACATACCCAATGCTATCATGCAGGATCACTGCTGCTGAAGTGTAGCTCATTGGTTTCAGTGATGGTGGTTGTAGGAATCGTTCTCAATGCTGCATTCATTTATATAAAAGAGTTGTGTAACATTTTAACAAAACAAAGGGTTTATTGTCCTTGGAATATTCCAAGAAAGAAGTGGGGCTGTTAATAAACACAAATGTACACAAATTTAAACTAACTCAAAACACCTCAAGACTATATGGACAATAACAAAATAAATGAATGAACCCAGGGAGGAAACAGGTATAAATAAAAGGTAATTGAAGAGTGGAGCACTTCACCAAATCCAATAGGAGGCTACTCTACGTAGCAGCACCATTCTTAAACTAAACATGAGATCTTGCAGAAATGGAACACTGCATTTAATCTAAACTATCAAACTCTGAGGCTAAAGCTCTAACCCATTTCAAACCAAAGTGCTAGACTATTTTAAATAGATAAGGCAAATAACAAGTGGTCATCAAGGGCATAAAGCTTATCAAGTTCCTAGGTACAAGCAAGATCACTGTGTTTGTTGTGTTACAAAGTGATTTGGGGACAACAGCGCAGATCTGAATCCCCTCAGTAACTGGCAGCCTTGGTGTTTTAAAGGATCACCACTCCCTAGCTGTCATCAAGAGAACACATCAGTCACATCCAGGAGGCAGGTGAATAGGAGGGATAGAAGCACAGCCCCAGAGGGCAACTGTCCATGGTGATGATACAGGTGGTAGCAGGAGTGGGTGCTGTCCGCGGTGCTGCACAGAAGACAAGACAGAACAGATTTATTTTATAGCACACTTCATACACAGATGCAACTCTATGTGCTTTACAGCAGCAAGAACAAACAAAACAATGACAAAAATGAGCAATGGAATTACAAATAAAACACTGAAGACTAAAACCAGAAAAACATCAGCATTGAGTAGAAAACTAAAAGTGACTGGTGGCTAGTGGTGGGACTCTGAGTAAGTAAGAAGGCTAACCAGGAATTACAAAGTTTGTGAAGGTGACCAAAACTAAAGCAGTACTAAAATTAGAAACTAACAGAATTTCAATAAGCCATTGTGGAGCAAACTAAGAGTGGCTGGTAACTAGTGGTGGTACCATGAGTCAGTAAGAAAGCCAACCAGGAATTACATGAAAACATTGATTAAACTAAAACAGTAAGGTGACGAAAGCTAAGACAACTAATTTAGAGTGATGAACTACAAAAAACCTTTAAGAGTAAAACCAGTGGTCTCCTTCAAAAAGCAACTGAAAACTCCCCTGTTTAGCTGGCTTTCGCGTGAACTTTATTACCACCCTCTCCTTATTCTACCTATTTCGCCTTTCCTGGGATCCACTGATTTCCCTCATTCCTATTCAGTTTGTTTCTCAGTTTCCTTACATTTATAATCACTATTTTGTTCCTCATTTTAAACATAATTTCAAATGTTTTTTTTAAATATTTTTATATTTTAATTTCTTGTTTTTGTGAAATGCCTCGTGATTTTTATCTTAATTAGCTGCTGACTGCTGTATTGGGTGTTCTGTGCCATTTTCTTATTCACAAACTTTCTGAGTTGAACGTTGGAGCTTGTTACCATGAAAACTGGCTGTTTAAGTTGTTACCCAGAATAAGGGTTAAGGATTGTTCATCACAAAACAACACAGTGTTTATGATCTCTGCTACTTTACTCTATCAGTAATCTGATGTGTGGAAGGAAAGTTAAGCTGTACGTTGAGGAGTAATACAATAAGATTTCAGGCCCAGCATGTTGCTGTAAATTAGAGCTTGTTTGAAGGGATAAAATCATCTGAAGTGGGTTCCATACCGATGTGTAGCTTAGTTACTGTACTTCACACAATGTCAGTGCGCATTATACCTTCGACTGCTCAACAGACCTGCTTTGAAGCCCTCCTACTTAATGTCCTGCTGGTGATTTAGCTCACATTTACCACGTCCCATTGCATTAGTCTCACTCTGTTCTTTACCTTGTGGCTCAGCTCAACACACTGCTGCCCAACCATATCCATCTGCACACTTTCATATTTGATATTGAGGCTCATTCTTTTGGTTTTTTTCTCCTCTCTTTCTTTGTGGGGCATGCGTATGCGTCAGAGAGCAGGTTTTAATTGTGAGCGAGACGAATCCTCAAGGCTTACAGCTGTGATCAGTCGATTCATTTGGTATTTCAAAGTGTTGCTAATGCTTTTGGCTTACAGCGTGGATCAAGACAGCAGTCTGCAAACAACATAACAAGATGAAATGTAAAGCTGTGTGCCATTTCCAATCTAACACCAAATGCATTCTGTGTCCTGATTGTGAGAATTTCTTTCAGAAATGTTGCTGTACTGATTTGAGATTATTCAAATGAACTTTCCACTTGGTGCACTTGCTGTAACAAAAATGCTATTTGATTGTGAACGGCCTAAGCCATGGTGACTGCATGTGTTTTGCTTTCATATCAGGGTATCAAGCTCTTTTTGTGTTACGTGGTACAGAGAACTCATTCAGAGCATTAGATTTTAGTCAGATCTCACTAATCTGATGTCTAATTCCTTTGGATTAAGTAGTTAAAAGTGACACCTGCTAGATGATAGTGCAGGCTTCAGCTGATTGTCTGGTTCCTGATCCTGCCACAACACTGAGGGAATGAGCAAATAAGAGAAGTTAACTTTCTCAAACCAGTTTTATTCCCGACCTACATGTATTTTAGTTTTCTATTTCAAATATTCTGTTTGGGCTTAATTGAAATGCAAGTAGAAGAGGATTGTTTCTGTCTCAGTACACAACATTTTATCACCCTTTCTGTGAATTTTTAACACTAAGTAGGAATTTGGAAGCCAAACCAAGCAGCTGTTCCAGTTTTGAATGTAAAATGTTTTTCTTTTCTTGCTCATTGAAGAGTTTTAACTGCCTAACTGTTCAGGGGCTATCTCTCTCACTGTAGCTTCTTCGGTTTAAAGCTGTGTTAATTTAATACGTGTAGATTGGGGTTTTCCTCCCCGAAACAAGCAAGAAACACTCAGAAATGGTACAAACCATTTAGTGAGATAATTGTATTTTATATAATGAAATCATAACAATGAATAACACATGACAAAGACATAATGAATTCAAATAAACTAGAAAGCACAGATGTTATCTCTGGCATCAACAGGCCAACGTTTTGAAATGAAATGCAAAAAATAAATCAAATTAGAATTATTCACAGCTACCAAGCTTGATTCAAACTGTGCAATAAAATCTGGTCTCCAGTGATGCTGATGATGGTAAGGCTAGGAAAGTGAAAATGAAAATATTTGCAAAATAAAACCAGAGATGTGACTAGCAAACAAAAGTTAGTGGCACCAGAGTGTTGTGTATTCCCATTGTGCATCACAGTGTAGGGAGACAGGTTGGTCTCATTATTCAACTGTCTTAATATCAACAATCCGTTTCTGAGCACTCTCTTTACGGACCTCTTTAGGGGAAAAAGTGACAGAAACTGTTTCGGGTTTCATCTTTTTCTCTCTCAGCGCTCGTTCTGCTCATGACGAGATGCCTACCTGAGCCACGATCCACGTTTTCCAGATCAGAAATCTGAACGGGTCTTTCCAACAAACCAAGCTTCCCATGCAGGAGACTTCTGTGCTTCCTAGTACTCACACTTTAGGATTTTTCAAAACAAAACTTTCTTTTCGGTGTGTTTATGCCTATGTCTCACAAGTGAGTGGTTACCTTGGTATCACTAATAAGGCACTGGCATCAGCTTTAACATTTCTGTAGATTTTGGTTCTCCTCTGGCTGCTTTTACAGTCTATGCACCAAAATGGGGGCTTTTTATTAAAGCTTAGAATATTCCAAAGTTAGCTCCAATCTAACAGTGATGGAAATTTGGCCATTATTTACAATTGTACCTTTAAAATGCCTTTTCATTTCTTGGGACCACATAGGTCAATGCGCGTTTGCGAACTATGGACCTCGTACATCACCGCGTGCTCCATAAACTGAACTGTATGGCCGGCGGTGAGATGCCTTTGTGTCCCCTCGTGGAGTTAACCGCCCACCGACCTTCCTCCTTCTACACTACTACCTCTCGCATGGACGACATCATCATTGCGTACCACCTGCGTGAGTGGCTTCTTCTCGTTATGCGCGTTGGGGACTATCCCGTTTCCTATCCTCTTTTGTTTTGTGCCTGACCAGGATCCAAGACAAAGACAAAGACCAAAGGCGCCAGGATCCAAGACAAAGACCAAAGACAAAGACGTCCAAGGAGACCAACGTCCTAAGGGACAAACCCACCTGTGCTTCCGACAATCGAGCTTTGGGCGCGATCCCCGAAACCAAAAGGGGGAATGTTGAGGGTCTGACCTCATGAGGAAATTACTATGCAGTGATTTTCTCCAAAATGACTGTGCTTAAATTGCTCTGAAAAGCAAATAATCACATCAGCGCCAAGAAACTTCATTTCCCATGATGCTTTGCACACAGAAGCATTGGGATGATGTCACCGTCTAATACCAGAAACACGTTCTGCGGGAGGCGGGAGCTCATGGACGCTTTCCCGCGAACTCAAGCTATAAATCATCAACAAAGACAAAGAAACTTCGTTCTTTTGCCCAGGATACCTGGCGGTAAGGACACGCTTGTCGAACGCTCCGACTCCCTTGAGCACGCGGAAGCTCTAAGTGCCCAAGTTGAGCCACGGGACCGCTGGAAGGCTAAGCTGCAAGCCCATCAGTCTGTCTAACCGCTCGCTGCCTAGCTGCTGAAGGGAAGACCACAGAACCGGGTTGGAAAAATCAGCAACTCCGTCAAACTCACGGAGAACGCCAAAACAGCGGAGAAAGCCATCAAACCGACGGACGACGCCAAACTGCGGAGAAACACGGAGAACCGTCAAATCAAAAGAGGGAGGGACGCCTCGCTCTTCTGGTGATCAGAAACTCATCTCTTTCTCTCATTCTTTCCTTCTCCCGTTTCCTCTATAGTCCAGAATAAGCAATAAAACCGCGTCTATTGCTTAAAAGTAGCTTCGTGTTTTCCTCTTTCGTTCCCAAACACGTCCGTCGGGTCATTTTGAAAGAATAAACTGCTTATTGATCATTGTTTGGTATCTTTAAATGTTTTCTGCTTGGCCACGTGGTTAAACTAAAATATATTAACTTGTGATTAATCTTTTGTGTTGTTTCATGATCCTTTGAAATGTTTTGAGAGATTTAAGGTTAAGTTACTACTGATTCTAAGTGCCTTGGAAGTTAAAGTGCAAGTTGCCACCCACACTTTAGCCAGACAAAGGGGTCAGCCATCTTGCATACAGACTCCATTTTAGAAACACACACACACATACATGCACACAAAACACCTTGAACATTATTTTGAATATACATCCTTTTATTATATCACATGGTATTATTCATTTATGCCACTGTTATTCATTTGACAAATTGTTAATTAAACGTTATAAAATTCAGATTTTCGTCTCCAGTAGCTTTGTTGTGTCGAAGAGAAGTCTCTGCTCCGAGGATTCTACGAACTTCAAGAAAGACTGATAAGAGTTTTGGATTCAATTTTTTTCCCGTTTGAAGGGAATGGTGCCCCGTATATACTTAATTGTATCTTAATTAATTAATAACTCAGTAAATATTCCCATATTTACAGAATTTATTGAAGAATCCAAAAGTAAGTTGAAGCTTACTAATTGTTCGCTCCTAATAACCCCAACACATTGATTGATTCATTCTGTTTTCCCAGACCAGTTTTATTTTATATAAGGCATCGACTAATACTCCTTCTGATCCTCCTTCATGATTGTTTGAATTTGCAATTCTTCATGCAGAAGAGGAAAAAAAAACCCTGTTCCCTGATTGTCAGAGCAACTTGGAACTAAATGGAGACCCAGTTTACAACCTGTCGTTTGATAAGAACCCTGACTCCAGCAGCTGGAGTTGGAGGTAATTAAGCAGGGAGGTGGATACATTTCATTTTGCCCACTGAGTGGCGTGGCTAAGCCCTTTGTTCCCCTGTAATCCTTTCTGCCCATTATGACTCAGTCTCAATCTGCTGCACTGAAAGACATCACTTTACTGGAGCTGCAGCGAGCCAGATGAGCCAACCAGGTGCTTCGGGCTTACTGTGACACCAGCCTCGTCTCTGGTGACTGAAGTCACCTCAGCACAGAGCTAAAGTTTCCTCCTCTCAAGCTGAATAAGGATGAAGGCAGCACAGCTAAGTTTCCCTTGTTTAAAGATGAGATAAGGCTAACGACTGTAATAGCTCCACAGGGAAAGGGATAGTGGAGATAATAGAGATCTACTTGAAGCATCAGTCCAGGTTTACTGAGCTGAGCAGATATTTCTGGCTGGGGAAATTAAAAACAACTTTAAGCTGCATCAATGACTGCTGTGACAGTAATTAATCACTGACAGCGAGCATCATACAGTCACTTATTTATGTTTTTGGTTATTTGTTATTTATGTAAGTGATGTTGGTTATTTTAAAGATGTGGTTCACTGAAAACAACAGAGAACGTCTTGGCTACTAGTAGCTAACCATTAGCATTAGCAACTCCGCCACACAGCAAAACTCCTCCAGGCTTGTGTTATTCGTGGAGATAAAACCTCAATGTTGCAGAGCAAACAGAGTCAGTGGTAGAGTCACACTAGCCAATCAGAGGAGAGTATAATTTACGAGGCATTCATTGTGTAACGGAATTGAAGTGATGTAACTATCTAGAGTTGTATTTTAATACACTGTAAGTAGATCACTTTTTATAATCAGAAGAATAGGCTGTTTTTATCATCAGGGAGTTTACTTAAACACTATGTATTGACTTTGAGACAAGAAAAGAGAGAGAGATGGGATCGTTTGAGAATCTTTAATTTCTTAATTATAAATTCTAAACAATCTACCAGGACTAACTCTGTGATGGATGAAAATGGATTTGGATGTTGTGTTGGTGCGTGTGTGTGTGTGTGTGTGTGTGGTTGGTTCAGACTCCTTAGGCTGACGTCATTGAATCTGGTAGTCTTTGTTATGACTAGATATCACGAGGCTTATAAAGTGATGACATGAGCCGCTATTTTGCCGTGTACGTACCCAGTGGGGGCCTCCCAGGTAGATCAGGAAATGCCAGGTCTGGAGACCTCGGATGTGCCCTGGAGCTGTCGGCGCAGCGGTCGCAGCGTTTCAAAGCCCATCTGAAGGGTCGACCCCGGTACCAATCGGCGGCGTCAGCAGGTGCTCTTATTTTGAAAGGATGTCGTCTGGTTGTTAAACGACGAAAATCTCCAACTTCACAGTTCTTAGTTTAAAGAAGAAAACACATCTGGCCAGGCTGTGCTTTTCTTTAGGATGACGGTGAATAGAACTGAAGTCAAAATGGAACTGACTTTAAAATGGCGTTGCCTTGTTTTATATCTCTGAATTGTTGATAAGTTTTAGTAAAGGGGATTGGACACTTTAAGTCAACAAGCCAGATTCTCCTGCGGCAGCCGAAAGCTCTGATTGGTTGGAACAATGTGTCATGTGTTTCTATGGAGATGAGGATCAGTCTGTCTGTGCAATAGTCCTGTTTTCATTAAACACAAATCATGACATATTTATTTCACAGATCATTCACTTGATTATTATTGATCAACATATGTTTTGCTTAATATTTTTAATCACAAATAAAGTACTTTGATTAAGTAAAGCTTCTTCTCCTCCTTCTGGCTCTTCTCCTGGAATGTAAACAGTCTGAGGAACACCCGACCTTGGCTTTTCTACACGGGTGTTACTGTGCACAGGGGGCAGCTGTGTGGAGCTGAAAATGATGAACTTCATAACCTTACATATCCCCCCTTTTCAAGGTCAATGTGGTCCTTCAAGAGACCACTTGGTCGTTGAACAAACCCAAGTTATGAAGAATCTTGACAACAGAACCGGATGCGATCCCAAGGGAACAGCCATCTGTGGTGAGGTACGAACCCCACGCCGGAGAACAGTCTCGCATACTCCTCAGGAAGAACACAAGTCAGCAGGTTATTAATTATTCCCCATGGAAGCCATAAACGAAGCAACAGCAACTTCATATCCTCATGGGCAATAAAACAAAGCAGGAGCAAATCTTGAACGTATCCACGAACAGGGCAGTATTCCAATTAAAAATCGATTGTTGTATCCGCAGGCAGGGTAATATTCCAAATAAGAATTGAACTTTGAAAGAGTACTTATCGTAATCCACAAAAAGGGAAGAGCAGTTGACAGTAATCCCTACGAATGAGGCGTCCCAGCAGCCATGCCGGAACCACAGTCGTCCAAGGCCAACGAGCCAGAGCACCCTCAGGAGTAGTCGATGCAGATGACGAGTCACGGATCCACCCCCAGGACGCAGGATCCTCACAAGCTCAGCAGAGGAGAGAGAGCACAGTGTAGGCACTTCAATGTAGACACGACAAAAGTGCATTTCATGTCATCAAAGAAATAAAAAAATAATAAAAACCTAACTCTATGAGTGCCTTTTGTACTATGTGTTAGTTTTAAGTGTAATTACCCATTAAGTGAAGAAATGGATGCAGCCCTGTCTGTGTTAGATGCAAAAAGGGATGATGCGAGAAGCAGAAAAATGAAAGAAACCCTAACTGGTATCAGTGAATCCTCACTGTAAATACACGCTGTCAGGACAGGGCCAAAATTGGTTATAGCCCCGTAGGATAAATCAAAGAATTGATAATCACAAACATAATATTCACTGTAAAAATCAACTGGTCAAAGGTACTATAAAAAACAGAAATGTAAATCAGTACTAAAATGTAAATCAGTGGTTGGTAATCATGTTCATGTTAATGTACCCCTAAGGAATTTTGATTAGTAAAGATAAAAAAAAAAAAAATTTGGACAACAGTACTATGTGGCCTAACCCACTCACTGTTACCTGGCCATTTACCTGACTCCAGGAGCCCACAGCACGTCCGTCTCAACACACCTTAAGTCTGCACGTGACGTATAACAGGAAAGACAACCATGTACACTCACAAACAAACAAATTTGTGTAATCAGAGATAGAAATCTGTGGAACCAACGGGACGTATTTATCACCCCTCTTTTGAAGTCGGTGGATTGTTGTTGTTGGTATCGGCCAAATCTGTGGGACCCTTGTGCAGTTTGATATGGTCCCTGTGTACCCATTTGTAGACGAGCGCCTTGTTTTTGTCGGCGATCTTGATCTGATACACGACCGGAGAGATCTTATCTGTAATCAGGTATGGACCCGACCATCTGGGCAAAAGTTTCTTAGCCAGCTTCCCCGAGGTCTCATTATTGTTACCCGTTTTGGGAGCGAAAATGTAGTACCAGGCCTGATCACCTGCATCGAGTTCGGAATGTGAGGCTTTCTTATCGTAATAAGTTTTTCTGCCTTCAGCTGACTTTTCCAGAGATGCCTGTGCGAATGAGAATGCTGCAAGCAGGTGAGTTCTCAGGTCCTGCAAGTACTGGCCGCTCGTACAAGCCGGGGCTGTGTCGGACCGAACCGGTCGTTGATACAGCAGGTGAAGCGGTAGGGTCATTTGTCGGCCCGTCATCATTTCAAACGGGGAGACACCTGTAGACTCATGGGGGGTAGCCCGTATGGCCATAAGGACCAATGGAAGTTTCACATCCCAATCTCGGTGGTTAGCTTTCACGTACTTTTTCAACATACTGATAACCGTACGGTTCACCCTTTCGACCTGTCCAGAGGACTGGGGCCGGTGGCTAATGTGGAACTTAGCCTTGACACCCAACAGTTCCCAAAGATGTTTCATCACTTCAGAGGTGAAATGGGTACCCCTGTCCGAGTCGACCCTTGTGGGCAAACCGAAGCGGGCAAAAACGTGATTCAGCAAGAGGATCGCTGTAGTCTTATCCGTGTCATCAGGTGCTGGCAAACATTCAACCCATTTGGTGAATGCGCATGTGACAGTCAGTATGTACTTACTCCCTCTGGTGGATTTGGTCAGAGGCCCCACCCAATCGAATTGCAAGTCCGACCATGGAGTGGTCGGCCCTTTTTCTTGTAGGGGAGCTCTGTGCGTAGGGTTGGACGGCTGAAACTGACAACAAACCAAGCAAAGCTCGACGTGGTCCGAGATGTCACGACGCATCCCCGGCCAATAAGCAACCTGGCACAGGGCACTGAACGTGGCCTTGACGCCTTTGTGACCGGCGGACGGAGAGTCATGAGCCTGCGAGATCATGCCCCTCCTCAGCGGTTTTGGAGTAACAAGGACAGGCGGCAAAGGAGGCTTGGCGGTGTGCATCAGCAGCCCTTCGACGACCCTCAGCGTGGACCGCACACCAAAGAGAGAGCGAAGCTCTGGAACGGAATCAAGCTCGACGGAAGTCGGTAGCCGGGTTTAGGATCAGAAATGTACTTGATCATCCTGCTGATAGCAGGGTCCTGGGATTGAAGACTGACAAGATCGGTATCCGAATAGGCAGGTTGAACGGCCACCGCACCTTTGGGTGGTTCCGAGGCGGACGCTTTAGCAGCCCGAGCTCGAGTAACAACACACACCTGGTTCTCATCAGGGAAAGACCACACAAGTCCCTCAAGCCACCCGGGGTCGAAAACCCACAGGGGGCCATCGGTCGCGCCCTGTTTGGCCAAAGAGTCTGCGAGATCGTTCAACTCCTTTTCAGGACCGGGTGCGCGAGAGTGACCTTTGACTTTACGCCAGTAAATGTGCATGTCAAGCGCAGTGACCAGAACGTCACACGCCCTGAAGAGGGCCTGATTCTTGACGGGCTTCCGGCTAGCAGTCTGGAACCCGTTACTCTTCCACGTTGGTAGATGACATAAGAAACTGAGACGCGCGTAGTCCGAGTCAGTGCAAATCACCAGTTCACGGAAGCCACGGTCCCTAGCGCTACGTAGCGCTATCACAATCCCCGCTACTTCAGCATACTGTGAGGTCCTCTCACCCAGAGAGTAACATCGGGACTCCCTGTGGTCACCGTCTACCCAGACGACACCCACGCCCGCACTAGGCGCGGAACCGTGCCGAAAAGCACTGCCATCCACGTATACGGTCGGTAAACCCGCACAGTATGACTGGTCGTAGTAGTGGTGGTTGTGGTTTAGAAGAGCCTGAGGGGGCCTGGCTGGCGGGACTGACGCGATGGCGTCGTCCGAGCAGTGTTGGCACACAGCCAAACCCATGCCAAGAGGGCTACGTCGGTTCTGGGCGTAGCCCACCTCGATATCGAAGCTTTGAAGAGCCAGCAGCCATGAAGCGATTCGCGAATTGGTCACCACACCATCTCTGATGCGCTGACTGTTAAGGAAGGTCACCGGCTGGTGCTGTGTCTCAATGATGATTTTCTGTCCGCCAATGTAGTTCGCAAAGTACTTAACTGCCCACATGGTGGAAAGCAAAGCCTTTTCACAGTCCGAGTATTTCAACTCAGGTCCAGTCAAGAGCTTACTAGCATAGGCAACGACACGCCTGTCGCAGTCATGAATCTGGTAGAGACCAGCACTCAAACAGTGAGCTGAGAAACCAACCTCAAGGTGGAACTCCTTGTCACAGTCGGGAAGCGCCAAGCACGGAGCCGAGCACATTGCGGCCTTCAGGTCATCCATGGCCTGCTGGTGCTGCTCCACCCACTCGAACGCCACATCCTTCTTCAACAGATTAGTCAGAGGTCGTGCCAACTCAGCATAATGTTCCACGAACTGACGCGAGTAGTTGGAGACCCCCAAGAAGCTGCGAAGTTCGGAGACGTTCGTCGGAGGTGTGATGGTGGCAACACCCTGAATCCTGCCCAGTTGAGGCTGCACTCCCTGTGGTCCCACAAGGAGGCCAACGTACTGAACTTGCGACCTGCACCACTGTCCTTTGGCGAGAGAGATCTTCGCACCCGCCGCCGCGAGCTGACCCATGACATGGTCCAGCTCGGCCAGGTGGTCATCCAACGTACGCCGACGAATAAGAATGTCGTCGACATAGATGAGTGTCCCACGCTCTCGAGCATCGGGGCAGGCCTTGTTCAAGAAGATGTTGAACTCAGCTGGCGAGTTGGAATAACCAAAAAGACACCGGGTGAAGGTGTACTGCCGGTTGGCAAAGGAGAAAGCAAGTTTGTGTTGGTCCGATTCGTGGACGGGAATCGTCCAAAATCCAGACGCAATGTCAAGGGTGGAAAAGTACTTAGCATCCTTCACTTTTGGAAGCTCCTGCTCCAGGCGTGCCATAGGCCACCTAGACAAGGGGACCTGTTTGTTGAGTTGCCGGTAGTCAATGGTTAGTCGCCACTTACCATTAGGCTTCAGTACCGGCCACAACGGAGCCGAGTAGGTGCTGTTGTAGGGTCGAATGACCCCGTTAGCCAAGAGGCTGTCAATGATTTCCTGGACCGGTTCTATGGACGCCAGGGGAATCTTGTATTGCCGCACAAAGGACGGCGGTGCATCTGGCCTGGTAGGAATCCGGACTTCATGGATAGTGGTCAGACCACAGTCCAAGGAGTCAAGTGAAAGAAAATCCTGGTACTTTAGCAAAAGCTGTCTTAGCTGGTCTCGCTCGACCTCGTTTGTGAGAGCATCCGCTTGGTCTATTACCTTCTCAATCTGTAACAGAAGTTCCGGGGGTCTACCCGGTGGCTTCGAGAGTGGTGGTGAGGTCGAAATCGCGTCCCCCCGCGAAAGACTTGCCACAGAAGGGCGTCCGCCTGTGTCAGGCCACGGTTTGTACGGCTTTGGCTTCCTCACACGTGCAAACAGTTGTCCGGACGCGTAGCTGATTCTAGCGTCAAGGCGTTGGAGACAGTCCAACCCTATGAGCATGGGCATCCTCATCTCCTCGCTGATGTACACGAGGTGTTTAAAGGACATGCCTCCTATCGAGATGTTGACCTCAGTCGTCACAGCCGCGGACTGGGGAGCGCCATAGAAATCGTCAAAATCCTTTGGGCCCGAAATGAGTGTGGGGGGTGAGATGTCCTCCCCCCTTTGTTCGCACATGCTGCTGTAAAGAGCTCCGCTGATGAGCGAGATGTCCGCTCCAGTGTCTAATAATGCGACACAGCGGTGTCTCTGATTTACAGTGACCTCCACTGCGGGCCTATTAGATCCCTTTCTCACGACCAGAGGTGCAAGCAAAATTTTTTCAGTTACGGCGGTGGTAGTAGTGGTACTGCGGTCGTCATCTGCGGGTTCATCGCCTAACATCGCCACGGATGGAACGACCGGAGAGGTGTTGTCGCTTTCCTTTGAGGTGTTGTTGTTTTCCTGCGAGTCAGAACCTGTGAAAACATCAACCTGCAGCATTTCAGCCTCATTTTGCGGCTTCTCAGGCAAACACAGAGTCTCTGACCGGGTCGCCTGAGAATCACGCACAAATTGTTTGACGCCCTCGACGTCTTTTTGAAGATTGCAGATCATGTTCATCATGTTAGTCATCATTGGAAGGAAAGTGTTTTGCATCGCCTGAAGTTGAGATGATAATTGCATCGTTACCTCTGAGTCCATTTTCCAAAATAGTAATTAGTTCTTTTTTTGTTTTATTTACTAATTTACTCTTTGATTTTGCTTCTATTTAGATGTTTAGTTAGAAACAACCGTACCTGTAGACTTATTCAAGAATTAGTTACAGGGAAGCTTGGCTGTTGAATGAATATTTTGGGCAAAATTGTTCAATAATGCCAAAAATATCATTGTCATTTGACCTACCCAAGATGGCGGGTCGAGCTACGTGTCGGGCACCTAAGATGGCGGACCGCCGCGCATGCGTCGTCCGACACCCGGTGTTTTTCCGTCGTAGCAAAATCACGATTCCAAACACCGCAGCGTGTTTCAGAACCGCCGCTAACGTTACCTCAAAGTACTCCGTACCGGAAGGTTTAGCGGATTAAAGGACGCAGTTTCGCTGCGTTGGAACGGCTTGAAAGCTTCGCGGGACGCGTTCCCAAGCTTCTCACCGAGAGTGGCTAGTTAGCTCGTCGGCTAATGCTAGCGAACGGCCTGGAGCGACCAGGGTCTCAAAATTGCCTCGATCAACCAACGGGCATCTCGCTCCGTGGTTAAAAGGGTTTCAACAGCGTACGCAATCTGGATGCAGTATCGCTCTACGGTACATAACCCGACTTACAGTGTTTACCTAGCAAGTTAAGCTACGGTAGGTGCTAACGAGTATTCCGACAAAGAACAGCGTGGATCCGGCACTTATTAAACGGAAATAAATTTCCGACGGAGTCTTCTGTCTCCAATTACACAAAAGGATGCACACAGTGTCACAAACACCGCGACAAACAATAAACAGACGGTTCCAACGTATTAAAACAGGAGAAATGTTTACCCTTAGATGTAGGCCTCAAAATGGCCGTCAGCACACGGCAGCACTTAAGGTGTTTTGATGAAACAGCGCCTCCTGTCGGAGGGTGATGAATGTGCACCCCCCTTTCTGAGAGCTGAATGAGGAAATAGCTCGCTTTTCCTCTCCCTAACACACACTGAACAAAAATCCCACAATATGTCTCAAAATCAGCACAAAATGTAATAAACTGTGCAGATATCATGCTAGACTTGCCACTTGTAACGGAATTGAAGTGATGTAACTATCTAGAGTTGTATTTTAATACACTGTAAGTAGATCACTTTTTATAATCAGAAGAATAGGCTGTTTTTATCATCAGGGAGTTTACTTAAACACTCTGTATTGACTTTGAGACAAGAAAAGAGAGAGAGATGGGATCGTTTGAGAATCTTTAATTTCTTAATTAGAAATTCTAAACAATCTACCAGGACTAACTCTGTGATGGATGAAAATGGATTTGGATGTTGTGTTGGTGCGTGTGTGTGTGTGTGTGTGTGTGTGTGTGTGTGTGTGTGGTTGGTTCAGACTCCTTAGGCTGACGTCATTGAATCTGGTAGTCTTTGTTATGACTAGATATCACGAGGCTTATAAAGTGATGACATGAGCCGCTATTTTGCCGTGTACGTACCCAGTGGGGGCCTCTCAGGTAGATCAGGAAATGCCAGGTCTGGAGACCTCGGATGTGCGCTGGAGCTGTCGGCGCAGCGGTCGCAGCGTTTCAAAGCCCGCCTGAAGGGTCGACCCCGGTACCAATCGGCGGCGTCAGCAGGTGCTCTTATTTTGAAAGGATGTCGTCTGGTTGTTAAACGACGAAAATCTCCAACTTCACAGTTCTTAGTTTAAAGAAGAAAACACATCTGGCCAGGCTGTGCTTTTCTTTAGGATGACGGTGAATAGAACTGAAGTCAAAATGGAACTGACTTTAAAATTGCGTTGCCTTGTTTTATATCTCTGAATTGTTGATAAGTTTTAGTAAAGGGGATTGGACACTTTAAGTCAACAAGCCAGATTCTCCTGCGGCAGCCGAAAGCTCTGATTGGTTGGAACAATGTGTCATGCGTTTCTATGGAGATGAGGATCAGTCTGTCTGTGCAATAGTCCTGTTTTCATTAAACACAAATCATGTCATATTTATTTCACAGATCATTCACTTGATTATTATTGATCAACATATGTTTTGCTTAATATTTTTAATCACAAATAAAGTACATGGATTAAGTAAAGCTTCTTCTCCTCCTTCTGGCTCTTCTCCTGGAATGTAAACAGTCTGAGGAACACCCGACCTTGGCTTTTCTACACGGGTGTTACTGTGCACAGGGGGCAGCTGTGTGGAGCTGAAAATGATGAACTTCATAACCTTACATATCCTCCTGGCTGGCTCGCCACTTGTAACGGAATTGAAGTGATGTAACTATCTAGAGTTGTATTTTAATATACTGTAAGTAGATCACTTTTTATAATCAGAAGAATAGGCTGTTTTTATCATCAGGGAGTTTACTTAAACACTCTGTATTGACTTTGAGACAAGAAAAGAGAGAGAGATGGGATCGTTTGAGAATCTTTAATTTCTTAATTATAAATTCTAAACAATCTACCAGGACTAACTCTGTGATGGATGAAAATGGATTTGGATGTTGTGGCTCATGTCATCACTTTATAAGCCTCGTGATATCTAGTCATAACAAAGACTACCAGATTCAATGACGTCAGCCTAAGGAGTCTGAACCAACCACACACACACACACACACGCACCAACACAACATCCAAATCCATTTTCATCCATCACAGAGTTAGTCCTGGTAGACTGTTAAGAATTTATAATTAAGAAATTAAAGATTCTCAAACGATCCCATCTCTCTCTCTTTTCTTGTCTCAAAGTCAATACAGAGTGTTTAATTAAACTCCCTGATGATAAAAACAGCCTATTCTTCTGATTATAAAAAGTGATCTACTTACAGTGTATTAAAATAAAACTCTAGATAGTTACATCACTTCAATTCCGTTACATTGTTATTCGTGGAGATAAAACCTCAATGTTGCAGAGCAAACAGAGTCAGTGGTAGAGTCACGCTAGCCAATCAGAGGAGAGTATAATTTACGAGGCATTCATTGCTACTAGTGACCTTTGTAAATGTAATGGTTGAACAAGTTAGACACACCTTTAAGTTGGAATTTGTGTGGCTAAATCAGTTTGAATCATCTGTGGACTTTGTTTTCTGTCTCTTCATGAATCTTTCATGACGGAAAAGGTTCATTCGGCAAAGTCAAACCTTTATTCTTAAAGAGGTGCTCTAACACAGAAATAACCCTGGGATGAAAGTGTACCTCACCAACAGAGCTTGGATGTAAAAGAATCACGAAACGCTTGTTCCAGGTGACTTTGGACTGATTGTCTACCTGCTGCCTTCATAAGAGTTTATAATGACTGTGAGGCTCTCCGAGTCAGTGCAGGTTTCTGTCGTCATGTTGGGACTGATTTCTGTTAATCCTCACCCCCAAACCTGGCCTTTAATGTAACACTAGTACTATTATCGAGAATAGCTGTTTAACAAATGCATTTAAAATAATCCAACTGAAACAAATCACTGCAACAATATGACAGATGTTTGAAGTTAGCTTTAATTAAAATAAACGCACCTCACTGATAATCTGTCATTCATCAGAATAATGATGAGTGTCTGTGAACATGCACCAGATGAAAAGCTGAAAGACTTTTTTCTTTCTTGTTTTTCCTTAAAATTCTGTTGTTAGTTCAGCCAGTTCACAGGGGGCAGATATTTTAGTGCCCTGTGCCCACACATGTTTCTAAGTGCAGTAAGATCCTGCAGCACCTTGAATCACACAGATCCTCCAATTATTCTGATGTTTTTAGTCATCTTTTGTGCTTTGTTTGTGTATTTAGAGAGGATGCATTTAAATTAATTACAGAGTTCCAAGGTGATCATGGCTGTTCAGAGCTGCTTTATGTGAGTTTAATTGGTTTCATGTATCTTTGTGTACCATCCATCCATCCATCCATCCATCCACACAACCACCATTCCATACATGCATCCATCCATCCACCCATTTACACAACAACCCATCCATCTGTTCATCTATCCATTCACAAAACCACCCATCCATCCATTCATCCATTCACACAACCAATAATCATTCATTCATTCATTCATTCATTCATTCATTCATTCATTCATTCATTCACACAACCATCCATTAATCCATCCACACAACCATCCATTCATCCATCCATTTGCACAATCACCCACCCATCCATCCCTCCATCCATCCCTCCATCCATCCATCCATCCATCCATCCATCCATCCATCCATCCATCCATCCATCCATCCATCCATCCATCCATCCACACAACCACACATCCATTCATTCACACAACCAATAATCCATCCATTCATTCATTTACACAACCACCCATCCACCCAATTATACAACCATCCATCCATCCATCCATCCATTCATTTACACAACCACCCATCCATCCATCCATCCATCCATACAACCACCCACCCATCCATCCATTTACACAACAACCCACCCATCCATCCATTTACACAACAACCCACCCATCCATACAACCATTCACACAACCAAATAATCCATCCATTCATTCATTAATTCACACAACCACCCATCCATCCAATTACACAACTATTCATCCTTCCATCCATCTATCCATCCTTCCATCTGTTAGGAAAAACCCTGACCTAATTATCAAGCAGAGTTCACTCACCCTTGGTACTTGTTTACGTTTGGGTGTTTTCAGAAAACTCCTTTCTGCTCAAGGTGTTTTGCTCCATTAGTTGAAGCCAAGCTAGTCAAACGGGGGATGAGGTGTGTCCCAGGATGCTTAAGGCATGTGCTACTGAACTTGGGGAGCCGCTACAACGAGTCTTCAATCTCAGCCTGCGACTGGGGAGAGTGCCCGTCCTCTGGAAGACATCCTGCATCGTTCCGGTCCCCAAAAAGAACCGGCCCAATGAGCTGAATGACTTCCGACCGGTGGCACTGACATCACATCTTATGAAGACCTTAGAGAGGCTCTTCCTCAACCTCCTCCGACCACAGGTACAACATGCCCAGGACACACTACAGTTCGCATATAAGGCGGGTGTCGGAGTGGAGGATGCCATCCTGTACCTCCTGCATAGAGCTTACTCACACCTGGATGGGGGAAAAGGCTCGGTCAGGATCCTGTTTCTTGACTTTTCCAGTGCCTTTAATACAATCCAGCCTGGTCTGCTTCAGGAAAAACTGAACAGGATGGAGGTGGACCCCTGCCTGGTCGCTTGGATCACTGACTACCTCACTAACAGACCACAGTATGTCAGGCTGAAGGACATCACGTCCGGCACTGTGGTCAGCAGCACAGGAGCACCACAGGGAACTGTGCTGTCCCCACTTCTATTCACCCTGTACACCTCTGACTTCAGCTACAACTCTGAATTATGCCATATTCAGAAGTACGCAGATGATACAGCCATCATGGGGTGTATTTGGGATGATCAGGACGCGGAGTACAGAGGTCTGGTGAGAGATTTCGTCGCATGGAGTCACTCGAATCACCTGCAACTCAACACCTTAAAGACTAAGGAACTGGTTGTGGACTTCGGGAGGTCAAGAGAGGGTCCAGTGCCGATTAAGATAGAGGGGGAGGAGGTGGAGGTAGTCACTAAGTACAAGTACCTTGGGCTGTGGATGGACAATAAACTGGACTGGTCATGCAATACAGGCCACCTGTATAAGAAAGCCCAAGGCCGACTGTACTTCCTCAGGAGGCTGAGGTCTTTTAACATCTGCAGGAAGCTCCTGAGGATGTTTTACGAGTCAGTGGTTGCTGGAGTACTTCTTTTTGCTGTGGTGTGCTGGGGGAGTGGCACAGCGAAGAAGGACACATCTAGGCTGGAGAAGCTGATCAGGAAGGCAGGCTCTGTGGTCGGCATGAAACTGGACACGTTGGTGTCAGTGGCAGAGAAAAGGACATTAAAAAAACTGCTTGACATCATGGACAATGCTGGGCATCCTCTGCACACGGCCATAAACAAACAGAAGAGTCTATTCAGTGAAAGGCTGCTTCTCCCCAAGATGAGAACTAACAGACTTAAAAACTCCTTTGTCCCACACGCCATCAGACTGTATAACTCCTCTCTGGAGGGGAGAGGGAGGAGAACCAGGAGGACAAAGGAGGGGGGGACACCGAAGCTGTAGTGACTCTTCACTTCACTGTGCAATACCTCAATGCAAGTACCTTTGTTAAACAGTTAAATTGGTTTAATGGTCAACGGTGCTAAGGACGTTGATATCCGGAAGGTGCAATTCAATTGTATTTTTATATTTATTTCTATTTTTATTATTATATAATATTTTCTGACGTTCTGTAACCTCTGTCGGTGTTGCGCTGCTTTTTTTGGAAACTGAATTTCCCGAAGGAATTCACCCGAGGGATTAATAAAGTTTTTTATTATTATTATTATTATTATTATTATTCACGCTATTTGTTTTCTGAGGCTAAGGAGGGTGTTTGTGGAATTTGTGGGTGTGTATGTTCAAATAATTGCTCTTCACAAGCTTCGGCTCTTTGTGAGAGGAAACATGGCTTCTGACTTCAGTGTGTCTCTGTGCCTTTCCCTCACCCGTTGCAAAAGGAGCTTTGTAATGTATTTTGAGGTTTGTTACAATTTACCAAATTATCTGTATGTGCTTTGACTTTCTTTAAGGTAAAAGAGGAGAGGTAATATGGGAGAGAGACTATGGAAAACTCCGGAGGGGGTTTGGGCCTTCTCTCTCTCCCCTGTGTTTCTAATTGTGTAAGGTGTGTTATTTCAGGTGGCACATGTAAAATACCTAACACATCCATCTATCCATCCTTCCATCCATCCATCCATCCATCCATCCATCCATCCATCCATCCATCCATCCATCCATCCATCCATCCATCCACACAACCACCCATCCATCCATCCATCCATCCATCCATCCATTTACACAACCAGACATCCATCCATTCACACAACCAATAATCCATCCATCCATTCATTTACACACACACCCATCCATCCATCCATCCATCCATCCATCCACACAACCACCCACCCACCCATCCATCCATCCATCCATCCATCCATCCATCCATCCACCCATTTACACAACCAGACATCCATTCATTTACACAACCACCCACCCATCCATCCATTCATTTACACAACCACCCACCCATCCATCCATCCACACAACCACCCATCCACCCATCCATCCATCCATCCATCCATCCATCCATCCATTTCAGATGGACCTGCGTCTTTTTGCCCTTCGATCCGCTGAACTGCCTGTAACGACGACCTCAGCACCAGCCCGTCCTCGCCCAGTCAGCTTGTCCCCCTGACGAACCCGTGCAGCTGGGACACCTGAACCCAGAAGAGAGAGACCCTATAGGGAGGGGCTGTGCGCCTACTGTGGTGCTCCTGGTCATCGGCGTATCACCTGTCCCCTCCGGCCGGGAAACGCAGACTCCAAGTAGGCTGCAGCAGAGGGGTCCTACTTGGAGTAACCAGAGCCCCCTCGACCCACACCCTGCTCCCAGTCACTCTTCATCTTCCCCAGGGACACTTCGAGCTGGAGGCGCTCCTGGACTCCGGAGCAGCCGACTGCTTCATGGATCAAGATCTAGCCTCTCAACTTCACGTTCCCCTGTCCTCCCTTCGTCAGACCATTCCCGTGACCTCCGTGGATGGAACTCCTCTCAGACCCTATCCAATCCACCAAGAGATTGTTCATCTCCGCATGAACATACTCCCCCACTCCGAGAGTCCCCGGTTCCTCATTGTAACAGCTCCTTTGTCCCCCGATCCTGGGTCACTAATGGTTCCTGCGCCATAATGCCCAGGTCTCCTGGTCGTCTGGTCGTGTGCTAACCTGGGGTGCTGCCTGCCATTCTCATCGACCTCCTCAACCCGACTCAGAGCCTGGCCACCTGGTTCCTGAGGACGTCAATAGTTCACAGATCCCCTCCTGTTACCATGATCTGGCTCAGGTTTTTTCAAAGAGTCCTACCACCATGTAGCCTCATCATCGCCCTTATGACCTGGAGATAAAACTCCTGCCCGGTTCTGTACCACCACGGGGCTTCCTGTACTCGTTGTCCCCGGCAGAGACTCAGGCCATGGATATCTATATCACAGACGCTCTTCAACATGGGTTCATCCGCCCTTCCAACTTGTCAGGAGCCGCAGGGGTTTTCTTCGTGAAGAAGAAGGAAGGGAGTCTTCAACCCTGCATTGATTATCATGATTTAAATAGGATCACGGTCCAAGATCGTCACCCCTTGCCCTTGATGACCACCGCCCTAGATGTAGTATCACAGTCCACCATCTTCACCAAATTAGACCTGCGCAGTGCTTACAACCTAGTCAGGATAAAACAAGGCAACAAGTGGAAGACCGCCTTCATCACCCCAACAGGTCACTGGGAATACTTGGTGATGCCTTTTGGCCTATGCAACAGCCCTGCAGTTTTCCAACGCCTCATCACGGATGTTCTGAGGGACATATTGGGCAGATGGGTTTTTGTATATCTCGATGATATATTGATTTATTCCCGAACCCTGGAGGAGCACGTCACACACGTCCGAGCAGTCCTCTCCTGGTTGTTGAGAACCAGCTCTACTGTAAGTTAGAGAGGTCCACCTTTCACCAAGAGACCATCTCCTTCCTGGGGTTTGTCGTCTCATCTCATGGTTTCTCAATGGACCCCCAGAAAGTCCAGGCTGTGGCCCAGTGGCCGATACCCACTTCCCTGAAACAGCTCCAGAGCTTCCTGGGGTTCTCGAATTTCTATCGCTGCTTCATACGCGGGTTCAGCTCCATCGCAGCTCCTCTCACTGTCCTAACCAGATTGTCCAACCAGACCCGCCCATTCCGTCTCACTCCTGAGGCCACACAGGCTTTCCACACCCTGGTCCACCTCTTCACCACTGCTCCCATCCTCGTACATCCGGATCCAACAAACCTTTCATAGTGGAGGTGGACACTTCGGAGGCGGGAGCAGGGGCGGTCATGTCCCAACATGGTCCGGACTTTAAGCTTCATCCTTTTCCCGTAAATTCTCTCCAACCCAAAGTAATTAAGGGGTCGGCGACAGGGAGCTCCTGGCCATTAAATGGGCCTTGGAGGAATGGCGGCAGTGGTTGTTGGGTGCGCCGGACCACCAGAACCTCATCCACATCCAGAACGCTCGACAACTCAATCCCCGTCAAGCCCGCTGGGCACTGTTCTTTGAATCTTTCCACTTCCACCTGGCCTACCATCCTGGTTCAAAGAATCTGAAGGCTGATGCCCTCTCCCGCCGTTACACCCATTCTACACCCATCATGGAACCGCCACCCATTCTACCAGCCCAGAGGTTCATCGCAGCTTGCCACAGGAGGACGCCATCCGGGCCACCTTGCCCACCGATCCAGCACCTGCCAACGCACCCTCCAACTGGCTTTTTGTGCCTTCCACCTGCCGCTCTGAAGCCCTGGCCTGGGGGCATGCCTCCCGCCTCGCTGGTCACCAAGGTGAGACCCGAACCCTCCAGTTCCTACGACGTGCGCTCTGGTTGCCCTCTATGACCAAGGATGTCCAAGAATACGTGGCCGCCTGCCCCACTTGCGCCCACTCCAAGACCCCAAACCAACCCCCGACTGGGGATCTACACCGTCTCCCAATTCCACATCGACCATGATCCCACATCGGACTAGACTTTGTCACGGGGTTACCTCCTGTCAACCAGCTCGAAACCATCCTAACCATCGTGGACCGATTCTTGAAAGCGGTCCACCTAGTGACTCTTCCCGGCCTGCCCACAGCCAAGTGGACGGCTGAGATCCTCCTGGAGCAGGTAGTGCGCCTCTGTGGGTTTCCCCAGGACATTGTCTTGAATCGGGGACTCCAGTTCATGTCAAGATTCTGGAGGGCTTTCTGTCGGCTGGTTGATGCCAGTAGAAGTCTCTCCTCTGGCTACCACCCCCCAAACTAATGGGCAGACCGAGCGCGCAAATCAGCAACTGGGTCGGTACCTCCGCTGCTTTGCCTCCTCCCAACCAACCACTTGGCCCAAATACCTTTTGTGGGCGGAGATGTCCCACAATCTCCACGTCTCCTCAGTCACCGGTCCCTCCCCTTTTGAGTTATGTCACGGATACCAGCCCCCTCTATTCTACCACCAGGAACCAGAGACAGAGGTCCCCACTGCCCAGACCCTGGTCCAGCGTTGCTATCTTGCCTGGGTCCGTGCTTGGGCGGCTATCAAGCGAGCAAACACCAAATACTCTCGCCAGCATAAGCACCGCCACCGGACCGGGCCAACTTTTCAACCTGGCGACAAGGTATGGGTGTCTACCTGGAACATGCGCCTGCCCTCTGGCTCCCGGAAGCTCGCCCCATGATTTTTGGGACTCTACCCTGTGGAGAGGGTCATTAACCCGGTGGCGTATCGTATCCACCTGCCCAAGCCTCTCAGGGTCCATCCCGTCTTCCACGTGTCTCAGCTAAGACCAGTATGGACCTCTCCCCTCGCTCCTCCTCCGGATCCTGAGCCTCCGCCTTGAGGGGTTGGCGAAGATGGGCTTTTTACTGTGCGGCGCCTACTGGACGGCCGCCGCCGAGGCAGGGGTTGGTAGTACCTAGTGGATTGGGCAGATTACGGACCAGAGGAATGCTCCTGGGAGCCAAGAAGTGCAATCATGGACCCCTCGCTCATCTCGGACTTCTGGGCCCGCCACCCTAGGACTTCTGGGGCCGTCCCTCCGGTGGGGTGGTCCTGTCACACTGCCTCTTTCACAACCCTTGACATCCTCCGTGGGAGGAACACCCCCACTCAGGCCAACCGAACTCCACTAACCAGCATCCCCAGCGCCAGTCTTCCGGCCCACGTCACCCACCACATCTACATAAGGAGGTATAGCTCAACGTCGAACCACTCAGTCATCGTTCCAACCGAACCGTGCTCCGAGTTCCGACCAGATCAACCCGATCACTCAGCCCGTTCTGACCAGATCAGCCCGAGCTACCCAACCTGCCGAATCAAAGTAAGTCAGCTTTGTTACTTTTTGGAGCCGCCGTGCTCTCCTGTCATTATACGGTTGCGCACCCCAGCTCCTAGATAAAACCGCATGTCAGTCTCGCCCAGGGTCAGTCACTCCGCGCTTGGGTCTGAAGACATGCAATATCCGAAACTCTCGCTCCGGTTCTGCTCAGCTCAAGTCACGCCTTACACAAACCCTCTGTCAGGAATCTTGGTGTGACCTTTGACCCAGCTCTCCCCCTGGATTCTGTCACTTCTCTTTTTCGCTCTTCCTTCGTCCATCTCAGGAACATTGCTAAGCTGAGTCCCATTCTTCTCCAGTTATTGTGAACATCCCGTTCTTAATTCTTGGATTCTGATCCATCCATCAGACTACTCCACTGACCACCCCTCCCCGCTCTGCATGCACTCCTCTTTTTCACCAATCATCACCAAGCTATATTAGCCCACTAACTTATACTTAAACCACCATAAAGTTCCCGAGCACAGCCACAGCTGCAGTTCACCGCTCCCCATGGGGATGCATCAAATGAGATGTAATTTCACCAGTGTGTGAGGATGACTAATGGGACTTATATGGTAATGTGGGATATGTTGTTATAGCAGAAAAGGTGCCAACAATGGGTTAAAAAGTTTTATGCGTTTGTGGTTGTTCAGCAGTGTTTGTTGTGTCCAGCATTCTTCTGTATTTTGGAGGCGTGGCCTCAGGTTTTAGAAAGCCATTTCCCATTTCTACTCATGGATGTCTCTATAGTCACACTTCTGTAAACATGATCAAACTTTTTTCCTCGTTTCTTGTGAAGAAAGTGTGTGTCAGCCTCTTTTATATTATTCAGTTTGGAAACATAAAACAAAACAGTGTGGTGTCATCTCCAGGTGACAACCTGAATCAAAACTTTGAGGACTGGAACATTAAAGGCGGCTGGTCTGGGTCGTACAGGAGATAAGGATCTAGAGGGAGGACTTCAGAAGACTTTTAGGATGTCAGATCAGAAGTCTAGAGGAAGCCCAGCCCTGATCCTGAGAATATTATACGACACATCCCTGCTTGGAGCAACACTTCTTTGTCTAATAAACATAACAGTTTTTTTTAACAGAAGCCATTTATATATTTTCACTTTACAGGAACATTTTCTACAAATGCCAACAGTACCTGTGAATTGCTTTTAAACTTCACTGCAGTGCTCACTTTCATCAAGTTTCTTCTGGTAGACGGGGTCACGCAGGGGTCAGAATGATAAGCAGGTATTCAGAAAGCAGATGGATTTTTCCTTATCCTATATTTACAGGAATAGGAAACATATTTATCTTCATCTTTCACAGAGAAGCATCCTGGTGTTCATGACTTTAGAAAAGAGGACCAGGATTATCGTTCATTATGGAATTCTGTTCTGCCTTTCCTCCCCTTATACTGGTGAACGTCAGAATGGAATAAGAAGAAATTATTTTAAATAAACGACTATCATCTTATATTTTAAAAGGCAAGGGTTTTCACACAATTTTGTGATGGTAAGAACAAACATCAACAATGTAAAGGAAGTTAATGACTGTCTCCATCCATCCATTTTCATCTGCTTATCCGGAGTCGGGTCGTGGGGGCAGTAGTCTAAGGCGAGAGGCCCAGACTTCCCTCTCCCCAGCCACTTGGGCCAGCTTCTCCGTGGAAATCCTAAGGCGTTCCCTGACCAGGTGAGAGACATAGTCCCTCCACCGTGTCCTGGGTCTACCTTTAGGTCTCCTCCCGGTTGGACATGCCCAGAAAACCTCACCAGGGAGGCGTCCAGGAGGCATCCTGAGCAGATGCCCGAGCAACCTCAGCTGGCTCCTCTCAATGATGGTCTGTCAGTATTATAATTACAAAAACCACAAAATCAAGATTAACCTTCATCATATGTAGAAACAAGAGGTAATGATGTAACATGAACGTTTAGCCTGAAATAACCCAAATGCCCCCTAGTGGCTGGCTGCAGTATATGTTTGTAAATAATCTTGATTTAAAATTATTTGAAATTTAAATCTTAAAGATGTTTTTTAAGTATTGCATTTTGTGGATTAACAAAAGTAATCCCTTTGCTTGTTTCAAATGAAAACATTTAACTATAGTTTATTATATGATGTTTAAAGATGCATACAATCATTTTGAAACACTTTTGCTGTGGTTCGTGGTATAAAAATTAATGCTTTGTGAATCACTGTCTGTGTAAAAAAGCTCTTGCGCTCTGCTTTAGGAAGTAGAAGTTAAGCCTGATTCATGCTTCTCCGTCTGCGTCAGTGCGGAGACACGCAACGTCCTTGCGTGCCTGCCGGAGAGCTCCGCAAGGACGGACGGAGTCGAGCTCTCTTTTCTAAACATCCGTCAGTCGAGACGGACAACGCAAGCTTGTGATTGGTCAGGACGCTGCTGTTGTCTACAGCGCCACCATTGCGCCCTCAAAAACATAAAGAGAGCCGAGGATAACTAGCGGCAGAAATGGAGCAGCTTGAAGAATACCTCGCGAAAAAACTCTAGAAATATGAACGTTTAATTCTCCCATGACTGGAGGAGTGAAAAGATGCGCAGCAAGCGTTTTATTTGTGGACGGAAATTACAGGAAACGTGGGTTTAGAGGTGGCGAGCGCATGAAGAGGTGGAGGAGGATGAGAGACAAATTTGTCTGTGTTAAAAAGTCTCTTATATACAAAAAAAAAAACACAATATAAACACACCACCTTGGACCGATACATGACAGGATACCACAGAACAGCGCTACACCCTCTGTTGGGGATGTTTTCGCCGGCCTCATTAAGAAGCTTCAAGCAGCTCTTCACGTTGTTAATGTCCTTTTGAGGGCCTTTGTGCGTTACTAGACGCAGCGTTGGGCTCGGGCATAAATCACGGAGGACCTTCTTTGAGGCCTCAATCCACTCCGAACCAAAGTGTTTGACAGCAAGCAAAATGATGTCACCATGGCATAACGTTTTCATCTTAACAACAAGAAAATTTAAAAACTCATCTTCAACAAGAGTCTTGCCATCAGAAGTGTTATAAATCACTGGTTTAGCTCTGGGTCCACCAAAGGCTCTCAAGCCTGCTGGAGCTGAAGAGCCACCAGCCTGCACTCCCGCCATCTTCTTCTTCATTATGATTCATTTAAAGTGAAAATCTTCTTTTCAGTGATTGCTTGGCAGATGTTTGTGACCATAACAACTTTTTCAGCCCCATTTTGGTTGGAGGTGTGTCAGGGACTTGCACAAACCAGCCAGAGAAGCACTGCTCATGAGACTGAAATCTCCATTTTATTTTTGGAGCAGCTTCAAAGTTAACATGAACTTAACCTAATCACAGCACAAGACACACTATACAGAAAAACAAAAGACATTTCAGACACACCAGGTTCAACTTAAATAGTGGCTGATCAGACCACTCTACATACAAGAGGGGAATAATTAACATACAATTAACACACACATCCTCACACACACAAACTAACCAGTCTAATCAATTCAGGTAACTCAAATAACTAAATCAAAATTATAAACTTCCTATCCATAACAGAAACCATCTACATTAAATTAAACACAAGCATAAACATGAATCTCCCCTCCCTTGGGAGTTGGTAGATCCCAGGAGTGCTGATTGGGCTTCCTGAGGAGATGAGCTGCAGGTGTGAGACTCCATGGGCAACTCCAAGTCACTTGTAACTCAATAAAAATACAAAATTAACACATGCATTCATAAACAGAAGACTGAGTGTGTGCACATCAACCAGTCATTCTGGACAGAACACAGAAGACAAACATTACCAGCAGACCGTGTCCCTGAGGTGACTGACACTGCTGTCACAAGGTGCAAACACACTGGTGGCAGTCAACAAATCTGAGGCCTAGTCCACACGTAGCCAGGTTTTTTTTAAAAACGAATATCCGCCCCTCCAAAAACTTGCATCCACACCACCTCGTTTAAAAAAAAACTGTCCACACGTACCCGGATAAATACGTTGTTAAGGACATGCCAGACCTGTAGGCGGCAGTACTTCCCCCGTCCTTAACCTCGTCCTTCGTTTGTGGTCTTCCACAAGGAGCAGTAATTCCGCTTGCAAAAACAAACAAGCAGAAAGCGCTTGGAAAATTGATAAAGCGAGCGCAGCTCTGAGGGCATCCATGCTGACGGCTAATGTAAACACAGGTCGCACACGTGATGTCAGCATTTTTTTGTCGTGGAAAGTGACGTTGCGGACCTTAAAACTCCGGTTTTGTCTGTCCACACGCAGACACCCAAAACGGAGAAAACGCAGATCTTCACTTTGGCCGGAGTTTTAAATAGATCTGTTTTCGTGTGAAAAAACTCCGTTTTCGTGTGGATGACGGGCCAAAACGTAGAAAAATATCTACGTTTTGGCAGATCCCCGGCTACGTGTGGACAGGGCCTCAGATGCAAGGAATTTTGGCGGTGTCAGTAGACAATGAATCTAGCCTTTAAGTTGAACATTTAGAATAATAAAAGAAGGAAAAACTGTATTTTTGCATCAAAGACTTATTCCTTTGGAGGTTCATCAAGAATATGTTCTTACATGATCAGATTCCACACAAAGTGCTTTGTGAAATTTGACACTTTCGGATTTTCTTTAAGAATAGTGAAGCCTTCAAGGTAAATATAAACCAATTGAAACTTTCTGCTTTTATTTGAATGTTTTCACATAATTATTTCTTTCTCTGAAGCATATTTATGTCATTTAATCTGATAATACTTTACTTTTTGTGAGGGAAAATGTCACTTACTCTGACACATCCTTTTAAAAAGCAAATAATGGTTATATTTATACACTGTTTGAATTTTTGTTCTGATTGTGCTCATTGCGTATTTTGTGTAAATCCTTTTTCACACACTGGAAAATAAGTTTAGGACCACATCTCCTCCTAAACGTCTTTTACGTTTTACTTCCCAATTCTAATGTTTCTTTGCCATTCAAAAGTCGGGAGAGAAAATCCTCCTTTCTGAAAACCACAGAAGGTCAAGATTTGCATTTACCAGAGATTAATGTGTCATCTCTGCCTCTGACTCTGCATGTTTGTACAATCAAATGAAAACTGACAGGCAAGCAACATGACTACACAACCAGTTTCTCTGCCTCCTCAACACAGACAGAAACTGGTCTGCTGTCTGAAGAGTGAAAAATGACTTAATGCTTTAAAGTTGGTCCAGTTTGCTACTCCCATTATTGCTTTCTCTTTTCTTTCCCCTTCGGTTTATTAAAAGGACTGGAATCCGGCACAGCGCCACCTTGTTTTCTTTACACATGAAGGGACAGTGGGTCAGAGCTGTGTCTCAAACAAGAAGATAGAACATTTCCAGGAAACAATCCACATATTTTGATGCAGGCAGCTCAATGGTCAGCCCACCAGCACACCTTATGGAGGTAAATGGTGTGATACTCCTGAGCTAAACCAGTTCGTGTTTGGCAACGAAAGAGAGAGGACGTGTAACAAACGCTAACGGGGGAATGGAGCCCCACCGGCTCTTGTCTCCCCCCCCCTTCGCTATTCTTGTCAAGCCAGACAGGATAGCTGAATTGCAACCGCTAACGCAGACTCGTCCAGAGTCTTTGATTTCTGAGTAATTTAAACTTAAGAAAGCGCATCTACAAACGCTTCAACAACGTGTACCGGGGGGCATCTCTGGACCGGATCGTCGCACACCTTCGTCTCCTCTGCCAGCCAAGGTGTGACCTGGATAAACATCCTCCTGAGATCCAGATCTGAACGAGGGTCCTCGTACGGTGAGGCAGAACACAATAGATAGCGTTTGATGCCTTTTTCCAACAAAACCTAAGTTTATTCAAACCATCACTTTTCACTCAGACACCTGTTTCTTCCTGAAGCAAAATCAGACGCACACACGCATCCATAATCACTGCATTCTCCATCTTCACACATCCAACACAAGGTCTATTTGTGCAAGCTTAAAATATCAACTGTTAAAGATTGTCCAACAAGGTTGCCAATATTGATTGTTATTTCCTATGCTTGTCATTTCAAAATCATTAGTTTAATTTGAAGAATTAAAACTTTTAACTTTCAAACTTGTCTCTTCATTGAACTGAAACACAGACCCACGGATATTATCTTCAGTTTATCGATGAAAACAACCTTTGAATCTTCTTAACCCTATAAAATTTGGTTATTAATGTATTAAAAATTAATATTCCGAATTAATATGTAGAATGGTTCCTCTTTCATAAAAGAGCATAAACCATTACACTACACTGCAGAAGAATTGTGTTCCCCTGATTGCTTTCCCTCACAGAGGATGTCAAAAACATTTTCCTGGGCAAAGGTGTGACATCGCATCCCCAGTTTTGCCTTCAACTGAGAGGAGCTAGCATGAGCCATTAAGATGGCTTTTGCACTTCCTAAAGGATCTACAGTAAAACAAAGGTCCACTACAATGTGAAAATAGCATTTCAGAGGAAAATTGCCAAACCAAAAAATCCAAACTCAGGACTAACCTTGACATCTGGGTTAGTGACTCCTCAGGCTGGTATTCCAGATAAGAACATCTAAGGAACTTTCTTGGCTTCTATGCCAGACATGTGAAGGTCTGTCTGTGATTAACTGGAGCTGGTAGAAGAGCTCCCATCACTGGCTGCACTAGACAGTTTGACTATTTTAGCAACTATTGATGATTAGATCAAGATTTGATAAAAAATGCAACATTTTTTGATGCTGATACAAAACCCTGATCGATAACACAGAAACATCTAGTTTCACTGAACATTTCATTAACATCAGCACTGAGAGCATGTGCTGATGTTCTACGACCTGTGGAATGCCTTCATCAGGTTGTAGACGAGGTGCTGCCCCAAGTGGAAGAGTTAAAGTGTCTTGTTCACGAGTGAGGAAAAGATGGAGCGTGAGATCCATAGGTGGATTAGTGCTGCGTCTGCAGTGATCCGGACATTTTACTGGTCTGCATTCCTACCCTCACCTATGGTCATGAGCTAATCGAAAGAATGAGATCACAGATACAAGCGACTGAACCTAGTTTTCTCTGCTGGGTGTCTGGGCTCTTCCTTAGAGATAGGGTGAGTAAGTCGGTCATCCGGGAGGGGCTGCAGATCTGCTGATCCTCCACATCTAGATGTGTTGAGGTGGCTCGGGCATCTGATTAGGATGCCTCCTGGACGCCTCCCTGGTGAGGTTTTCCGGGTACGTCCAATCTGGAGGAGGCCTAAAGGAAGACCCAGGACACGGTGGAGAGACAATGTCTCTCGGCTGGCCAGGGAACACCTCAGGATTCCCCCGGAGGAGCTGGACCAAGTGGTTGGGGAGAGGGAAGTCTGGACCTCCCTGCTTAGGCTGCTGCCCCCGTGACCCGACCCCGAATAAGTGTAAAGAGATGGATGGATGGATTTCAACAAAGACCTCCTCCTGCAGCACAGAGGGTTTCTGCAAACATTCCTCTGTGCCATGTTTGGAGTGAGAGTAGGTTGAATGTTTTATTGAACAAAATATTATCAAACATCCAACTCCCTCAGCAACACAAGACAAATGTCTTCATTTTCTTCATGGAGACCAAAATGAGGACTCCAAAAGGATGTCTCTTCCCTGCCATTTATCAATACCACTGGATACCGCCATTCCTTTGCCCTTTTTGTCCCATTTTTATGCTTAATAAAAGTCATTAGGACAAGCCAGAACAGCAAATGCAACAACACTTCTGGTGAATTTATTCAGCCTGCAGAGGATTGATGCCGCATGTCTTTGTGAAGCTGTGATCACCACAAGACACCAGCAGCACAGGGCATGTTCTCTGCATTTAACTCTGCCTAAACCACAGGAATAAATTAGCATATTTTGCTTTAAAAGAGCTGTCATGTGCACGTGCATGGCTCTGGATTAACAATGTCCTTTGACAAATTTGTTTTCCCTTGATTGTGTCTAATGTGTATTGACTTTTGCATTTAGGGCTTCTTGATTTGCCTCGCTGCTATTAATACTGTTGCAGCTTACTGTCATCAGAGCAGCGTCGCGTTTTAACACAGCATGCAGGAGCTTAGTGAATACTGAAGACATTTCATAGAATTGTTGCTCCTGAGTATGAAATTTATCACAGCTGAGCAAAGCTAAAGGTCAAAGGGCACCTGACCTCATGCCTACAAATTTGACACCCAAGAGGAGGTCACAAACCTTGGCAGGAGAGTACGATTTCAGTAATTCTCATAGAGGTTGGCATGTTTAACTCATAAGTAATCAAATTTGGAGCGTACATTTTTTTCTGCGGTGTTTCATATGCTTTGTTTTGAGCGTAGAAGTGTATGGTTGCCCCGCATTAATAAAGCATTGATTCATTGGTCTTTGCTTGTTTTTGGTCCAATCTGGTTCAAACATTTGAGACAATTTAGAGTTCATACAGTTTATTGGACTGGATACCAAAATGTGACCAAATTACACCCACATGTCAAAAATATCAATGATTAGCTGTAGCCTTAAACACTTTCCTGGTATTTCATACATGCATGCTGGCAATAATGTCACAGATTTCACTAGATTTCATCATAGTCTCAAAAGTTATGCTATTGTGTATGAAGTTTCCTTTTTCATCTCCACAGCTCAGACAGCATATTTGGATTCAAATATTCTGGAATCTGCTTTAAGTGAAGGGAGTCGATTGTAAATGAGACAAATTCAATTTTCAAATGTTTATTTTTGTACAGTATATTCTCTCTCTGTGAGAAGACCACAAAAATATTCACAGCCACACATCCCAGCACATTTGCACTTCAGGACATTGCTGAATCTTGCTATTATGGTTTGGATGAAGAAAGTCGATAAGTCCCTGGTGGAGACGCGTGGTGGTGGCGAAGGTCACACCTGTAATCATGTGGGAGCACACTCCACTGACACAACTATCAGATTCCAAAGACAGGACTGAGACGGGTGCTGATTGCTCCTTATTGGAAGATTGAGGCAGGCTGTCATGTATGCTGCTGCCTTACAGAGTCATGCACCAGTGGCTGCACGTTTGCACGTGTCAGGCTTTGACTCCTTGCCAGTCTGGTCTGTCTTGGTGGATCAGATGCAGAAAGACCATGTAAACCAACAACAGTCAGGGAAACTAAACTGATCTTATACAAACAGAAGGCGAATGGACTTCAGTTAATGTTTTAGGCCTACGTATCGTCCTTCTGTTTGGGAAGAAAACCCTAGAATAATCCAGAAGTACCACAGACTCCAGGAACCATCTTCAACCCAAAATACAAGCAACACAAACTCATCTATTATGTAATATCACATCTCAACGTGGTTATCAAAGCCGACTGAGAAGACTAAATTCTCCTGAGATGAAGAGAAGTAAATACTATAAGAGGCTAACTGTCATGTTTGGGGGAAGGCACCTAACCCAAAACATGCAGAACACAACACAGACCAAGAACGGGGTAAAAATAAAAATAATTTTATTTATTTATTTTGAGAAGGAACTGAGGATGCACAGACTTGTCTGTGGTTGGTACAGCTGCGGGAGTTCTACGTCTGGAGGAGGGAGAACACTGGTGAGCAAATAGTCTTAGTTCTTGAAGTTCACTAAATAGTTCTGCAGAACTTACTGTAGAACGTGAGTTGCTGGCTGGAGGAGGGAGCAGGTTGAGAGCCGGGGGGAGCGCAGGAGAGGGAGCACAGGTGGAGGTAAGCGGGCGTCCTCGTGGATGGGGCACTGAGTTGAGATGTGAGAGGAGAGTTATGGAGACTGGTGAATTGGTCCTCGTGCTGAGTATCCAAAACTTGGAGTCCAGAGGAAGTATCCAATGGCAAGCGACCATAGAACAGAAATCCTGAAGAAGGGAATAATCCAAAATCAGTTCCAGGCGGCAGCAAAAGTTCAAAATCCAAAATAGCTAGACTAAAAACACTACAAGTAACAATAATCCTAGAGATCCTGAGATAAACACGAGTGGCTGGGTACTACCAAGCTGAGGCAATCTTCCGGCGCTGAATTCTTCTTCTTCGTCGAGTTTACTGGCGGGAGGCATCTAACTGCTAGGTGCATTTCCGCCACCTACTGTGCTGGAGTGTGAGTCGGAGTAAGAGCGGAAAAAAAACAAACTAAATTCTATTCAACAGACCACTGTGTTTTAGATACCCAACAACCAACTTATAATTCCGGCGTTGAATTGTGTCCTCCATCCACCTTAAGTAGGAAACACCCCGCTGACTGCTGATCAGGAACAGCTGGCCACTCCCTCTCCTGGCAAGACACTCAAAGATGTTAAGAGAATGAAGAGTACTCACCCCGGCTCATGACACTAACCCCTCATTCACACTGAGTGCAGAACAAATGCTGTCAGGTTTCTGTGCGGGTTCCAGATGGACTGCCTTTCACACTGAGTGCAGTAGAACATCTCTGGAAATTTGCTCCCACAAGAGCGCCAAATGAGTAGAAGTTTGACAAATACCTTTGTAAAAATAATGTGTTATATCATACACCAACTGATATTAGTATCTTTCATAACTAACAAAAAGCAACATGGGTTTTATTTTGAAAATATTTAGAAAGACACAGAGCGTACCTCACTTCCTGTTGTGGTTAATCTTCATGCTGAGCTGGTCCTTTATCATGCATCGGTACACTGATGGAGAACCATGCAGCCCAAAAGTGGTTCTGCCCTTCTGGCATCTATCCACTGCTTATAATGCTACAACAGCATTCCTAAAAAGTCCTAATTTGGTAAAGTCACATTCCTAAGCCTGCTTATAATAGCAAAATGCTGTTGCAGGAGAATAGAGTCTCCACAGAATTGCCTTGTAGTTTAAGACGTCTTGACAACTGTCCCAGCTGTCTCTCCACAGCCTCTAAGGTGGCATTTCCTCTTTGAGGCTCCAAATGAATAAGGATGACACACTCTTTTAAGCTGCAGTTATTACAACATTGTGTGATATTGTATGATATTATTTGATGTGTAGATAAATTGTTTAAAGCAGACACTACACCCTCACACTTCTTTAACTTCACGAGTTTGCGTGCGACGCCATGAAAACATAGATTGCATGTGCAAACTTCCCGGAGCTCTACATCGGGATCTGCGCCACACTACGGCTGTGTGAATGCTCTGAATGGAATCCGTATGGAAACTGGAAACAACAACAACAATGCAAGGTTTACAGTAGAGAGCTGTCAAAAACCAGAGAACCTGGATATTCAGGACTGGTTTAGCCTTGTCAGGAAAAGTATTAAGAAAAATTAAAAGCTAAATAAATAAATTAATAAAAAAAAATATTTAGCCATCTTTTGATGCAAACATGAATACAGTCACCAGATCAGCCAGAAGGACCAACGTCAGTGAAGAGGTGGAGCCCCTCTTTTCATCAGTCACTTTAGAAGTCATCCCTGATGTTTCGTCTGATTGTAGCATTTACCATGAGTGCTCGCATGTTGATCTCAGGATATTTCATGAGATTGTGGCAATCCTTTCATATGATGCTCATATGGTTGAAGTTTTGCAGAAAAGTCAGATTTTTATACTTGTTAGAATAGCAATGTGAAGAACACCTCAGGAGTTTGGTAGAGACCCAACGAACATTAAACATGATCTCAGTGTCAGCACTGCTGTCAGCTGTTCTAAAAAGGAATGTCTGGATTTTGTCCAAGTTTCAGGCAAACTTTCCTTTTCTTATTTAACTTCTTAATTAACTATACCGTGTGTGTGCGTGTGTGTGTGTGTGTGTGTGTGTGTGTGTGTGTGTGTTGGGTGAAGGGGGCATTTACCTTCTCAGTGGCCTAGTGGTAGAGTGTCCACCCTGAGACAGGAAGACCGGGGTTCAAATCCTGGCTGAGTCATACCAAAGACCTTAAAAATGGAACCCAAGGCTTCCCTGCTTGACACTCAGCTCTAATGGGTTGGACTGGATGGTTAAACACCAAATACAGTAGTTCCCGAGCGCGGCCATACCTGCAGCTCACCACGGGGATGGGTCAAATGCAGAAATGAATTTCACCAGTGTGTGATGACTAATGGGACTTTAACTTTGTTCAAAACCACCATGATTTCAGGTCCTCCGCATCATGTTTTGATGACTCATTCCTAGAAACCCTTTTCTCTAACAGCTGTATACATTTACATAGTTTTATTGCAAAGTAGGAGCTGAGTCTGTTTTAGATGTTTTATTGTTTGGCTCTTCAGTTTTCACAATGCTTCTCTATTAATCCCCCTCCAAACAAACCTAACAAGTGCCTAACACACACACACACACACACACACACACACACACACACACACACACACACACACGCATGCCCGCACGCACGCACGCACACACACACACACAGACTGTTGTTTACACACACACACACACACACACACACACACACACACACACACACACACACACACACACACACACACACACACACACACACACGCATGCCCGCACGCACACACGCACACACACACACACAGACTGTTGTTCACACACACACACACACACACACACACACACACACACACACACACACACACACACACACACACACACACACACACACACACACACACACGGACTGTTGTTTGTTCTTGTTTTAGCCAAACCTAATTAGATAAACAATCAAATCAACATCAACACAATTTCCAGGACGGCCACAGCTGTATTGCATGTTAGGACTAGTTGTTCTCGTTGGTAAATCTGTCACTATTTAAGGGTTGGGAGCTCTCGCTTTCCTGTACCCTGAAGCAGATGAACTGCTGAAAACGAAGGATGGATGTTTGGCCTCCTTACTCTTGCTGTGGAGGCAGCAGAATATCTCTGCAATGTAAATGAGACCCATTATAGCAGCGAGATTGCATTATTAGAATTAGAGAGTTAGAGTGACTCTGCCATGTATTTTTCAATCCTGACAAATGATTTGTTTTTGCTCATAAACAGCAGCCCCTATTATCAGTTTAGCTGGTGAAGAAAGCCAGAGTTGACCTCTTCTCTAGAGTTACAGACAGCAGAGAGCTTCATTAAATCACATCTTCTACAGATTTGTGTTAGCACAAAAGCAGAGGAAGACTCATCAAAATCTCATCTGTTGGATGTGAGTAATAATGGGCGGGTTCTGCTTATAATCTTGAGTGTGTGTATAAGTGTGTTTGTGTTGCTATTGACTGCAAACATCAAAGTCCAGCATTTGCAGTGCAGGTAACAAAAAAATTCAGGAGCGGTGCATTTTGTTCTTGCTGCTAGCTTGCTAAGCGAGCTGTAGCAGACAAATCCAAAATGATTTTGTCTCATAATCTCCACCAGAATAATAACAGCAGCTATTTCTGACTTGTTTGTGTGCTCCAATCAAAGTGGTTATTAAATAAATCAATAGATGTCTGACTGACTGGCTTTAATTGGCTTTTATTTATTTTTTAAAGTAAGTAGAAATGTGCTTGTCAACCTGCCACAAGCTGTCAGATGCTTTACAACCTCACCTTGCAAATACGAGTGAAAATGACTGAAATTTACATGAAGTCTTACAGGTTGCTTGGTTGTCATTTTTTTTCCTCCTCCAAGTGCACACTTGTGTTGTGTTGTGTGTGTGTGTTCAGAGCCAATACAAATCCTCTATCTATTGTGCTAAACTACACCGAGCCTAACGGCCTGAAACTAACAAGCGTATTTGTGGTGCTGTTGTTTCACTTGGATGACAGTCCTCGTTTGATCAGAGCAATAATCTGTCTCTCACAGTCTTGGAGCTATTTGCAGAGGAGATTTATTTCACCGATTCTCTGTGTACAATGAGGCATCTGCTGCTGCCAGCTCAGGTAGAGAAGCGACTCAATGAATATGCAGCAGGCTTCCTCAAACACGGGGCAGGAGAAAAACAATTAAACAGTCTATAGAGTGTCCTTGGTGTGCAGCGCTGCTGTAAAGAGTTAAACGTCCAGGGATGAGCTTTTATTTTGCATCAGTGCTGCAGTAAAAACGCCCCAAGAGGAAACTTTCGTCTGTTTTCCTCGGACTGTGGATCCGTGTTTATCTTTTCCTCAGTGACAGAAAATATGATGGACAAAAACAGCAGCTTTGAGTGGGATTTTCCATTGGAGTTGTCGTTGCTTTTTATCTGTCAGCTCCAAAGTGAATTACAACAGCTCTGAGCAGTGTCTGGCAGGCCTTGAGAGATTCCCAGGCAGGAACAGCTGAGGTCAAGGTCTGAGAGCAATGCCATAAGCACGACTTGAAATTCTGCCAGCGCTGCTGACTCTCCCGCAGGATTACTCTTACTTTACCACGTTCTACTGCCCTGTCTCTCTCCCTCTCGCCTTCCCGTCTCTTTTGTGCCCAATCCTTCTCCACCTGTCTCTCACTCCTTCCCATTTCTTATTAACACCTCTTTCAGCTGTTTCTGCTTTGCTCTCCGTACACAGGTGTGAGGCACTGCAGGCACTGGTGATTCACTAGCCTACGTCTACGTGGACGCTCAAAGTGCTCCAGAAGGGACCGACCATCTTCTGTTGCTCATAAAGCATTTTTAGTTTATTATTCATGAGACGACTCACATTTGCTACTTCGTCACAGCAGGTGATGAATACTTTAAGGAATCCAGACACTTCATGATGCGTAAAACCGTCATACACAATGGTGTGATGAAGAGTATTTGTGTTTGTGCTTCTCAAAATGAACATTGCAATTGTCTCCTAACCTGATGACACCATGGAGGCAAAAACTTTCACATCACTTCTTTACAATTCAGCCACATAAAAGGCTTTTCCAGAATAAACGTCCTGTTTAAGGTCAAAGGTCAGACATTCTCCTTAGGGATCTCTGGTATAAAGCTGAATTCATGGTTTCATCAACTACAGCAAGTGATCCAGGTTCTCACACAGCAAATCAGTCCCAGACCATCACACTACTACCACCACGATAGACTGTTCCCATGACAATGTTTTCCTGTTTAAAGGCAGACACACCTTCCAGAGTGTTCTACTTTTGTCTCAGGCAGGAAAATGATGTTTAGAACAAATGTGGTCAACCTCCATGAGGTTTAATTATAAATTACTGCTGAATCAAATATAACAACCAATCATTACAGTAGTTTGGCCCATAACTATCTACGTTATTATGATCTGCTGACTCATTGTGTCTGTTTACTTATATCATTTATTAATGCCTGAGTATGAAGTCATTTTCTTCACTGTGTACGAGGCAGTATAACGTTTATCTGAAACCTAAGGTGAGTTTTCTTTGCTTGCATGCATCTGTTTATTTATTTTTGCTCCATTATCTGATGTTTGTTTTACTCCAAGTGGAAAATTCAATGAGACAGAAAAACTGCCACTGCAGAACAAATTCCTTCTTATACACGGAGGATCAGCAGGTACGCAGACAGCACCATGGGTACAAATAGCTGCTCGGAGGTCTCCATCAAGAATATTTTTGTTTACCTTCTGCAGCCCAGTTACTGTTAAGGAGACAAAAGATCAGGGGAGCTGAAATCATCTTATAAATGGCTACGATCAATATTCCACATGGTCAGCACATGAATATTTTTCTGGTACTTAAAACCGACAGTAATACACTACAATAGGATATAAAGACGCTAAAAACTCCTTTTATTTTTTAAAATATCAAGATGTTTTATGTAGTCATTTGAGAAAATGTTTTCATTCAAAATCCCTCAAAAATAGCTAATATCAGAATTAAAATATTTGTCATGTTACATGTGGTCTTTATTAATAAATGCACAAATAAATCATGATTAGTTTTAGCAAAATGCATAATAAGAAATGAGAACCCATCAGCAAAATATTTTTGAAACAAATTTTATCTGAAGTGGTTTTGTTCTTACTGGTTGTGAGATCCGTCCATCTGTCCGTCCATCCGTCCATCCACCCATCGATTCGTCTCACCATCCTCCATATTCACAGGTGATAGAAGAAATGAAATCCTTTTAGTGAGTTCTGGATTTGCCCCTGGGACGTCTCCAGATGGAGCATGGTTGCTGAACCTCCAGAGGAAGGCGACCAGGAGGTCACATCCCTTATTGACAGAGCTCCTCACCTTATCTCTAAGGGCCACCTCATGGAGGAAACTGCAATGGTGGACCATAGATAAACAGTAACCTAAAAGATATGATTTCCAGCTGATTTGCTTCTCCACAGTCTGGAACAACATCCTCGTCACCAAAGATGAAACTTGATCCATCACTCCATCTCACACCATCACAGCATTTTTCGTCCAACATGATACTAAGATACGTGAACTCCATTTTACTGTATGAGATGAAAATCCAACCCGGAGTATTCATTCCACCCTTTTTCCCAGTCTAGAACCATAGTCTCTGACTTCTATGAGCTGAATCTATTTAAACAAACAAACAAACAAACAAACAAACAAACTAACAAAATGGCCTTCTTCCTCTACTTCCTCCATTTGTCCTCTGCTTCCCGGTCTTTCTAGGTTATGTCCATTGTTAGTGTGATTGCATTGTTTTAATTAGTCTTAGGCTCATCAAAAAGAAGCAAGTGACTCTTCATGAATGCCATTGGCTAGACTGAGATATGCAGTTAAAACATTTCTAAAGGCCTGATGAGATCACTAACATTTAAACATCTTTACTGTCTGATTGGTAACCATTAATTTAGTCTGTGACTTACTTCTCAGTCAGTGTCAAAAACATTTAAAGAGCTGTGGCGTGTCACTTTTCTTGTTTAGGTGTAAATGCACAGGAAAACAACCCATACTGCAGACCAAAATAAAAACAAACATTGAAGAAACTGACGTACAAAACTTTCTAAGCCATGAAGCATTTTGGGCACGGTGCCCTCCGTCAGCCTCATGAAAAGTAAGGTACTTCTCCTTAAAATACTACTTTTTGGTAGTCTGAACGAACAAGGGCAGCGTGTCCGAAATGTCACACAGTTGATGCATGTATGGAATCTCATTTTTCTGTTTTTGTGGGAGGATCAATGTATCATCCATTCTTCCATCTACTTAAATTCTCTTATAAAGGCTTGTGTCATGTCTTGATCACATGGTCATCAAATGATTATGAGCGATTATGAGGGGTATTCACTCCTGGTCCCGGGGGTCAGTATCCAGCATGTTTCAGTAAGTAAGTAAAATTTTTTCTATAGTACTTATCACAGACATAGAATCACAAAGTGCTTCATATAGATCAACACAAAATAAAACATAAAGTCATAAAATCATAATGATCTCAAAACAGAAATAGATTAACATCAGAAAAAAATGTCATAGAATTATAAATGATCATAAACAGATGAAAGATTAAAAATTTGAGTTAAAAATAAGAAAATAAAAGATTTAGGTAAAAGCAGCTTTAAATGAAAGGATCTTTAGCTGTGTTTTTTTAAAGTGTCCAGACTGTCAACGCTGCGTAAGGATAAAGGAAGATCATTCCAAAGTCGGGGTGCAACAGTCTGGAAGGATCGATCACCTCGACTTTTGTATCTGGTCTTTGGAACTTCTAGAAGGTTCTGGTGTGTGGACCTGAGGGCTCAGGTTGGAGCATAAGGCTTTACCAGTTCAGTAATATAGGGAGGAGCTTGACCATGTAGAGCCCTGAAAGTTCTAGTCAGGATTCTAAAATGAACTCAAAAGTTAACGGGTAACCAGTGCAGAGACATCAGAATAGGAGTTATGTGTGCTCTTCTGTTTGCTCCAGTTAGGAGCCTCACTGCAGAGTTCTGGACCAACTGAAGGCAGCCAAGGGCTTTTTTGTTAAAACATGTGAAAAGTGTGTTACAGTAATCTAGATGGGAGGAGATAAAATAAATTACTGACTGAAATCAGGTGTGTTGAAGCAGAATTAAAACAAAAACTTGCTGGATACCGGTCCTCTTAGCCCAGAATTACAGTAAATAGCCCTGGTCTACACCATGCTCAAGATGATCCAAATGCTTTTCCTGTGTTTTTCCGTGATGGTGGAATGACCTACTGAGCACTATCAGTACAAAAGCATCCTTGTCTAGAAGAAACTCTTGAAGGCCCAGCTCTTCAGAGAATCTTAAAGACCAAGTTCACTGAGAAACTCTGTGTTACTTGTTATTTTTAAAATATTATTGGCCACTCTGAGTCTAACATGCGGGCTGAATGTGAAAATAGTCTTCTACACCTATCTCCTGCATTAGCCATCGACAGAAAGTAGATGGGCGAATGCTTGGATTAGAGAAGCCACATTGTGAATGAATATTATTGGACTCACCAATCTTTACTTGCAGTAGGAAAGGCTGTTGTTCGTTTAGCCTCCAGGAAACAGCTAGTAGAAGCTAAATGTTAGCATTAGCAACTCCACCGCACAGCAGAACTCCTCCAGGCTTGTGTCGTTTGTGGAGGTAAAACATCAACGTTGCTGAGCAAACAGTCAGTGGTAGAGTCGTATTGCTGTTAGCCAATCAGAGGCAAAATGTCCAAATATCAGAAAGTAAGACTCCAAAACATCTACTTCCTGAAACAAGAGTGCCAGAGCATTTTTCCCCACAGAGATGAAGTCATAAGACATTCATTTAAACTGGAGACCACAGCAGATGCGCTAAAAAACAAGTGGAGAAACTAGCTCCTTCCTTGCAAGTCCCTTCCCTTACTCCGCTTCACTTTCTTTGTGGACTTCCCTTCGTGCTTGGACTCTATTTTCTACACTGTTACTGCTGTCAGCTCTGACTAGTGCTCTTCCCTGTAAGTAGTTCGTTGTTAGCCTCAAGGGTAACTAACTGCCTTGCCACATCCTAATTTTTCTGTCACATTGGATAAAAGCATCTGCTAAACACATAAACATAATTTCCTTATGTTTGTTATTTTTGTTTCAGTAAAGGCAGATGTGTCCTAAACAAACACACATGTGCATGCACACACTTGGAGGAGATAAACAGTTTTTTAAAACAAACAGCAAAAGCAGTGACTCTAAGCTGTACTCAGAAAAGTTATTTTTTTAGTTTGCTGCAACTCCACAAACAATTACGAAAACCCTGTTGGCAGTTGAATTACTATGATAAGAGTTCTTCATTGTTGGATTTCTTCACTGGCAGGACGGAGATTGTGAAAGTTGGCACCAGAATCTTTCAGTATGGGCACTCCACAAGGGGTTGTGTATGGTCCTCTGAACCTTCATCCATTTTGTAAGACCAACAAGCTGTTGGTGGGATTCTGCAGGAGACAACAGTACAAACCCCTAAACATCAGTCCAAGTCTAGTGGAAAGTATGTACAGTTATGAATACCCGGGTTTCCACATCTCCTGAGCTGATATCGGTGTCCAGCCCAGAGTTAAATGTCCTGCCTGAATCACCCGACCAAACTGAGAATGTTTTCTGTTTTGAGGCTGAGGATAGCATCCTCACACAGATTGTTCTAATACTATTCAGCACTCCACAGCTTCAGTAGAGGGTGATGCATGTACTGTGTGTTGTACTTGACTGGTGACACATTTGAATGCTGACCGTCCGATCTTCTATGACCAGTTAGGATGAGGGTTAATTTCTCCACTAACCTGTTGTAACAAACCAGTGAAGCCACATTTCTTGTGTCCCAAAACAAAATTTGACTTTTTATTTCATTTTTGATATGCTTACATTCAAAGCATACAATGTCAAATTTAATGAATTTCCCTTCAAAACGTTATTTCTGTCTGTTTTCATGTGACAGCATTAAACTTTATTATTATTTTTTATTTGATTTCTTCACATTGTGCACAGAGACGACCTAATAACTAAGCCCCTTATTGTGCTGTGAATCACAAACTCCTCAGTGGGAGATCTTTGTTCACATTCAGTCTTATGAAACTAATGAAAATCATGAGTCGCTCTCCAAAACACCAAGAGCCAAAAGTGTCGGGATTATTCTGCCGGGCTTTTTCACAAGTTTAGTTGCCCCTCTTTGTGCTCAAAAAGATCCAAAACAACCCATGGAGGTGGTAAGTCTCTGTTCCTGCTTAATAAAGAATATGTTGCTGAGTGATTTTCAGTTCTGAGAAAAATTAGAGCCTTTAAAATCTAAGCAGAACAGCTGCTACGACTGCACCCACCAAGTCTAAATTTACTTGCTCATGAGCATGTTTCATATGGTGTGAAGCAGGGAGCATCAGGTTAAACATCGAAAGCTGTAATTCTGATGTGTCTGGAACAGACAGATAATCAACGTACATTTTCTGCATCTGATTATGTCCAATGGCTATCAGAATGATAACAATGCTGCTCCTTTGTTTTTAATTATTGGATCTTTTATAGTTTTAAAATGAAAGTGATTGCCAAAAATAGCTGCACATTTTTAACTGTTTCACAGGTGAAGAGTTTGTTTGTGACTGTTGCCATATGGGGATGGTAATAAACGCTAATCTGGTCTATTCATAGAGTTTACTAAAGGTGTCTATGCTCACCCTGAACACCACTGAGCAGCTGAAAACACTAAAGAAGACAAATGTAAGCATCCATGTGTTTAAATGTGGCTACAAGAAGTGTTATGACTCCAAACTATAATTCATGCCGTGTCACACAGTACTTCGGACACAATTCCACTTCAGAGAGTGGATGTGATTTATGAGGCTCCATTCAAGAGGGAGATCATCAAAAGCATTTTTTTCTCCTTTTGTCAATTCATGTCTGTTTTCTCTCATAAAGTACCAGCATTTCATTATAAAACAGCAAATGAAAGCAGTGCCTCACAATGTAAACACACCTGCAACCCTCTCTGAGGAGAAAGAGGTCAGGGGTAAAGAATCTTTAGAGGCAAAGAAAAATGGAACAGGATTTTAGAGAAGACAGGTTTATACCGTATGCAGAATGAAGGGAAAGATTAAATGTCAATGCTGAAAACTCCAATCCCCTATAGTACACTGAAGTTTATTTAATAATTCTTCAATTAACTCCAAAGGGAAATTAAATTGTTGCAGTGCAAAACAGAAAACTTGTTGCCAAAAGAAAAGTATTAAAAGGATCTTTTTTCTGACCTGAAATACTTTTTAATTTTTATACACATATCAAGATTTAACTCTTTTGAACAATAACAAAGTGATGCCCAAGAGTTTATTCCTCACTGAAAGTAAAAGAAATATGCGCATCACACTAAATAAAACCCCCATGCAATATAGGCTGAGATCCGATTTGTCTGAAAGGACTCGCATTCACACTGTTGCCTTAAAACAGCTCTGGCCTCCAAAATCTCCCAATGTTTCAAAAAATGTTATTATATAAACCTTTACTGGGCCATAACTTTTACATCATTTTGATATTTTGGCTGAAATATTTTAGAAATCCTGCTGGACCTGACCCTCGGATGCGCAGTAAGTGCTGCGCTGAGCTGCTAATGGTGATATTTATGCTTGTAAATGCCAACTGAAGTGTGAATACCAGTATTATATAAAGCTGATGGCAGTGAAGAATACTGTAAAAACTGATGGCAGTAGCACACTGTAAAATGTTCTGTGTTTATGTACTGTGGTCTCAGCTGGTCTGGACTAGTTCATCCGTCCTGAATTTTCTTTTGAGCCTCTTTTGGAAAACAATGCCGCCAATTTGCCACAACGCCGAGCCTGCATCAGAAAGCCTTAGGTCGTTTAAGAGCTTGGCAATAACTCCCCACGTGATCATGACACCTTCCTATGCTGCTCCAAGGTGTAATATGCATTCACAAGTCTGGCATTGAGCAATATTACTATCAAGCATGGCAGCACAAATGCCGCTGAATTCCCGCAGCACCATGCCGCCATGGGGCGTTCATAAGACAGACCATGGTGGCAGTATTACGCTGATTTGCCGGCATGGCGTGCCTTCTAAAAAGGTCTGTAGATTCTCGGAATCAGATGATAATGACCCAAATGACTCCCAAGATGGAGGGTTGGGCCATTGACGTGTGTGATCTTAGCGCCCCCTTTAAACCGGGCATACACTGTGCGACTTTTTCACTTTTTTGAGCCGATTTTCCACTCGTGCGAGAATCCACAAGATCGGGACGAGTTTTGCGCTGAGCGTCGTGTAGTATACAGGGGGTTACGAGAGGTGATTAACACCACGTGACCAGCTACCGATCAGCAATCGTGAGCTCGCACAGACTTCTGGCGTGTTTGATATTTTGCTTGTCCCTCGTGAGGGTATCGCACTGTTGCAGCGATGGTGCGAGCAGCTGCGACCCAAAAAGTATCAGAACCGCTCACTGCGCATGCGCTATCATGCATCAACACCGCTCACCCGCTATTTCCCTAATAACACACGTTGTTCGTTTCTATTTCTACATGTTTTTTTACTCACAAAGATTGTCAAGAAAGCATGTTTGTCGTGTTCTTGTCAAATTAAACTGATCACAAAACACAGATTTACTTTCTTTATTTTGTTTTCCTCATCCAACCCCCATAAATCCCTGTGTGTCGCCCTGCAGCACTTCTGAAGGACAACAAGCAAGACAAAAAAAGTCTGACGTGTTGTGTAAAAACTGCTATTTTTAGCTCCGTCATCACGTTACATTAACGTGTATTAAAATGCAGCATGCAACAAATATTTGCACTGCAATTTGTTCTTTTTAAATGAAATTATGTTTAAAATACAATAACTTTTGTAGTATTTGCCGGCCAAAAAATACGTTGCAACTCTTCATCAGTTTTGAGCCCTTGTTGATCACAAAGCTCGCTTTATCTTTTAAAAGTGTGGGGAGTCTAGGACTGTCGTAAACTACTTACATTATCTTTGAGGGGAAGAAGGCAGTAGAGAAGTCGTAATGTTGCTACTTATTTTGGTTGCTATGTTACAAATATCCAGTTCTTCCAGTGTACCCCCCAGTGCATTCTGGGAAATGGGGCACATTCTCCTTGATTGACAGCTCCCTGTTGTGGAAACACGATGCTGTTGGTCAACGCTCTGGCCCAGTAGTAGACAGCTCCCTTCCCTGAGGGCTGCATCCATTTCATGGGTGGTACCAGGCGGTGGGTTGGGGGGGCTAGAGCGACTCTCGCTGTTCAGTTCACACCTACGTAGAACAGCAACTCCTTACACTCACAAAGCAGCCAAGGGAAAATTCCACATGTTTCTTTGTTCCTGCTCATAATGACTAGACTTGTTTTTACCTTACAGTTTTTTATTGCTAAAACACGTTTTTCAAAACTGTACATTTCTTTCAAAACTGCACACACAAAACCCCAAACATCACACACAAATTGCTAAACCCTGGCATCCCTTTGCAAAACAACTCTGCCATCAAATCTCGTAACATGTTTCATTTGGTAAACACAGCCACATTTTCACATGACACACACATACCATTCATTGAATAAGCACAAGTAGCTTTTGGCTGAACACTACCAAGCATGGAAAGAACACTGAAGAGCAAAACTGAAAACACAAGTAGAGAAATGGAACACACTGAATCTATTACAATCCCCACTTCTCTCATAGACAAACATTAGACATCACACAAATTTGGAGACAAAACATTTTATCTTTAACCTCCCCACTCCCATTCAAGCATAATCATGGGGCATCATGCCTCCAGTCTCTGTCTGGCCAGAGGGCCTTGTCAACATCACAGGCAATGTCCTCCTGGTCCAAACAACAATGGAATTACCGCCTCGAGTGCCTTATGAAGCCCTGACAGGCCTCAAAGGCCACATCTCCACTAGCCTCCTCCATGGCTTGAAGCAGTGGGACCTGGCTCTGGATTCCTTTCGTACACCTTCCACCTCCAGGTTGAGAAAAACTTCTCAAAGGGATTGATTAAGGGGGAATAAGGTGGAAGGTATAAAATGGAAAACCGTGGGTGGTCCTGAAATCACTTGGCTAGCCTTGTGGAAACTTACATTGTCCCAAATGATTGTATCGTTGACCCGCTCTGGGTTATCTACGTCATCAGGTTGAACAAGCACATCATACAGGCCGTTTAGGAATTCCAGTAGCAGGGCTGTGTTGTATGCCCCTAGGTGGGTGTTACGGCCGCCGCCGTTTTGGAGCCCCAGTGGTGTGCAGCACTCCCTGTTTTCCTGTTCAGCAGTGCAGCACCTTGGACAGCTGCCCTTGGGAAACAACTTTCATCCAGGACCATGGACAGTGCCAGGGCAGCAGTCACGGCCAGCTGGGCTGTTTTACCTCATCAGCTGGCCCTTCAAAAGCAGCCAGCTGGAGCTCATCAGGGGAGAGAAATTGTTTGTGGGTTGCAGCAGCAAACTGGTGTTCTCTTCCCTTGTGGTTCTTGGCTCCGTCTAAACCTTTTGGCAGTTTAGTGCTTACTTCTAGAGAGAGAGAGAGTAGGTAGGATTTTGGTGATTGGACAAGTTGAGTTAGTTGGTAATTTTAGTGTGGTTCGTCTTTCAGACCTACCTTGGTAAATTTCCAGTTGGGGGTTTTGCCATTGTGGATTTTCAGTCTCCTTTTAATAAAGAAGAGCAATTAGAGGTTTTGGACAATTTCAGTTACTTTGGTAATTTTAGTTTGGTTCGTCTCTCAGACAAACCTTGGATAATTACCCAGAGGTTTTTTTTTCTCCCCTTTCTTGATTTCCAGTCCCCTTTTAACAAAGGAGAGTAATTTTAGGATTTATGGTGTTTGGACAACTTCAGTTAACTTGGTAATCTTAGTTTGGTTTTTACCTTGGTTAATTTCTAGGTGAGGGGTTTTGCCCCCTCCTTTTGGAATTTCCAGCCCCTTTTACAGTTTCTCAAATGCTAAAACACATTTCAAATGTTTCCTCCATGTTCCCCAATGTTTAAACACACCCTTTTCTAAAACTACATAAACACCACACCTTCTCATTTCAAAACTCAAACGTTCACACCAAAAGAGCAGCTTGAAGCTTTCAAAAATGTAAACACTAAGCACATTACACACTACAGCAAAACAATTGAAAAAAATGCTGAATTTGTGAGAAGGTTCTTTGTTTCGTAACTGCCAATTTGCCCATTTTTTTAGAAGCTTTACAGTTACGGATCTTCTTAGATCTCTGCAGAGGATTAGGCATTTAGATTTGTGAGTTTCATAAGAAGAGTATAAATCTATAGAAACTTCTGCATGTACACTATAACACAACTCAATGCAAATACAGAATCTATTGCACACAACAGTACTCTTGAAAACATGAGCAGGGTGTGAATTTTTTTTATTTACTTTATTCACAACACACACACCACAATCACTGTGCGGCATCATGTCGCTGAGCTGCATCGGGCCACAATACCTCATCCACATCGCAGGCTATATTGTCTCTTGCCAGGCACCGCGGGAAAAAACTCCCTGGAATGACGAATCCATCCTTGTAAGGCCTCCACTGGGATGTCATCACGGGCCAGCTCCATTGCCCTTAGGAGGTTCTCTTTAGTGTATGGTTGTCTGTCATAAACCTTCCATCTCCACGATGAGAACTCCTCTATAGGGTTCAGGAAAGGGGAGTAGGGTGGCAGATGTTTGAAAAGTGGTTACTGTTGGTGGTGAACCACTCTGAATTGGTTTGTTCTGTGGAAGCGGACATTGTCCCAAATGATCACATAAATGTGATGTGTGGGCCCAGGATGGTGTTGTTGGTGGTCCAGGAGGATGTCTTTTAGCTCCTCTAGGAAGGTGAGGAGATGTTGGGTGTTGTAAGACCCAAGGGCAGCATGCCGGTTGACAAGCCCCTCCAAACCCATGGCCGCAAAAAGAGTAGTATTACCCCCTGTTGGCCAGGAACCTCAGTGATGGCTCTTTGGCCATTGATGTAACGGCCTCTTTGCCTTCGTTTCTGCAGGTTGAAGCCAGCCTCATCCAGGAAGAGGTATTCATGAGGTCTAACCATCACATCCAACTGTAATATCCTCTGTGAAAATGTGAAAGTGCACAGGTGTTCAGAACAACAGTCAATCAGGTAGCACAGTATTGTCCAAAACTAATGTAGGCCACTGAGCAACACAGTATATCCACTAACTGTACTGTGAACATGGATGTATACTTACTTGCACATACTCGTAACGTAGGTCTTTGTGTCACGCAGAGTTGCACTCAAAGGGAACCCTATAGACCTTTTTCATCCGCATCTTTTGGCGCCGGAGAACCCGGTCTATTGTGGCCAAGATGACATCATCAATGCTCTCAAAGTTGACATTATCGGCAATGACTTTGTCTCTGATCTCCCGGAGTCTGATGAGGTCATTCTCACGAACCATATCCACAATGATGGCTTCATGTGCCGCTGTAAATACGGCAACCCTCCCATCTCTATGTGGCATTCTTTCAACTCTAAAGAAAGAAACGTGTGTTGTCAATTGACATGTTTTACAATACGTAACAACTAATTTGAAACCAATATACTACTTTCACATGCTTATAAAACTGTATTGTGACAAGGAAAGCAATAGAGTACAATACATGTTGTGTTGTCTGAATGCCCTGATAATGGTGGCCACGGCGAACCTACTCAGGTTTGGATGGACTCTTAGTCCTGCTTCAGCCATTGTCATGCCATGGACAATGACATGGTCAATGACTGTTGCTCGCATCTCTTCCATAATGATGGTGCGAGGTTGTCTTGTTCTCCCTCCTGGACCTTCTCCTTTCCCTTGTTGGCCTCCTCCTCCTCCTCGTCCTCCTCTGATTTGAATTCCTCTTCCTCGTTGGCCTGCTCCTCTTCTTCTATGGCCAGCTCTTCTCCCTCCTCTGACTCGAATTCGTCTTCCCCTGACTCTGCCTACATCCATTGTGTTTGTTTGGAATCTTCAGCAAACTGTACACTCTGAACTTGCTTTTATACATGTGGTCACAACATTAGCAACAAGTGTCTTCAATTTTGAGTCGTTGTATGTAATGAATGACGACAGGTGAGTTCATTGTGTTCAATTAGTGCTGACTGTGGCAAGCATTTGGCATCACATGAGCTTTCATTTGAGAATATGAGCAAAGTTCTTTTGCAACTTGTGTTTTAGCAAGGAAAAATGTGTTTAGATTTATGAGAATGGAGGATTGTGTTTTGTGAATTGTGTCTTCGTGTGAAATGCGTTTATGATGTTGGAAAATGATGGCTAAAATTTAGTAAATGTGTTTAGACAACTGGTCATTTGTTTTCGAGGATTGGCTTTGTGTTTTAGCATTTGAGAAAAACTGTAATACAAATTAGCTGGGACTGTTTTTATATAAGGAGAAACTAACTTAGTTTGTTGAGAGAAGTTAAAACTTAAATGTTATCCACAGTTATCTTTGCTCCTTTTTCCATCCATCAGTTTAGACAAATGTCAGCACAAACCTCATTACTGCTCACTGATGAGGCGCCACAGGAAGGTAAAGATCTTGCATGGAGAAGCATTGCTTCTTGTTCTTTCTTTTGTATTGTTGTGGTGCAGGATGTGAACTCTGCCTGAAAGATGAATCAGAAGATTCCGCTGTTTATTAAATTATAATTTAACATGAAACTTTTGGTGCCACTTTCATTCCAGCTTCTTCTGGCAGCATGAGATTTCAGCTGTTTTTCACAAAAAATGTTTTACTTAAAGAGCCACATCAGTCACGAGTACACAAGGAAGACCAGCTGCAGTAATTACAATAATGCAGAAACGTGTTAATAATTTTTAATTTGCTCCCATCTAGTTTACACAAACTTGGGTTAAGGCAATGAAAGACATTTAATTGTCTTCTACCTCCTTGTTCACACCTCATTCTGCTCTAAGCTACGACATCCAATTTCCACCCTGATGATTATTATGTAGTGGTTCCTAATGGAATAATGGTGGAAGAAACAGAAAGGAGAGTGGTAATTAGGAAGCAGTGGGTCATCCTGTTTGCCCAGAGGAGGATTCAGAGGGAATTATCTGGTCCACAGATGAGGAGAGAGGAAAAAAGAGGTGGGAGACAGAACACGATTTAAATCTGGTTGGCAATAAAAGAAGCTAAAGAGACGCTGATGCAAAAGCAGGATGAAGAGAAAAATTAGAACTAGTTCTTATTGAAATGATGGAAAGTGATTTGTGGTACACAAGTCTGTTCAGTAAGCTTCCTTCTGTTGTCAAACTCAGAGAGAAGAGGAGAAGAGAAGAGAAGAAACAATGACAATTAAAGTCTCTCTCTCTCTCTCTCTCTCTCTCTCTCTCTCTCTCTCTCTCTCTCTCTCTCTCTCTCTCTCTCTCTTCTCTCTCTCTCTCTAACCAATAATTCCATAAAGAGAATTAGTCCACCCACTCTGCTACCTTCAGTGCTGTATTCTCATTCCTCTGCACAGCTGATTATGCAAATGATTATAATAAAAAGAAACTGATAGATTTATCTCTGCAGCCCCACATAGAAAATAGCGCTATATGCTGATGATACTCTCTTATTCGTTCAAAGTGGTCTGGATGGAGGGTCAACCTTCCTCATGAACTTTCATCTCAGGTGTTCAGGAAAATTGCCACAAAGACAGACCCAGGTAAGATATTAGCCAGAAAAAAAAGACCCAGATAAAAATGTAGATTTGTCGTGATTAGATGAATCCTGTGTTGGAATGTTTTTGTTTCCCAACAGGACAGTGAATGACAGCTTATCACGTTCCTTAGAGGAAATAAAAAGGAAAAGATGAAACTGGCCTCTATTGTTCACAGCTGACTCCTTCAGTTGGTAGCTGTGAATATTGCAATGAATAATGCAAAAATTCAACAGATTTAAAAGCTGCAAAAATGGAGCAATTTACATTGTAGAAGCAACTAAAAGTTGCACATAATGAATAACGTTGCTGAGTATGCTACAAACTCTGCATTCATTTCAGCTTGATGTGACAGGATTTATTCTGGCGTGTTGGGACCTGTGTCAAGATTTTCTAACCTGGTTTCTATGACTATGGAGCTGCAGAGGCCTATCAGAAAAGGATCTCCATTGTCCTTGAGGTGTGGTGGAGAGAATTTTCTGGATAATCTCTTTTGGTCAACAGTTTTTACAACACCTTTTTTCCTCACCAAATTTTACAAATGACCTGTCTTCAGCCAGTTTTGAGTCTTAAGGTCAGCTGGCTGCAGAACTGATCCCAAATAAAATAACAGACATTTGGGTATTTTTATATCCTAAAATGAACCACACAGGAGAAAAGGGTCAGTAGGTTTTATATGCTGCGAGAGGCAGCAGAGAGCAACCGGCCAAGAGCCTGCAAAGGCCCATGTCCGATCAACTCTGGCCTCCACCCTGCACCACAGCTGGTTTTATTAAACCACAGGGAAAAAAGGACAAAGAACAATCCGTCACTGTCTACACTTAGCCAATTACAGTGTTGCTTTTAGGCTAAGGCGGGACATTCCAAAAAGAAAGTCTTAATTTATGACTGACAGCCAGAAACTCAGTAACCATGGATACCTGTTAGGCAGGCTACTCCCCAACTCCCATACAGACAAACAGGCCACATACCAGAGCCAAGGAGAAGAGGGGTGGGTGGGTGGGTGGGGGGGGGGGGGTCCACAAAAATAAACTATAATGAACAAGAATCTGCTTCTAGACCTGCAGAAAGAGACAAGAAAAAAAGCAACAAAAAATATATAAGGGACACAACAACAATACAACAAGATCAAGCTATCACTGTGTCAACTTGATGAAGAAATATATAATCAACATTGTTTAACTTAACAATCACACGATAATAAATCACGGTGCATTAAGTGCCCACCACAGCCTTAAGACCTGTGTTGAACATGTCCAAGTCCATACTTATGAGAGCACCATGTGAGCACCTGTGTGTGTACACGTGCTTGTTTATGTAAGGTTTCTCTATAGGAGCATCCAATAGAGAGTGTGAGGGGCCACAGATCTGCCCCCTAAAGATGCGCAGGAGACAGAGGGAGCTCCAAGTCCCAGAGATCCAGGAGTTGCCCCAGAGCACAGGAACCCCAGGGTGACTATGACCAGAAAAGCCCCGCTCCCCTCGAGAGGCGCAGAGGATCGCCCCAGGGGGCCACAACCAGCAGCTGGCAGAGTCCTGGGAGATATCGGCGGCAAGCCCCCAGGCCCGCCCGCAGCTTCCCACCCCTAGCCGGCCGAGCCCGGGACCCAATGACCCGGGACCCAGGAGCGACCACCCCCGCCAGGGACCCAGCAGAGCCCAGGGACCCACACCCCACCAGGCATCTACCGGGATTGGTAAGGTAGATGACAAAAATCTTAAAATCCCTGACCCGGGAGCCACGACCCAGGCAGACCAAGGCACCACACCCCACACCAGGTGTGGCAGGGAGAGGGGAAATGAAGATCTATATCATCAAAAGAAGTCCCAGGAGAAGAGAGGAGTCAAAGGACCCACCTGGCATATACAGTCATACACAAACACAGTCACACACTCCCTCCCTCATGCTCACACATACACAAACAACCAACGACTTAAAAAAATGCACGCCGGACACCCACTCATGCTCCCCATACACACCCTATTCACTCTGGTCCAGGTACTGCTGCACATGAGGTACAACCACTACTGGTTCAAAGAGTTCGACCCTTTCTGTTGGGGTGCTGATGAGCAGGCTGCCCCGCCCAACGATGAGCACAGCAATTCACCACCCCAGACCCCAACCAGACGGCCGGATCTCCCTCCTAGGCTCCAGCCCCTGGAAGCCAAGCGACAACAGGTGCGCTAAGACCCCTAGTCTCCCTCCGCCTGCTCCAATATGTTGTTAGTGAATGTTGATGAGGTGTATTCCATAGCTGTGGTGAGCAGGCAGTGCGGGAATCGTCTGGCCTATGCCAGCTGATGCCACCACACCACCCCACTTGCACCCACAGCCCTCAGTGTCTAAGTGCAGTTTAACATTGGGAGTGGGCACCAGCACTTGGGATGAGGCTGAGAAATCCCCCTGCCAAATGCCGTTGGATGTGCTCAATCCCAAGGCCCTAAGTGTGTGTTTGCGTGAAAAGTCGTTGGTGGAAGTGTTTAAGGTGCAGATAAAATTGGGGGGCAGTTGCCACAGGAATGCAGAAATGGGGTCCATACCCGCACTCCCTGACTTGTCCACCCCCAAGGTAATTTGCTCATTAACTCTTCTTCTGTGGATGCCTCTAAAGACTTAATGATTTCCTCTAACTCCTGAATACGTTTGTTTTCTGTTTTTTTTCTTCTTTTGTGATGAGAAAGAGATTATTTTACCTCTCATCACTGCCTTCCCTGCCTCCCAGAAAACAGATGCTGTTTTCCAGGCAGGTCATCATGTTCTAAATATAAAGCCCACTCCTTTAAAAAATCAATAAAACCTTCGTCTTTAAGCAGTGATGTATTAAACCTCCAGTTTTTGCTTGGTGGGATTGTCTTCTTGTTTACCAGAGTTAAAGAAACTGGAGCATGGTTGCTGACAACTATGGGGTGCATCTCAGTGTCTGAAATGTCAGCCAACAATGAGCTGCTGACTAGAAAATAATCCAAACTTGAATGAGAGTGATGGATGTGTGAAAAAAGTATATTCTCTATGGTTAGGATGAAGAGATCCCCATGCATCACAAAGCCCATAATTACTCATGTACCGTTTAACTATATTAGTGGATTGCCTATTGCGCTCAGTCCCAGCTGTTCTGAGCCTGTCTGTTAAAGAGTTCATTCAAAAATTAAAATCACCTCCAAGTATAAGTGGACAGTCCAAGTGTTCGGAGAGTACAGAGAAAAAATTATGAAAGAATGAAGGGTCATCAGTATTTGGACAGTATATGCTGACAATACATAAGCTTTGGTTCTGTACAGATATTAACATTATAAATCTACCCTCTGGATCAGAGACTGTGTCCAATACAGTGAAATTGACATTTTCGTGTATTAAAATAGCTACACCTCTTTGCCTAGAGTTATAGCAGGCAGAGAACATGCTGGGAAACTTCATCTGCGGATGTGCCAGATCTATGAGTCTCTTGTAATAATATTACGTCTGCTTGCACTCTCTTTAGCTGATCAAAAATCTTTCTTCTTTTCTCTATGGAGCCAGCTCCATGTACATTCCATGAGACAAACTGTAGTACGCCCATAGATGTGTGTGTGAGTAGCTAAAATATGACGCCTTCATGTGAATACGATGGGATAAGTAACTAAATTTATAAAATAGTATGTTAATAAATAACAGAAAGGTAAATAATAATAATAATAATAATAATAATAATAATAATAATAATAATAATAATAATAATAATAATAATAATAATAATAATAATAATAATAATAATAATAATAATAATGAAGATCCAACAGTGTTTGTGGTTGTATTATTTGATGCATAAATTATGATATTGTGCTGTGTATTTAATATATATAATTTGTGTGTGGTGTGTGTGTGTGTGTGTGTGTGTGTGTGTGTGTGTGTGTGTGTACGTGTGTGCTGAGTCTGACGTAGTGTTGGAAAGTTGTGTGGTTGTGCCATACAGGTGTAAAGGTACAGAAGCAGGTAAAGAGAGGAAAGGAAAATACAGATACAGGTTCAAAAAGAAGAAATAACTAAAAAGAAAAGGTGATAGGGGTGTGAGGTGGTGATGAACAGGTGATATCATCTGGAAAACGGATTTAGCAGCTGTTTAATCCTGACATGATCAAACCCAGTGAATCCTGATAAGAAAAATAAATGTCTTACCTGATGTTGGGCTAATACAGCCAGTCTGTCACTCCTCGCTCCTTGTAAAGCTTATTGTCCACGTAAAGCTTATCCACCGAGATGACAGCCCTCTTCTCATCTTGGATAAACTTTTTGCACAGCGGAAAGAGGACTTGGCGCCGATCCAGGATTTCCTTAGGGAACTGGTCATTTACGCTGAAGTCTTTCCCTTTGAGCTCTCTTCTGTGACTTTTAACAAGATCCTTCTGCTTAAAATGTTCAAATTTAGCCACGATGGGACGAGGTTTTCTGCTGTCCCCTCTTTAAGCTCCAAGGCGATGTACCCGGTGAAAGGTGATGTTTTTTACCGTTTCTTTAGGGTATCTTCATTTGGGTCTGGAGAAAGTTTTTTATTGTTTGCTCGCAGTTCTCCGCCCCTCCCGTCTGCTCTGGCAGGCCTGCGAACACCAAATTATCCCTCATGCTATGGGCCTAAAGGTCCAAAACCGTTTCCTTCAGAATCTTGTTGTCCAGGGTGATCCGCGTCATTCCCTCTTCCAGGGAAGAAACGGACTCCCTCAGAGACGCGTTCTCAGCAGCGAGACGCTCCACCTGCTCCTGGCTGAACTCCAGAGACTGACGGAGGTTCTGAAACTCCTGGTGTAGAACATCAAGCAGATGAAGACGCCCCTAAAATCCCAGAAGCCGTTTATCTATAGAATCTAATAATTCTAATATGTCCTTACGGGGAGATGAGGCCTCAGGCGAGTCCTGAGGACGGCTCCTCTTGGTCCCAGGTGTTTCGGGCTCAGCTGCTGATTTCTTCGAACCCATAACGAAAAACTCAAAAACTCTGTCAATGTAGTTTTGTAAACTTTCTAAATTTTCTTCACTTACCTCCAGGTTCAGTGAGTTATAATTACCAGAGTATTTTTGAGTTGTCAGTAGATAAATTAGGCAAAAATGTGTCTTAAGTGTGGATGTTTGTTAACGAGCTGCCATCTGCTTCAAACGCTGCAGTGTATCCGGTGCTCGGCCGTCAGCGTCAGCGCATGCTCACCTCCCAGCGCATCCACATGCTCATTAAATAATGAATAAATAATGATAAATAATAAATAATAAAAATATTCACAACATAAGAATTTCAATTTTGAATCATGACTTAATTTTTCTGATTTTCTGACTGTTTATGTTATTCAAAAGTTCGAGTTTTTGAGTTTTAATACTTTCAAATTAATGATTTATAGAAGTCAAGAATCACATTTGTCTAATCTTTACATTACAGGTTTTTGATTGCTAAACCACGTTTTTCAAAACTGTACATTTCTTTCAAAACTGCACACACAAAACCCCAAACACAACACACAAAATCTTAAACCGTGGCTTCCCTTTGCAACAAAACCCTGCCATCACATATCGTAACATGTTCCCAAAATGGAACATGTATTTTCATTTGGTAAACACTGCCACATTTTCACATGACACACACATACCATTCATTGCTTAAGCACAAGTAGCCTTTGGGTGAACACTACCAAGCATGGAAAGAACACTGAAGAGCAAAACTGAAAACACAATTGTCTAAATAGAACACAATGAATTGCACACTGAATGTATGACAGTGCCCACTTTTCTCTGAGACAAACATTAGACATCACACAAATTTTGAGACAAAACATTTTATTTTTGCAGTTAACCCCCGCCCCCACCTACAAATTTTGGGACAAACATTTTATTTTTACAGCCCCCCCCCCATTCAAGCATAATCATGGGACATCATGCCTCCAGTCTTTGTCTGGCCAGAGGACCTCATCAACATCACAGGCGATGTCCTCCTGGTCCAAACAGCGCTGGAAGTAACGACCCGATTGCCTCATGAAGCCTTGACAGGCCTCAAAGGCCACATCTCTACAAGCCTCCTCCATGGCTTGAAGCAGTGGGACCTGGCTCTGTGGATTCCTTTCATACACCCTCCAGGCTGAGAAAAACTCCTCAATGGGATTGAGGAAGGGGGAATAAGGTGGAAGGTATAAATTGGAAAACCGTGGGTGGTCCTGAAACCACTCATACACCTGGGTAGCCTTATGGAAACTTACTTTTATGCTGCAGTCCCTGATTGCAAATTGCTCGCCAGACCCGAAAGTTTAGAGATTTGAATATTTGTGTGTTGTTGATTGAATATTTGAGAATTTATGTGAGAAGTGTGTGTAAACCTGAAAATTGTGTGCTGTGTTTTGACAGCAAGGTAATGTGAAATTGACATCAGAGTGTAAAGGAGGAAAATCAGAGTTCTAATATGATAAGGGAATCTTAAGTAGTGATAAATAGAGTCAAGCGATTTGGAACAGAATTAGAGGTTGTGAAAATTGTGCCTCATTTTTGCTTTTTGAGTTTTAGCAATCGAAAAAAACTGTAATACAAGATGAACAGTCTGATTGCAAACTAATTAGTTTTTGCTCTGCAGTTTTCTGTGTAAAAAATGAACATGTGGGTGTAGAGAATGGATGGATAGATGCAGAAATATGAAAGCAATAAATAAACACAACAGTATCAGACAGATGGGCAGGTTTCGGTTAGTTCAGGGGACTGAAACCAAAGATTTGCATTCTTATTAACTTTTGGAGTCACAAGAATTCAACAGGCCTCCACAACAAACTGACACAAAATACTTGAGTGGATTTGACATAAAGTGAGCTAAAAGAGGGAGGTAGTAGCTAATACTAATAGTAATGTCCATCATACAAATAAGAGACAGTACTTCGGCTGCTGCTGCGGATCTGCTGTTGCCGGGGCGGATGGCTCCCCTGATGGTGTTTCCTTATCCTTATCTTAGCTGGTCTGGCTCATCTGATCTCAGTCAATCGTGTTTTTTACCATGGGGAAGGGGCATGTATGTATGTGTGTGTGCGCGCGTGTGTGTGTGTGTGTGTGTGTGTGTGTGTGTGTGTGTGTGCGTGTGTGCCGGAGGATGAGTGTTGTGAAGGGGTTTTTATTGTCAGACTATTTTTAAAATTCTGGGGATGGGAGGGAATGTGGGTATGCGGGGCCTTTTTGATTTGTTAAGCACTTTGAGTTGCATGTATTGTAGGATAAAGTGCTATATAAATAAAAGTTGATTGATTAATGGGTTGAATAATCTTCATTTAAAATCATGACAGTGAGCATGGACGTCACTAGGATTGAGAGATGGGGGGGGGGGGGGGGGGGCAGGAGCTTGACCTTGAACATTTTTTGTCACACCCTGCAAAAACTCGTCAAGTAATTCATTATCTGAAGAACATTTAACAAAGCCTATTATTTTATCACTTTCGTTTCCTTTCTTACCTTTGTGCATTTTCTCTCTTCTTTATATATATATGTATATATATATATATATATATATATATATATATATACATATATATATATATATATATATATATATATATATATATATATATATACATATATATATATAAACAATCAGTTCATTAGTGGGGTCTATGTTGAAGACAGATTTTATATAAGTCCATTAAAAATTAGATATGTTACATTTCCAAAAAAAGCTATTCATTTCAGTCTACTGCACTTGACAGGGGGAAATGTTGTGATCATTTGTTTAATTTGTTTAATTACAACTTGCTTGATTATAAATGTTACTGAAATATGACAATAAAGGACAAATTAATAATTGTCAAACTTTTATTCTGCCAAATGAGTGTGCAGTTGACAGTTTTAATATATGAATAACACCGATATGATATGGAATAAAGGAGTAAGTAATTAACAATTACAAGACAAAATAACAGTATATATAAAATATCCAGCAAGTAGCATAACTTATAAAATAGAAAGTCAACTATACATATACAACTTGACATAAGGTTGCAGGTCAGATGATAATTATAGTTTTTTTTTTCTCAAGGTCTCTTACCTGTTCACTCCTAAATAGAAAACTGTTCAATTTTGCTTGGGAAATTTGTGCTCAGGTAAATACTCATAACAGTGCACTCGCCCCTGTTTTCTCTGTAGATCACTGACCTTGACCATGCAGATCCCCTCAGCATCAACGACCTGGTCTCTCTCCTGTTACTCACTCACTCTCTTAAAAAATCTTCGTATATCCATCTAGCCAACACATTGAAAAACATTTTCAATTTCTAATGCCAAAACAAATGCTACTATGCCATTTAGTTTTCACTCACAGTAACTGAAACAGCTATTGATGGACAAATGGGACAGAATATGGACAACTGTTAGCCTAATATAGCCTATGTTTGGTTGCTCATCATGATGGCATTTTCCATAACGTCACATTTAGCTGCCAAAATTTATGTTAAAGTTAGATGAGTACAATATCTCCTTTCTTTACCATAGGTAAACATAGGAAATCTTAAGCAACTGACAACCCACATGGAAAGAATTCATATAAACATATAGGTTTTAATATATATTTGATATAGCTTTTGAATATATGTGACATATATAAAACTGGATGTTTTCTATTTTATAGTTACAAATATGTACGTACCTATGATATAATATATATATATATATATTATAGAAAAATATATAACATAGAAAAACGGTCAATAACAAAGATATTCGGCCATATTCTGATTCAGGTTTTTAGTGTGGAGTGATTTTTGTGCCACCAACTGGAGCGTTCAGTGATCAATCTGCAAGAGCACAACCTGCTCTGCAGTTGTGTGCATCCCTCTCTCTGCATGCTCAACTCCGTCGCTGCCTGCACAGATCTCCCTGTTGTTGCTCAACTTGCAATTTACAAAGCAATGTAGCCTCTCCGTCAGCCAATCAGACAGCTCTCCATTATGCAATCAAAGCATGTCCAGGAAATACTGCCAGGAAAATTGCACTTTTTTCAGATAAAGAGGACTTCATATAATTATATTTAATTAGATTGATTAACCCTCCTCTGTTCCTGGGACATTTCCACCGTTCACTTCTTTTTACACATCAAGGGATCATTTAAGTCTGACCAAACAGAGAACAAACACTTTATATATTGAAATTAAAAGTCCTCTTTAACTGAAAAGAGTGCAATTTAACAGTTTTAGGAATGAGCAATGTGACTTTTCTGGAAGTCAAAATATGGTCACCCTAATCATGACATGAATTACAACAAAGTATTTTGCAGGCAGTGGATGGTGACTGGTAGCTAACCAGCAGCAGAAAGCAGTTTAATAAGCTGTTAAATGGGTGTTTTTCTGTAAAGCAGTATTTCCTGGACATGCTTTAATTGGATAAAAGAGAGCTGTCCGTGACTGACTTTTGGAGAGGCTTCTTGTTGAGGAGAGCAGGGAGAGATTTGCATGCGCAGAGACAGAGTTGAGCCCACAGAGAGGGCTGCAGCTGCTGCACACAAGCGCAGAGCAGGTTCTGCTCGTTCAGACTCAAGTTGGTGGCACTAAATCACTCAATGAACTGGATGGCTCGTTAATCATGTGACTTCAGGGGAGTTTTCTGATCATTTTACTTAACATCAAAGCTTTTCATTATGGTTTGTGGCATGTAAACATGCTAGCGGAGTTAGCGTTAGCATGTCAGTGCGGTAGCAATTTCCTCTCTCTGAAGTCTTAACTATAACCTTGAAATGTTAACGGTGTGCTGCTGTTGCTGTCTTACCCTAATGTGATGTTGAGTGACTTACATGAGTGCTGAGCAGGGTTTGCTCATCGATATATAGGTTTTGCTGTATCGCCCCTTCCCCCCGACTTGTCAGCATAGCTGTTGGGGTTGAGAAAGTGGAGGAAGTCCTTTCTTGATACTTCCTGTGTGCGATGGCGTAGTTCTATATTCATTAATTATTATTTCTGTTTCAGACTAAAAAAACTCCTGTACCAGCTACACGTGTTGTGATTGTGTTGAGCATGTAAGTGTGAACAAATTAAAAAAATGTTAACTGAAAAAAGCCCCCCTCCCCCCAAAACGGACCTAACGACGTCAGCGACAGTGAGCAATATGCAATCACATTGAAGGTTGCTAGAAATTTAATTAATCTTTTACCGCAGTTAATCCATAATTTCAGTGTTTTTTCTGTCCAATGATGTAATCAAAGAAAATTCCACGACTAAATAATGGAGCAAAGCAGATCAACAGGACCTGTTTGTCTACCTTCCCAGTCAGACTGAGTGGTGTTTTTCTCAAACCCACAGAAAAAAAAACCAAACATTTAAAAACACATTTATTTATTTATTTATTTATCTATTTATTTATTATTTACCGTGTCCTGTCTGGCTGTGAAGCAAGCAGAATTGATGTCTGAATGCTGGTAACAAGCCTTACAGATTTACTCTCAGGTGGAGCATTAAAGCGTCTGCTTCTAACGGCAGGCCTGATACTTAAAACTTTATTGTTACTGTTTTTGAATGCTTTTTAATTCCGACCAGACACGGAGACAGAGGTGAAAGAGAAACAAAAAGAAAAGGTGGGGAGAGAGAGAGGGGGGGGGGGGGGGGGGGGGTCCAGAAAAATAAACAATAATGAACAAGAGTCTGCTTCTAGAATTGCAGAAAAAGACAAGAAAAAGCAAAAGGGCAAAAAAATGGGACACAACAATAATACAACAAGATCAAGCTATCACTGCGTCAACTTGATGAAGAAATATATACTCAACATTGCTTAACTGAAGAATCACGATAATAAATCACAGTGCATTAAGTGCCCACCATAGTCTTAAGACATGTGTTGAACGTGCCCAAGCCCATACTTTTGAGAGCACCATGTGAGCACCTGTGTGTGTACACGCGCTTGTTTATGTAAGGTTTCTCTATAGGAGCGTCCAACAGAGAGTGTGAGGGACCACAGATCCGCCCCCCAAAGATGCGCAGGAGACGGGGGAGCTCCAAGTCTCAGAGATCCAGGCTCTGCCCCAGAACACAGGAACCCCAAGGAGACTGCAACCAGAAAGGCCCCCGCCCCCCTCGAGAGGCAGAGAGGATCGCCCCGGGGGGCCACAACCAGCAGCCGGCAGAGTCCCGGGAGACACCAGCGGCAAGCCCTCAGGCCCGCCCGCAGCCTCCCACCCCCCAGCCAGCCGAGCCCGGGACCCAGCGACCTGGGACCCAGGGCGACCACCCCCGCTGGGGACCCAGCAGAGCCCAGGGACCCAGACCCCACCAGGCAGCCACCGGGATCTATCAGGCAGATGCCAAAATCTCAAACCCCCAGACCCAGTTGCCACAAACACCCAGGCAGACCAAGGCACAACCCCTCACACCAGGTGTGGCAGGGGGAGGGGGGACGAAGATCTATATCATCAAAAGAAGTTCCAGGAGAGGGGAGGAGTCAAAGGCCCCACCTGACATATACAGTCATACACAAACACAGTCACACACTCCCTCCCTCATGCTCACACATGCACATACAACCAAAGACTTACAAAAATGCACGCCGGACACCCACTCATGCTCCCCATACACACCCTATTCACTCTGGTCCCGGTACTGCTGCACATGAGGTACAACCATCACCGGTAACCAGAGTTTGACCCTTTCTGCTGTGGTACTGATGAGCAGGCTCCTCCGCCCAACGCTGAGCACATTTAAGCACGATGATGAGGGGAAAATAAAGGGAAGTTTTCCAAACACCCGATACATGAAAATTGACTGAAAGAAGGTTGGAATTATAGGAAAAATGTTAGACCTAGAAATACAGGTGCACACATACATGTGCATGTGCGTGTGTGCAAACATGACTCAAATGTTCCAGACTCCTGTGTTCATTTCATGATTCAGTTAAAATGTCAGAGCCCTGTTTCTTTACCTCATTTACGTGTTTTAGTCATATTCTCCAGTCACCCTATCTAATGTGTCTCCGTCTGTTTCAGTGGAAGCAGCATCAGCTGAAAAAGCAGAGAAAGAAACAGACATTCAGTCAATTTTCAGTGCACAAAGAAGCCTGGAGAAGTAGAATATCCCTGGTGATATCAAAGGCAGTTTGACAAAGTCTTCATAAGGAAGGAGTGGAGTTCTGATGAAAGTGTTTCATAATGGTGTCATTTGGAGAAAGTAACACTGAGAGCAGAAGTGGGCTGAGGAAGACAGGCACAGTCGCAGAGGATCAGAGTTGTGGGTTCGTTTGGTCCTTCAACTCTATGAATTATGCAGATCTTTCACATGAAGGCAGCAGTTTTGTGATGTGGTGAACAGTGGCTGAGACGGTTTATGGATCAGATAAACACCGTAGATCTAGTAATAATGAAACAAGCAGGGGGTTATGTGTACTGTTCTTCCTCTTAAAGAGTTTGGAGTTAGACTTTTTGGTTTTTCATGGACCTTGTTCATCGGTTCTGTTTTGGTTTTTATGCGCTTGTCCAATGACTGGAAGATTAATGAACAACTCAAACGGATGATTTTAGATGGTCACTAATTGTGAACACCAAGAATGTCCCTGTTTAAGTGTTTTCACTGACGCCTCTTTTTTTTTTTTGCTCAGAGAAGTTTACTAATTAATCCGCTCTCTGTGACGCCAGAAAACAGGTGAAAGTAAATGTTTTAGTACCTGAACAAATAAGAACAAAACTAAATATTCAAGGTAAAGATGAAAATGAGTCTGACAAAACCTTGACTGCTGTGTTGCCGGGCTGTTGCAAAGAAACTTTCAATGTCTTTTGGAGGACAACAATTAGACAAGATGCTCCCTATTTGACAATAATCACCTCAAGAGAATGTAGGAATTAACTGCATTCAGTCATGGGGAAAAAACCCAACTAATTTCAAGCTGAGGGTTTTATCAGGAAATAATAACAATGAAATGGTCTTTTTGGGTTTTAAGATTATTCAAATATAACCTCAAGTGGTCAGCCTAAAGAGGGGTAGCCGTAGTTCAGAGGCTACTGGGTTCGTTCCAGCTTTCCCCAGCAGATGCACAACCCAGCACTCCTTGGGAACTTTCTGGTTAAACAAAGGTCCAAAAACACACAACTGGTGTCATTATTTATTAAAAATAAACAAAGCCAAAATGGAAAAGCTGTGTGTGAAAAAGTAAGTTTGCCCCATGATACAGAATCATCTTTAGCACCAATAACATGAAGTTGTTTGTTTTCTGTTGTTGGTCAAACTCACATAGCATCATGTATGTCCAGTTGTGCGTCGCTCAAATAGGTTAGGACTCATAGTGACAAGTTATAGTCATTAAGTACTTACTAATGACCCAAAAACACACGAATGCACACATCTATTATTTATTTTTACGTAATAAAGTTGTTTCATGGAAGTCTAAAGAACACAAATCTGACTTTTTTAGATCAGACCCAGGTCACTGATGTGGTCTTATTCAGGTCTGATGTGTGTCACAGTGAGCTCAGTCTGAATTATCATGCTACAACTGAAACAACTTTTATGGGACTGAAATGGGACAGATGCCATAATTTTATCTTCAGGGCAATTTGGAAAGGTCAAGATCATACGTGAGGTGTAGCCTTCACATACCTCCATAAACACAGACACTAACTTCAGCGTTGTAACACTGTAGTGTGGTGGTCATTGTGTTTAAATTGTATTATAAATAACCACACTGAAAACATCTGATTACAGTGTAAAACAACATAAGTAAGCATAAAGGTCTTATTCATGCATGCTGAACCTCAACTTTTGTTCAGCCGCCATCGTCTGCACTGGCATTCATGGCCCTGCTCACTTGTGACCACAGATGGCTGTTTATTTTTTGTAGTCAGGAGAGAGCAAAGCATGTCATGACTAGTAGAAGCTAACTGTTAGCATTAGCAACTCCCGAACACGGTTGAACATGTTGTGGCTTGTGTTATTTGTGGATTTATTCTGTTAAATTCAGAGTATAATTTAAGATCTTCCTTTTCACATACAAAGCTCTTAATGATCAAGCTTCATCTTACATCAGTGGCCTGATTGTTCCATATGTTCCTAACCGAGCACTTTGCTCTCAGACTGCAGGTTTACTGGTGGTTCCCAGAATGTCTAAAAATAGAATGGGAGGCAGATCTTTTAGCAATCAGGCTCCTCTCTTGTGGAACCAAATCCCAGCTTTAAGCCGTGAGGCAGACACTTTGTCTACTTTTAAGACTAGGCTTAAAACATTTTTATTTGATAGGGCCTATGGTTAAAATCTGATGTTAGCCCAGATCTGGACAAGTGGGGGAGTAGAGGGAGGTGGAGTGTACAGTCGGTAAAGACGGCTCTCCCTTGCCCTGCCTCCAACATGCCTCCATCTAAAAGGCTAGGTTACCCAGAGTTATCTCTGTAGTTATGCTGCTATAGGCTTAGACTGCTGGTGGACACACTGACCACTTTCCACACTCGACTACTTTCTTCTACAATTTGCTCTTTAACTGTATTATTTCCTGTTATTTCAGCTGTTAACTTTATTTTCTCTCTAAGTGTTTTTCTCCCCAGAAGAAGCTACAATGATGTTCTGCTGAGCTGTGGTGGCTTCATGGAGGGGCCCATCAGCTTGAACAGTGTTGCTAACCACTTAAATATTCTCCCTCTCCTGATAATTACACTTTACTCTCTTTGACACTGAATGGGCTACTACTAGTTTACCCATTTAATTGTAGATTCACTAGGATTAATATACTAAGAAATCACAATGTAACCATAGAAACACTACTTGGCATATATGTTGTGTGTGTGTGTGTGTGTGTGTGTGTGTGTGTGTGTGTGTGTGTGTGTGTGTGTGTGTGTGTGTGTGTGTCTGCTCTGTCTTCTCCATCCCCAGTGAGTCATGGCGGATGGCTGCTTATACTGAGTCAGGATCCTCTGTAGGTTTCTTCCTGTTAAAAGGGAGTTTTCCTCTCCACTGTCGCTGCATGCTTGCTTAGTATGAGGATTGCTGTAAAGACTCTGACACTAGTCAGTGACTCGATGCAACCTGCTGGGTTCCTTATACAGGAAACCTTTAACTGATTGGCTAAATGAACTGACATGTATTGGTATGTTTACTGTGTGAAGTGCCTTGATATAACTCTAGTCTACATGGCTATTCAAGTCTTGAACAAATTAACTTTGGATGTTAGAGTTATAACCTAGTAAGCTAGCTAGTCCAAGTACATACTGAGTGACAATAAAGTTACTGTGTGTGACTTCTCATCTTGTTAGGTCAAACCTAGTAGGAATGTTTGTGCTATCACCTTGTGTCACAGGGACTGTAAAGGTTAAGGATAGCAGGTGATGCATCGGCAGTCCAGCTAAAAACACCAGAAAGGCAGTTGCTAAGATGATGAACTTAAAAACTAAACAAGGGACATTTTTGATCTTGGTATGTGCTAATGTGTGTAGACACTAAGTTGACCACGTAGCAAGGTGTGGCCTAAAGGTTTTGCCCATAAAGTAAGACACTATGTGTTACTTTAGTGATGGTTTGCTGTGTTTTACTCAGACTGTGATCTGATGACATTGGTTGTTGTTTTCACCTTCCCTGATGTCACAGTCCTTACATGAACTAGAAATGAAACTGGCTGTAAATGCACAGAGAATGACCTCTTCTGTGTGAAGGAATCTTATTCTGACCACCTCTTAACCTGTCTCACCGTTGCCCAGCAACACTTTAAATCAACAGTGAAAGGAAACACAAGACAGAACAGAAGTAAGACAGCAAGTGCGCATCTGAAGGTGAAGGATTTCCAGATACCACTCTGTGCACAGATCCAATAAGAATAAAATGTCCTTTGAAAAAGAATGAAAGGACACCAGCAGTTTATCTGAGTATGAAGCTTGTGATGAGAGAAGCATCTCTCCCATGGAGACTTTGTTCTCTTTTCTAAATTACAGTTCACAGAACCTTAATTGTGAAGAGGCAAAACACAGAGAAAGGAGTCTGAACCGTCTCCCCAGATAAAGGAACAAAATAAACCAATTACAAAACGAAGCATGGGTCAATGTGAAAACAATGACATGTTAATGTTGATCTCAGCATCAATGAGCTCCCGTGGGATTATTTTACTGCTGATAAAAGTCCATCGCTGAGGCCCTAAAGCCGGGCGTACACTGTGCGACTTTTTCACTCGCAGCGTTCAGCTTCAGCTCAAACTGTACGACTTCCTCGCAGAGCAGATCTCACGAGTCATGTGCTCACACTGCACGACCCAGTTCTGGCATGCGACCTGACTGCTCACACTGTACGTCTGGTAGCAACACGTCGGCCCTAAAAATGTGCTAAAAATAGCAGTTTTTACTCAACACGTCAGACTTTTTTGTCTTGCCTGTTGTTCTTCGGGAGTGCTGCAGGAGGACACACAGGGATTTATGGGGGTTGGATGAGGAAAACGAAATAAAGAAAGTGAATCTGTGTTTTGTGATCAGTTTAATTTGACATGAACACGACAAACACGCTTTCTTGACAATCACTGTGAGTAAAAAAACGTGTAGAAACAAAAACGAACAGCGTGTGTTATTAGGGAAATAGCGAGCGACCGGCCGGCGTTGATGCAGGATTGCGCGCGCATGCACCGTGAGCGGTTCTGATACTTTTTGGATCGTAGCTGCTCGCAGCTGCTCGCAGCGCCGCTTCAACAGTGCGATACCCTCACGAGGGACGAGCGAAATATTAAACACACCAGAAGTCCCTGCGACCTCACGACTGCTGATCGGCGGCTGGTCACGTGGTGTTAATCGCCTCTCGTAACCCCCTGTACACTACACGACCGCTCGGCGCAAAACTCGCCCCGATGTCGTGGCTTCTCGCACGACTGGAAAATCGGCTCAAAAAAGTGAAAAAGTCGCACAGTGTACGCCCGGCTTAAACCACGTGGTGATGGAGAAGATGACAGATGGTCCACACATTAATTTTCTCCACAGATAACACAGGACAGGTGGATATGAAGAGCAGGTTGTATCTCCTGAAATCTGCTCTCCTCTCCCGGTCTAAAAGTGTCACCAGCCCTTCACCATTAATGATTGGCTCTTTCGCACTGGGGCAGCTCACTGCAGCTCAAAGGCTTTTCCATCACAATTCAGTTTGTGGTTGCCGGCCCTTTTTTTGTTAGAACATTGTGGTTCAGAGCCCGCCAGACCAGAGAGTTGTCGGTCACTAATTGGCTATAGGATGGAGCCAACAACACTCACCTGTAAGTCTCCAAAGTGTTTCACCTTTCTGTGTCATGTACAGATCGCCTTATGATACATTTCATACTCTGGGGGCTGCCCTGCTGTAACGAGACAAGAGCTGTTTCTCAGTTGTAATGGAAACCCACCAGAACTGTGGAGAGTAGAGTTGAACTGTGTTGAGTAGGACCTAGTGATACAATCTGAAACATAATGGATTGGCTAAACAAATTCAGCCTTAAGCCTTAAGCATGAATATGTGTGTAAGTGTCTCAACAAACTTGATTGGACTCAGGTGATAAACAGAGTTCTGCAGACCTTGGTGATTCCACCATTGAATCAGGTGTGTTAACACCTAATGAAGAAGAAGAAGAAGAAGAAGAAGAAGAAGAAGAAGAAGAAGAAGAAGAAGAAGAAGAAGAAGAAGAAGAAGAAGAACCAGATGTGTTGGAGCAGCTAAACAATTAAAACATGCTTGATGGTGGCTCTCAAGGGACAGGGTTGTCTACCACAGACTCCAGGTCAGTCTTACATATTTTTGATCAAAATTTTACTTTTCTATCTCCTGATTCTCCAACACCACACATGCCATGACATTGTTTGCTCCTTCAAAGGTCTGTTTTGTTGCATTTATATCAAAACAGGCCACCAATCCTGGAATCTGTAATTTTCGGAGACAAAAACATTGTTGACTTTTGAATATTTTAGTTGAATCATGATGAAATGTTTACTGGTTCTGCTGCTGCACTGCTCATGGTCTCCTAACATAATACAACAATATAACAATGATGCATTTTACTGCTTTTGTGTGAATAAGCAAAACTGTAAACTAGCATTAAAAGGCACACATCCTTTTATACTCAGCTTGCTCTGTAACATTTCGTAGCTGCAAAGCGTAGTTGTGCAATGTTTTTGACAAGAATGGCAAAACAGAGAAAGACCCTCAAAGGGACAGTAACAAAGCTACAGCTGCCTTTTCAGAAACTGAACACACACACACACACACACACACACACACACACACACACACACACACACACACACACACACACACACACACACACACACACACACACACACACACACACACACACACACACACACACACAGCAGTAACATGGCATATTGTAGATAATAATAATGATAATGATAGTAATCCTCGAACTTATATAGCGCTTGTTTAGGACACTCAAAGACGCTTTCATGCACTCTCATATTCACACACTGCTAGTGATGGTAAGCTACTTTGTAGCCACAGCTGCCCTGGGGCGGTCTGACAGATGGATGCTTTAAACTTCAAGGAGAGTTAAAAAAGAAAAGAACAACATTAAAATCACCAGAAGTCAAATGTTCAAGTAGAAGAAAAGGGGAGATTATTGATGAGCTTATTAAGTTGCTAACGTTCTTCAGAAGCCATGAGAGTGTATAGTTTTAAAACCTTGCCTTCTTTTATATTCATACACAAGTTTCAACGTTTTTTCCCTTTCCAATGGAAGAGCAGCGTTTTAAAAGCCGTGGTAAAGCTTAGACTCAATATTTGCACTTTAAAACGGATTTTTGTTACACTCTTACACACACACACACACACACACACACACACACACACACACACACACACACACACACACACACACACACACACACACACACACACACTCACACGCACGCACGCACACACACACACACACACACACACACACACACACACACACACACAGCTTCTCAGCTTTATACTGAACCATCTATGTGCTGTAAGTGGGATTGATGGAGGTGAATATTTTACGACTGTATATATTTAAAGTTAATCTGAGATTTTTTCCCTTTGAGGCTCAGACACAGACTGTTAGAAATGTCTAATTCATAGATGAGGTTTTCTTTCTTTTTCCTCTTTGTGCAGTTGTGTCATTCGTATGGCTGCAGACTGCCAGTTTGAGACAACATTTAAGCAATTATCTTCTCTACAAGAGCAGGCTGAACCTTTTGGAGGGCAGGAGCTAAAAGTGCCTCTCAGGTGATAAGTGACAATGCAAGGAATAACAACAGTATCTATATCTTTTTCAAATTGTAGGCAGCCATCCAAAATAAACAATCACTAATTTATTAATGATGATTTTATCAAAGGGTCATTAACCTGAAAAGGATGGATCTTCAACTCCAAGATGGGAATGAGTCACTATCCATGTCCATGGAGTTCAAGTGTCTTCAGATCTGGTCCAGGATTGAGCGTGGACTGAAGGATGAGACTAATGATCGGGTCAGCGTCTGGAGTGGTTGATGTTGAACTCATGTGGTGAAGAAAATGTTCCATTTGCCAATAAGGCAACATTCCAGTGCCCCTCTGGAACTGTAGGATGTAGGTAGAGGATGAACCAGCAGCTTCTTCTGTGGGGTGGTTGGATTTGTCCTTAGGGGTGTGGTAATGAACAAAGCTACTCAGCAGGAGCTCAGTGAAGGTTCCTCTGCTTAGGCTGCTGCCTGCACAACCTGACCCATATTAAGTGGAAGAAAGTGGATGGATGGATGATTTATCAAAACTTGCTCTTGTGGATAAGTGAAGCCTCATTTATGCTGTAAAACTTTTCAAATTGACATTTATGGTGTTGAAACAGAGATTTTTCATTTAGTTTAAGTGTTTGTGATAATATTTATTCTTACACTTCTGTATATTTCTCCACCCTTATGGAAGAATGATGATCTTTTGTTTTGCTTCCATCTGAGAACAACCAAGGGCCTACTTTAGCCCTGGGACCATATTTTGCATTGCACACTCTTGGCGATTGTGCAGTGCAAAAAGAAATCCTTTGGGGTTAACACGTGTCTTTCCAATTGAAATAGAAATGACTTTTAACTCTAGATTTTTTTTTCTGTCATATTTGGCCATTTTACCCAAACTCATCCAAATGCCACCTGTTGAATTTCTGGGACATGATTTGCATCTTTGTAAAATTTCCCAGATTTTGTTCTAAATTTGTTGACAATTATGGGAATCTAATCTGTTGGAAAACCATTCCAGCTTGTGTTAGGGTCTGGTGTTTGTGCAGAATGTCCACATTAATCTGATAATGGAGAATTCCTGATGAGGAGGAAGAAAACCATTTTTACTCCAAAATAATCCATCCATCCATTTTCATCCGCTTATCTGGAGTCGGGTCGCGGGGGCAGTAGCCTAAGTTGAGAGGCCCAGACTTCCCTCTCCCCAGCCACTTGGGCCAGTTCTTCTGGGGAAATCTCAAGACGTTCCCTGGCCAGGTGAGAGACATAGTCCCTCCAGCGTGTCCTGGATCTTCCTTTAGGTCTCCTCCCTGTTGGACGTGCCCGGAAAACCTCACCAGGGAGGCGTCCAGGAGGCAACCTGACCAGATGCCCGAGCCACCACAACTGGCTCCTCTCAATGTGGAGGAGCAACGAATCTACTCCAAGCCCCTACCTGAATGACAAAAAATTAAAAGTTGTGATTAAAAAAAAATAAGGAAGAAAAAAATGAATAGGAAAGACAGAAATCGGTGGATTACAGGAAAGGTGGAATGAGTAGAAAGAGCAGAATAAGGAGAGGGTGGGGATAAAGGTCAAACCAAAGCTTGAACAGGTGAGTCTTCAGCTGCTTTTTAAAGGAGACCACTGAGTCCACTGATCTCAGGCTCAGGGGGAGAGAGTTCCAGAGTCTGGGGGCCACCGCAGCAAATGGTCTGTCACCTTTGGTCTTTAGCCTGGTGCTACACAACCAGTAGGCTTTGGCCACTGGACCTCAGGGACCTGCTGGGGGTGTAGGGACTGAGAAGATCACCAATGAATGATGGTGCTTGTCCATGTAAGACCCTAAAGACCAGAACCAGGATCTTGAAATGAACCCTGAAGTTGACTGGCAGCCAGTGAAGCTGGAGGAGAAGCGGGGTGATGTGGGTGTGTTTGGAGGACTTGGTCAGAAGACGAGATCAGGCATTCTGATCCACCTGTAGATGGTTCAGGGAGGTTCTGCTCAGACACGTGAAAAGAGAGTTGCAGTAGTCTAAGTGTGAGGAGATGAAGGTGTGGAGAACAGTCTCAAGTTCAGAGCGGGACAGAATGAGACTCAGCTTAGCAATGTTCCTGGGATGGAAGAAGGAAGAGCGTACGAGAGAACTGACATGAGAATCCATGGTGAGAGCGGGGTCAAAGGTCACACCAAGATTCCTGACAGAGGGTTTGGTGTGACAAGCAAGCTGACGAAGAGAGTCTCGGACTTTGGGATCCAGCTTGTCTGGGGCACAGTTGAGGATCTCAGTCTTATCTTCATTTAGCTGAAGAAAGTTCCCACCATCCAGGTTTTGCTAGAGTGTAAGCAGGTGTGTAACAGCTGCAGCTTAGACATCTCATGGGGCTTAAAGGAGATGTACAGTTGGATGTCATCTGTGTAAAGTTGGAAGGATACTCCATTAAAGGAGCTCAGGATATGCTGAAGAGAAATGAGACAGAGGAGGAAGAGTAGAGGCCCCAGGAAGTCCCACAGGATCTTGGCTCTCTCATTCTCAACCAACTTATTGGGTGTTACTCACATTGACCTTAGGAATTCCACCCTGCCGTTATGTGGTAGATTGTCTCAGGGGTCTCTTTGCATAGCCTACACCTTGGGTCTTGTCTGGTGTGGTAGATCTTGGCCTCTGTTGCTCTGGTGTTCAGGGCCTGTTCCTGTGCAGCCATGATGAGTGCCTCTGTGCTGTCCTTCAGACCAGCTCTTTCTAGCCATTGATAGGATTTCTTGATATCAGCCACTTCAGTTATCTGTCAGTGGTAAGTAAGTAAGTAAGTAAGTAAGTAAGTAAGTAAGTAAGTAAGTAAGTAAGTAAGTAAGTAAGTAAGTAAGTAAGTAAGTAAGTAAGTAAGTAAGTAAGTAAAAGTTTATTTATATAGCGCCTTTCACAGATATAAATCACAAAGCGCTGTACAACATGATAAAGATCAGGGCAAATACCTCTAACCAATAAAAACATCAGAAAAACAATAGCAGTGATAAACGTAGAAAATAAAATCATGAGTATAAACAAAGTGAAGTTGTGAACCCGAACAAAGCCATCTTTTTGAAACATTTAGGGAGGGAACGCCTGGATGAAAAGGTGAATTTTTAGATGAGTTTTAAAGACCTCTACAGTGTTAGAAAGACAGAGATTTGAAGGTAGACTGTTCCAAAGTCTGGGTGCAATAGTCTGAAAGGCCCTGTCCCCTTTGGTTTTCAGTCTGGTTCAAGGAACAGCCAGGAGGTTTTCAGATGTGGATCTATGGTTCCGAGAGGTGGTGTGTGGGGATAAAAGCTCAGATAGGTAGCTTGGAGCCTGGTTGTTAAGAGCTCTATAGGTCAGGACTAAAACTTTAAACTGAATTCTATATTCTACCGGGAGCCAGTGGAGGGACTGTAAAACTGGAGTGATGTGAGCTTGTCTGCTGGATTTGGTTAGGAGTCTGGCTGCTGCATTTTGGATGGCTTGAAGGCATGAGAGGGAGGTTTTGCTGAGACCAGTAAAAAGAGTGTTACAGTAGTCTAAGCGTGATGACACAAAGGCATGGATTATTTTTTCAAGATCTGCAGTAGAAACCAGTTTACGGACTTTTAAAATGTTTCTCAGTTGAAAGAAACAAGAGCGGGAGATGGTTTTGACGTGTTCTAAACTTAAAGCTGGATCAAAAATAACTCCTAGGTTTCTAATGTTGGCCTTGGCTGAAGGACAAAAAGAGGCAATTTCTTGCTCGATTTTTGGCTGAAGTTCCGGGGGTGCAGCGATCAGGGTCTCTGTCTTGTTAGCATTTAAGACAAGAAAGTTGCTGGACAGCCAGTTACTGATCTGGGTCAGGCAGAGTACAAGTGTGGCCAGCCTGTCCAACTGGTGTGGCATAAAGGACATATAGAGCTGAATATCATCAGCGTAAATGTGGTAGGAGATGTCTGGGAAAGACTGAATGATGCCATCTAGGGTAAGAATATAGAATGCAAATAGTAGAGGCCCTAGAACTGAACCTTGTGGGACCCCACATGTTAGAGAGGCAGTATCTGAAGAGAAGGTTTCGGACTTCACTGTGAATGTTCTGGTAGTGAGATAGGAAGAGAGCCAGTCTAGAGCAGAACCTGAAATCCCAGCCAGGGCATTTAACCTGTTTAGTAGAACGTTGTGGTCTACAGTGTCAAAAGCTGCACTGAGGTCGAGCAGGACCATGACAGAGCATTTCCCTGCATCAGCAGCCATCAGGAGGTCATTATGCACCCTTACTAGAGCAGTCTCAGTTGAGTGCTGCTTCAGAAAGCCAGACTGGAAGGGATCAGAGATCTTTGACTTAGAAAACCAGGATCTGAGTTGGGTTTCAACAACCTTCTCAAGTACTTTGCTGATGAAAGGTAGCTTAGAAATGGGCCTAAAGTTACTGGTGGAGCTGGCGTCAAGGTTGGGTTTCTTTAAGAGAGGAGTCACTACTGCATTTTTAAAGTAAGATGGAACACAGCCTTGGCTCAGTGAGCTGTTGATCATAGTCAACAGAGATGGACTGATAGAGGCAAGGGGCCCGACTAAAACATAGGGAGTTAAGATATCTGATGAGCATGATGAGAGTTTCATCTGACTGATTATTGAGGTTAAGTCATTTAGTGTAATTGGGGAGAAGGAGGTGAAAGACTCGGAACACTGGGGGGGGGGGGGGGGGGGGGGGGGGCTGGCTCCTGAGGGGGTGAGGGCTGGTGGAATGCTGGATCTCAGATTCAGCACCTTGTTTTCAAAAAAGTGGAGAAATCTGTTACAGTCATCAGCTGAAGATAGCTGAGCCTGCTGCAGAGGAGGAGACACGATGCTGGAGATGGTATCAAACAAAACCTTAGGATTGTTCTTATTTTGACATAGGTTGCTGAAGAAAGAAGACCTGGCATTTTCTACAGCTTCGTTGTATGACTCGAGAAGTTCTTTAAAATATTCGCGATGAACAACCAGACCTGTCCTCTTCCACCGTCGTTCCGCTTTTCTATAGGAGCGTCTAAGTTCAAGAATCTGGTTGTTCAGCCAGGGTGAACTAGAGGCACTGGAACTGCGGCTGGCTTTGTAAGGGGCGACCTGATCTAGAATTTTGAGGCAGTGATCATTAAATGAGTTGGTAAGGAGCTCTACGTCATCAGAGGAAGGAGGTACAAAGTCAAAGAGGGAGGAGAAATTTAAAATGATAGAACTGTTGATAATACGTTGTTGCTTAGCAGAGACTGGTAAAAGAGATTCGGAATTTAAGTTGATATGAAAAGAAACTGACTTATGGTCACTGAACACAACATCATTTATCTGCAGCTTATCAACAAGAAGTCCGTAGGAAAAGACCAGATCCAGGGTGTGGCCTGCTCTGTGAGTGGGACCAGACACGTGTTGAGAGAAATTAAAAGAATTCATCATGTTTAGGAACTCCCTAGTGGAGCTGTTAGATAGATCCTCAGAGTGGATGTTGAAATCTCCAACAATGATTATCCTGTCTAGTTTAATAGTTGAAGATAGGAGATCCTGAAAGTCAGACAGGAAGGATGAAGTAGATCCAGGTGGGCGATAGACCAGAATTCCATAAACTGGTTGAACTCGACCAATTTTAATCATGATCATCTCGAATGAGCTGTAGGAGTTTGAGGATATAATTTGGCACGAAAAATGTTTCTTAAAGATAACAGCTGTTCCTCCACCACGGCCTGTGGTTCATGGAGCAGAGAAGACAGAGCAGTCTTGTGGACAGAGCTCACGGAGATGAGTGACGTCATTTTCGCGCTGCCACGACTCGGAAATCCACAAAAAGTTAAATTTTTTGGTCCAGAACAGATCATTGAGGATGTGAGACTTGTTGGCGATGGAGCGCGCATTAATCAACATCATTTTTGCGGAGGAATCTGGCGGTGTATGTGCCGCGGGCTCGATAATGGCGGGCGGCTGGTGGGCTAAGTTACGTAGCGACTCCAGGCTACACCCACGGGGGTTCTTTGCCTCCCACACCTTCAGGTAGCGCCCTGCATCAGGGGCACCATTTAGCAGCGAGATCAGCCCAACTCCATTAAGTTTCTGTTGGATCCGCCACAACACAGCTGCGGAGCAGTGATCGGGAAGAGCTTCGCCTCTCTCGAAGCTGAACGAAGAAGCCGGCTCTCTTCCCCCGTTTCCTCTTCCATGGCCTCCTGGGCAGCAGCAGGCCGACAGGTAACAGAGGGCCGAGATCTGGGTTAACGCCAGGTTCCAGAGGCGGTGGGAAAGCGGGTCCGGTATCGGAGTTCTGGAGGATGATCATCGCGGACCTGACCGACAACAGTAAGTCTCGATCATATGTTAGCAGGGACTCCGCACCAGATAGAGAAAAAACAATAAAAAACAACAAATAACCAAAACAGATCAGGAGCCTAGCAGACGCACAGCCACTCATGGGCGCCATCTTGCTTCTTCTTCTTGCTTCTTCTGGGATGTACATGGTACATCCCATGTAAGGGTTTGTCGTCCCACGAGGGTATTTCCAGCGTCTCCTCCTTTGTTAGCCATTGTCTGAGCCATTCACTGAGCACGTCTGTTGGGGCCTTGTCCTTGATGCACTTATGGATCTTAGTTGTTTCATCCTGGATAGTGGCTCTCACACTCAGTAGTCCTCTGCCTCCTTCCTTACAGCAAGTGTACAGTCTCAAGGTGCTGGATTTGGTATGGAGCCCTCCATGCATGGTTAGGAGCTTCTATGTCTTAACATCTGTGGTCTGTTTTTCTTCCTTTGGTCAGTTTATTATTCCTGCAGGACATCTGATTACTCGAAGAGTGTAGCTTGTTCTTGCCATTGAGCTGACTTCTTGGGACTTGCCTGTCCCCAATGTCTGCTATTGTTTCTTCTGGGAATGAGACCCCTTCTGTGTGGGCTACCTTCCCTTTCTTTGTCAACATCCAACCACACTTCCCAAGTCTGAATGACATTCCGATATCAGTGCTGCAGATCCTAGTGGTGTGGATCAGTGAGTCGATTTCTTGCTCGCTGTTGGGGTACAGCTTTATGTCATCCATGCAGAGGAGGTGACTGACATTCTTGAGTCAGCATTCATAGCCAGGCTGAGGGGGTTTAGAGTAATGCAGAACAGCAGAGGGGACAGGGCGTATACCTGAGACGCTTTCCTGGACACCTGGATGTCTACCACAGTGATGGCTACTGTCCAGGGAGGTTGCTGTGGTTGGGTCGAGAAAAGCCAGTTAATTCGCCTGGCTTCACTTTCTCTCATGTATCTCTTTGTTTGGCAGCTTCCAGTGTTTCAGGTATGGGTTTCACGCTGTAGCTCTTGCATCCTGGTTTTCTTATTGCACCTTTCTGGAGCTCTGAAAGTTGGCTCACTTCTCTCCATGCTGCCTTGATTTCAGCTTCCAAAGTTCTTTTCCACAGTGGGTATTGTTTCTCATAGTTGCTCTTGCTTTTATAGCCAAGCATCTCAAGGATCACTGTCGCTGAAGTGTAAATCAGCTTTCTGTGATGGTGGTTGTAGGAGTTGTTCTGAATGGTGTATTCACATCTTGATGGTACTTTACTCAGCTGTTGTAGATGGTGTCAGGGTTGCCTGGTGTTTATTTGCACCATTAACCTATTTCTCAGGTCAGTTGCTGTCTCGTTCAGTGTTGTTTCACTTATTGGGGCTTCGTACCCAATCTCTGGATGGGGTGTTGATGATAACTCCCCTCTGACCTTGTGTCCTGGCTCCCTCTTGCCATAGCATTTGAGTTGTATCGCGTCATTCTCAAGTTGTGATAGCGATTGCTGTTTGTGGATGCTGGAACACTAAGCTACTAGTTGTTTGGTTGTTACTGTTGAGTGCGGATTTTGAAGTAACCATTCTTGCTGCGTGTAACCTCTCTGACTAGGGTTACTGGAGTAGCATTCCAATAGATACAGGTTCTTGCATCTTGCCCTTTTCGTCTTGTTTTAGTAGCCCACTTTCCGGAACTGCGCTGCTCTGGGTGGCTGCATGTTGGAGTAGCTCTGTTGACTATATGTAAGTTTTGCCTTTTTTGGACATTATTTCTTCTAGTTTCTCAGGAAGAACGGTTGTTTTTGGACATTTTGCTTTTCTGTTTCTGGTGCTGTGAGGCTTGGATGATTTTTCCTGCTATTTTTTCACTTTTTTCACTTTTTGAGCATTTGTTTTGATGCGTAACCATGGCAAAACGCTGGTTTACAATCAGGAGCAGCTGATTAACATGGGAAAGGCTGAAATAATACATCAACTGAAGCCACAAATCCCAAATTAGCTAAAACACAAGAAGTGTGGGTGCAGAGCGGGAGCAAAACGGAGACAGAGAAAGAGGAAATTCAAACCATCTCTTCCATCGATCATGATGGGCAATGTGACATCACTAGCCAACAAGATGGATGAACTCCAAGCTCTTTCAAGGACTCAGCCAGAGTATCGGCAGTGCAGTGCTATGTGTTTCACTGAGAAGTGGCTGCAGGACCATATCCCCGATTCCAGCGTCTCTCTGCCAGGATTCCTGACTGTACGAGCAAACAGAGATCTTAAGAGGAGTGGGAAAAGAAAAGGAGGTGAAGTGGCAGTGCTTGTCAACAACAGATGGTGCCATCCAGATCATGTTTCAGTGAAATGTCGTCTCTGCAGCCCAGATGTTGAACTCTTGGCAGTAAGTTGTCACCCATATTGTTTGCCAAGAGTGTTCACCAGTGTTGTCTTGGCAACCGTTTATATTCCACCTTCAGCCATTGCTGAAAGTGCATGTGATGCCATCAGTTCCGTTGTTGGTAAGCTACAAACCCAGCACCCCAATGCATTTGTGGCTATATCTGGTGAATTTAATCATGCCTCGCTCTCTGCTACACTTCCAACATTTCATCAGTTTGTCAGCTGCTCCACCAGAGAAAACAAGACATTGGATTTGTGTCATGCAAATGTAAAGAATGCATACATGTCCAAAACTCAGACCCCTCTGGGACAATCAGATCACAATCTTGGTTTTCTCTGCTCAGAATACAAAACACTTGTTCAGAGGTAACCTGTGACAAGGACTGTGAGAAAATGGTCACAGGATGCTGAAGAAGCCCTGCAGGGTTGTTTTGAGACCACAGATTGGATGACTCTCTGCCAAGGATATGAAGAGGACATCAATGCTATGACTGGATGTGTCACTGACTATATAAAATTCTGTGTGGACAACATCATACCCACCAGAACAGTGAGATGCTTCACTAATAACAAACCCTGGATCACCAGTGAACTGAAGAATCTGCTAAATGAGAAAAAAGTTCCTTCAAGGTGGGAGATAGGGAATTATTGAGGAGTGTACAGAAACAACTGACTATAAAGATCATAGACAGCAAGGAGGCATACAGGAAGAAGCTGGAGAACAAACTACAGAGTAACAATATCAGAGATGTCTGGTCAGGGATGAAGAAGATCACAGGCTTCAAGCAGAGGAAGGATTGCACAGATGGCAGCCTGGACACAGCCAATGAACTGAACAAGTTCTTCAATAGGTTTGGTTCATGAACAAACCCAGCATCCTCCTCGCCTGTCCCCAGCCAGTCAGACATCCCATCCTCCTCTGATCCAACATTTTCCTGTCACACGCCAGCTCTTTTGTCCTCTAACGCAGTCATGGACTCTTCTGGTTCTATAAATCTGTCTTCAACCAAGTCAGGAGATGCTACTGCCCCATTTACATCCCCCTCCCAGTTATATGTCTCTAGAAGTCAGATGAAGAGGCAGTTGGAGAGACTGAACAGGAACAAGGCTGCAGGTACAGATGGTGTCAGCCCCAGAGTACTGAAGGCCTGTGCAGAGCAGCTCTGTGGGATTCTGCAGCACCTCTTCAACCTCAGCCTGGCCCAGGAGAAGGTTCCAGTCCTGTGGAAGACATCCTGCCTTGTTCCAGTTCCAAAGAAAACTCACCCATCAGTCAATGACGACTACAGACTGGTTGCCCTGACATCCCACATCATGAAGGTCCTGGAGAGACTCCTGTTGGTACACCTGAATAAGCAAACTAGGACATATCAGGACCGGCTGCAGTTTGCTTATCGCCATGGAGTTGGAGTTGAAGATGCCATCATCCAGCTGCTTCAACCAATCCACTGTCATCTAGACAAAGCAGGCAGCACTGTGAGGGTCATGTTCTTTGATTTCTCCAGTGCATTTAACACATTCCAGCCTGATGTACTTTGCTAGAAACTCCAGAAGACACAGGTGGGGGCCTCAACTATCACCTGGATTAAAGACTACCTGACAAAGACCACAGTTTGTGAGGCTGAAGAAGTGCACATCAAAGCAGACAATCAGTAACATTGGAGCACCACAGGGGACTGTACTCTCCCCATTCCTTTTCACCCTGTACACCTCAGACTTCCAGTACAAATCAGAGACCTGTCATCTACAGAAATACTCAGATGACTCTGCAGTTGTCAGGTGTATCAAAGATGGACAGGAAACTGAGTACAGAGAGCTGGTGGAACACTTTGTGGCATCTGACCTTGAATGTGAACAAAACAAAGGAGATGATTTTAGACTTCAGAAGAAACAGGGGGGAGTCAAACAGTGTTTCCATCATGGGAGAAGAAGTGGAGGTGGTTGAGGAATACAAATACCTTGGAGTTCACCTGGAAAACAGACTGGATTGGAGAAAGAACAGCGAAGTTGTTAACAAGAAGGGACACAGCAGACTGCACCTCTTGCACTTCTAGGCCCTTCAATGTCTGTAGCAAGATGCTGCAGATTTTCTGCAAGTCTGTTGTTGAGAGTGTAATCTCTTCAGCTTTCATCTGTTGGGGTAGTAGCATCAGAAGCAGGGACCTGAAAAGGCTCAACAGCCTAATAAAAAAGGCTGGTTCTGTTCTGGGGACGACTGTGGAACCGCTGGAGGAGATAATGCAAAGAAGGATTCTCCAGAGAATCAAGAAAATTATGGACAACCCTGAGCATTCTCTTCACAAGACTGTCTGACAAAGGAAGAGTGTCTTCAGTCAGAGGCTTCTTCAGTTTCGGTGCAACACTGACTGCTACTGGAGATCCTTCCTGCCAACAGCCATTGTAATTTACAATAACTCTTTGACAACTTGATTATTATTATTATTATGAGCTACTACAGCAATCAATTTCCCTCTGGGATTAATAAAGTATTTTTGAATTGAATTGAATTTTCATCAGGGTGCTCTGGTTCCACCGATATTCGTGGTGTTGGCGTCAGGTTTCCTGCTCATCGGCCTTGGAGGCTACCTGGCTTAATGGAAAATTAACGAGCTGTCGAGGAATATTGGCCTGATCCCAGAGCTCAGAGATGGTTTGCACCGCGCTGTGAATTCACAGACTCAAATAATTGTCGAGATGAATTGTAAGCTTGAGACTTTGGCAGAGATTCATTGTTTGGCACAAAAGATGGATGCCATCAAGGAGAGAGTGGACGAATCAGCATGGATTGGGATAGATTAACGTCCATTATTGGGATTTTGAGAGGTTGAGGACCAACAAACTGTAAGGCAGAGAGGAAATTATCTCTGTCTGGCCCCAAAACAATTTCTAATCGGAATCTGGGGTCCTTGAGCCAGCAAGGCCCCCAAAAAACCTCCCCCCTCAGAACATATGTGGAATGTGCCGTCGCTTTGGCAACTCAACTCTGTCTCCTTTCCCAGCCTGGGCGGGACTGCGGGAAGGCCGCTGAAACATCCAGGGTCACTGCAAACCTCCAACCCTCAATGCTCCTCCCCTATCCACACTGAGGTGACATGCGCTGCTTATCGTGGCTGCAGGAACTGAAGTGGGGATAGTCCCAACTCACCACCCCACCTAGTGGACACTTATGTTGTGTTGTCTGAAGTTTGTTGCATATCTGTCTGAGGTCTTTTTTTGCAGAGCAAAGCTGCCCTCCTGGTGGGAGGGTAACTCTGAAGTGCCTTTTTCCCCCTCTACCTGAACCAATCCTCATGCAACCCCTCTCATCTCTATTAAGGTAGCTCGACTCAGGGTTACGAATGACCACAGTCACCAATTCTTGTCATGTGTCTTGCCCATGTGTGTCTTGCCCATGTATGTCTGATCTCTGAATTGTGTGTACTGAAACAATAATTTCCCTCTGGGATTAATAAAGTATCTTTGATTGATTTGATTTGAATACGTTTCATCCTTTGATTTGGATTTCTGAGAAAAAAAGTACTCTTGCACCATATTCAGATATTTTTGGTTAACTGTATTTGTTAGCAAATTATCACATGAACAACTGGACAGATGTTAATCAATCTTAAGAAAGTCTTTCTTGAATGCACATCCACAACACATAGATGTAACCATCAGCTAAGTGACAACAACAAATACCTCATTATACCTCATTCAGTTCACTGCTGAAATGTCTGGTGTCATTTCACAGTTACTGATTACTTTCCTTCATGCTTGATGTTGCACCTTTTCTGAGTCACGGGGAGGATGTTCAAAATAAAACCTCACCTGCAGAAAGATCTGAGCTGAAGAGAAAACTGGTGGGCATGCAAAGCTGTTGCACTAATATCAATGCAAATAAACATCTGAATGCTAAGAGCAAATCCTCAGAGCATTTTGCAAAGGTAGAGAACTGACACAAAGGGTTTACACAACGAGCTGCTGAGGTGAAACGCACACACACATGCTATGCTGGTTAGGGGACACTTGATTTACCTTGGCTAAACTCTGTTTGCAAATGTAGAGCGAATTCTTAAAAGCAGAACCTTAAACAAGAGCATCATTTTCTACATACTGAGAGAAGTGTGTGTGTGTTTGTGTGTGTGTGTGTGTGTGTGTGTGTGTGTGTGTGTGTGTGTGTGTGTGTGTGTGTGTGAGTGAATGTGTGTGGGTGGGTGCACACATGAGATTTAGTTGCATGATGCTGACAACATTTAGGAATGAAGCATCTTTTCCGCTCTGTTTTTGAGAGCTGTGAAACACTCCTGGGCTTACACTGAGACACAGCATAACAGGAATTTAAATAGCCATTTTTTTCCTCACCAGGGAAGGGAGTTTCAAAATATGGACACCAAGACACAATCACATTAAAAAAATCAACTCCTTTTTCCAGTTGATGTATTATTTAACCCCATTTCTGCCCTAAAGGTGCAGCTTTAAAGGTGATACCAAGGTGCTGCAGCACTTCAGCCTGAGTCTGATTAGCATGCCTGCCATGAAAGCCAGATTTTGTTGTGGACTCTCTGAAAGCTGCTACCTCCATAACCCAAGCAATTTCCTAATGCCAGTTGCACACATCTACAGGAAACACCCCTCTAATAAAAAAGGAATGACTCCTTTTTTCCCTTTTTTGTGGAGTGAACCCAAAAGCGTGCATTTGCAGTCGTCCTTCAATCAGCCACTTTTTCTCTTTGATCTTTAATTCACATAATAAAGTGTTTGTGTAACCCGTCTGTTCATTTTACATTTCAGGATATGAAGTGACCTTCTTTGAAGTTTGGTGAGCTGCAGTGGCAGCAGAGTCGCTTCTGCGAGCAGCTGTGTTTTTCTTTCTGGTTGTACCAGTTATTATTGAGATGGGAACTTTTAATCTCTTTAATAATTCAGTTTATCTTATTTAATGTCAAATATAAGTACATATGTATACTTTTTTATTTCTTCCCCAGTGTGAGTTGATTTGGTTCCATAATTAGAACCTAATAGAAATAAGGACAAACTCCCAGGCTGCTCAGAAAAGGGCTGTGAAAACATATGTTCTGATTTTGTCACACTTAAACGTTTCAGATCAGCAATCCCAGATAACCTGAGCGAAAACAAAATGTAGTTTTTAAATGACAGTTTCATTTATTTAGTGAAAACAGCCTTCCAGACCTGCTGCATTTTGGATTTACTTGTGTTATCTTAGTCTGTTGCTGGAATTTGTTTGCTGATCTCTAACATTTAAGTGTGACGGAAAGCCAGAAGAGAAGGGGGGAATAACTTTCCCGACACGGTTGCTTCCCTCTTCCTTGCTCTCTTCGTCTTTTTTTATTGCCGACCTTCATTCACCCGCCCCACGCCCTCCTCCTGCCCCTCCTTGTCACTTCCTTCTGCCCTTTAATTCACATCAGTTTTCTGTCTCACACCTTTGTTTTTGCCATCATCCTCCAATCAGTTCTCTTATTCTCTTGTTTTCCCTCAGCTCCTTGTGCTTTTATCTCTCACCCCCCTCCCCACACAGTTTCAGACTTTTCTCAGAAGATAAAAGGTTTAGGAATATTTAATGTCAAATGAGTGAACAAAGCATGTGAGCATCCACACAAGGCAGCTCAGATCTGACTGGAATGAAATAATAAAAAGCTTAATGAAGAAATTGTGCATAACAATGAGCCAAGACTCAAACTGTGTGAACAATCATGTGCAGAACGATGTCACATATCAAAATATTGTGTAATTCATATTTTATGAAGCTTTCTTTGGACTAAAAATGGATCAAGAACTGGTTTTGATGTTCTTCACGTCACTTTTTATCCACATTTACTCAGACTGAACTCTTTACCGTGACTCGTAGCTCCGAGTGTCGCCCTGAGCAAGATACTTGCGCCGTGCTGAAGATGATCTCGCCCGGCACGTCAGGGAAACTGTCAATGCAATTTTCTGTAAGCTGCTGCACAGTGAGGCGTAAAGGTGTGCTTTTGTTTAATTGAAAGCTCAACATGGCAACGTAAAACTGGATCCATGCAAAAGAGGAAAAAGGATGTTTCAATTATAAATTCTACCTTAGCGTTTCACTTTTCAGGTATTCCATTGTTCCCAGTCACTGGAGTGGGAACACCACTCCAGTGACTCCTAGGTCCAGAAACACTATACACTTCTAGAGTCAAAAGTTCAAAAGTTTTATTTGAGGCATCCTAACTGCCTTTGTCACTCATAAGCACAGATTTCAGCTCTACTTGTTTGCATTTACTTTCTACTTGTGTTCAATGAAGTATAACCCAAACACCGGTGTCTATTGTTGCATCTGTGAGTGTGTGTGCTTGTGTGTGTGTGCGTGCATGCATTTGTGTGTGTGCGTAAATGTGTGTGTGTGTGCATGCATTTGTGTGTGTGCATGCATGTGTGTCTGTGTGGGTGTGTGTGCATTTGTGTGTGTGCGTGCATGTGTGTGTGTGTGTGTGTGTGTGCATTTGTGTGTGTGCGTGCATGTGTGGGTGTGTGTGTGCGTGTGTGCATGTGTGTGTGTGTGTGCACACATTTGTGTGTGTGCATGCGTGTGTGCATGTGTGTCTGTTCGCATGCATTTGTGTGTGCATGCATGTGTGTCTGTGTGTGCACACGCATTTGTGTGTGTGTGTGTGTGTGCGCGTGCGCACGCATTTGTGTGTGTGCGTGCATGTGTGTCTGTGTGTGTGTGCATGTGTGTGCAAGCTTTTTTGTGTGGGCGTGTGTATGTGTGTGTGTGTGAGAGAAACCACGTTCAACAGTTAAATTTGACCCTACTAATCCGACCCCGCTGCTTACTCTATTAACGCCCCACCAGCTGCACTTTGCCCCAACACTCGGAGAGAAATAAACACACAGAAAACACAACTCAGGCGTGAAGAATTCCTCTTAGATGCCAAAGCATGTACCATCCCAACACATGTTCATGGAAAGAGACACGCCCTGCGGGACAAAAGTGTAGATACACATAAATAATCTGACACTTTTATTTACACTTGCACATGCATTCATGCATACCATCTGAATGTGCACGGTGCATACGCACAAAGACAGCTGCAGAACAGACTAGGCCCGAGTACCCTCTTGGAAGACTTTTGGTTGGTGAGCAGAACACAGAAACTTTCCCCGGCGTCTGTTCTTTTGCTAATCGGAACATGCTGCCCAGACTCATAAGTGCGACCTTCTGGGACCCCGAGGGACAAATCAGAGGAGGCGCAGCGGCTGCAACAGTTTGACTGGCTGTTTAGTGACTTGGCAGATATTTTGGCCAGTTAGCTGACCCACTCTGTTCATGCTGCTGCAGAGGTCAGTGAGTAATGGTGCATTAAACTGATGGATAGCTTCTCTGTATGAGTTCAATCTTGCAAATATTTGCACATGTGCATTCTATGTGCAACAGCATGTCCGTGTGTTTAATTTGGCATGTATGAGCAATCAATGCATACAAGGACTCACGCAAAACAACAGGGAGGGGGCTGTCCCATTGCTCATCAGACATCAAGCAAGAGGTGGCAAGAGGCATCGATATGGCCAAAGCTCATTCTCCTGGGCCCACCTGTCGATTACACTGGTGAAGACAAGCTGCTTGAGCCTCAATCCATCCTCCGCAGCTTCCTGTGGGCCTGTAGACACCTGAAGAATTCTGATACCAGCAGGGAATAAGGGACCTCCTGCACACACAGTCAGATACACACCGGTTTGTTGCTGCTGCATAATCCATTGTGTTATATAACTCTCCAGAGGGATACAAATGTATCGCCCATGTGGCAGCAACTTAGTTCATGCGTGCTGAATGCAATTGACTATCATCAAGGTGTTCACCGAAACATCCATCCATCAATTTTCTGAACCCGCTTGTCCATGTAGGGTCGCACGGGGGTGGGATGGGGGGTGGGGGGGCTCTTGCTGCAAGGCAACAGCTCTAACCACTGCGCCACTGTGCAGCCCATTCACAGAAACATGCAAAATGTGATGTACACAAAGCTCCTCTGTGGATTTTATTCACTTGGCAGAGTTAATAACTCCAAACAAAGTGTATCACTAGAAATACCAGTTTTACACCTTTATAGGCACAACTTACTCTCAAAACCTGACTATTGCAGGTATGATTGCTGTGATTTATAGTTTCTAAGAGTTCCTGAATATATGTCAAAAGGCCAATACTTCAACAGAATTCTGCTGATTTAGAGATTAAATCAGATTCAAGATGCAAGTTTATTCTCTCAGTTAATTATTGTTTATTAATGAAGCGTGTCACACATCCACAAAGGAGACGTAAATGTGGGCAGCTACCTGATACCCTAGGGATTAAACGCCTGGCAGTAAAGGATTGGTTTAAAGTCGATGTTTAAAGAGTTGCAGGTTTGTAGTGGTGTGTGGGTCAGGGCGTGATAACGATTCATACATTATTTTTATTTTATGAAAGTTTTAAAGTTCATTCCACTCAAATGACTGTACAGAAGAATACACACTACAAAAGTCAGGTAAAACAAATCAAACATTTAAAATCAATAAAAAATATAATCAATCAGTTAAAAATAATATGAGTAAAGACAATAATCTAAATAAGGATTAACATAATTTAAAACAAATAAAACCTATAAATTACAACAAAGTCTGATAAATAAGTAATAATAACCCAAATCTTATAAAGCTAGTTAAATAAACAGATGTTTAATTTTGATTAATGACATCATTAACTCCGCCTACACCTGTGTTCACACCTGTGTTAGCGCAGACTTTAATCAGATCTTCATGCTGCTGTTCTGGTTCAGTTCTGCTTCTGTTTGCAGGTTTTAACCGTTTCCGGGTCTGCACCTCCGCCTCCTGATGACAGGAGCGCATGCGGCGCCAGTCTGTGGCTTCAGCACCATGGACAGCTCCCGGGCTGCTTCTTCAAAACTAATTTACAGCTTTCCGGATGGACTCCTCCTGCTGACTTAACGCAAATAAATCTTGCTAATAGAGCACAAATTATTGATTACTATGAAGGTCATATCAACCACAACTAATGCATCCGCAGTATTCAAACCCAGAGCTGATGCCATTGATTTAAACCTCATCTGATTTCTGCGCTGCTGCATCAGAGACTCAGATTTTATTTATTTTATAATTCAGACTGTTAATCCAGATATAATGAAGATTATGAGCCACAGCATAACCAGAAGAGCTGGAGATGAGCAATCAGACCCCCCCCCCCCCCCCCCTCACCGACCCCCCTCAAATTAAAGGTCGATGACTCTCCCGAAGCTAGGTGGCAGAAGAGCCACACTGCAGCTCTGCGCCGTCATCATTCCATCTTTGCATTGCAAATAGCCCAGCCCCATCAGCCCCAATAACGGAGCCGCTCCATCTCTGAAATGAAAATCAGAGTTATGGTGGGATTGCCAGCGAGGTGGATTTTCTTTCATCAGCTTTCGGGACGGGATGCTGCCTGTCTAAGTGCCCCCCGCACACACACATGCACACGCACACGCACGTGCGCGCACACACACACACACACACACACAAATGACATGTATGTCTCACGTGAGATGAATTAACAGGTTTCATTTCTCCTCTAGGATTTACATTCCTCCCGGCTTTTCTCTCTCCACCGCCCACACCTCTCCGTTTCCACACACACACACACACACACACACACACACACACACACACACACACACACACACACACACACACACACACACACACACACACACACACACACACACTCACACACACACGCGCACACACACACGCGCGCGCGCACACACACACACACACACACACACACACACACACACACACACACACACACACACACACACACACACACACACACACACAGGGCAATCTCCCCACCACATTCTTTCTTTCTCTCTCTCTCTCTCTCTCTCTCTCTCTCTCTCTCTCTCTCTCTCTCTCTCTCTCTCTCTCTCTCTCTGCCTGCTTTGATTTCCGATCCATGAAGGTTGCCTTCAAATTCGGACTCATCTCCACCCTCAGCTGCTTTACCGGGTTTTTATGTATTCATCTTTAGTAGGAGGGGGGTGAAGATGCTGAGCAGCAGACGCCGGTGCGCGTCTACAGAGATCCTCACACTTGATGCCCCTCTCAGCAGAGATGGTTGAGCCCTCGTCCAGGTTGCTGTGTTCCTCTCCAAAAACCCAGTCTCACTCACTCCTCTCCTATCAGCTGACGCTGCGCGGCGGGCGGCTCGGTCTGCTTCTCCTGTGAGGAGGGAACCCACTTCGACCTGCCACAGCGAGACGCCAGGCTGCACGCTTATGTTGTAGTTGAGAACATGAAGGGGATTTACAGGGACGGATCCTACGACGGATCTATTGAACTGCGGGACGTTTTCAACAGGAGATGCGTTAAATGTGGCCGGAGGGACTTTGTTCAAGCCAAAACGATGCGGATTAGGACGGGAGTTGTTTTCTGGAACCTCATCTTTTCACTGATGTTCACTTGTGTGAAAGGTACGAGCCACTGCAGCAATTCTCTGTTCTTAATGCGCCTCAATGTGTGTGCGTGTTTGTGCGCGCGCGTGTGGGGAGAAATCAAAAGCTTTAATGTTTCAGACGTGCGCAAATGAGGCGGCCGCGGCGCTCTGGATGGACTTTTTCAGGGGCGCATTTCGGCGGTTTTGCGCTCAATGCAGGCTTTGACTGAGCCGCTCAATAGTGGTTCTTGCGGTAGCCTACGCTCTTTCTAATAGCCTACGTGAGCTGCTTTGCTTAGTGGGCTAACTAGTGAATTGTTGAGCCGCAAGTGCACACACTGCAGATTTCTCAGAAGATTCTGATTGATTGGGAAAGAAAGCAGCCTCTTTTGAGCGGCTGAGTTTATAGATGAGGGGATTTGCGTCAGGCCAGGATGGAACTGAAAGCATGCAGGGGCCGAGGTAATAAGTGGAACCAATCTGGTGACTGGTGTTTATCGGACTTGGAAGTGTGAGCAGGTGAAAGGTGGGCTTGTTAGCATTCAAGAGACTCTCTTTCTCTCTCTCTCTCTCTCTCTCGCTCTGTCTCTCAGGGTCTGCTCTAATCCCTAACATAAAAGCATTCAAACCAGGACTTTTAGAAATCAGACTTTCTGAGACATTCGACCTCAGTTTCTGGTTTCCTGCTGAATCCAGTTTATTGGCCTTATGGAAAAGATAGAAGCTGATAAAATGATCATTTTTGACTCAGCACCAGTGTCTCTGTGTTGCACGTGAAACTCTTATTCTGGTTGGAATTAAAACCACAAGGAAGGAAAATGAATCAATCACCCCCCCCCCCCTCAAAACACCGACCTGTGTTCTACCTGTGAGGCAGCAAGCATACCTAGTTATCTGTTGAATGCATGTATGTGTTTCTGAGCAGATACCAATTTACATGCAGATTTACACACACACACACACACACACACACACACACACACACACACACACACACACACACACACACACACACACACACACACACACACACACACACACACACACACACACACACACATCTTGAGTAATTCTCATGTCTGTCTTTTGGGGGTGGATGTGCAGCATAACAGCGCTGAGACAAGAGCGAGTTGACTGGAGCCGAGTCGGTGCTGTTTCATCACCACCCACATTGAGGCAATGTCAAACCTTGAGGCCGTTGCCAATCCTCCTGGTTCTATTACTTATTAGGGAGGCAGCCGGCCGGGAATTGGCTAGTGAGAGAAGGGAGAGTCTGAGGAGGAGGGGGAGGGGGAGGCCTTGCTCCCCTCTTTTGGAATTAAGGAACTGCTGGTCCTCTGCTCTGTCGGGTGACACACTGTTTGCAGAGTTGAATAAAAACATGAAATATAGATTATAGATTAAATTTTTTATGTTGTCACGAAAACAAAACCAAGAGAATCTTATCTAGACACGAGACCGGGTCAGGATCCAGGAGCACGGTTTTGATTCTCAGTTCTACTGCTTAAACTAGATCATTTATCCACTCTTCACATGCGTTGTGTCATCTGATCATAAACCAAATGCATTTTAGATAAAACCCAAGTTCATACACTCGGAAATTAAAGCTCAGCTATCAGACCGTTCAGTTGTCGTTCTCACTGAACCACCACACTTCCCTGGGTTCTCCACTCATCACACCTCTGGTGTGAGAGGTTCTCCGCTCAGTAATATGAGAGCAGGAGAAACAGCCGGCTGCTACCTCTTCAACTTTAGGACAAGCTACCAGAGTGTGAAAAAGAAAAACAGTCACGGACAACAAAAGACATTTGGACCTAGAAAACTATGACTGGTGTTTAGCGCTATCTAGTTTACTCTGGCGTAGTGGGTTTCTGGTTCTGGCAGAAGCGTCTCAATGAAGATACCCAAGGAGAGGGATCAGTGTTCCTCAACTGCACCAAAACATTCTTAATCTTTGCATATTAGAAACTTCCAGGTTTTATTCCAACATGAATCACATCGTGGACGTTTGTAACAAAAGGCTCATTGCAGCTCATACAGTCACAGCTTTGTGAGATGCTCTTAGACTTAGAATGTTTAGAGTCATGGCCAAGCTTCCTGCATCTATTTGTTCTCAGATAACCAATGACTGGGAGCTTGACTGAACCAGTTTTGGATTGGGCTTTTCTCAGATGGACTGGGTTTTTGGTTCATGCCTGTGGTGCGAAAGCAGGAATGAGCTGGAAGTTGAGAGCAGAGGACGCTAATGTCTCCAACATTACAGGGATCCGTTAGCATCAGGAGAAATGTATCCATCTGGTTTTGTGATTACAAAGGATCCGAAGAGTCCAAAACAAATCAAAGCAACTTTTGTTCAAAATCTAAAAAACTTGATTTTGACTATTACCTATAAATAATAAAATCATGCATTTTCCTGGGGAAATGTATAAAAACATGCTTCCCAGATTTACTCTTGTGTCAAAAAGGAGTTTTTTAATTTAATTTTTATTTTATTTTCCAATGAAAAGTCAGTAATTACTGGTAGTCAGGTGATTCCTGAACATACGATAATCTGGTCACTAAGCCACAGATGAAGACTTTATCTCAAAGTGATTATGTAAACAAGACGGAATGGCTACAGAGGCTAATCTGGATTACAATTTGTGTAATTATACTCTATCTACAAGGAATGTGGTACAGGACTTTATTCCTCAGCCTCCAAGGTTCCTGATCTCCTCATGAGCAGCCATGAGAAGTAGATTTTGTTCACTGCTTGTATCACATCCCAGCGTACGTTCCCTCACTGACCTCCTGTCTTTGGTTTTAGACGTGGGCTGAGCTCTTAGGAGCTGCTGATGAGTCTCCGTGAAGGTCGGATACAGCTTACTGACTCTGCTTAAGTCACTTACAATATAGGCAGTTCTCCTGGCGATGAGATATTGGCAATATCTTGTCTTCAGGAAGAAAAATAGCCAACAGTTTGTTGAGATTAAATGTAATAGGTTCACTGGAGGCTGCTTCCCAAGTCAAGGCCACAGATTCAAGGTGGACTGCATCTTACATCTCCGGAGACCATTTTTCCCTGACTGGATTAATATCTCTCTGTTAAATCCCTACAGTGACATGCTTGATACTAAAAATGTCTCCATTTTTTTCAACTTGGTCATCAGTGAGTAAAATCTGCAAAAGCTGATATGGGAGAAGTTTGCTGTCACATCGCTCCTCAGATATGGTGTTGAAACTACTTTTTTAAAGACGGAATACAAATGAGCTTTTGAGTGAGACCGAACTATTAAACCAATATCTGCAGGTATAATGAGGCTTTGCAGATTCATGTCAAGTCCAGTTATGGAGTCCCAATTGCTTTTGATGCACTGTAACCATTTAAGTTCTCATTCCCACCATGTCTTTATCTGTTTGGTCCACAGATACTTTAGTTTGTTTCTGTTTCTGGATGTTTGATACGAACAGACATAGCTAATCATCAGTACGATAAAAGCTGAGAATAAGCAGGAGATTTGATTCATCTGTGGCTCTGGTTAGCCCTGCTGAAGCCTGAACCCTGAATGTTGCCTTTCAGGCGTTATAATGGCAGACCGCTGCTCCTCAGGAATGAATCAAAAGCAGAAAAAAATATTTCCCTAAAGGGATTATAAGGTTTCAATTATATTTTCCTCTACCCAAAACTGTCACAAGTAAACATTTATTCATATTAAAAATGCTGTAATGAACAGTTTCTATCTAGTGTTCATATCTATTACATCTAATCAAATCACAGGTTTATATCTAAAGTACTTGTGGCACCTGCTGTATCTGCCGACCCTATCTACTCATGGTGTTTATCAAATCTGTCCTATCTACTGTATCTATAGTCCTGCCTACTGTATCTGTCATCTACAGTGTCTATACCAAACACATAAGCTACTGCATCCATTGTCCCTGCAGAATTAATTGCAGTTTACATAACTGAGTACGGTATTCATAGTACGTACCATATCTGTTTATCATATTCATCACATCTAGAGCCAGATCTGTTAGATGCATCGATCATGTCTATAGATGTCTTTGTATAAAATGGCATCATCTACCGCATCTATTTTATCTATCAACCACATCTTCGGTCATTCGTTCATAAATTTTTCACTCCTGAGCAGGGTCACAGACGCTGGCGTCCAAACCACAGGAAAAAAGGAAAAAGACTTCCAGTCCATCACAGAGGCATGTGAGACATGAAGGGACAGTTCAGACGGTGTCGTTCAAATAGCATGCCTGGTTTTGTTCTGTGGGAGGAAATCAGAGTGCCTGGACCCCCCTCTTCCCCACCCACACACACACACACTCGAAGAACGTGTGGTCTTTGTGAAGAAAGGCCACAGTTGGGATTTGCACCTGTGACCTTCTTGCTGCGAGGCGACAGTGCAGCTCTCTAGATCTATATCACACGTGTCCTTCCACCAGCTCCATCTGTGAAACCTATCTACTATATTCTATCTTCAGTCACTTTAACCATCTGTTGTGCTTCCTGTGAAAAAGAAGATTGTGTTAAATTGATTACAAATATCTCAAAGGGTGATAATTACATGATTAATCATTTCTTTCACTCCCTAATATTTTATTTTGACAGCAGAACAGATTGTCTACGCAACTTCTTACCGGCAGGCCGAGTCAGACAGAATTTATGGTTTAATCTGCTTCTGAGATGCACAAAGACCAAAACGTCAGAAGAAAGAAGTGTTTATTTATTTATTTATCAGCACCAAATTGCCATTAACTGACGTTGCTGCTTTGAACACTTCCTGGGTTCCTTTGTGGGAACAAAACCCTTTGCGGGGTGTTAAAGTGTGCTTTCAAGCGAGAAAACAGATTCAGACTTCTGCAGAAAAATTATCGATCGCCTGTTAATGTGATTTCAGGCCGCCGTGCCGTCTACATCACCCTTTCATCCCGGCCACAAGAGCCACAGCTCTAAAAGCACATTTCCATCCACCTTTGTCCGCTGCATTAAGAAAAGGTGCAGCACACGAGTGTGTTATTAATAAATGTGGAACCGTTTAGGTTTCTGTTCTCGTGTCAGAACCCGCGTGCTGCTGTTATTTCCCCACTGAAGCTCGATCTGAGTTGAGTCACAAGACTTGATACAAGGATACTCACTGTCACAGGAAGGGTGAACACCAGTCCAACGACTATCATCTCACTGCAGAGAAAAAATAAATGTGACAGCAATTTCAGAACTGCACTTTCAGTCTAACCTGTGGAAATTGCGAGTACTGACAGCAGCAGTCAGTTAAAAGAGGGAGAATTTTATTTTACTTTTCTGGACGTCTGTTTACAAAAGACAATTAAAAAACATGCAAAATATTATGTATGCACATATTTGATTATTATATTTGGTATTTTAGCAAAATTTTATATTTTGGAACATTTTAAGTTGGTTTCTACTAAAACTGCCAGATGCAAATTAAATAAAATTTAAGGCGCGTTGGTTTGGATATGAGGACTTGGTAACGGGCAGGTTGACACATCACTCTGAACATCTGTCTCATTTTCACAGTTTCACTGACATGTTTAGTAAGTAAGAATTAAGTTTAGTCATTTAGGGAAGTGGTTGGTCTGAGCGGACCTCACCGTTTTCAGTCTGAATTAAGAGTCTCGAGCTTCCAGTGAAACAAGCGTTTGTGCTCGCTGATGTAGCAATCACACACAACTGCTCAGAGGTTACGGCTGCTCAGGACAGTGAACACGGCCCCTGCCCTTCCACATCGAGAAATGCAGCACCATTTCTGCTAACCCTGTAAAGTCTAATGAGCTCAGTGAGTTAAATCATGTTTCTGTAGTTCTGAAGCTGCAGGTTTGATCGCTTTTTAGGCCTCAGGGTTTCTCACAGATGGTTTTCTTTCTTGTGCTTTTCTAGCAGACAAAATAGCAATTAAAAAAAATACATCTAACCCATTTTATCTGGGAAGCATGTCCAGTGCCTGTCAGCGATGGATTGTCTTGACCTTGATTCAGTCTTGATACAGAATTCTGTTTCTTTTATTGCCGTTTTTCGCTGAAGCAATAGAAACTGATAACTTCAGGGGCAATATACCTTTTCCTCAAATAGGATGGTACATTTAAATATGCATTCTATGAGTGAGTACGAATCAAAAAGAGAATAACCTGATACATGCAGACGAATCCTTTTGGAATATTTGATGCAGTAGTAACCAGGAAGATCCAGCACCACCCTGGAATCTGGTTGGCTGGTATTAGGCTGGTCGCCCCGTAATCGGAAGGTTGCAGTTCGAGTCCCGCTCAGTCTGTCGCTGTCGTTGTGTCCTTGGGCAAGACACTTAACCCATGTTGCCTGCTGGTGGTGGTCGGAGGGACCGGTGGCGCCTGTGCTCAGCAGCCTCGCCTCTGTCATTGCGCCCCAGGGCAGCTGTGGTTACATCGTAGTTCATCATCATCAGTGTGTGAATGGGTGTGTGAATGGGTGAATGACTGGTTGTGTTGTAAAGCACCTTGGGGGGTTCCAGGACTCTAGAAGGTGCTATATCAAATACAGGCCATTTACCATTTTGGTCCTTCTCTTGTTTTCCTTACTCTGACACTGTCAAAAACATTCACCCTTCCATTCTGTTTCACCTATAATCAAATATTGGGTTGGAGATAAGGAGAGTTTTGGGTCTCATCCCAGTGGAACAAACCCCAGAGGAAGATAGGAAGGAGGTGTCAACATATCCAAATCATTTTTGGGTTAGGGTTATGGTCTATATTTTTAATCGTAAGAGGAAGCTAGAACACAGACCAAACAGCAAATGCAGATGTTTAACAACTGGAGAAACTTGAGCATGGGTCACACGGCAAGATAATTGTGACCCAATTCTAACAATCTTAAAGATGCAACCCAATCAGATTGTCATGTTGTGGTGTAAATACCTAACCCATGACATACAGAATCAACACAGAGACTTGGTTAAAAGGTTTAAATAATTTATTAAAAAGGGGAACCAAGGGAGCAGCATAAACGTAGCTGAGATCTTCAAACAGGAATCCAGTGCAGGGATCTGCGGACAGATAGGAGTTAGATCCAACTCGAGGGTGGTAACAGGGAATCAGAGTTATGTGGAGGACTTACAGTATGGAGAGAGGGAATCGCTTGAAGGGGGAGTGGTCCGGTCTGGGTTGAATGGGTTACCCTGAGGCTGAGATCCAGAGAGTTAGACGTGGAGGGAGCTGAGCTTGAAGACGTGTAAATCCGGGAGGGCATAGGTGGGCTACCGGTGGTGGTTCTGGTCAGGGTGAGACTGAGGGACGAGCGGGGTTGGAGTTCCAGAATGCTGCCAGTCTGGGATGAGGGTGGAGGTTTGTCTGGGAACAAGAGCAGGAAGGTAAAAATGCTAAAATCCAATATTTTTATTTATTTATTTTTTTGTTTATTTCAAACAAAAAAAACACACAATTAAAAAAACAATATTAAAAAAAAACATCAAAATCTCAAAAGGTCTAAGAGCTCGAATCTAATACGCGAAGTGGCTGTTAGAAGGCACCCAGGTAGAGTAATCATCCAGCGAAGTGAAGGTGTCTCTCAGCTGCTTAAATGCTCCCTGGCCGGCTGATGAGCAGATAGTCTGCAGCTTGGCCACCTCCGGACACACCCGCCTGCAGAAGGAAACTCAAAACCAAAGAGTGATGGCAGAAACAACCCAGACCGTGACACAGATTCAATTCAGTTTCAAATAAGTTTATTTATAAAGCGCCAAATCAGGACAAGAGTCGTCTCAAGGACCTTCACACAGTAAACATCCCACTACAGGTCAGTTCATTTTGCCAATCAGTAAAAAGTTTCCTGTATAAGGAAGCCAGCAGGTTGCATCGAGTCACTGACTAGTGTCAGAGTCTTTACAGCAATCTTCATACTAAGCAAGCATGCAGTGACAGTGGAGAGGAAAACTCCCTTTTAACAGGAAGAAAGGAAGATAATCCTACCATTTGTGGAGTGAGAGCACCAATCCTATCATAACTCCAGGCATTCCAACATGTTCTCTTACTTCTGTCTGATTTTGGAGGACAAGCAAACGTGCTGCCTGTTGAATGTGACTTTTAGCCAATCAGGTGAAGCGACAGAAGCAAACTGCCCACTCCAAAGTCACGTTGGATCTGGTGAGATTTCCTGTTTAACCGGAGAATACCTGTGTGTGAAATCAATGTGTGTCCAGTGTGTAGTAACCGGAGCATTGCCACATGCTGCAGGAGCGAAACTGGTACATTTGGGATTTTTCATCATCACACATCGAGTCTCTCATGCGTGGAAAATTGTCTGACAGTTTAAAACCTGCATTGTGAACCGGCCCCAAAAACTGTGCCCTGATACCATTCCCACCTCTTCCTGATCATCTGAAACATTCAACAAAAAGTTTACTAAAGAGTCAGCAAATAAAGCAGTTTTGAGTCAAGTTCCACGTATTTAAGAATAGTGAGCTATGCTTGCTCAAAGTTTTATTCATGTAGGAGGAAATGCGGGACAAAGCTCAATGCATCTTTATCCATTATTTACTCCAGGTTACTGTTGTGGAGTCAAGCTCTGTTTTCACTTTCCAAACCGTTTAACCAAAGAGGTTACAAGTACAGCAAAGTTGCAGAAGATTCATGAGCAGCTACTGCCTGCAGGTGGAGAAAGTGTTAAATCTGCAGCAGCTGGTACTTTTTTGCATGCTTGATCTAAATCTGCAGAACTAAACTGCTGCCTCCATTACTTTTCTTTTCCTGCAGGGCCAGGAGGCTGTGTGGAAATGGTCAAACAAATTAAGGAGAAAATACACACCCAGCTGAACATTAATAAGGCTGTTTGTGAGCCTGTAACTATGTTGCAGGCAAGTTTCAACTGGAAGGAGATGTCTACCCAGAGAGTAAAGACTGTCGAATAATGTTTTAGCCTCTGCCAGTGTCTACAGGTAGAAGAAGACAGACTGTTCGTTTTATCTTCTTCTCCGTTTCCCTTTTCAGGGGAAGCAAAGGGTTGATGTTTGTGTTTGTTTGGGAGATTGGAGGCTAGAGAGACAAGCATCCTATTAGATGTGCGGTTGGCTCACACTTTTGTGTTGTACAGCAGCTCTCACTGTGGTGGTCTGGCATTGGGCGCAATATAGCTCAGCTGCTACTTTGAGACGGTTACTGGTGTCTAGCCATAAAACACTGGATCTACTGGGAAGGAGCTGAAGCATCAGCAGCACGCTGATTTGGGGAAACAGTTATTATACTTGGCTACAAGAATCACATAATCACTCTGTGAGTGTGCATTTGCTCATGTGCCAGCTGTGTTTGTGTGGCGATGTATTTGAATGTAGCATTTTTCACCTCAGCGGTTGGCAATTTAAAACCACCAAATGGAATATTTCTGTACCCGTTTTCCAAATTGCACCGACACACTCATGAGGTAATAGTCATTCGCTAGAAAGCCTCTTTTCTGTTTTTGTTGTATGGAGCCCATTTCCCTTTCATCGAGCATGCAGACAAGCGTAGTAGGGGCTGCGATTATACACATTCTATCAGAATGAATTGTGAGGGTGCAGCACAGCCATGCAGATAAAATCCTTTTCTATGGGGACATCACTTTTAAGATTTCTGTCTACTAAAGCTCTTGCAGTCATTACCGGTGTGTTCCTGGTTGTTCCGGTGAAAAATCAGTTTCCCATCCATTCCTATTTTATGTCCACTGACTCAGGGCACAGTACGTCAACAATCTAAGGGGAGAGTTCTTATATTTATAAAGAAGAAAATTGCAGACCTATCCTTGGGGTGGAGCATGACTGTAGCCCTGAAGGAACACATGGCTGAACCACAAGCTTCATCAACTGCAAACATCAACATTCACAGTTTGATCATTGGAATTTTTTTTTCTCCAATTGAATTCTGCAGACTTTCTCTATAATTGCAATATAAGAGCAACAATTCATGAGCAACGAAACATCTTTATTACTAATCTATTCACTTTTAGGGTTTGTGTCACTTTCCACAGCTTTGGAGTGACCAGTCCCAATAGTTCCACTGGATGCATAAGCAGCGCGTAACGTAATACCCAAGAGCTGTTTTCCCACCGGGAGCGTTTCAGATGCCAAACGGCAGCAAAAACGTTCCTTGCAGCAGATTCTGCAAGGTCACAAAATCACCAGAGAACTGAAAGACCACGCCTGATTTCAGCAGTTCATAAGCAAGGAGAAAGATGGCAGCACTAAATGAAAACTGAACGACTGAATGACTTTTATTTTGAAAGTTTCTGGATGTTTTACACTACTTTCATGTTTGACTTCCTGTTTGGCTCGATCTGAATTGTGGAGTTGGATGTGTCCTGGAAGTGTAAGTAACGTGTCCCAATGCCCCTGAACGTGACGGTGGAAAGGAAATGAAGTGTTGAATTTACTTAACCAAGTTATATCATCTGGTGTCACTAGTTACTTAAATGTAAAAAGTAATCTACTTTGCAATGTTAAAAGTAGATTACCCTTTAAGCGGCTAGTTTTAGTGGAACCAGATGACATGACTCGGTTAAGCGTGACGCAGACAGTGTGCTGTGGTTTAGTTGAACAATGGAGGGAAAATTATTTAAAAACTAAAGAAAGAAGAAAAGAAGAAAAACGGAATTTGTTGAAAGGAGTGAGAAAATCCAGCCCTCCAGCACAAGCACGCTTAACCCTCTGGAGGCAGGCGTTGCAGATTAGCAACCTGAAAACCTACCTACCTGGTAACTCCACATACACATTTCACGAACTCAGAAGTGCCCCTGAAGAACTTAGTTGTTCGTCCTTTTATCAAAACTTATTTTGAGCCTGAGAGGGTTAAAAATCGCACCACCATCCCGAGTTTAAACTTTATATCTAAACTGACATTTTACTATCTTTTATGGTTTTTAAATGAGCACAGTAAACCTTCCAACAATATTTGAACAACTCTTTTCACTCCCGTAACATTTTCTTTCTATATGAACAAATGAAACATCAGACACCTTTTCATCTTTTCCCTGATCGCTACAGAACACACGACTTCCTCCAGAGGAGCGAGTGCACGGTTCCATCACATCACAGTTCATTACTCTCCCTTTAAAAGATTGACCTTTTCTACTCATCATTTCTGCTACACAAAACACTGCAAAAATCCTACCTCAAGATTCAAGAATATTTTTGTAGTTTAGTTCTTGCTCATTAGCTGTTTGAGGCTCAGCTTTTGTTGGCGATTCTATTCTCTTCTATGCATGTGGCTAGCTACCATGGTGACCCTGATGTACCACGGACAGCAGCTTCAACATTTTCTTTTTCCAATTCATCTCAGACACACCAACAACTGTAGACATTTAATCTGAGCTCATACTATTAGAACAGGATACGCTAAATGTTGTAAATGATAGCAGAAAGATGATAAATGTGATAGACTGTAGTTGGATCAGTGACCTTCAAAAACTAGTAAAACATTCCTCAGTTAAACTTTTACCTTTGAAATGTTTTAGAGCAACCTGATGTTATTGTTTGCAGAAGGTGTGAAGGCAACAGTACAGCAGACGAAACCCACCAGCAGCTTTGTTGACCTTTGTTTTGCTGGGTAGGGACTATCTTTTCACTGTTCTGTAACCTGGCAGTGCTGATAGATATCTCTACACTGGCTGACTCATCTTTTAAGGTCAGGTGGAAATCAATGCAGGTTTACAAGAGGAACATTAGACTCCCCTTCCTTTTTTTATGGTGACAGGGGCTCATGATAAATGATGGTAAAATAGACAAGAAGGTCCCTTATCAAACACATACGACTGTGAGAGCTTGGAGTTTCAAGCACTTGCAACATATCTGCCGAAAATCGAGACAAAACAATGTGATTTAAAGTTCCAATTTCAGGCTTTAAAAGCAAAAATCAGTTGATTTGACTGTTTGTCCAACTGGTGCTCAGAACAGGACTCACTGCTGTTTATAATCACAAAGTGTGCATTTTAGCATTATTCAGTTATTCATGCAATCTGGTGATAATTTATTTGACCATGGTATGCATGAGCATGCAGAATTCAAAATGTACAATTACTATTTTAGACCATATTAGCGATTGCTGGTACTCAGATTTTCTTCTTTTAAATCAGTTTTAACCATTTAAAACATGTATGGACACATACTAATACGGTGATCCCTCGCTACTTCGTGGTTCGTTTATCGCGGATTCACGACTTCGCAGGTTTTTTCTTTGGAGCCTTATTCAAGGGAAATTCGCCGATTCGCGGTATTTTTCTCTGCGAAATATCAAGAAATTCCTGTTTATTTTCATCAATTTCATCATAAAATGCACTTTTTGTAATAAAACTATAAAAAAAAATCAAGTAAAAATACAGTACTATGTAAAGGGAGGGTTTTAAAAGTCTGAATACTGAATACGTACCTGTTAAATAAATACTGTAAATATGGTGTCCCTACTTCGCGGCTTTTCATTTATCGCGGCCAGGTCTGGAACGCATCTACCGCGATAAACGAGGGATCACTGTATAACAGAAAGGTTCTTATTTGTACTGTATGAAACCTTAGGGAACATTCAAAGATCAAAGCTGCATTTGTGACCAAAAGTCCCTGAAACTGTTAAATTAGCTTTAATCCACCATTTAAACTTGTGAAATGTCATTAGGCATCGATGATTTCTACCTCTGTGCTGCAGAAAGCATTAGCAAAAGCTCGGCTCCTTTCCAGGAAAGGTGTAATAGAGCTTGAAACATCTTCCAACTACTCTGAGTTCATGGAAGAAAACAGTTCATCTCACCCATCCTCAGCTGCATGGCTCATGACACATGCACACAACACCATCAGTGACTAAATATGTGTGCATGTGGGGGGAAAGATGGGAATGTTTTTGGTTCAAAGCATCTGCCAAATGACTCTTAACAGTTCTGCAGCAGCATTTGTTCCTCTTTGAAAGAGGACACTTGGTGAAAAGTTCCCTTTGTCTTTGAAAAAGTCAGTTGGGGTGTTTGAAGTGACTTAGAACTCTAACATAAAAATAAAATCACTTTTTAAGTTTTATTTTGATAAGGCAGCACTTCCAGTGTTTAAAAACCCACTAATCCTTGAGAGGACACTTACTGGTCCACTTGGACCTCTAAAGGTTTGACCCTAAAGGGTGTCTGAGGCTCATAGAAACATATTTAAAAACTTCGCAAATGTATTATTGATTATTTTGATAAAATTGATGAATGAATGTTATGATGGAGGAATACATCAACTCCCAGGGTTTCTGGCTGCGGCATCACTCAAACTTTGTTTTTGTGGTTTTAATAACCGGAGTCAGATCAGCTCGTGATTGCAATGAGATTTGGCCTGAAGAGGGATCTCTACTCTCCACGGCCAAACTGCTCACTAGAGAAAATGAGCAGACTTCTCCAGAATAAAACCGTACTCTTCCAACAGTTTGCTGATTGCTTTTCTGCGCTTGGTTTGCAGTTGGGAGCTGCCAGGCTGAGAACTGAAGGCTTTCTTGAAGGGTTAGGGTAATTTGTGTCAGTACAAAATAAAAAAAAACTCATGGAAGGAGTGGAATCAAGTGTCCTACTACATGCTCAAACATCAGCTGGAAAAAAGAAAAGCATAAAGACAGCTTTGTTGCTGTAATCCTATAGTATAACTGACCAGAGTAGAGCATATCCCAGAGATTTCATTAAGACTTCAGAAATTTGTGTCAGCTTGCAGGAATGAGCAAAATGCATCCCTTTTCCTTGAAACCTCTTAACATTGCCCAAATGACTCCCATTTTTAGATTGACTTGGTTGTCATCTGCAACATAAGCACGGTATAAAAACAAAGATGTCTGAGAGAGAGACGGGCCTTTACCTTGGCTACAGCATGCATGCAAACGAGTGCTGCAGTGGGTGTCCTTCTGCTCGTTTCATCCTGATCTTTAGTGGCTAATAAACAAGAGCCAAACACACAGAGGCATCTTCTTTAAAAGGTGAATTCACAACTCAATTAAAAACTTGATAACTCTGCATTTTTGCTCTATTCAACCCAAAAGTTTACAATAGCTGTTCCTGAAAGGAGAAAGAAAATCTCTCTTTAATTGGCCGTCAACAGAAATCTAAGAACAAAGGACACAAAGGTCATTTCTATATTTTTCTAATTTTATTAGAAAATAAACAGTCAGCTCTAAAAATATTTCAAGCTACTTTTTCCATCCATCCGTCCATCCGTCCGTCCGTCCGTCCGTCCGTCCGTCCGTCCATCCATCCATCCATCCATCCATCCATCCATCCATTTTCATCCGCTTATCCAGAGTTTATTAGAAAATAAACAGTCAGCTCTAAAAATATTTCAAGCTACTTTTTCCATCCATCCATCCATCCGTCCATCCGTCCGTCCGTCCGTCCGTCCGTCCGTCCATCCATCCATCCATCCATCCATTTTCATCCGCTTATCCAGAGTCGGGTCATGGGGGCAGTAGCCTAAGGCGAGAGGGCCAGACTTCCCTCTCCCCAGCCACTTGGGCCAGCTCCTCCAGGGGAATCCAAAGGCGTTCCCTGGCCAGGTGAGAGACATAGTCCCTCCACCGCGTCCTGGGTCTACCTTTAGGTCTCCTCCCGGTTGAACGTGCCGAGAAAACCTCACCAGGGAGGCGTTCAGGAGGCATCCTGACCTGATGCCCGAGCCACCTCAACTGGCTTCTCTCGATGTGGAGGAGCAGCCGGTCTACTCCAAACCCCTCCCGAATGATCGAGCTTCTCACCTTGTCTCTAAGGGCGAGCCCAGCCACTCTGCGGAGAAAACTCATTTTGGCCGCTTGTATCCACACTCTCATTCTTTCGGTCACTACCCAAAGCTCATGACCATAGGTGAGGGTATAAACGTAAATCGACCGGTAAATCGAGAGCTTCACTTTCTGACTCAGCTCTCTCTTCACCAGGACAGACCGGTACAACGCCCGCATCACTGCAGATGCAGCACCAATCCGCCTATCGATCTCACACTCCAGTTTTCCCTCACTTGTGAACAAGACCCCGAGATACTTAAACTCCTCCACTTGGGGCAGGGCCTCATCCCTGACCCGGAGAAGGCATTCTACCCTTTTCCGAATCAAGACCATGGTCTCAGATTTAGAGGAGCCGATTCTCATCCCGGCTGCTTCACACTCTGCTGCGAACCACTCCAGCGAAAGCTGAAGATCACGTTCTGATGAAGCCAACAGGACCACATCATCTGCAAAAAGCAGAGACCTGATCCTCAGGCCTCCAAACGGATGCCCTCCACACCTTGGCTGCACATAGAAATCCTGTCCATAAAGGTTATGAACAGAATCTGTGACAAAGGGCAGCCTTGGCGGAGTCCAACTCTCACTGGGAACGAGCCCGACTTACTGCCGGCAATGCGGACCAAGCTCTGACACCGGTCATACAGGGTCCTATCAGCCCGTATTAGAGGGCCTGGCACCCCATACTCCCAGAGTACCCCCCACAGGACGCTTCCGAGGGACGTGGTCAAACGCCTTCTCCAAATCCAAAAAACACATGTAGACTGGTTGGGCAAATTCCAACGCAACCCCTAGGATCCCCCTTAGGGTATAGAGCTGGTCCAGTGTTCCACAGCCAGGACAAAAACCACCTCCTGAATCTGAGGTTCAACAATCCGATGGACCCTCCTCTCCAGAACCTCTGAATAGACCTTACCAGGAAGGCTCAGGAGTGTGATCCCCCTGTAGTTGGAACACACCCTGCAGTCCCCCTTTTTAAATAAGGGGACCACCACCCCGGTCTGCCAGTCCAGTGGGACTGCCCCTGATGTCCACGCGATATTGCAGAGCCGCGTCAGCCAACACAGCCCCTCAACATCCAGTGCCTTAAGGAACTCCGGGCGGATCTCATCCACCCCTGGAGCCTTGCCACAGAGGAGTTTTTTAACCACCTCTGTGACCTCAGCACCAGAGATTCGAGAGGGCAACCTAAAGTCCCCAGACTCTGCCTCCTCACTGGAAGACGTGTCGGTGGGATTGAGGAGGTCTTCGAAGTATTCTGCTCACCGATCCACAACATCCTGAGTAGAGGTCAGCAGCACACCGTCCCCACTGTAGATAGTGTTGGTAGCGCACTGCTTTCCCCCCTGAGGCGCCGGATGGTGGACCAGAATCTCCTCGAAGCCGTATGGAAGTCTTGCTCCATGGTCTCACCGAACTCCTCCGATGCCCAGATTTTCGCATTGGCGACCACCCGAGCCGCGTTCTGCTTGGACTGCCGGTACCCGTCAGCTGCCTCTGGAGTCCCACAGGCCAAATAGACCTGATAGGACTCTTTCTTCAGCTTGACAGCATCCCTAACCGCCGGTGTCCACCAGCGGGTTCGGGGGTTGCCACCATGACAGGATCTGATGATCCTGCGACCACAGCTCTGGTCAGCTACCTCAAAAATGGAGGCACGGAATAGGGTCCATTCAGACTCAATGTCCCCCGCCTTCCCCGGAACATTTTGGAAGTTCTGTCAGAGGTGGGAATTGAAGCTCCTTCTGACAGGAGACTCTGCCAGACGTTCCCAGCAGACCCTTGCGATTTGTTTGGGCCTGCCTGGTCTGACCGCCATCCTCCCCCACTATCTGAGCCAACTCACTACCAGGTAGTGGTCAGTTGACAGCTCTGCCCCTCTTTACCTGAGTGTCCAAGACATGCGGCCGCAGGTCAGACAAAACAACAACAAAGTCGATCATCGAGCTGCGGCCTAAGGTATCCTGTTGCCAAGAGCACATATGGACAGTTTTATGTCTGAACATGGTATTCATTATGGACAATCCATGACTGGCACAGAAGTCCAATAACAAAACACCACTCAAATTCAGATCAGGGGGGCCGTTCCTCCCAACCACACCTCTCCAGGTCTCACTGTCGTTGCCCACATGAGCATTAAAGTCCCCCCAGCAGAACGAGGGAGTCACCGGAAGGAGCGCTTTCCAGCACCCCCTCCAAGGTCTCCAAAAAGGGTGGGTAGTCTGAACTGTAGTTTGGTGCATAAGCACAGACCACAGTCAGAACCCGTCCCCCCCACACGTAGGCGGAGGGAGGCTACCCTCTCATTCACTGGGGTAAACCCCAATGTACAGGCACCAAGATGGGGGGGGGGGGGGGGGGCAACTAGAATGCCCACCCCTGCTCGGTGCCTCTCAGTGGGAGCAACTCCAGAGTGGTAGAAAGTCCAACCCCTCTTAAGGAAACTGGTTCCAGAGCCAGAGCCATGCATTGAGGTGAGTCCGACTTTATCTAGTCAGAACCTCTCAACCTCACACACCAACTCAGGCTCCTTCCCCACCAGAGAGATGATATCCCACGTGCCACGAGCCATCTTCTGTAGCCGAAGATCAGACCGCCAAGGTCCCCGTCCTCGACTACCACCCGTCACACACTGCACCCGACCCCTTTGGCCCCTCCCACGAGTGGTGAGCCCATGGGAAGGGGGACCCACGTTTCCTCTTCAGGCTGTGCCCGGCCGGGCTCCATGGGTGAAAGCCTGTCCACCAGGCACTCGCTAACGTGCCCCACCTCCAGGCCTGGCTCCGGAGGGGGGCCCCGGTGACCCACATCCGGACAAGGAACACAGTTTCCATTTATATAACTCATCATAAGAGGTCTTCGGGCTGCTCTTTGTCTGATCCCTCACCTAGGGCCTGTTTGCCATGGGTAACCCTACCAGATGCACAGAGCCTCAGACCTCCTAGGGCCATTAAGACACTCAAACCCCTCTACCACGGTAAGGTGGCAGCCCAGGGAGAGGGCTACTTTTTCCAAATACCAAAAACTCCATATTACAGTGAAATGTGTTCACCTACTCATCAATTTATTGTGTATGACTCATGCTTGCTCATCATCTAGAATCCTCTGGTTCTCTTAGGTGTGTTCTTGCTGTGTCGTGGTTCTAATTCCATGCTGTCGTTCTTTTTAAAACACAGAAACAGTTTTGTTTACCTGTTTTGTCGCTACGTTTCGCCGGCGGCTGCAGGCTTCTTCAGGCTGACGCTGATGGTGGCACGTCACTTCCTTCCTTCCTTAAAGAAGCAATCGAGATAAGGAGACGTGGATGTGGGACCATGAACAGGGACGACGGAGTGTACACGTTAGACCGCGCATGGGACTGCATCGTCGGAGAGGGGAGAGCGGGCAGTAGAGGGCGACAACGTCCTCTGCTGCCCGCGGATAAACGGAGAAGGAAGTGATGTGCCACCATCAGCGTCAGCCTGAAGAAGCCTGCAGCCGCCGGCGAAATGTAGCAACAAAACAGGTAAACAAATCTGTTTCTGTGTTTTGAAAAGAACGACAGCATGGAATCCTCTGGTTCTGATTTGCAACAGGCAACAGCCGAGAAAGTTGTGAAACGGGAGTGAGAGTCGCTCCTTTTATTTAATAAAATGTAGCACAGTAACCAGATTTAACTGTTTAGATGTCCTTCTTACTTCATTGTTACAAAATGCACCTTTAAATTTCAGACTAGATAAGACAAAGATCACTTTTTCCCAACTTTGAAGATTAAACTCCCGGCTAGCCACATGTAGGGACTGGGTGTTAGTAATTACAGTCCTGGAGTTTCATTAATTAAGCTTGTTTACGTATACAAAACGGGGTCTGAAAACTGTATAACTGACTTTCTGCACCAACTTTGTGTTTAATAAAGAAATACTTGACAGAAAAATGTGGCAACTTTAAGCAAATTTTGACCCTGGCATTGGACCATTTCAGAGCCGGGGAACCTGACAGCATAGCCGGTGATTTGTGAGATGTCTAATTTAGGACACATTTTCAGACCTGTAGACCCTCGCACGTTCACACACACACACACACACACACACACACACACACACACACACACACACACACACACACACACGCACGCACGCACGCACGCACACACACACACACTGCTCAGTAGGTGGATATGACAAAGAAACAGCAGCACACTAGAACTCCTGTCCACCTTCTTAGCCAATAGCAGTGGCTGGTTCAAATTCAGTGTAGTGCACTTTTAAATTGAAGGATACAATACACAATAAAAGTTCTGCTTTTGGGTTTATACAATTTCTGTCTGGCCACCTACGCCCTCCAAACATCGTTGCCGCTCACCTTTAGTTTAGTCTTTTTTTCCATAACAGCCCCACCTACCACTAATCACTGATAGTTTATTGTAGCACTGTTTATTGTAATTCTGTTAGTTTTCTAGCTTTAACCCTCCCACTGTCCTAATGGGTGTGACCGCGCAAGGAAAGTTGACCATTGAGCAGGGTTGATGGTTTATCCCTTGGGTCCATGTGGCAGGGGTGAGGAGTGAGCACCACCTCACCCCTGCCACGTGGACCTCGCCTTGAAAAGGCAGAGCTGAAACCCCAAAGAGCCGTGTGACACGTGAGTGTCCAGGTGAGTGAAAGCAGGGTGGATGACACAGACTGGTTATTCCTGTGTGCACGCTGCAGTAGGTCCACACAGATGTCAGCCGAGTCCAGAGGACATATCAGCCACACTACCATGAAGCCAAGATTCTAATTCAAAGAACAGTTCTTCATACCTACTGACTCATCAATCATTCATAGCTCTGTGGTTTGTTTTCCACCCCTAATAAAACGAATAGCAGTCAACGACTGCTTTCCTCTCCTCCTGTATATAATCGTTACTCCTTTATGGCTCATCACAAATCTGCAATGAATGGCTGACAACACATTCTCGTGTTGAGCTCCAACCATCCTTTCAGAAAACCTTTGTAATGTGAGAAAACACTGTCTTACATTTTGTGCCATGTAAGTAAAGCTATAATAACTAATTTAACCGGAGACACACTTCTTAAGTCTGGAAGATGAAATATTAGTGAAAATGATTGGTTTTTCAGTCTTGTTTTATTGTTGTGCAGCAGTGCGGCTCTTTAATGGTTTCTCTCTGCAGGAGGAGAGTTCACCTGCTGAATTAAGCTAGAGACACCACCAGGCCAACCACACGTATAAATACGCATCTTCTCGACAACAAACAGACACATGTCTACAGCTCAGACTAACACACCCCCGCAGATGTCTCATCAGAGTGGGAGGGAACAGGCATTTCCCCTGCCTTTGTTTGGTTATCCTCAGCAAGCATAACAATCTGTTATCAGCCGGTGGTCTGTGTGCACAACCCCATGTGTTTGTGGAACAGCTGGATCCATTCTCAGACCACCTGGCCTCACGCTGAGCTCTCTGTCTCTGTCGCACCTCACCACTTCTGCCTAAATTTCAGAACCAAATTTTCCCTGCAGCATCATGTTAGTTTGGTTTCTAATCAAAATTTACGGACGTTGCTGCTGCTGCACAATCATAGGACAGGAATGAAAGAAAGCCCAGAGATTGTGTTTCACATTTGAAGTGATGATAGAGGTCAGAGCGGGCGGCCGAGCGGTCATGGTGGCATTCTAAACGACTCAGGAGAGGTGAAATAAATTCAGCATATATTGTCTCTTTCATATGAGAGGATATTTTATCTCCGTTTTGCTGTGAATGGACAACACAAATGTTTACATTATTCTGTTTTTAGAAACAGCTTTTATAGAGCTGACAGTGCTTAATATATTACAAGCTTGCATAATTCACAGCAGTGAGGGAAGGGGGAAACTAAATCCGGATTGCTTGGAAGGAAACAGAATGTGGGAAGAAACGGCTGGGAGGCACGGTTGCTGTGTTGGGGAGGACAAAGAAATAAAAACCCTGGAAACAATTGTTTCCTGATGATTTTCTTTATCTCTTTGGGTTGGCAGGGAGCTGAAACAGGCTGATAGAGTTTAAGCAACAGGAAAGAAAAGCAGCTGAGAGAGGGATGACGTACAGTAAAACAAAGAAACAGATCCGAGGAGAGGAAATCTGAATCTTTGAGATGAGAGTTTGTTCTGTTATCCTGCAAACATCGAGATTAAAGCTGCAAAAGCTTTCTACAGGAGTATCACCAGGATGGTAACATGTTCCAGGTGATGATGCAGCTGTAAAGGCTCTGTTCACTAGACTCATCAGAGCTTTACAAGGTTTTCGTCCAAGTCCGGATCACTTCACGTTAACGTTACCCCACCATGTTTAACCGCTCCTACAAAACGGTGTGGCCACATCGTTGATTAGCTTTGTACTCACGACTATGTTTCGCTGATTAAATCATGTTTCTGGTTTATACATATTTTACTGGCTGCTCTGACAGCCTCGCTCTAAAGCACATCAAGAATTGGTCGTAACCGTCCCGCTTCAGCTTTTAAAAAAGGAGCCGCAGTAATTTAGCATAACCACGTAGGTTAGCAAAGTTCACGAGAGATAAGAGGGTTGTACTATGAAGCCAGAGTAATGGATTAGCTCGCTCTGCTAGCCTGAAGACAGATTTTTCAATGTTTCATCACCATGGTAACTTCAGTAGCTCCAGGAGGAGATTCCGGTTTGGATGAAATGTTTTCTAAGGAGCTCTTCTGATTATATTCTCCTGCTGTTGGGACAGGGCTGAGCTTCAATACCATAAAACTTACTGTATCCATGCAACTACATTGTGGATTATGGGTGACAATCTTCAACACTTCTGTCTAGAAACAAAGTCAGAGAGGGAATTGCTCTCTTGGTCTGTGGCTTTACTAAGCATGTTGGTAAAAACTTGAAAAAGTAGAATATTACATGATTTACTCATCTAAATGAGGAAGTACATCCTGGCTGCTTTTGTGTGTTTGTTGTTTTAAACCAGTGGTGTCAAAAATCTGGCCTGCGGGGTATTTGCGGCCATCACAATGCTTTTTGAGGCCTGTGACTGGCAGCATGAACTCTTACAGCAAAAAATACTTAAAACTATTTTTTAAAAGTATTTTTACTAATACAAGGCCTCTTTTTAAAACGGAACGAGTGCCGAACTAAACCAAGTCTCTTCATGTATTTTCATGGCAAACTGGATCAAAAGCATTTTCTGATTTTAGATGGAAAGCAAACTGTGTCCTCAATGCTGAAAATACTCTAAAATGTATTTTCTCTAAAACCTACCTACAACACACAGAGCCAGGTGTCTCTCTTATGTACAGAGTTTACCGATAGTTGTGTGGGGGTGGAACCACTGGACCAGCCATTAGCTCAGTCCTCTTGGTTTAACATCTATTTCTTCAAACAGAGGCTGTTCAAAAACACACAAATAACTAAATGATTCCTTGTTAGAGACCAGTCCCATGTATATTCTAGTTTTCCTTCCCTAATTACCACATACCAGATAACAAATGTCAAATGAGCCCTTCTTAAATCAATAAAGAAAACTGTTGAAAATAGTCCATTAAGAAAATCTGGTTTACTTTTCAAATAAAACCCTTGCTTTTGGAAGTTGAATGATGTTTAAAGGTTTTTTAGAGTTAGGGTGTTTTGCTTTGCTGTTCTGTGATGCTGTTCACCATGATTACATTCTTTGCATGGTGTTGCTGGAAGTAATCACAATTTAGACATGCGACAAGCCTAAGCCAGAATGAATGTCAGAGCAGGAGCTCGTTACCAGACTTCTGTTTGTAGTTGAGGAAAGAGGAGCTATCTGAAGAGGTGATGACGCAGGCTTTAGAGAGCTTCTGTATCAGTCCCTGCTTAGTTGGGCTTTTTGTAATTAATTCCTTTTTTTAACAGAAAACAGCAGCAAATATTTCTTAAAATACACAATTGGTTTCTTTTTCTCCATTTTGAAAGTTTCTTTGTAAGAACGTAAACATATCATTGGGAAAAATAGCAACAGTGTGCCTGGTTAAGGCCATTCGATTCGCAGCTGAGTGATCTGCATGGTTAGCTTTTCTACCTCCCATACTCCAGTGTGTGTGTGTGTGTGTGTGTGTGTGTGTGTGTGTGTGTGTGTGTGTGTGTGCATGTGTTAGCATGTGTGTTTGGCTAACCCTGTGCTAAACATCCTTTACCTACAGAGTGTGAAAAGCTAATTACACTAGGAGTAAATTGTGCAGGGGAAGCCATGCATCTTAATTAAGCTGGGATTTCATTAGACAACGTGCAGGATAGACTCAAATAAAATAGGGCACACTGTTACACAGTGACGCAGTGAATACAAGAGCATGCCGGTGCAAAGGTGGCTGTATAATAGATGAGAATATCTGTGGGAACAAAAGCTGTCTGTGTACAGTAATGTGAACATATATTTGCCCCCTCTTATATATATATATATATATATATATATATATATATATATATATATATATATATGAGGGGGCGAACTGTGAGTTCTGGGTGTAAAGAGTTTGGTCTGCTATAACTAGAGAGTTGATCATTTATAGAACCACATCAGACGCAATCTCGCTGTTTCTGCGTACCCTTTCTGAGACTCTCTTTTGGATCCGAGATGTCGGGGGGTCAGGTGACCCCAAGGTACCGAAGTTTGTAGAAGAACCGCAGTACGACCAGGTCAGTCCAGAGTCTTCTACAGGTCACAACAAACAGGTGGACTCGTTTTGCATCTCAAAAGGTTGGATTCTTATGGAGTCGAGGCTGTCAGCTTTGCAGAGTGCAAAAAGGTTTTGACTGTATGTCAGAGAGATGTTTCAAAGAGGCTGATTCCAGATTGGCCACTCCGGAATCTCAGCTGGAAAAAAACTCAACTCGGCTCAATGAACTTCAACGAACTGAATAACTCGGGAAGTGATCTAAGTTTTATTGTTCCTATGTTATGATTTTATGGCAAATCACAACATGCCATGAGGGTTTTACCAAGCAAACCTCAGAACACTCCTCCTTCAGATAAAAGCTGCTTTGATTTGTGGATAAGAAAACTTTAGGTGCAGTGACGTTAACTTTAGCCTTGTGATATGCACGTGTGTATGAGTGTGTGAACTTGTCAAGTCACGTACGCTGATTATCAGACAAATAGATATTGCATGGACATTCATTTTAGCCATATTAATTTAGGCACAGATTAATCAAAACATTTCATTTAACATCTTGTTCATTCATTACATGATTATTTAAGTATTTCATTTAACCATATTGTTCATTTCACTTCATCATTATTTTAACACTTCATTATTTATAAAAGTTCATCCTTTTGCTCTGTGGAGCAAAGCAGTCTGAGAGAAGAGGAAGCTTGAAGAGAGACCTTGGTGAAGCATGATGCTGACAATCTAAGTGTCAACACGCACTGTAGAATCTTCGTGCAGCTTGGCAGATCAAAGGCACCAGATGCAGACTTACGTCTCCATATGACCGGCTACTGCAGAGGTCAAACTGTAGATGAAAAATGGACCATTTCTGGACGCTAAATATATATATTGTTTCACCTCAGTTTGTTTGGTGACCTGAGATATTTAAATGTGACAAAAAAGTAGGAACACAGAATTTGAGCTGTGACATGTGCAGATCTCCATCGTCACCACCCTGCTTGGCCCAAAAACGGAGACTTGTCAGCGACTGTTTGAGTTTCCGACACGTAAAAGGTATTAACTTGTCTGAATGTGTCGAGGGGCCAGAAGTCATCCTGAGGTACTGTGCATTACTAGGTTGTGTGCTTGCTGCTTCTCCCTGGAGCTCTATGACCTTCTGGGATAAACAAGAAGAAAAGCACAGCAATGGTGCATTTCAACCTTTGTGTCTGATAAAAACAGTTCGCCAGCAAACGTCCACAATTATGCATCTTCCTCCCATTATTACAGCAGCAGGTGTTCTCATTTCCTTTTTATTTGAAGCAAAACAGAAAACGTACGAGGAAATGCTAAACTTGGCTCGCTGTCAGCTGGTTGCCAGATTTCCTTCACAGCTTCTGCCAGCTGAGAGCAAAGTGGATCTTCCAAACTATTTGTTCCCGGTTAAGGAAGTGTTGCACCTGAACTTTAGCGGGGTGTGTGTGGTTGTTACAATAAATCTTTTTTTGCACAACTTTGGCACATGGATGTTTCAAGTTTTCATTCACTTCATTTATTAAAGCTTTGACACTGAAATGTATCAACCCTAACCCTTTTAAAGGTATCATTCAGTAATAACATGATGCTCTGTCTCTGTCTCTCCAGGTTTTATCCATACATGTGGAGGCACGTTAAAAGGAAGGAATGGGACGATAGAAAGCCCTGGGTTTCCATATGGATATCCAAATGGAGCGAACTGTACCTGGGTGATTGTTGCCGAGGAGGGCAACAGGATTCATATAGTTTTTCAATCTTTCGCAGTGGAGGAGGAATATGACTTTTTATCTTTGTATGACGGGCATCCACACCCGGCTAACTTCAGGACGAGGTAAGGGGCATCAGTGATCACTGGTGATGGAAAGGTCAACTTCAATGCTGACATGACAGAGGCTGTTTATTCTTGTCAGGGAGGTGTCGGGCCAGCTCTGCTCAAACGGTGGAGCTGCATTACAGTTTTTTTCAATTGCTAAAACTCAAAAAGCAAAAACGAGGCACAATTTTCACAACTTCTACTTCTGTTCCCAATCGTTTGACTCAATTTATCACTACTTAAGATTTCCTTATCATATTAGAACTCTGATTTTCCTCCTTTACACTCTGATGTCAATTTCACATTACCTTGCTGTCAAAACACAGCACATAATTTTCAGGTTTACACACACTTCTCACATAAATTCTCAAAGCTTCAATCAACAACACACAACTATTCAAATCTCTAAACTTTCGGGTCTGGTGAGCAATTTGCAATTAGCGACTGCAGCATAACGGTAAGTTTCCACAAGGCTACCCAGGTGTATGAGTGATTTCAGGACCACCCACGGTTTTTCATTTTATACCTTCCACCTTATTCCCCCTTCCTCAATCCCACTGGGGAGTTTTTCTCAGCCTGGAGGTGGAAGGTGTATGAAAGGAATCCACAGAGCCAGGTCCCACTGCTTCAAGCCATGGAGGACTCTTGTAGAGATGTGGCCTTTGAGGCCTGTCAGGGCTTCATGAGGCACTCGAGTCGGTACTTCCAGTGTTGTTTGGACCAGGAGGACATCGCCTGTGATGTTGACAAGGCCCTCTGGCCAGACAGAGACCGGAGGCATGATGCCCCATGATTATGCTTGAATGGGGGGGGTTAACTGCAAAAATAAAATGTTTTGTCTCAAAATGTGTGTGATGTCTAATGTTTGTCTCAGAGAAAAGTGGGCACTGTCATACAGTCAGTGTGTAATTCATTGTGTTCTATTTAGACAATTGTGATTTCAGTTTTGCTCTTCAGTGTTCTTTCCATGCTTGGTAGTGTTCACCCAAAGACTACTTGTGTTTAAGCAATGAATGGTATGTGTGTGTCATGTGAAAATGTGGCAGTGTTTACCAAATGAAAACACGTGTTCCATTTTGGGAACATGGCAGGGTTTTGTTGCAAAGGGAAGCCACGGTTTAAGAATTTGTGTGTTATGTTTGGGGTTTTGTGTGTGCAGTTTAGAAAGAAATGTACAGTTTTGAAAAACGTGTTTTAGCAATAAAAAAAAACTGTAAGATTCTCGTCTGGATTTCACATGTGAAAAGCTTTATGTTGTGTTTTACCGTGCAACTTTAATACAAGCGTAGAAATAAAAACTCTCTTTCATGTCAAATTCGCTTTAAAATGCCAGTTTTTTTATTCCAGTGCAGAAAATCCACCAGTCGGAACACTTTTAGCTAAATTCTCCACATTATTTCTGAAGGAGCATGTTGCGTTGGCCTCAGCGGTGCTTTTGGATCAGCTCTTCTTTTCAAACACTGCAGCAGAAGACAGAGGTGGAGACAACAGGAGCATCAAGCAAAATGATTTCCACTTGTTTGCTTTAGTCACTGAACAGGCAAACAACTGTTTACTCAGCATGGCTCTAGATTCTTAGTCAAGTTGACATTCAATCGATGTGGGATTGTTGGTGCTTTGCATTTTCATATTGTTTTGTGTCAGTATTTGTCTGGAGAAGAACTTTTCTGCAAATCTGTGTTTGGTTTTGAAACTAAACTAAAGCTGAGCACAGGCCATGAGTACATCTAATAATTGTGATGTGCAGGTGGTAATCCAGGATTCTTGTCACAGAAAGTGGTTTAATCTCTGAGCATGAGGTATAAATATTATCACCTGATTGAGTGTGCCATTTCAAAACATTAGTCTATAAGGTTTTAGTAAAGGTTTACTAAATAAATGTTTAGATGATTTGTATTTTTTCTGAAACCTTCCCAATACTACAGCTCGTAAACAACCTGCTGCAGCCCGCTGTGGCTAGTGCTAACAACAAGCTAACAATGAGCCACGTGATACTAAAAAATCCACATTGTTGGACAATAATATTTTTGCTTACAAGTCCAGTGGCAACAAAGCCAGGTCACCATCAGTCTGTGTTGTCATAGCCTCATATAGCACCCTCAAACTAGGGTAGGCCAATGTTCACTCTGGTTTTAGCTCTTTGCTTCGCCTCCAAAGACATAACGCTCTGACTTTTACTTCCAGGCTCCATCATGATGCCACCACAAAGCAGACATTTTTTCTTCTTCATCTTGTGTTTTTTATTGATGGCCGGCGACCTGAAAAAGCTAACTGCTAACCTTTAAATTAGCTACTGGCACAGAAAATAGCTAACAGCTGTTAAGCAGGTGAAGAGCACCCCTTAGGACACCTACCCGCTGATTTAAGATTTTGATTTATCCTGGAGGTTCAGATTCAGCTAATTCATCCCTGACGTGCTACTACAAACACAGAGAAGCATGCAAGTAACACTTTGAAAAGTAGGAATAAAAACAACTAAAAAAACAGAATATTTAATCAAATTTCAGAATGAATTTAAAAATATGGAAATAAAACTTGGAAAATCTGTTCATGCTGATAGCGATGGTGCTCGATCAACAGGGAAAGGACACTTAGTTCAAACTGGCCCACCACCAGTTAAGCTGAATATTACTATATTTTATATATGTATCATAAGATTCTGATCACAAAGTTAATTTTCAGTGGGAAGGATGAATGTTTTCTGTTTACATTCATAAAAAAAGCAAACATTAAAAACATTTTCACAGCGATTGCAGCCTGTCCTCAGATGTTTTACCCATCTGTTTTTTCTAAATGTTTCTGGTGAGATTCCATCCCATTCTTCCTGCTTCAACTAGGCTGGTTTGATGGAGTCTTCCTCTGTACCAAACAATAAACCCCAAAGCTCAGAGGGGTTCAGATCTGGAGACGGTGTCAGAATTCTTCTTCTTTTATTAATGTTGACACATGTTAGCAGTGTGTTTCGGGTCAATATTCTGTTGCAGCTAGAAAATGGCCCCAATCAAGTGCTGTCCACGGGGTATGGCACAAGGCTGTGATAGCCTTCTCTCCTCAAGAGCTTGTTTCACCGCCTACAAAGGCTACAAAACCATCACAACTACACCCTTTAAGTTTTTCGTCATGTCAAAACAAAGAAAATATATCTGCAAATATTTTACGATATTTTATTTTTAGAAACCACTTGTAATTTATAAGGATTCTGTGATGTAACATTCTGTATTCATTTCTTTACATTCAAGCCTGATTTTTAGTAATGTTTTGACCCAAAGTTGGAGCTGAAGGTGTAGGCAAAAGCAACAGCAGCCTGCAGGTAGCTACAGTCCCGAAAGGTTCAATAAAATTAACACTAATGACCAGGAACCAGCAACACCGGATCTGGCAATGAACTGAGAAACAGAGAATGCTGAACATTGGGCGGATTGATTACTGAATCAGCACCAGGTGAGGGATTAGGAGCTGATTAGCCGAGGGAAGATCCATAAACAGGAAATGCAAGGAACCAGATTACTCAAAATAGCAAGACAGACTACAATGATAGTAATGATAATGACCAGCAAATAAATGAAAATACAGAAAATAAGAGGACCACTCTGAACCCTGAACCTGTTTTACATTTTTTGTCTTCAAGCCTCCTTAATCAGTACCCCACAGTTCATAAATAAACACCATCTACCGACTGAGAAACGTGAATCTGAAACATTTCAAAGGCTCCGTTTTCAAAGAAGACATCTTGTCTGCATTCAGAAGCACGTTCCTCCATCGGAGGGTCAGCGTGAGGTCCAGCGGTTCGCTGTGAGACACACAGAGAAACTGTCAGATGATTTCTCTTGGTCTATTTATGCAGCTCAGCCTCGGTGGAAGTGGGCTGCGGCCACTTGGTGATACAGCAGAGGATATATAACAAAGAGTGGCAATGACGGGAAACAAGTCAAGAGTTGAATCATTGTTGATGCTTTACTGTAGCAGCTGCATCACTTTAGATACTTGAAAGATGATGTTGCATAATGCTGTTTGAAGGACAGCCTTGCACACGGCCTGTCAGCACGCGGGTTCAGTCTGCATCACTTTGCTTCGACACACAGATCTCCGGACCTCCTTCTGCTTGTTGTCTACTGGTGGTTTAAGGACCAATCATGAATACGAATGGTGGCAGAAATAATGACTAAATAAACAGATGAATGTTGGAGGGTCAATGCCACATTTTCTGTCTTCTTGTTTATATTGCACATTTGAGAAGCTGATAAAAGATGGACCCCAATAAGAAGTCACACCTCAGGCCTTTTAGATGAACTCATCATCAATATCATTTCTGCTGTTTTAGTGGCAGTCATGTTTATTTGTTTAGTTTCAGATCAGAATGCAACACAAACAACCAACAAGGCAACACTTGAACTCACAACATTTATGGTCAACACAGAGAGAAGAAATGCTCCCAGTTTTCAAAAGCTGATAATTAGATGCGTGTTTGAAGTTAGTTTTAAATACACTCATGAGTCCCTAATATAGACTAGATAACTCTGCTAAAAACAAGCCCTTGTGTGTTAAAGTTAAAACATCAGGGTGACCCTTTTTAAGAAGCACTGTCATTTACATTATGACAGTAAAAGTTTTTCACATTTAATCATTATACCAAAAGTATTTTAAAGTAACTTCTTGTCACCACATTTATTTAGCAGAACACAATCAGCCAAAACCTAATCTGTGAAGGTGAATGTATTCATCAGGACCGTCAGTCGACCATAAATGTTCATCTTAACCATTCGCATGAATTCCATAGTTAAATCACAATTTATCACAATAATGATTCTAAATCTACCAAAGTTTATATTTTCCAGGTTTTGTTGGTATTAATCAACTTGTTAATGTGATAATAGCACGTTATCATTGACAACCCTACTCTCTCTCTGTATATGTATACATAACCTACGTCTGAAAAATGCCCCACTGGAGAAAAAAGCTCTTTTCATTTTGGTAACACAGACTTTCCTTAAATTCTAACAATCCTCATGCAGAAGTACCATTTTACTTGAAACGTAGCATCATATTTAGATTGTCAATGCGGGTGTTGTGTGCACATCTTCTGTACGCTCAGTTTGTGTATTTTGCCAACTTGCTTTGCTTTGTTCTTTTAGAACACAGAAAAAAAAGTTGATCTTTACCATACTAACGATTTGGCTAATTACTATAGAAATGAGCCGTAACAGACTACCGCACAAGGGAAAACCATATTATGGGCTGGGACAAAACAAGGATCATAAACACTGAGCAACAAAAATAAAAAAGATGGATTAAAGAAGCCATGGAAATAAGGAGATGTGGACACAGAACCATGAACAGAGACGATGGAGACTACACGTTAGATCACGCATGGGGCTGTGTCGTCGACGAGGAGGGCAGCAGAGGGTGAAGTCGTCCTCTGCTGCCCACAGCTAAACGGAGAAGGAAGTGACGCCACCAGCATCGGTGCAGCTCTGATGATGGCTATAGTAATTAGCCGAAATGTTAACAAAATAAGGTGAAGATCAACTCTCATTTCCCGTGTTTTAAAAGAACCAAGAAAAACAAGGGTGCGTAGTCACATGCCTCCACCCTAGTCCTCAGGGTCCACTGTCCTGCACTTTTTTTTATGATTTTCAGCTTCTGCAAGCCATATTTTGATGATTTAATCACCCCTCTAACAAGCCATCCCTTCTGCAGAATCCCGTTTAAGACTATTTCATTTAATGCAGGAGAGGCTGAGGCTGCAAAACCTCTGAAAGATGCAGCATAGCAGGCCCTGAGGAGCAGGGATGGGGACCTATGGAGTGCTGTTTGTTTATGCAGTAAAAGTGACCAATGAGTTCAGGCTTTTTTAGTGTTTTAAAATGAAGAGACGGTATAAACATCCCAGTGCAGCGCACCAGCCGTGTAAATGACAGGATGTCTGTTTTTTCAGCGTTACTCCACTTCTGTCTGTCGTATGACTCAAAGATGAAAAGCAAACATGTTGTCTGTGATAGATGAGTACAGATCGAATAAATGTGTGGAACTAATTGCTATTGCTTTCATGGCAGTTTTACTGAGTAGTTTATCTAATGAGTAAACACAGATTCACCTTTAAGACTCAAAACGGCCTCAGAAAACCAACAATGTCCGCTTTAATCTTTAGTTTGGATTAATAATATTTTATTTAAATACCTGAAAAAGCTGCTAGACCTCTACTTTCAAAGGCTAAAGCACTTTGATGTATCATCTTTAATGTTTTGTCATGTTTAAATAGAGTGTTTAAATTAAAATACATTTTAGTAACGCTTTATAATAAGGGAGCCTTTATTAACATTGTGCATTATTAAGTATTAGTAAACTATTGAATAAAGGATAAACAACTGCTTAATATTAATGCTATTTTAAAGGTTGCATTACTAAGTAGAAACAATAGTACTAACTGTCACTATGGTAGCCATTAAAACCAGTTAGTTTGGTCCCTGATAACATTTTTACGAACGTTTATGGAGGTATTTTTGGTGAGCTTCCAGGCTCGGGGGTCTTTCTAGTACAACTTCTGCAAATAATTATTTCTCCCATGAAAAAAATCCCAAGAGTTAATTTCCAGTGTGTTTCCCCGGCTATTTCACTTGGTCAAAGAAGATTCAGCACACAGTGTACTGTCCTACCCATCCCAACTAGTTCTGAGAGCCTCATATTCCCATATGGTGACATCTGAAGTAGTTCCTGTTTGGATTAATCTTCCCTTGTTCTGTTTCTCTTGACTTGTGTTTCGTTGGCAGAGTGTGTTTTCACATGAAAGGAAGGAAAAGGTGATCATAAAGGTGGACATCCTTGTTCTCAGCATCTGCCTTCCACTCAATTCTCAGGACATTTATAAACAGAAACCTTGATCAACATCAAATAACCCTTTAATATACCATACCATACCATACCGTACCGTACTGTACCATACCGTGATGTGATGTGACGTGACGTGACATGACGTGGCGTGATGCGATGTGACGCAATGTAACATAACATACCAAAACATGACACGACACGACATAACATTGTTATTTTCAACAACACAAGCAGAAACAGTCACATAGGTCATAAAAACAATTAAAAAGAACAATAAAGAAAATCCAAGCACATACGGTGGAACCACAGTATACTAATCTACAGATTTTAAATTGAACATCTGTATTAATGCTGTTAATTAATTAATTGCTGAGGCAGAAATTCAGAGGAGAACAAGACAAAAGCAATAATACATTTTTAACATGATGGACCTGATTAGTGTGTCTCCCTATTGATATACGTATTCTCTTTGCTCCGTCCCCCCATGACTCTCACTAAGAGCTGCTCTTACATTAAGTTTAATCCCTCATGCCTGGGAATGGCTGGATGAAGCACTCGTTACTGTGTTGAGATGATATACAGAGAACAGAGGAGAGTGTTGCCGTAACAACGCCTCCTAATCCAGTGTTTCAGAGCAATGATCACATTCACATTATGCTGCTTTTGTTTTTAAAGCATGTGCTGTAGTGAATGTTTATTATTATTATTATTATTATTATTATTATTATTATTATTATTATTATTATTATTATTATTATCATTATTATTATTATTATTATATTACCTTCCTATAGGACTGAGCAATATCAAATGATTAATAATAGTAATCAATAAAATGATTCCCAATGATAAAGATTTGGCATTTGACAAAATGAAGATGATCTCTGACAAGAAACTTCTAGATGATTCCAGATTGATTTGCGTTTTTTGTTTTAATGTTTATTTAGTGTGTTTTTCACGCATTTCTAATTTGAAAACCAATGCATGACTTTTTTTACACCTCCAGATGCACCAGAAAATCAGAATGAGCCAATACTGAGCATAATTGCTTTATAATGAGCTAATCTGAAATGCAAAAACCTGTTTTATTTACTTTTTAAAATTTTCTAGCACACTTTTGCCAAGCAACAATTTCATGTCTGAAATTATTGCCATAAACCCACCAAGTAGTAACGCTCGGTTGCAACAATAAATCATTTGAAGAGATGTTTTTACTCCCAGAATCATAATTCTGAAGGTAATTAGAAATTGGGGAAAGTGATATTGTCTCATTGAGATTTATTTTATTAGGCCAACATTTATGTTGGCATGTCAGGGCTGCACAGGAATCTAAAGTTGGTCACCAAAACCATAACAGGTGACTCTCTATTTACAATCAGAAAACCTTAATGCCACATTTATAGAAAAAAGGAATGTATCTTAGTGATTTGGTTCTAAACAAACAATTTAAATAAATACTAAGCTATGTAAATATTCAAAAAAGGTGTAGAAAATATGCTAAAGTATAGGAAAAAAATTCAAACAGCTGACTGTAAATATGCATGATGTGGAAACTGCACCAATACGGTTGGAATTATTTAGCTATTAAAGTCATGCTGCTGCTGTTTGAGCCATGAGAGCCAGAATAAATGCTGAATCTGCATTTATGTTTCAAATATGACTGATTGGAATCAATATGTTGCTCTTCTAGCTGCAGCGTTGCATTGCTTAAATGTAACTGGTGCAGTAGAGAAGCCCAGCAGATAAGAGGTCAGTTTTTATTTTTAGAGCAATAATTGTGTTAAGTGAAGCATTAGACTGCAGACACTTATAGCCCACGTTGTTTCATTGTGATATTCACATCTAAACACCTAAATAAACTTAAAGTCTGCAAATATTCCTGCTTGTAGAGGAATTGATTCAGACAATCTGACGACTCGAAAATGACTTTTTTTGTGTTACTTGTGTTTTCAGCTGTTTTACTCCATAGATTAAGCCTGCCAACCTGTCTGTGTGGCGGGAACTCACAGTGGCTCCAACTCCGTTACCGTTGATCATACACCAAAAGCTGCTGACATCTTGTTAGTTAATGCAGTCCTGCTGAGCTCATAGGTTCACCAGTCTGCATCTAATTTAAGGAGCAAATGAAGTAGAACAACAAAAGAACAAAAAAGGAACGAAGATCTCATTGGAAATCTTTTCTCTGTTCATACACATAATTATAAAGAGGTGGGAACTTGGGTGGATCTCATCATATTGATGAGCTGCTCATGCTCATCCCCCTGGTTGGATAAACAATCATACTCAGAAAGAAAAATATGCTAAATATGAACAGTGTTAGGTGGCTTACTCCATTATGTTTAGCCAAAAACTACAACCGACTGTATGTGATCGATGATAGATTATTAATATTAATATGTATTGTTTTCTGTGATAGCTCACAGCACTCATTCAGGACAGAGTGCACGTACCCGAATAAGCACTTTTTCATGCATTTTTTCGCAGTCTGCCATACTGATTCAAATTCAATTGAAATTCAAAGATACTTTATTAATCCCAGGGGGAAATTAGAGTTTCAGTGCACACAATTCTGAGATCAGACAAACATACATAGACATAGACACATGACAAGAATTGGTGACTGTGGTCATTCGCAACCGGAGTTGCACTACTTTAATAGAGATCAGAGGGTTTATATTTGAGGATTGGGTCAGGTGGAGGAAAAAAAAGGCACTTCAGAGTTACCCTCCACAGGGAGGACAGCTTTGCTATGCAAAAAACACCTCAGACAGAAATGTAACAGACTTCAGACATTACACAACATAATTCAATTCAATTGAATTCAATTCAATTTTATTTATATAGCGCCAAATCACGACAAGAGTCATCTCAAGGCACTTCACATAATAAACATTCCAATTCAGGTCAGTTCATTAAGCCAATCAGAAAAAAAATGTTTACTATATAAGGAACCCAGCAAATTGCATCAAGTTTACAGCAATCCTCATACTGAGCAAGCAGGTAGCAACTGTGGAGAGGAAAACTCCCTTTTAACAGGAAGAAACCTCCAGAGGATCCTGGCTCAGTATAAGCAGCCATCCACCACAACTCACTGGGGATCGAGAAGACAGAGCTGACACACACACACACACACACACACACACACACACACGCATTATAGCGTAACTCGCATGTGGGGCCCGAACTTTTTTCCCCCAGTTGCAGGGTCCAACCCTTCTAGTGGTACTAGAACGCTGAAAAAAATCAGGCAAGTCCCAAAAAAAATCTTGATGCCAAAAATCACTTTCAATAAGCAAAACTTTAAACTTTTTATAAAAAAGGATTTTAGCTAGTTATGGGGCCCGGTTTCTTACATTCCAGCTTTGTGAGGTCCACTTTACACACACGTTTTTTACTCCGTCGTGGGGCCTTTGTATACATTAAAATGTTTTCTGATCTAAATGGGGATTTCTATCAAAATTTTCATTAAGTTAAACCAATACAAACATGCATGTATACACATGTTATAATTTAGTGGGAAAAAACATTTATACATCGTGTTATTACACTTTTTTTAGTATTTTATGGGGCTTTTTATGAAAATTTCCAATCTTTTAGTTTAAAATAGGATTTCTGTCAAAATTATGTTTAAGTTAAACCCATACAAACATTCATCTATCCCGATTTTATAATTTAGTTCAAGAAAACCTTTAAAGTTTTAGTGTTATGAATCATTGTATCCATTCAGCCATCAATTTCCTTCCGGTTATTCCATCTGGTTAAATAAACTGTACATTTTAAAATGATCTTGTCCCTTTTCCCCTGCTGACCTATTTTCTTCTGTTAATTAGGTCATAATGGTGTTTATTTGAACGGAATACCATTTGGTAGAAAGTACTAACCATAGCTTTTCCTGAGTTTAGGAAAAGGATTACAAATGTAGCCATAGAAAAGATGACCTTTGTTATGCATTTTTTTATACTTTAAGATGTTAAGTGTGGTTCACTTGTATAAATAATATTTTTGCAGTGGTCTCTAGTTAGGAATGAATGCCTTGTAAGTTGTACTCTGGGTACAAAAAGTCCTGGTGCACCTATTTCAAAGTCTAGAAGATTGTCAGATCAGGTCAAGATGGGTGAGTCCATGAACATTAAGTGACAGTTTGACGTAGATCTGTCAGGCTTTTCTAATCCTAGTTTCATCGTCTATTTTCTATCAGAAGCTAATGCAGGACATAGGTGTAGGAGACTATTTTCATGCTCAGCCTGCATGAAACTGACCGATTATTCAGAAATAATCAATGAAAACATTTTTCACTGAACCAAATATTTAATGGAAAAAAGCACAGTTTTAAAAGACTGAATGTGCCATTCAAAGATTTTTTTCCTTCTTTTATTCAGAAGACATTCAGAATAGAAAAACTTGAATAAAAAAAGTTCTAGAATAACCAATAAGGTTTCAAACCCTTTAAAACTGAACATGTCTTTTAACTAATTTGCATAACTGCACTTGTCTATTAATACAAGTTTCTAAAATGAAAATAAAAACATATTCTGGAAGAAACTGAACTGTATTTCCTTTTTCCTTTGTGACGGTTAAGTAGAAATGAAATGTTTTTGTAGTGATGCACGAGTCAGAGAGCGACTGTGGGGGAAGGAGGAGCAGGAGGAGCCGCAAGATCAGCATCATGTGTGCACAGAGTCTCAGCTGGAGCAGATGAGTAACCAATGGCCTCTTCCTATATACAAGGGAAAAAGCTCCTGCACTACAAGCAAAACAGGTATTATGTTATACGTAAATAACTTAAGTGGTGTGCGGTGGGTGTTGTGTTGAGGCAGCACTGTCTGCTACGTTGAGTGCCAATGTAGGCATCTCCTCCTCCAGCTCCTACATGTAGGAAGAGACATCCAGTTACTCATTTGCTCCAGCCAAGGGTTCGTGCACGCAACGCTGATATTGTGGCCCCGCTTGCTCCTCCCTCTCCAGCAGTTGTGCTCCAACTGGTGCTTTGCCAGAAACATTTCATTTCTAACTGACTGGTGACCCACTAGTGTTTTACTCATTTTTTCTCCTCATGCAAGTGATTCTGTTTTTCACATAATATTTCACAGCTCTCCAATCTCTGGTCCCCAGAGCTTCAGGTTCTGCAGCGATGCACCTTTCACACTCTGCCTTACCCGGGACCTGGTTTGTCATTATGCATTTCCTTAAATGTCTGTTTACTGCATTACATTCCTCTGAAGTCCAGCTTCTTTTGGCAGCCATTTCTTTACCTAAGGACATAAAAAAAATTCTGTAGCTTTACAAAATAGCTTTGATAAACCATTTTTAATGACTGTAACTACAACAAACTAAAAAACTCCAGCTTCTGAAAGCTGAGGAATGGCTCATTGACAATAAACAGCCTTTTTGTATCCCCTGGTGGAGAAAAACCAGAGGTGAGGAGAGAAACCAAAGTGTAGAGAAAAATGTAACCAAAAATTGTGCGAGAAATGTTTTCTCAGGTGGTAAAACAACTACCTAGATACCAATAGTTTTGAGACTGAAGGCCAACAACTATGGGGGGGGGGGGGGGGGGGAGCAACTGTTCAAGAAAATGCTGGTAATTAAACATGACAGCGAGTCACCACACCAAATCTGTCATAATATAACTTTATTCATACTTTTGGAATTTACTTTACAAATCAAAGCAATGTTGATCATTTTAATCATGCTAATTAGTCATTTTAACTCATAAAATAGTTTTGTGTGTGTGTGTGTGTGTGTGTGTGTATTGCAGCACTTTGGTCAGCTTTTTTTTAAACGCGCTAAACAAATAAATTTGGTATGGTATAGAGAGCATGATGCTTAAGTCGTGTGGGTTTAGTTAGCAGGAAATGTGAAGGAATGAATACACTGATGCAGTTTTAATGTTTGAACTATGCAAAAACAGTGGTGATAAATCTGGATACTGAAAAGTAGAAAGCTTACTGCCCCCGAATGAGGGCTACTCTAGCTCACCTCTCTTTTTGGGCAACTTCTCTTTACACTGGCCGCTAGATGTAGGAACACAAGAAGTCGGTTGGTTGTCTTCTGGCATCAGCAGTGCTGAAATTAGCACAGAAAAGAAAACAAGTTAAACTTGTCTATTTTGAGACAGCAAATAATCTGCAGTGGCCAAGAAAAACAAAAAAAGCTTTACATATTTACACTGTCCCAAATACAGCCGGGTATTTCTGAGCAGTGGGTGTAGCTGTTGCTAGTTTCCCTAATCTACCACCAGTGATTTAAAAAGATGTTGGACACCTTCACCTTGCTGGATGATTACTCACATTGGGCTTTCATGTCATCTCTCTTGTCACTGCTATAAACCTCCCGGATTCTCTAGTCTCAACATCCCACCTCGAGCTCCTTCTGACTGCCTGCTCTGTTGCCCACCTGTCCACCCTTCAGTTACTGCAGTCTTCTGGATTTCCTCTTGCCACACCACTCACTCTGGCAAGACCTCCTCTCTCCCTTCCTTGGGAGCCAACTCAACTCTTAGACTCGTAAACCCTTCTTAACCTTCAAAATGCAACTGCCAATAATACCATAATTAAAGAAACTCTGCTTTCAGACCCACCCCCTTGGACTCTGACCTTCCCCTCCAAGTATCCTGCTTTGTTACTCTTGTTAATAAAAACTCTTACCTCTGTCTCCGTATTGACTTTGTATGTCATGGGTCAGAAAACTTCAACCTACTATTACACTTTTGGAGATTTAACAAAATCTAGAGCCTGATCTTCGCAGTGTTGAGAGATTTGTGGCCGATTCAGAGCACACACGTTTGCTTTGATAAAGCCAATGTGAGAAAGGTTTCTGCCAAAACTAATACAGAGCAGCTGCTAAAATTCCATTATAAAGCAAGGTGCTTGTGTCTGAAGGCCTGCAAACATTAAGGAGTTGGATTCTCCTGAGCTTGCAGTTATGCATAAACTTCTACTCAGCCAGTTCAGAAGGCCACTCCCCCTGGGCTGCCACCTTAACGTGGTAGAGGTGTTTGAGTGTCCCAATGATTCTAGGAGCTAAGATGTCTGAGGCTTTATGCCTCTGGCAGGGTCACCCATGGCAAACAGATCCTAGGGAAGGATAAGACAAAGTGCAGCCCAAAGACCTCTTATGATGAATACTATAAATGGGAACAGCGTTCTCATGCCCAGACGTGGGTCACCGGGGGCCCCGATCTGAAGCCAGGCCTGGAGTTGGGGCAGGCTGGCGAACGCCCGGTGGCCGGGCTTTTACCCATGGAGCCTGGCCGGGCTACATCCCAAAGAGGAGATGTGGGTCCCCCTTTCCATGGGCTCACCACTCGTAGGAGGGGCCAGAGTGGTTGGGTGCAGTGTGGAAAGCCGGGGACCTTGGCGGACTGATCCTCGGCTACAAAAGCTAGCTCTCAACTAGGGATGGGTACCTTTGACATTTGAATCGATCCAGTACTAATTCCCGGTACCTAGGAATCGATACCGGTACTTAACGGTACCAATTTTCGATACTTGCGTGTTTAATATTGTAATTCTCTTTTATAATTAAATATATATTTTTCTCAATATATAACCATATTTGAAAAATATCACGATAAATAACACATAACTGTTTGTATTTTAACATCGTCCTTGTAGTTTTATAAGCTGATAATTAAACTGAAGCAAACATCTTTACTGTGAAATAAATTTACTGCGTATCTTCATTCCTTTTGCAGTCCTTTTTCATTCGATTTTTCCTATTGGGAAGTTAGAATTTCCGAGGAGAAAGCGAACGCACCATTAGCTGATAACAATGGTGGCGATGGAAGCTAATTTATCAAGCTAACGTTATCTTAAACAGTTTATTTAGCTGCTGGAGCAGATTAAAACGATGATGCCTCACACTTAGATCGTTGTTGCTGGTTTCATCTTCTCATAATCACCCGTCGCATTTAGTGAAGCCAAACTTTAGAGCGCGTTCATGTTCTTCTAGTAAGAAATTCGGAGTTCCGAGGAGAAAGCAAACGCACCATTAGCGGAACGGAAGCTAACATATCAAGCTAATGTTATCTTAAACATTTTATTTACCTACAGGAGCAGATTAAGATGAGGATGCCTTAAGCTGGGTGGGCACTGTGCGACATTTTCACTCGCAGCGTTCAGCTTCAGCTCAAACTGTACGACTTCCTCGCAGGGCGGATCTCACGAGCCATGTGCTCACACTGTATGCCTGGTAGCAACACGTCGGACCTAAAATATGGTAAAAATAGCAGTTTTTACACAACACGTCCGACTTTTTTGTCTTGCCTGTTGTCCTTCAGGAGTGCTGCAGGAGGACACACAGGGATTTATGGGGGTTGGATGAGGAAAACAAAAAAAAGTAAATCTGTTTTGTGATCAGTTTAATTTGACATGAACACGACAAACACGCTTTGACAATCCTTGTCATTATGTGCAAAAGACGTGTAGAAATTAAAACGAATAACGTGTGTTAGCAGGCGAGCAGTGTTTATGCATGATTGCGCATGCGCCGTGAGTGGTTCTGACACTTTGTGGGTTGCAGCTGCTCGCAGCGCCGCTTCAACAGTGCGATACCCTCACGAGGGACAAGCAAAATATCAAACACACCAGAAGTCCGTGCAAGCTCAAGATTGCTGATCGGTAGCTGGTCACGTGGTGTTAATCGCCTCTCGTAACCCCCTGTACACTACACGACGCTCAGCGCAAAACTCGCCCCGATCTCGTGGATTCTCGCACGAGTGGAAAATCAGCTCAAAAAAGTGAAAAAAGTCACAGTGTGCGCCCAGCTTTACTTAGATTGTTGTCGCTGGTTTCATCATCACCCAGTTACCCATCACATTTAGTGAAGTGGACCCAAGTTTTGGCATGCGTTCTTTCTACCATGCTGCTCTGTTTACAACTCACTTGCAGCGACCGACGACAACGTCCTTGCGCATGCACAGCTGTCTAGGCAAGTTCTCGTTACGAAGGACGGGTACTGAAACAAGGCACCTTTTCAAATGACGTGAATCTGTGCTCAGTCGGTACTATGGAATTCGGTCAGTACCTTAAAAAGTATCACTACTCTCGACAAGAGGAATGTCACCTCTCTGGTGGGGAAAGAGCCATTGTTGACATGTGGGGTTGAGAGACTCTGACTGGATATTGTTGGACACACCTCAATGCATGGCTCTGGAATCAGTTTCCTCAAGAGGGGTTGGACTCTCTACCACACTGGAGTTACTCCCACTGAAAGGTGCCGAGCAGGGCTGGGCATACTTCTTGCTCCCCATCTTGGTGCCTGTGTGTTGGGGCTTAGCCCGGTAAAGGAGAGGGTAGCCTCTCTCCGCCTTTGTGTGGGGGGGACGGGTCCTGGCTGTGGTTTGTGCTTAAGCACCAACCTACAGCTCAGAATACCCATCCTTTTTGGAGTCCCTGGAGGGGGTACTGGAGAGCGCCCCTTCCAGTGACTCCCTCGTTCTGCTGGGGGACTTCAATGCTCATGTGGGCAACAACAGTGAGACCTGGAGAGGTGTGGTTAGGAGGAATGTTCATCCTGATCTGAATCAGAGTGGTGTTTTGTTATTGAACTTCTGTGCTCGTCATGGATTGTCCATAATGAACACCACCATGTTCAGGCATAAAGGTGTCTCTTGGCACCAGTATACTTTAGATCGCAGCTCAATGACCAATTTTGTTGTCGTCTCATCTGATCTGCGAACGTATGTCTTGGACACTTGGGTGAAAATAAGGGCGGAGCTGTCCACTGACCACTATGTGGTGGTGAGTTGGCTTCAATGGTGGCAGAAGATGCCGGTGAGACCTGGCAGACGCAAACATGTTTTGAGGGTCTGCTGAGAATGTCTGACAGAGTCTCCTGTCAGGAGCTTTAACTCCCACCTCCAACAGAACGTAGAGTCCTGAGGGAGGCAGGAGACATTGAGTGGGCCATGTTCCATCCATTGTCAAAGTGGCTGACCGCAGCTGGGGCCGCAGGGTGGTCTGTGCCTGCTGTGGCACCAATCTCAAACTGGCTGGTGAACCCTGGGGGTTAGCGATGCTGTCAGGCTGAAGAAAGAGTCCTAGTGGGTCTTTTTTGCTTGTGGGATTCTGGAGGCAGCTGATGGGTACCGGCAGTCCAAGCGGAATGTGGTTTGGATGGTTGCGGAAGCAAAAACCCGGGCACGGGAGAAGTTTGGTGAGAGCATAAAACAAAACTTCTGTACGGCTTCGAGGAGATTCTGGTTCACCATCCGGCGTCTCAGGAAGGTAAAATTGTGCACTAGCAACACTGTTTACAGTGGCGACGGTGTGCTGCTGATCTCGACTTGGGACATTGTGAATCAATGGGCTGAGTACTTGGAAGACCTCCTTAATCCCACCTTCCAGTGTGGAATCAGAGTTTTGGGACTTTGAGTTGGGCTCTCTAATCTCTGGAGCCTGAGGTCACTGAGGCAGTCAAAAAACTCCTCGGTGGAAAGGCTCCAGGGGTGGATGAGATCCGCCCAGAATTCCTTAAGGTTCTAGATGTTGAGGGGCTGTGTTGGTTGACGCGGCTCTGAAATATCACATGAGCATCGGGAGCAGTTCCACTGGTTTGGCAGACCGGGCTGGTGGTCCCTATTGACCCATTGCAGCGTGATGTCACATGCCCACACCCCCGCCCATAGCTGCAGACTGGAGGGCAAGAAGATGCATCTCCGCACTGACCCCAGTTGTGTTTATCTGTTAGTTGTCAATAAACAGAGGTAAATAGCGGAGAAATAAAATCTATATGCAGGGTTAACACACACACAGTCCTGTAGGCTGCATAAGTAAACAAATGAAGGACAGATGAGCTCAATTTTGCAGGATTTTAGCTGATAAAATATGCCAAAGGCAGAACGGCTAGTGGATAAACCACACACATTGTGGCAGACAAAGTCTTGTGACAGAATAAAAAAGTTAATCTGCCCCACATGCCCAGAAACAAAAAAGTTACAGCCATCTGACTTATACGCTTTTATCATACAATTATATTATACGGGACAGAACCAGAACCAGGGGAGAGCTGTGCTGCAGCAGATGTGTCCTGAGAAATAAATGTGTTAAAAGGACAATGCCGGTGTGGTGCGTATTTCTGTGTGTTAACCACGGCAACGATCTTAATAATTAAACCAAATGTGTAATTGGAGTGGGTAGCCGCTAAGGTCGTTTGTTTCTGTTTGCACTCGATCGTCAGAATAAACGGAGCATCTGTTAATCTCCAAAGACGAGCATTGTCACAGCGACCATTCAGCATTAATCCACAAAACGTAAGAGATCCAGTTACTCCTTTGGTTCTGTGAGAAGTCCAGACAGCCGGTGTTGGTACCAGATCTGCTCGGGCTGCCAGGTCAGCATGGGGTCCTCATCTCACAGCTAGCTAGCTACTTCAAAAGCATCTAGAAGCTTTGAGCTACATCGTTTGCTTCAAGATGTTTTTATTTTATTCATCTGCACAAAGATGTTAGATGGTCTAAAGTGGTGATATCTAAATCCATAGGTTTTATTTTGTTAGTCTAAATCGCAGAGATACAGCTCTGGGAAAGGGCTGGAGACGGGCTTTTTCCCCTCCAGCTAGTTTGGATGTGCGTTGTTACCCGGATGTAAACAATAACGTGCCACGGGCCTATAATTAAAAAGAAAGAACAGAGGGTGTGTTCCAACTACAGGGGGATCATACTCATGAGCCTTCCTGGTAAGGTCTATTTGGGGGTTCTGGAGAGGAGGGTCCATCGGATTGTCGATGGGGTGTGTGGGGATTTTGAGATGGTGTTCAACTGCATCCCTTGGTGGTGGTTGGGGGGTGGGGGGGGGGGGGTGGGGGGCTTGTGTGGAGTACTCTGAGAGTTTGGGGTACCAGGCCCCTTGATACCGGCTGATAGCCCTGTACGACCATTGTCAGAGCTTGGTCTGCATCGGACTCATTTCCTGTGAGAGTTGGACTTGGCCAAGGCAGGCCTTTTCCACCAATTCTGTTTATAACTTTTATGGACAGGATTTATAGGTGCAGCCAAGGTGGTAAGGGGATCTGTTTTGGTGGCCTAAGGATCAGGTCTCTGATCAGACTGTGTTCTCCAGCTTTCGCTGGAGCAGTTCACAGCCAAGTGTGACGCAGCTCCGATGAGAATCAGCTCCTCAAAATCCGAGACCATGGTCTTCCGTCGGAAAAGGGTAGAATGCCTTCTCCAGGTCAAGGATGAGATCCTTCCCCAAGTGGAGGAGTTTAAGAGGATGAATCAGGAGATCGATAGACGGATTGAAGCTGTATCTGGAGTGATGTTGTACCGGTCTGTCGTGGTGAAGAGAGAGCTGAGCCAGAAGGCGAAGCTCTCCATTTAGTGGTCGATCTACGTTCCTACCCTCACCTATGGTTGTAACCTTTAGGTAGTGACCGAAAGAACAAGATTACGGATAAAAGCAGCCAAAAAGAGTTTTCTCCACAGGGTGGCTGGGCTCTCCCTTAGAGATAGGGTGAGAAGCTCGGTGAGAGCATCTAGTTAGGATGCTTCCTGGACGCTACCCTGGTGAGATTTTCCAGGCACGTCCAACTGGGAGGAGACCAAAGGAAGACCCAGGAAACGCTGGAGGGACTATGTCTCTCGGCTGGCAAAGGAATGCCTTGGGATCCCCCCGGAGGAGCTGGCCTAAGTGGTTAGGGAGAGGAAAGTCTGGGCAACACAAGGTGATCAGTAGGTCACAAAAACACAACATAGGTAGATATGCTGGTGATTTTGAACATTCTGCTCAGTCTGTGTTTTTTTGTCAGAGTAAAACTGGAAAAGGCTGCGAGTGGAAGGCGTAAAACTCTGGAGCAACCTGTGACTCCCCTCATTGTGGCGCCACAAAAATCATAATTTATGAAGTCATTCCACTAGATTTTATTATGTTTTTGTTTGCCATTTATATTTAAGCAAGTAACAGATGGGAGCATAGATGGGAGGATAGAAATGATAATGGACTTTTAATATTTAGCTTATGTATGTGTTAATAAGAAATGTTTAATATTGGAAAGGAATACTGACCCCAAATAGTGGTTTTACAAGCTCACCTTTCTTTGTGGACTCGCTTTCTGGACCACTTGGTGTGACGGACAAAGATGTCCCTTCAACATCTTCTGGTGTCTGCTCTTCTGAAAGATTTTTAACAAGAAAAAAACAGATTACACTTTGTATTGTGATGATCTACAGTGACAATAACTATTTCATAAATATACAAGGTCAACTTTACTCATATTTAACACATTCGCAGTGGTCTATAGTAAGAATAAATGCCTTGTAAGCTGTACTCTAGGGATTAAAGCAGGGCTCCTCGATTACAATGGTCCGAGGGCCACTCACAAGATAGACCCAGAAGCAAGAGGCCGGGGGGTGCTGCTGCGGCTTGGATCGCTGGCTGTAATGTACATAACACACAAGCTTGCAATATTAGGAAGAACAACACCTGTCCCCCTCCTGTGTGACTGCCATCATGTAACCCTCATGTCCATGTTGTCTCCGGAGGAGCAGATAGGAAACAAGATCTCATATTACTTAAAATGAACCAAAGCTTCCTCCCAGTTTCCCTTTAAGCTGAAATTAACATCAGTCTATCATCATGAAACAAAAGAATAAAGTGGAACAAGAACTTCTATCTTCTATTTCTCTCTCCTTTTAACTTCTCTGAGTCCCTAAATAAAAGAGACAGATGATTACGCTGCTCTGACCCCGCTCCCTCTCCAAGACCGGACCTCCTGACATCACAACACTCGGTCTGACTGAGCGCTTCCAGGAGAAATATTAATGAAATTAAAATAATGAGTATTTGGAGGAGCGTCCTCCGATCCTCTCTTGTGTGAGCAGACTCACTCACTCAACATAATTTACGGCCCAAATCCAACAGAACCGGTCGGGCTGATTTGATTCAGGTTCGGTCTCAGGTTACAACTCCAGCGCTCAGCCCTGCAGTACCACATGAAGGCAGACCAAAGTTTCCTACCCGGTAAATGTTGAGAACACCGCTCTGACAGGTTTGGATGCTAAGCTGGTGCCGCCATTAAAATAACAAAACTACATTCCACTATAACTGATTATGGTACTCTTCTATGGTGCAGAATCGTTTATATTACGTTTTCTAAAGCAGCACATAATATTTATACATTTGATACAATTCAGATCACCTTCAAAACTCAGTCACACACCCAGAGCCGTTTCAAGGCATTTTGGGGGCCAAGGCAACCCCCCTAACCCACTCCCATCTTAGGGCTCCCCAGAAGCAATTTTGAAATTCATACCCTGTCCAGGAGTATTAATTATAGTGTTTTTAAAAACATGTCAGACATTACCGAAATGTTCTAATATTGTCAGATGAAAAACAAAATCATCTAAAATTAAAATAAATGAAATTAAATAAAATCAATATCTACAGTGTCTGGGACTACAAAAGGCAGTGTAGAAAATCTTATCAGCTTGAGGATTATAGGGGGGGTCCCTAGAAAATTTCTACACCCAAAAGTTTGAGAACCCCTGGACTAGAAGGCCACACCTGTGCAAAGGTACTAAAGGAGGTGCAACAAGCAGCAATGCTTTGCAGGTCAACCATGATGCTATGTCTGCACTGACTTTGTACCCCATAGCTGGTGTCAAATCAACTGTGCTTCCACTATAGATTGAGGGAGCTTTTTCAAATTTGTGTCATGTAACATTCCAATTTTCAGGTCCTCAAGAGCCCCTATATCCAGCATGATTTACTATTTTCCCAACCGCAACATACTTTATTCCATGTTTTAATTATCTGTTCAGCATGTTCTTAAGTTCTGTTGAAGCTTGTTAATCACCCAATGGGTTGGATGTGTTTAAGCAGAGAAATGGATTCACTACACTTGACTACTTGGGCGATTAACAGGCCTCTACAGAACTTGCAGCCCTGCTGGATAGCCGATTCAACCATTTAATTATGTATGATGGAACAGGGAAACAACTAAAACTTGCTACATAGGGGCCCTCTAGCACCAGGGTTGGACACCACTGGTCTAGTGTAATGATAACTAATGATAATTCAATTTGAGAATTAAAAGAAATTCATACCTTCCTCTTGTGAAATCCCATCCATATCAACAGTTTCTGAAATGGTAATAAGAAGTTTCAAAGGATAATGTTATTGACCAGGAACTGCAGAACCAATACAAGAAAAGTTAAGAAAAAAATACTCTCTTACACAAATCACAGGTTTATAAATATCTTCAATAAGAAGGCTAGTGGACTTATTTTCCTTAAAATAGAAATGATTAAATGTTAATACCATTGACATCTAGGTGGATTTCATCCAGGCTCTTCCCTTTATATTCGCCTAGGCGTCCTTGTTCCAAGGCTAGGAGAACTTTGCTTACTTTTGCCAACTGTAGGGTACCCTCTGGAAGGCGGTAGTGCTTTCTGTGGACTGCAATGTTGTGCCCAAGGAAATCGGCTAATTGGTCCAGTTCTGTGGTCTTGAGATTCAAAACTGTTGACAAGGTAGCAATATGCTTCCTGAGCTTAGTTGAGGTAAGTGCTGCAGGGTTTTTCAAGTCATTGCATTCACTTACAAACTGCCTTATACAGTCTGAACCTCTCAGGTAGTGGATGGAGTGAGGCAATGCAAACAGGTACTGGTTTTCTTTCAAAACTCCACATTCTTCACGATTTTCACTAAGGGCATCCAGTGATTCTTTCATAGTTGGACTTAGTAGAACAGGGACTTTCCTTCCCCTCTTTCCCACAATGGTAATCCTGACAAAGTAGCTGCAAAGCTTTTGTTCAAGTGCTGTGAGGGCCAAGTTAACATCCTCGTGGGTTTCTGAGGCATCCTTTGACAAGTAAACAGACAACGGCATCCTGGAAACCTCACCAGCTCGCCGGCGATTGAAAAGAATGACTTGTGTGAGAGTCACTTTAGCAAGATCTTTCCAGGTTGAGTGTGAAGGCTTTTCTTTCAATGCATTTAGATGTTTTTGTTGTTTGTCTGTCAGATGGCTGTGAAGGATCTGGACATCATGTGTAAATGGGAGAAGGAGAGGAGAATTCCACTTCTTCTGTTCAATTTGAGTCAAAGCTTGACTAGCAATGTCATACCTCCAGCTTTCTTGATACAGTTGAATAAATTCTTCTGCATCTTGGACAGTTTGTTTGTCCTTCATCTTTAGTCCTTCAGTCTTAACAAACATGGCTAAAGAATGAATGTTGTGACCAACTTTTCTAGCCAGGGATGGTTTCTGGTACTTGCCATTTTCATCATTAAATCCAGCAAGGCGTTTTGTAGCAGAGATTACCTGACTGTACTTTTCAGGCTTGATCAGATCTTTAACACTGTTCACAGGAGAAACAGCTTTGGCTTCGAGTAGTAGTCGGCCAAGTTCTCTCAGCTTTTGGCGGATGTACTGGTGCTGGTTGACCAACTTCTCATTCTTCTTGAACAATCTGTATCCATAATCCAGTATGCAATGATCCTGCTTGATCGCAAGTGTTATCTTGTCTTGAATAAGATTGCTCAAGAACCTCCAGTATGCATCACTGAACCCCAGTGGAACTGCCTCCGCAAATGCACACAATGCTTGTACTTTTGTCTTACCCCCCTTAGAAAGCTCATCTTGAGGCTTAAATTTGCATGACTGGAAGTGCCGCCACATTTGCTTTCTGTTGAATAATCCAAAACAATACACACAGTGTTTAAATATTTGTCCGTCCATTTGGGCATTTGGTTGCTTCCATGGAATGAGTTTGCCCTGCTTTTTTTGCAAGACTTCCGAGTTATGCTCAAAATTACCTTTATTCCGTATATAATCAAACTGAAGTCGTCTTTGTTTGGAGTTCTTTGGCAAACTACTGGCTTTTGCTACCTCCACTTTATCTTTGTGTTTACGTAGTAGATGCCTCGACATTTTTTGAACAAGACCACCACAATATACACAATGGTGTTTCTTGTTGTACTTCCTGGAACCATCTTCTTTCTTTGTAACAGGAGAAACAAAAACAAGTTCTTCTTCCAGAGATGTTCCTTCATCCTTACTTGTAGTGGCTCTGGCATCATGGCTTTCAGAGCTTCTACTCTGACCAGACTCTCCCTGACTGCAACACATGCTTCTGTTTTGAGCAGTACTTCTATAACAACTCTCTGAAACAGGAGCGAGATAACCAGATCTATCCTTTAGGTCTAACTTTTCATATTCACTTGTAGTGGAGCTGGAATCACACTCTTCCAAACTTGTACCATGACTGTACTTATGTTGGACCCGACAGCCAAACTTGCTCCTCTTTTTAGTAGTTGACATTCTTTTTTTCCAGGGAGAAATCTTTTTTTCCTGAGATATTTTTAGGCTGGCCTCGCTGTCTGTGCTTTCTCCACTGGTGTCTGGTACATATTCTTCTTCGCTCCCTTCACTGGCCTCGTCTAATCCAACAAAACTCTTTAATAATGGAGAAAGGGAGGTAGAAATAAATTAGTATTTCTTCCTGCATTCTTAATTCAAAACAGAAATCAACATCTTCATTTAAATTCCCTCTTTATAAAAAAATAAAATAAAAAAGATGCTCCCTTTAATAAGAGTATTTGGTCCAATTGTTTTCAGGGCATTTAGAGCCCAAACTAATACAGTAAAATAACCGTGCGCTCCTAGATGAATTCTCGTGAGATTTGGAGTTTTCTTAAACTCAGGAGAATTCATCTTGTACCGCTCCAGATCAAACCGTCCGAACTCCGGGCCAAAATAGACTAACCAATCGTGTGTCAGCACTAAGCTGTAGAGAGCGAGTTAGATTGTATCAAGCATCCTAACCTGGCAGCAGCACTAGCTGGGCACTAGCTTGCGCATCTTCCAATCAGTTTAAAATATTGCTACCAGAGAGCTCTCCCTCTTTCAGACAGTTTCCGTGGCAGCGATTCTAGATCTAAATGTGTAGACTCTACACAGGACGGGGACACAGAGATCTGGCTGCTGCCAGGTTATCAGTAAAACATGTTACAGAAATACAAAAATGTGTCAACAAAAAGAGAAAGTGCAGAACAGCTAGCTTGACATGTACCTCAGCATCTGGATTAGTGAGGAATGTCGCAATATAAACCACAAATTTATTATAAATCAAATCAAAACCCTGTTCCGTTTTTGTTTTAAACAAAATTAGAACTGGCCAGTATTTATAGCACCTTCCAAGAAATGTTTGAATTATTGCACTTACACACTAGCATCGCTTCTACACAGCCTAGATAGGATAATTAGTGTTCAAATTTTAGTAGCCCGGGAATTTACCGCATGCAACCGGATGCATTTTCAGCCCTCTTCCCAAGGCGGCCTGCCTCAGGCCGAAACCAGTCCAACCCACACACCATCATTAGGGGGCAGGACCATCCTGCATGCCTACTTCATCAACATTCTGGATGCTGAGGAGTTTATATTTATGTATTTAGCAGACACTTTTGTCCAAAGCGACTTACAAGTGACAGTCAGCATGTAGCCCTTGAGGCTAACAACAACAAACACTATTCAGTCAATCACAGGTGGCAGTGAGGCAGCATTATGAATCATGGAGAGGAGGGAACAAGGAGTGGACAGCAGAGAGGGGGGACGGGTGCAGGGAGGGTGCTAGTTAAGAAGATGCTCTCTGAAGAGCAGGGTCTTCAGGAGTTTCTTGAAAATTGAAAAGGAAGCTCCTGTTCTGGTAGTGCTTGGTAGGTGTGGAACGATGCATGAGAAGAGTCTGGATTGTCCTGAGCGTGGTGTAGGCACTGCTAGCCGACGATCCTGTGATGACCGGAGCAGCCGGGCCGAGACGTAAGCCTTTGCAAGAGGATTCAGGTAGATGGGAGCCGTACCATCTCGGACTTTGTATGCTAGTGTTAGCAATTTGAATTTGATGCGTGCTGCTAGCGGTAGCCAGTGGAGCTCAATGAGCAGAGGGGTGACGTGTGCTCTTTTTGGCTGATTGAAGACCAGACGCACCTCTGCGTTCTGGACCATTTAAAGAGGTCTCACAGTACAGCCTGGAAGACCAGTTAGAAGGGCTTTGCAGTAGTTGAGGCTTTTATCTTTGTGATTTTGGAGATGGCCTATGTGCTCAATTACATCCACATCCCTAAGGCAGTGTGGAACAAACACGGCGGGCAGAGTGGAGTGGAGCCGATGCTAGTGTGTAAGTGCCATTAGACTTTACAATAACAGGACACTGGATATTTTCAAAAATTTAAGGGTGTAAAACATTTTTTTGGGGCAATACACATTTGAAATTGAATGATGAGGCTTACAGAAAAGGAAGATCCTCTTAGCCAGTGTGACTCCATTTCATTTGATGCTGAAGGGACTTCCATACTGTCATCACTTGAATCATATAGCGCATCAGAAAAACTTGGTACTTTCTTCTTCATCTGCAACATATTACATTGAAGTGAATTTTACAATTCATAATCATATTTTAAATGAAAAATATTATAGATTCACTATATAAGCTAATTATGTTTTTATGTAGTGAAGTAAAGTTGGTAAAGGAATACCTGAATGCTTCTGGTTCGTCTAAGCTTTGGAACATCATCTCCAATTTGGCCAACTGCATACTGATTTGAATAATAAACAGTGTGTCAAAACAGTGAGAAGGTTTCAGTACATGAGCAAGAACAGTGTTGTGTAGTTAAGATTATACAGTCAGGGGAAAAAATAACTGAAACCATGCTGACTTTGTGCGTTTGCCATTTAACAAACTCCAACTTCAATTATTTAAACAGTGAGACAGAATAAAAAAATGCATTTCAAATTAGGTAACAATTATTTCACATTTTCGTGAATGGAATAGTTTTCAGATCCCCATCAACAAGATTTCTTGCTCCAATGGGGATATCCCCATGATACCCTATGGATGACTGCTGAGGAGAGTACTATGGGAGAAGGTGTCAAGTCTGGGCTTCTCTGTTTAGACTACTGCCCCCACGACCCGACTCCAGATAATCAGATGAAAATGGATGGATAAATTAAATTATTACTATATAAAATAGGAATTACATAGAGGTCTAATTGTTGATCTAATGTAAAAAATGGTTTGCCATATACCTGCTCACCGCCTGCTTGTCCAAATTGTACTCATTTCCTTACCTTTCTGAGGCACCGTTTATTTTTACTTCCCTCTTCTTTTACAGATTTGTCCCCACCATTTAAATTAGAGTTATATTTTCTTTTTCATGGGACAACTTACAAAGTCAGCAGAGGTTCATTTTCTACCAACTCTAATGGTAAACTTTTAAAAACACAAAGAAGCACCATTGTTTGTTATTCATTTACATAACATTTGATTTTGATCATTTAAGGTATTTCAGAAATTTGTTTCTACCGTTTTGCTTTGCATTCCAATGTCACTGTTATGTAGCGTGTCAGAAGTGTCATTCTTTGCATCCATGTTTCCATCATCACTGTCCCCATCATCACTGTCCGAGTAGTCCACAATGGAAAGCTGTATGATAATTAATTGCAATATGAAAAAAATATCACAAGTTAAGGGATGAAAAGGCTACCTGCTGCACAATGAAAAGGTCAATCAGATATTAAAGATAAATTAAAACTACAGGCAACAAAATTTCTGTACACTCAATTAAGCCTAATCAACTTAATATTGATTAACATATCTGTGCTACTTATAAATGACTGACTTGATTTTATGTAAAACTATTCTTGTTAACAGTGTTCTCTTGGAACCACTTTTGGAAAAGGTGTATATGCTACAGCTTCACAAAAAAAAAACAGAAAAAAAAGGAACAACCTGAAAGACAACCACAGCGAGATTTCGCTGGTTAAAAAGAATAAAAAACATTTTCCTTGATGCTTTTGTCAGTGATGAACTATAAAAATACACATTAAAAGTCTGAAGATGGACATCGAAATGTCTGGAGATGAACCATGTCAAAGTTTGATTAGGTTTAAAGAAGAACAACTTTCTAATAGACCCCTTGAAGCGTGACATCATGCACCCACACCTCTTCCCCAGGCTGTAGAGCAAGAAGCCAGCACATCCCCATTGACCATCATTTTATCTGTCAGTTGTCAATAAATAGAGCAAAATTGTGGCGAAATAAAATTCATCAGCATGATTAATTCCTTCAATTCAGCCCTAACCCAAGGACCTAAACGTCCTCAAGAAGTGAAGTCTGCTGTGTCCCTTCTTGTAAACAGCTTGGCTGTTCTTTCTCCAGTCCAGTCTGTTGTCCAGGTGAACTCCAAGGTATTTGTATTCCTCAACCACCTCCACTTCTTCTCCCATGATGGAAACAGTGTTTGACTCCACCCTGTTTCTTCTGAAGTCTAAAATCATCTCCTTTGTTTTGTTCACGTTCAAGGTCAGATGATTGTTTCCACACCATGCCACAAAGTGCTCCACCAGCTCTCTGTACTCAGCTTCCTGTCCATCTCTGATACACCCGACAACTGCAGAGTCATCTGAGTATTTCTGTAGATGACAGGTCTCTGACTTGTACTGGAAGTCTGAGGTGTACAGGGTGAAAAGGAATGGTGAGAGTACAGTTCCCTGTGGTGCTCCAATGTTACTGATCACCTGGTTTGATGTGCAGTTCTTCAGCCTCACAAACTGTGGTCTGTTTGTCAGGTAGTCTTTAATCCAGGCGATAGTTGAGGCCCCCACCTGTGTCTTCTGGAGTTTCTGGCAAAGTACATCAGGCTGGATTGTATTAAATGCACTGGAGAAATCAAAGAACATGGCCCTCACAGTGCTGCCTGCTTTGTCCAGATGACAGTGGGTTGGTTGAAGCAGCTGGATGATGGCATCTTCAACTCCAACTCAATGGCGATAAGCAAACTGCAGCGGGTCCTGATATGTTCTAGTTTGCTTATTCAGGTGGACCAACAGGAGTCTCTCCAGGACCTTCATGATGTGGGATGTCAGGGCAACCGGTCTGTAGTTGTCATTGACTGATGGGCGAGTTTTCTTTGGAACTGGAACAAGGCAGGATGTCTTCCACAGGACTGGAACCTTCTCCTGGGCCAGGCTGAGGTTGAAGAGGTGCTGCAGAATCCCACAGAGCTGCTCTGCACAGGCCTTCAGTACTCTGGGGCTGACACCATCTGGACCTGCAGCTTTGTTCCTGTTCAGTCTCTCCAGCTGCCTCTTCACCTGACTTCTAGAGACAGATAGGTGGGAGGGGGAGGTAACTGGGGCAGCAGCATCTCCCGACTTGGTTGAAGACAGATTTATAGAACCAGAAGAGTCCATGACTGTGTTAGAGGACAAAAGAGCTGGCGTGTGACAGGAAAATGTTGGATCAGAGGAGGATGGGATGTGGGAACTGAACCTATTGAAGAACTTGTTCAGTTCATTGGCTGTGTCCAGGCTGCCATCTGTGCAATCCTTCCTCTGCTTGAAGCCTGTGATCTTCTTCATCCCTGACCACACATCTCTGATATTGTTCCTCTGTAGTTTGTTCTCCAGCTTCTTCCTGTATGCCTCCTTGCTGTCTCTGATCTTGATCTTAAGTTGCTTCTGCATACTCGTCAATTATTCCCTGTCTCCCTCCTTGAGGTTTTTTTTTTTTTTACTCATTTAGCAGATTCTTCAGTTCACTGGTTAAACTGACCCTAACCCACATGTCAAGACACAAACAAGTTAGCCATCTAATGACTTATGTGCCTTTTGATATATTTATGCATGGCTGGGTGTCGAGGAGCCGGGGCAGAACGCCGGCTCAGATCTAACAGCAGAGAGGAGAACTGTGCTGCAGATCAGTCATTAGAAATAAGTGTGTGAAAACGCCAATGCCAATGTGGTGTGTAGTTTAGTTTCACCAGCGGTAATGGCCTTGTTTTAATAATTACACAAAATGTGTTGTCATTGGAGTGGCACCCTATAATGTCTTGTTTAGCATTTCCAATTACGTTGCTTGACAGAATAAATGGAGAATCCACTAATCTTTAAAGACAAGCGGTGTCACAGCGACCCTTCAACATTAAACCGCAAAACGTAGAAGAGAACCGGTTACATTTGTGTTGCTTCAGTTGAGAAATGCAGGTGGTCAGTTCTGACTGAGGACTGTTGTCTCACAGCTCGTTAGCCATTTCTAATGGATCTGGAAGATTTATGCTAAACACTGTTAGCTTTAAGATTTTTTTTTGTTCTGCACAAATATATTAGATTTTACTGCTTTACATTATCTAAACCTCTAGGTTTTATTTTGTTAGCTTAAATTGCAGCAATACAGATCTGGAAATGGTGTTCTTGCCCTCCAGCGTTTGTGGATGTGTGCAGTTACCTAGATGTAAAACAACTTTCATTGGGTCCTTCATACAGGTCCTTCTCAAAAAATTAGCATATTGTAATAAAGTTCATTATTTTCTGTAATGTACTGACAAACATTAGACTTTCATATACATTAGATTCATTACACACAACTGAAGTAGTTCAAGCCTTTTATTGTTACTAATATTGATGATTTTGGTGTACACCTCATAAAAACCCTAAATTCCAAATTAGCATATCATGAAAAGGTTCTCTAAACGAGCTATTAACCTAATCATCTGCATCAACTAATTAACTCTTAACACCTGCAAAAGATTCCTGAGGCTTTTAAAACTCCCAGCCTGGTTCATTACTCAAAACCACAATCATGGGTAAGACTGCCGACCTGACTGCTGTCCAGAAGGCCATCATTGACGCCCTCAAGCAAGAGGGTAAGACACAGAAAGACATTTCTGAACGAATAGGCTGTTCCCAGAGTGCTGTATCAAGGCACCTCAGTGGGAAGTCTGTGGGAAGGAAAAAGTGTGGCAGAAAACGCTGCACAACGAGAAGAGGTGACCGAACCCTGAGGAAGATTGTGGAGAAGGACCGATTCCAGACCTTGGGGGACCTGCGGAAGCAGTGGACCGAGTCTGGAGTGGAAATATCCAGAGCCACCGTGTACAGGCGTGTGCAGGAAATAGGCTACAGGTGCCACATTCCCCAGGTCAAGCCACTTTTGAACCAGAAACAGCGGCAGAAGCGTCTGACCTGGGCTACAGAGAAGCAGCACTGGACTGTTGCTCAGTGGTCCAAAGTACTTTTTTCAGATGAAATCAAATTTTGCATCTCATAAGGAAATCAAGGTGCCAGAGTCTGGAGGAAGACTGGGCAGAGGGAAATGCTAAAATGCCTGAAGTCCAGTGTCAAGTACCCACAGTCAGTGATGGTCTGGGGTGGCATGTCAGCTGCTGGTGTTGGTCCACTGTGTTTTATCAAGGGCAGGGTCAATGCAGCTAGCTATCAGGAGATTTTGGAGCACTTCATGCTTCAATCTGCTGAAAAGCTTCATGGAGATGAAGATTTAATTTTTCAGCATGACCTAGCACCTGCTCACAGTGCCAACACCACAGGTAAATGGTTTACTGACCATGGTATGACTGTGCTCAACTGGCCTGCCAACTCTCCTGACCTGAACCCCGTAGAGAATCTGTGGGATATTGTGAAGAGAAAGTTGAGCGAGGCAAGACCCAACACTCTGGATGAGCTTAAGGCCGCTATGGAAGCATCCTGGGCCTCCATAACACCTCAGCAGTGCCACAGGCTGATTGCTGCGATGCGGCGTGGCATGGAGGCAGTCATTTCTGCAAAAGGATTTCCGACCAAGTATTGAGTGCATAACTGAAAATAATTATTAGAAGGTTGACTTTTTTTGTATTAAAAACACTTTTCTCTTATTGGTCAGATGAAATATGCCAATTCATTGAGATAGGAACTTTGGGTTTTCATGAGCTGTACGCCAAAATCATCAATTTTAGAAACAATAAAAGGCTTAAACTACTTCGGTTGTGTGTAATGAATCTAATATATATGAAAGTCTAATGTTTATCAGTACATTACAGACAATAATGAACTTTATCACAATATGCTAATTTTTTTGTAGCTATAAACGGTTATAGAGCCTAACATCCAGAACTCACTCAGACACTCAGGAGCTTTGACCTACAGAATATAAGTCACCTCAATCAGATCACCCAATGCCACTACAAATAGTACGAGTTTACCTTGTATACTGGATTGATCACATTATAAATCAACATATGCACAACATTTTGTCAACTTCCATAGAATTAACATCTATACGGCAGGGCCCCACAAAGACACAATCTTGAGATCTGTGTGTGTGTGTGTGTGTGAGAGAGAGAGAGACTGAGTTCATGGATATCAAGAAGACATCCACTCACATTTGCACAAGTGACAGTCTAAGATCTAACTCACCATTACCTGTGGGCCAACGTCCAGTCTGCTAGGAGACGAGTCTTGGAACAACTGAGCTTTTTCAGAAACTCGAGTCTTCGAGTCCTTCACCTGAAAATAAAAAACAAAAATAAGACTTCTTGACATACATTACAGTCAAGACTCAAGAAGGCAATTCATGTGCCGTTTGTCCCCAAAATCAAACCCCTAATTACTCATGTTCCAGCCTATTTAGGACCATTTTTTAGCCATTACACCCACATCTAAGTGGATATTTGGGATCACAACTTAAAATGCCAGATTACCTGTTGCACAGTGACAATGTGTGGAACTGTAGCTGTAATATAATGTGCTTTCATAAGAACAGACACTGCAACTAGCATGTAAAAATAAACAAAATATTACATCCATATGGCAGGGCCCCACAAAGACACAATCTTGAGATCTGTGTGTGTGTGTGTGAGAGAGAGAGACTGAGTTCGTGGATATCAAGAAGACATCCACTCACATTTGCACAAGTGACAGTCTAAGATCTAACTCACCATTACCTGTGGGCCAACGTCCAGTCTGCTAGGAGACGAGTCTTGGAACGACTGAGCTTTTTCAGAAACTCGAGTCTTCGAGTCCTTCACCTGAAAATAAAAAACAAAAATAAGTCTTCTTGACATACATTACAGTCAAGAGTCAAGAAGGCAATTCATGTGCCGTTTGTCCCCAAAATCAAACCCCTAATTACTCATGTTCCAGCCTATTTAGGACCATTTTTTAGCCATTACACCCACATCTAAGTGGATATTTGGGATCACAACTTAAAATGCCAGATTACCTGTTGCACAGTGACAATGTGTGGAACTGTAGCTGTAATATAATGTGCTTTCATAAGAACAGACACTGCAACTAGCATGTAAAAATAAACAAAACATTACATCCATACGGCAGGGCCCCACAAAGACACAATCTTGAGATCTGTGTGTGTGTGTGAGACTGAGTTGATGGATATAAGAAATCCACTCACATTTGCACATCTATACGGCAGGGCCCCACAAAGACAAAATCTTGAGATCTGTGTGTGTGTGTGTGTGTGTGTGTGAGAGAGAGACTGATTTCATGGATATCAAGAAGACATCCACTCACATTTGCACAAGTGACAGTCTAAGATCTAACTCACCATTACCTGTGGGCCAACGTCCAGTCTGCTAGGAGACGAGTCTTGGAACGACTGAGCTTTTTCAGAAACAGGAGTCTTCGAGTCCTTCACCTGAAAATAAAAAACAAAAATAAGACTTCTTGACATACATTACAGTCAAGACTCAAGAAGGCAATTCATGTGCCGTTTGTCCCCAAAACCAAACCCCTAATTACTCATGTTCCAGCCTATTTAGGACCATTTTTTAGCCATTACACCCACATCTAAGTGGATATTTGGGATCACAACTTAAAATGCCAGATTACCTGTTGCACAGTGACAATGTGTGGAACTGTAGCTGTAATATAATCTGCTTTCATAAGAACAGACACTGCAACTAGCATGTAAAAATAAACAAAACATTACATCCATACGGCAGGGCCCCACAAAGACACAATCTTGAGATCTGTGTGTGTGTGTGTATGTGTGTGAGAGAGAGACTGAGTTCATGGATATCAAGAAGAGATCCACTCGCATTTGCACAAGTGACAGTCTAAGATCTAACTCACCATTACCTGTGGGCCAACGTCCTGACTGCTAGGAGACGAGTCTTGGAACAACTGAGCTTTTTCAGAAACTCGAGTCTTCG